>NC_067208.1:13325103-14068201 GCF_026262505.1 Trichomonas vaginalis G3 | reverse complement strand
AAGAGAATTTTATGTATGGAATAAAGATAATTTTGCCGATTCCAACTGGTTTTTCTATATGAGTTAAATATGCCAAGTGAAATTGGACTTGCCAATATTGTAAATTGAAGTATGGACTATATATCGATTTATTTGATTGATGAATAACTCGGAGTAATGTAATTGTTGATAATGAAAAATAGTTTTCAATTGCTGGTAAGGGCCAATGTATGTTCAATAGCTCCGAAAGCAAAAAATGCACGTTTAAAAAAGACGATAACGATTAAATTACAAAATCGATAACGACGACGATTAAATTACAAAATCAATAATGACCCAAATTGGACGATATAGACTATCAATATAATAATTAATTTAAACGTTTTTTTATCTTTTAATATTTTTTTCAATGTTATTCCAAAATAAAATTCAATAAAGTTAATTTTTTTGTATTAATATGATCTGAATATTAATTATATCTAATAATAACAAGTTTTTTATTTCAGATTTCACAATTTCTTCCCGAGATATCATAGGATTCTTTACAAAAGAATAAGATTGTTCTGAAATGATCTCCAAATTCAATTCTATACATTCAAAATTCAATGATGCAACATTTTATATTGAGTGTTGTTCTCTAATTGTGAAAAACTTAATTTCAGTTGAAAAAACAGAATTATTCGGCTTCAATCTGTTTAAAATATATCTAACCTTGATTATATTGAAGAATTTCGTTAGATAAATGTTGAAATTAATAATTCTAACATCAGAAACGTAGATAAATCGAGTAATGTAATCACATGAGCTCCATCATCTATTTCATTTGGCTGAAATTTATTTTTATTGAGTTTCTTTATTATTTTCACAATTTTCATATCCTATCAATATTTTGTACTGTCGCTTAATTATTAAATAGAAATTCATTTGATAGTTAAAATCAAATTATGAAACTGTCTATTTTTTTTTTTGAAATTGAACTGTTATTTTGAGATACCAATTTAATTTATAAATAACGATAATTGGAATAGGGTATACTTAACGAATATAATATAATTTATTCTCGCCAGTTATTTTGATTTTTGAAAGGTGTTTTCAAAACCGCTTAAATACATAGAATATAGAAATATAAGGCTTCTGTTTGTCAGCATAGCCATCAATATTTTTTAATAAAAGGATTAACCTCCAACACCTAATTCAATTTTTGCGTTCCTTTCAGATTTTGAATAATAAATTTTAATAATATTATGAGATTTACAAATTATTCCTTAACTGTATTGCAATACATTTACAGCGTTTAGTATCAAAAATCAATTATTATATATTTTCAATTACCATGCCCATTCAAATTAACTTACTGAATTTATAATTCTAATGTTTTCCGAACCTGATATCGATCTTTCAATCTCAGTTTTAGATCGAGATCTATATGATCAGAGCAAAAGCGCCGAGGAGAGGCCAAATTCATTCAAGTCTTCTACTTTTGCCTTCATTAAATATTGCATTCAGCATCCACAGGAAAAGTATGATATAAGATTAACATCAGACAGACTAGGATTCAAACAAAGGCGTTTCCATGAGGTCGTGTCTGTGTTTGAAGCTCTTGGAGTCTGCACCAAAATTGATCAAGATACTTTTCTATGGAACGGTTTCGATAACATCAAACTTGCAATCGAGCATATTGCTACAAATAGGGGTGTCTTCAATCCTGATTACTCGCTTGATGAAATTTTTAATAAACAAGGCAGCATATCTGTGCAAAGGATTGCTGAGGAGTTCATTTTACTTTTTATTGCATTAGAATTGAGAAAGATTAACGTATTTGAAGCTTCTGTATACTTATCCCGCAAAAATGAGCGAGAAAAAACCACTAGGTGCAAATTATATCAGGTCTCAGCAATACTAGAAATTGCAAATATTGTCAGAAAAACGGATAGTACTGGTGAATTTGAATTGTTACCGGAGTACTTCATTTCAGCATCAGATAGGATGAATACAGATTCTCCGAACCCATCAGACCTCTATTCTCTTCTGAATAGAAAGGAAGCATTTTGCACTGATATCGGAACCGCAGTTATTAGCTCTAGATTGAAAGAATATTACGCTGACAATTATTAGCATTGTCATGTTATATATGTGGAAACATAGTTTTTGTATGAAATTAAAAGGATGATAGATATTAAATTCTTAATTGCTGATTACTTTTTTATTTATCAATTGGAAACTCGAAAGCTTTTATTTAAGAACATGCATTTGGTATTTTCCCATACAATTGGGCAACACGATGAATCGAAGAGTCTGTAATATGCCTAACGCATTTTTTTATATTATTCAAAATCATCAAATAGAGAATGGGAATGCATATATCTTGATTTTCCTATATTTACATCATTATTTCAATAACAATAAGTAAAAATATTTCGGAAAAATGAAGTCTTCGTAATATTTGTCAATAAAAAGACAAGATGATGGTTCTAATAGTACAAAACTACCACAACGCATGTAATGATAGTTATTTTTGAGATACAACAGAGATTCCGTTTTTTTTTAATTTTGAGTTCGACCTTATAAAAAAATAATATTATTTTCCAATCATATTAAAAGAAAACCCTTGTTCCCTATGTACCCGATCGTTAAAAAAAAAGAATTGATGGATCTATTTTAATTTGATGAAACAATTGGTCCCTCAAGAAAGAAGAATATCCAATCATATATGATCATAAAATTTAAAAACAAATGAATTTTAATTAAATAAAAAACAACAAAAATATTACCCAGATTTTCCTTACTTTTACCACTCCCCATGTAATTTCTGGGGAAAACGATAATTCATTTTTTTTATGGATGAATAGATCGTTTTCCTAGAAAGGACCTCATATCTCTGGCTAAAAAGAGTGTCAGATCCTAAATAGGTTATTGATCTAGTGTACAAATCCAATAAAAAGCCTATTTTTTTGGCTTTTTTGGTGCTCATTTTTTCGAAGATCTACATGAATATGGGGAAACCATCGGCTTTTTTTGGTTAACCCACATCTTCATGTAGTCTGGACTATCTTTCCTCGAAGGACCTCTTTACGGGTGTAAAAACTCATAAAGTTCTCAAAAGATTCATTCTCGATCTCCATGCTGAAAGAATTTACAATAAAAAAGAGATCTACGCATCAAACTACAGCCATAAATGAACTGAACCCCTAAAGCTCAGCTCTTAGTTTATCAAAAACGTCGAAATCCTTCTCATTGTAATCAAATTTTCTCAATAACTCATAAGAAAAATCGAATTTTGATTAAGCCGATGTTATAGGTATCACAAATACTACAAACTTGAGCAATATCGAAATTGCCAGCAAAAGTTTGAAATTGCATTGCTCATATTTGTTTTGTAAACTAAAAATCTGCTTATATTATTCATTAATTTTTTATATATTATTCATATACTTTAATAAAAACAATACTATTTCACCTTAAAAATGAATTTCATAAGTCAATATTATTTTTTTGAAAATGTATCAATTTTCGATTAAAACAACATGAGAATAAAATTTACGCAAAATTATTTTAAAAAATGGTTTTAAAAATTTACAATTGATGAAGAATAAGATTGCAAGAAGTTTTGAAGTTTAATTTTAAGAAAAAAAATTCGGATATTATTCATGGATCTAAGTAATCTGATATTTGAGTATCGGCACTATGCATAAAACATATATTTATAGTTTTTTTGGATTTTTATGATTTTAAATATATTCAAATTTGGCAATCCAATAGATTTTTAAAAAATAGGTAAATAAAAATAGATTACATATGCAGCAGATTTAGAACATGAAACAAATCTTATAGTGACCCAAAAAAAATTCATGATCCAAAAAAGAAAAAAAATGGCTAAATGAGAATCAAACCTTGGCATAATGAATCATTATGTCGGATGTTTCCACTACACTACACGGGCAGTTCGAAAAATACCCTTGGTGGTTCTATTTAATAGCTACTCCCAACGATAGGCGGTGTCCCCAGCTTTAGAGGGGTGGTAAAAGTAAGGAAAATCTGGGTAATATATATTTGGACAAAGCTCTCTTGGTAACAATCTGCAATGTCCATCCTGTGTAATAATACTAAACACAGACATTTCCTTCACGTAGTTGATCGACAAAACCTGGCATCTACAGTTGAATATTATATCACTCATTTCCAAAGTAAAAGCTTCGAAAACTCTGATTCTTCCTTTGTCATCAGCAATTGCAATGTAATCAGCGCCGTTTTCTTCCCAACAGCACCAGCAAGAAACAACAAAATCAATATCGCATCTATTGATAATCTTTCCATTCACGGACAATAGAACTAACTCCTTCTGGCATTGGCACAAAATGAATCCCCATAATCTCGTAATCAACAATTTTTTGGCAACATTATTTATATCTGTCGACCAAAGGAAACTGTTTGTAAACGAGTTACATATAATTGAACCATTCTTCATTGCACACACATAGATAGAGTAACCTTCACTCAATGTTACAGTTACTGCATAATCAGAGAAAACCCCAGCCAATTGCTTGAGTTGAGGTGAAGAAGTTTTGAACAAATTCATTTCACTTTGTCTTGAACAGATCAAAATTGAGTTCTGATCTGATGCAGAATGTCTCATGTTGAAAGCTCCAACATTGTATTCTTCAATGACCTTCTCATTGATAATATAAATTTGTCCTTTTTCTCCATCAACGACTGCCAAAGATTTCAATAGTTTCAATGCAGCAAATAAATGATTTTCTTTCACAGAAATTTTGGTGTTATAAATGAAAGTGTTTGATTTCTGTGGTGTTTCGATATTTACAGTAAACTTAACAATATCTCCATCGCTGCACAATGCAATATACGTCAACATTTCGCTGCTTGTATAAACCAAACTAACAGATATCATGTCACTTCTTTCTAAAGTATAATTGAAAGGAACCGTTAACGAAACATTTCTGACAAAACTGTTTCTTTGAGGATGTGGCTGACTGAATATCATTGGAGGCATGTGTCCTGCAGTTTTAAGAGTGTTCATAATGACATCGCTCTTCGTATCAGTCCAATTCTGCCACACGTCTTCGAAAAGAACAGGATTATATATGTTTGTTCCATTAAATCCTTTTTGTTTGTATCCGAAAATTAAATCAATCCAATTATTGAGATTTTGTGAGACATATTCTGACTCCAAAAGTTTTCTATTGTAGTAAACAAAAACGAATTCGTTCTTCGCCCATTTAGGAAGTTCAATTCCTGCAAAATATTCTGGTGAGAAGAAGAATTCAGGAGTGATTTCAACGGAGTTCATTCCTTCCTTGATTTTTTCGATTGTTTGTTTCAAAGATTCGAATTTTCCTAAATCGAATTTTGTCTTTTCGAAAGAAACATCGAAAGGAGGGACTTTTCCAAGGAAGTATTTAACAACAGTAGGATTAGAAGGACTGGTCATGTACATGAAACCATTTTGATCAACAATAGATTTCGTGAAATCTCTGAAAATTGCTGGATTATTAAAATCTAATTTTTCAGAATCGAAATCTAAACAAACCCATGGAAAGATCGGATACAAACTCATATCATGGTAACTTCTTCCTGTGAACAAATTCAATCTCATCAAGTACTCGAAATTCGAAATTTCCCTGTTAATCCACATTTTCGTGAATGACAATTGAGGGAAGTAATTTTGCATCGAAACAACTTGGACACTTTTAACTTGATATCTCATGAAATGTGGTAAAACTTCTGATAACAAAACAGGCGTGAAATCAAGTAAAATACTCTTTTGGTCGGCATAGAAAATTTCAATTGAATTTGATCGGTGTAAACGGTTTCTTACCAAAACACACAAAACTTCTTTCATTGGTATCTGTATAACTTTGTCTATTTTGATAAGCATGACGCGGTCAGGCCAAATCTGGAAAACACATGTTTCATCACCTTTAATTCTGACATGTAAACAATTAAATTGCTTTACATCGTCATTTTCTGGCAAATTTTTGATTTTGTCACCGTTTAAGTAATTTTTAGATGATGGTATTTTCATTATTGGCTGGCTTAAAGAAGGACAGTAAGAGAATGACCTGGAAAGAACTTTCGTCTTTGTCAAACCACTCCATGGTTGTGACATGTAGCTATTTTGTCTTGAATATCTTCTTATTTGTCTATTCGCTGTGTGTTCACTTATATTTATCTGTTGCGTGTAGACATCGATATCAAATGAACTTAATCCAATATCACGTGTCTTTAATGACAAAAGTGAAGTGGCACATTGAACGTTTCCTGTTTCCAAATTTTTATTAATTATGTTTTTGAAGTTATGCAAACCGATTTGGAACTGTTTGTTCATTGATTCATAGAAAGCAGGAAGATACTCATTGAGTTCTAGTATCAATTGCGGACTTCTCTTATTCTTTTCATTCAAAAACGTGAGGTATTTCACCCAGAATTTCATGTCATCATCCAAAACTGGCAAATTTTGTAACAAAGCCATTGTTGCAGCGAATAAATCTTTATCTTGAATTAAACAATTGTCATCGATCCTCAACATGAACTTGTAATCTTGTATAGATAAATTGACAAACGCTTCTCTGATGTCATCTATATTTAATAGTCTCTGATCCCTGATGAATTGTGAAACAGAATTTGTAACATCAAATAAAGAAAAAGGTGACAATTCAAACAAATTTTGTAAACCATCAGTAGTGTTTGAACCATTGATTCTAAAGAACAAATACTTGATACATCTTTTGATAAACAATGCATGGAGTTTTGAGGAATCTATGGATCCAACTAAAGGAACAATTTTTTCACACAAATTTCTGCCAAATTCTTCAATTCCGAAATCAGTTATATTTGCAAACAAATCAATAATTATTAATATGTCGTCAATGAAATTAATCTGTGGATTGACGAAGAATATTTTAACAATTATATCAGTAACAATTTGTTTTGTTTTGCTTTCGCCATTAACAACTAATAAAATCAACCAAAAACACCACAAATCATGTTGTATCATCAAATTCGCTTCTTCGTAACTGAACTCTATATTTTTAATTTGTTCAGCGAACTCATCAGACTTATACAAAGTGTTTGCAATGATAATTAACAATGGATAAATTAAATGATGATTATTGAAAATTTGTAATAAATTTTCATATAATTTTTCTGTAATATAATTTCCAGACAACAAAGAAACAATTGCATTGATATGAACTAAGTAGAAATCCTTTGTATTCATGGCATACAGTAATTTGATGGCTGTGACAAATCTTTCCTCCGAATTTAGCTTCAATTGATGATAAACTAATTTAGAAACATGTGGAGGAAAATCAATTTTGTTGTTCTTGCAAATATCTGTCAACAAACTCATCAAATTAATGGATTGCTGTATATCAGCACATGTAGAACAATGACTAATAATAGAAATCGCATCTTTGGTAGTAAACTTAAAAAGTGACATCGAATAAACCAATCTTGACAAATTTTGACGGCAAAATTCGATATCTAAGTTCTGAGGTCTTTTTCTGGTGTTGAAAGCTCTTATTATTTCTATTTCTATTGGCTGGTAGTAGAAATACATTCTCATCACTGCCAAAACAGTAGAAATAGGAACAACACGCATGAAAATACTCGGAGAACTTGTAAACAAAGAATTACTCCAGTGAGAAACAATTCTTGTCAGTTCTTTCGGTTCGGAACAACACCATAATTCAGGATTGAACAATATATTGGAAATTAATGATTCCGTAATTTTTGTGCAGTTTATTTTTTCAATGACTGCAAAGAATTTTTGATACAAACCGTAAGTTAACTTTGAGTAAGGAGCATTTAACAATAGGTTTGATATCAAGTGGAATATATCGGTATCTGATTCGGTAAGTGAGGGAACTATGCATTGTATCAGATCTATCAACTGTGGTGGGAAATGGTTTGGCATTGTGTCCATGTAGTCAAAGAAAGGTACTAGATCGGTAATTCTCTGGGTGAACATATCCAATATGGAGTTCTGAGAATAAATAGGACCTTTGTTAAGCTTTATATCAACGCCACTGGCAATTACGGATTTCGGATAACTGAAAATAGCGTAAGAACCGACATCGCTTGCCCTAGCGCCGATCATATTGAGTTCAGAGATCGTTCTTTTGTCTAAACATTCGCCAAAGAACCATACATCTCCAAGTCGACAATCAAATAAACTGTCATCGTCGTTCTGTGAGACTCCGCCGATCTTTATTCCGAGGTTTCCTTCGTGGAAGTTGTATAAATTAACGGAATATGAGTTTACTTGCTTGCCATTTACATAAAAACTGACATTTGAGTCTTTTCCGTCGTTATTGACAGCAATTGTTGCGACAAACCATGTGCATGATGGCAAATTGGATGCTAATGCTGCATAGCTTAGTCTGTTTGCCGACCAAATGTTGCAAATAATTGAATTTCCACTTAAATGCAGTCTAAATATTAAATCTCCTGTGTCATTTATCTGTATGATCTGTGGGCATCTCGTACTCATTAATGCGGCGGGAACATCATTTTGAATGTAAAATTGTAAAGTAAAACCGCCGTGAATGTGCTTATTCGTAACTCCTGTGATATCTAAGTAAGTAAAAGGATCTCCGAGCGGTGTTATGAGTTTTGGTGACTGCATAACTAAGCTTAATGTAGATCCGATCTCTTTCATCGCAGAAATTGCGAAATCAGAAAATGTACGGTCAGAACTTGGAGAAATTACACTTAAAAGAGACATTACGACTTGAGGTGATGATACAAATGACGAAATTGTCGTTATCATCGGAAGAATCACGTTCACAACGTTCTCTTTTGAAATTGTTACGGAATACTTGATTCCTCTGAACGTAAATTCCTTTCCATGGTTCTTAATTATCTCTAAAAGTAATAAATCGAGCTCGCCATTATGACACATCCTACAATTATGCAATGAATGCTTACAAAGTTGTTGTAATAAGTCAATAATCTCTATAAACTGCTTTTCATTCCTGAGAACTGATATTAATACGTTTATCATGTTGTATTCTTTGATTAAAAACATGACTTTTGGAGATGCGGCTCTTGAGTTTGCTAAAATTGTCAAAAGACCGCATATTGTTGCATCTGAGACTATTTCTGATTCAGCAGCCCTTGTTGCTGCTGATAAAAGTGTTGCTGTTTCATATGAAATATGAAATTTCGTTGTTTCGTCAACCAAAAGGGTTGAAAGGTATAAAACTTCACGTAATAAGTCCTTTGATGAATTTTCTACAAGGAAATAAGTGGCTGGAAGCAAAATTGGTGAGAAGCAATTTATAATTGCAGTATTATGAGCGAGGGAGTCATTTACGCAGTTGAGCATGTCAACAACGATACTGGAAAGTCTATCTGTTTTAGGTAACGACCTACATACTCCGAGAATTCCGCAAATGAATTCTACCAAAGGTTGTAGAAGAGTTACGTCTGTATTGGAGTATTCTGTAAGGAATGTATGCAAAGCATTGATGATTGGTTTTTGCATTGATGGCTCCAAAACTCGAGATAAGAAGCCAGATGCAAAAATCGGAGACAAAAAGCAGCGTGCAGCAGCGAATTTGTTCTCTAAAATTGCAAATATGTAATATATTATGGTAGCAATGGCCTTCCTTGATGCTTCAACTTCAATGCCTTTTAATATCAGCTGAGTTAGCATTGAAATCACCCTTATAATAGTTCCTAAAATATTATCATCGGTTAATATCGTCAGATCATAAACTGAAAGCTTGTTGTTGATTCTGCCAATGATATCTGCCAACAACAAAGGATGTTCCTCATTCAAAATTAGCAATTTTCCAATAGTTATAGGTGCATGAATTGATAGTATAGAGAGAACTGTCTTCCTGTAAAAGTTAATAAAATTAATATTTTCTGGCGGCTTGAAAACAGTAATTCCTGGCTGGAAAACGACAAAAAACTTAACAAATATTTTGTCTGATATCCTAACTTTCCTTATATAAGCTAAAATATACAAAAATATGATAAAACTTGAATTATCAACAACTTCAACAAAAGAATCAAAGAAAACATCAGAATAACAATCATGCATACGACTTAGAAATGCAATAATACTTCTTAAAATCTTTTTGTCCTCATTTGAAAGTAATTCATCGAAAGAAAGATTAGTTTCGTAGATACTGGTTGATATTTCATCAATACCATTTGGAAAAAGATCTGTTGGATCAGGCGAGAATGAAAATTCTTTTGTTTTACAGTCAATATCAATTTGAATAAAATCTTCTTCAGAAGGTTGAGTGAACGATTCGCATTTCGGTTGTATCTTATGGCATATTATAGAAGGAAGGTCTTTAACGGCCTCTGTAAGGTATTGATTTTCTTTAATCGTGCCTAATGTTGAAATTATACTTAAAGAAGTCTCGTCGAACTCTGTCATGTATTGGTAGAGCGTAGATATCAGTATTTGGTAATCTAAATCGGCAAATTTCTCTGGATTGCTTGATAAACACGAATTAAATAAATTTGTCAAATAAAGGAAAGAATCTGAAGCCCTGCTCATTACGGACTTGTTTAGAACTTCCGAAGCGAATTCGAAGTTGTACTGGTTGATTTCAGTGAAAATAGTCTCAATAAGGTCAGAAGGAAATGGTTGAGTTGGATTCTCGAAATAACGGGCGCAAATCTGGTTGAGTATGTAGTTATAAAGCGGTTGATTAATAATTTGTTTGAATTTCTCAACAGTAAGGATCATATCTTTAAAACAAGATATTACCTCTAAAATATCTTGTTTTCCCATCCAAGAAATGACAATATAGTAAAGTATAATCGTTGATGAAGGCTTTTTGACTATGTCATCGTTTAAATAACTTAAAAAACTCGAAAGTAAATTTGCATTAAAAATAAAATATGGTCGAATTGGAGTTAAACGCTCTACAGCTGAGTGTTCATTGATTGGCATTGAAGAAACCTTGTTTATGGTTTTTATATCAAGCAATGGAAATTTAATTGTTGATAAAATTTGAAAAAATTGTGATCCATCATCATCAGGTAAAGCAATATTTACTAAAAACCGATAAAGCATGTCATACATGCTCGAGTCCGTCACAGTAATCAATCGTTCTGACGAACTAGTCCAATCAATACTATTCCTATGCATTCAACTAAAATTTCAGCCTTTCAAAATATTTTGAATGAGAATATAAAAAATCAAGCTTTTCCTCTGAAATGGATACATACCATCATATTAGTAGGAGAATTTTGATTTCGGAGCTGATATTAATTGGATCTGCTCATGATATTTGCAATTCAACTTCACAAAAGACTTTATTAGAAATAACATACATATGGTGGATTCCTATTATATCATTGCTAGGATTCGACACGAATCAAATAATGCCGATATAATGATCTGTAATTACTATGTCAGCACATCGAATTTAAACTAAATAAGTGATTGGTTGTAATGTAGTATGGGATAGCCTTTATTTGGAAATATCGTGATATGATGAGGCAATTTTTAAAAATCCATATGATTTTAATAATGTAATCAATTGATGTATGATGAGTAGAGTTTGGGAACAAAACAGACAATCAATATATAAGCTTTTCTGTTACAACTTTATATTTCCTTTGTATTTCAGAGATCTTAATGAATAAAAATACTATACTACTTACTGTATACTATTTTTATTATTGAAGTGATCAATCAAAATCATTTTTTTATAAAGTAAATGGGGGAAGTGATTGATCATCGTTATTCTGATGGCTCTGTTGAATATCTTTTGCAATCAGAAGATTCGAAAAAGTGGATTCAGCCTGATTCGGATAAATATAAAGAGTTAATTAACATATATTTAGGAAAATTAAAAGAAAAAGGAAGAAAAGAAAGACGAAAACCACAGATAAATAGATGCTACAAACCATTAACAAAAATTGTTCGCGAAAAAATCATTAATGGCGAGTTATATTATATTGTAAAAATAGAAGGTGAAAATACACATTATCTGATTCACTCCCGTAATGTTGGGAATATGAATCCCCAACTTATTTCAACTTTCGTTGAAAAATCATTTGCAAGAGATCCAGCTGCTTTAGGAATCACCGAATACAATAAGATTGAAATACACGCAACAGAATACGTTATTGATGACGATTAATTATCAAAAACAATCACAATTTCGAAAATATTATTGCTAATATACCAATTTTAACTTATATAGCGAAGATCAATAGACATCAACAGAGATGTTACAAAGATTTTATCAACAGTTTTATAGAAAATTTTTGAAATCCAAATTGGTGCAAAATCATATATAATTCTTAGTAAATATAATGTTAGTACTGATTGATAATACATTTTATAATTTGTTTTCTTTTTCCTTTCATCCCAATATTATATTTCAAGTATTGAATTACAATATACTTACTCTTCGCATTACACAGATATCCACATTCTAGAAAATAAGAATATTTTATGTTTCTTCTTTCATAATGTTTTATCTTTCGAATAAATTATGATATTAAAGGGAAAATGAACATCAGTTAATGCGCAACAACTCATAACTTTCTATAGGAATCGATTCAATTCCTTTATAAGTTCCTATTTTTCACTCAAAAAATAGCTATAGAATTTGAAATGACACTTTTCCAGTATATAATAAATGTTCTACCTTGTTTTTGGCTTGCTTCAACTTGCATCCGCTGAAAATAGTGTTAAACCCAAAGAAAATACAAAAGTTACGAAACAAGCAACAAACGAAAAACCAGAAATTCAAAAAAAAGATTTACCTAAATACTTTAGCTATGATAAAGAGGTAGAAAGATATGCACCAGACCTTGCTAATGCTCCAACAGATACTAAACTCGAATCACCAGACGGAACATACTGGATTGTCGAAAGAAGAGTCGATGGCGCAGATCATATCAAAATTGGTCGTCAATATAGAAAAGATGGCAGCCTTATGTACACATACGATTGCACCACATTTACATTCGCTTAATTGACTTTATATTTTGTAAAAATTTATTTCTTCCGTTTTCCATATCAATTTTGTTTAGTTTTAACTAAGAAACTTTCAATACTATCTAAGTGATAAATGTTTTATTAAAGTTTTTTTATTTTCAAATTCGAAATATCGAAATTCATTTTTGTATATTGATTGACTAAATATGTGCTATTGACACACTGAATTAAGAACTCCTTTATAAAGCCATAAATTTATCTGAATTATTTTTTTGAATGAAAATTAAGAAATAATTTAGGATAAGGGTTTCGTTTTGCTCAAATTGTCACTTTTATAGCATATTTGTTTTTGGATGTTTTGCGAAACCAAAAAAAAAACTATGATATACAATGTGTGTGTAAAGAAAATACTTTATTTACTAGTTAAAAAATCATTTGGTATTGATCAAGTTATTTTTTCTGGATAAGATATTATATGGATAATTGGATAGAAAATACAATTATATAATCTTGTACCTGGTTTAATTAAGCTAATTGTCATCAGAAACTTGTAATTTTTATGAATTTCAGATTTTCTTTTCATTACTGCTTTTCTTAATAGGTCAAGTTCTTATTTACGTTATAAAGTATGATATTTACAAATATCAAGTTATCGTGTTTTTTGAGAAATTATGAGAAACAAACAAAAATGAAAAAGATAGGAATAGCAATGAATAGTGATGTGGGTATAGAAAATGTAAGAGATATGAATGCAAAGCAATCAGTATTTAGGATATTGACCATAGATTTCGAAAAAAAAATGCTGCATATTGAGCGAAAACTATGATTATATTATAAGGCTGTCATTTAAAGCATAATGAAACTATTCCCTTTTCATTTTAATCGAATAAGATAGTAAAGATTTTTGAATTAGCTAGAAACTGATGAGATGTTTTCACAAATCAGATTTTTAATCTCTATAATGCATAATTCACTCAATATCTCAATTTTGATATTGCGAGATATTTTTGCTATCGGTTTTGCAATTTTGACACAATAGCAAGAGGGTTCTATAAGCATTATTATCAACGTAGAATCTGAATATCATATCAGAAAATGTCGCAAATCTGACATTTACCCGACCAAATAGCAAAAATAATTGAATACTTTTCGCAAAAACTTTAAAAATCGATAAAAATACGAAATATAGATATTAAAGAGACTTTTTATATAATATTCATAAAGATTTTCCAAAAATATGATACCGCAAAATTAAAAAAGTGACGTCTTGAGTGGAGTCAAAGGTCGAAATTGCTAGCTAAATGTTTTTTTAGCGAAATTGCGTATTGTACGTTTTTTTCGCAAAACGAAACCCTTATTTAGGATATCATAAAGCATCACCAGAACATGTATGCCTGATATTGTGCTGTTTGCAATTCATGACTCGATATCTTTACATTTCGTTTTAAACCCTTGAAATTAGAGGCTTTTATCCGAGATTTAGATCATCAACATACTATTTGTTATGAGCACATGATTGAAATTTAGCATAACCATAAATCAAAATTTCATTGAAAATTTGTTATGTGATTTTTGTTAGCATTGAGGATTATTTTAACTGATTTCATTGAGGTACATCTAAATCTTCAATAACTCATCTAATCATTGTTAAAATTTTAATAAACGGTCTCCACCTTTGATAGGAACGATAGACATTTCTCTTGACATGGATTCTCAAAGACTTATCGAGCAACTCCGTGAAATGAGAAGACAATTAGAGTCTGTTGATGGTCCTTCAAGAGACCGTAAGCCAACAACATCAGTACAAAGAAATTATTCAAGTCCGTATTCTCCAGGAAAGAGGACAGCAGTTCCAGAGCCTCAGCCATATACCCGATCCTCTAAATATCAATATTCAAATCAATATGCTGGTTATGGAGTTACAAACGATGCTCCAAAATTCGCCCGCCAAAACTATCAACCAAGACCAGCACCAACGCAGCTATCTAGCCAACCAAAGTATTCTTCTCAGTATCAGAAGTCTCCAGTTAGAAGCACTCCGATCTATAACCTTCCACAGCAGCCACGAAATGATCAATTCGCCAACCGCTTCACGAGTATTAACCAGCCATCAAGATATAATATCAGACCAACATATTATAACTATGCTCAGCCTCAGCAAGTTCGTAATCCCCTTGCAAGGAAACCATTTGATCTCAATAAGATCAACCAGATGGCTATAGACTCTTCTGATGACTCATCAAATGATTCTGATGATAGCTTCTACAACTTCCCAAGCAAATACTCAACAAAGAACGTAAAGACCAAAACAAGCTTAAAGCGCTTTGTTCTTTCGGACTCGGATTCAGATTCAGATTCATTCGACTATGAATACAAGCACAAGAAGCATAGCCATAAGAAGAGTATTTTCCCTTCATATCGCGACGAAGAATCAGAATCTTCCGATGATACTGATGCTGACGAAATCATCCGCAAGTTCTCTCACAAGAATAAGCGCTCGCTTGCTACAACCACTAAATTCGACCAAACAACCAAATACAATAAGCCATTTGAGACAAAGAAGAGCCAAGATCCAGTTATCGAAAGAAGGCAACAGATCAGAGCATTTATTGCTTCTCTCGAATCCGATTCTGACTCAGATTCTGATGATTACAGACCAAAGAAGCACTCCCACAAGCCAGAACCAAAGAGATCTTCATACAAATTCAGCAACTTGATTGATTCAAGCTCCGAGTCAATTGAAGAGCCACCACGTAAGAATTACAAACCTTATTCTCATCACGACAAGAAACACTCCAAGAAATACGAATCATCCGACGATTCTGATGACTCAATCTTCGACAAATACATGAACAAGGCCGGAGCAAAGCTTCCTGCTGCTGTATCTACAAATTCTGAGTCAAGTGAGCTCACAGGCAAGAAGAAACTTGCTGCCATCCTTGCATCTTCATCAGATGATGACTCTGAGGAGAGTTTCATCCAGAAGAAGTATCCATCTGAAATTTCAGACCTTTCATCTTCTTCTATCAAGCCACAACCAACAGCTACAAAACCAAAGGTCGAGACAAAGCCAAAGGCTGAAGCCAAACCAAAGACAGAACTCAAGGATCTCAGTGATTCCGAATCCGGCGAAAGTTCTACAAGTGAACTCATTCGTAGAGTTCTCAACGGCACAAACGTCGATTTAGATTCAGATCCCGATGACTCCGATGTCCGTGCAATTCTCAAGAAGCACGAATCTTACAAATCTCAAGATCAGCCAAAGCCAGAGAAGAAATCTGAGACGAAGCCAGCTTCTAAACCAAGCACAGATTTCGATAGACTGATGAATAAGTACCTTAATGATGAAGATTTGTCAAGCGAGGAAATTATTCCAAAGAAACCACTTCCAAAGACATCAAAGAAGGACGATATCGATCTTGATGACGATTCTGAAGAAGAAATCAAGCCATTCAAGGCCAAGGAAGAGACAAAGAAGTCAATTCCAAAGAAACCAATTGTTGAATTGGAGGAAGAAGAGGACATTGAGGATATTGAGATCAAGCCAATGCCAACAAAGAAGGTCATGGCCGACGAAGAAGAGGAAGATTCCGATGATCTCGAAATCAAGACTGTTCCTTCCAAGAAACAAATCAAAGACGATGAAGATGAAGAAGATTCCACAGCCAACATCAAGCCAATGAAAGAAGCCAAGAAATCCATAGATCTTGAAGATGAAGAAGAAAGTGACGATGAAAAGTACCAAGCCATCCTCAAGAGATACGCTAAAATTGCAGACAAAGACAGCGGATCCCAGAAGAGCTCTCAAATCCCAGATGATGAGCCATCAATGCAAGATTCTGCTGCAGAAAAGGAAGAAGAAGACGATGAAGAGATTCCTGTTCCTAAATTCGCCAAGAAAGAAGAAGTAGAAGAAGAGGAAGACGATTCAGAGATAACAGAATCAGATATCCAGAAGAGAATTGCAGAAATCAGAGCTTCTCTTAAGAAGGAACAAGAACAACAGGACAAAGACATCGAAATCGAAGAAGATGCTTCAGATGAAGATGTTGTTGAAGAAAAGAAAGAAAAAGTAGATGAAGAAGAGGAAGAAAAACAAGAAGAAGAGAGTAACACATTCAACTCCGAAGACATGAGATTACTCAAAGCTGCAGGCGAACTTTCATCTGTTTCCACACAAGGATTCGCTGATGACGAAGAGGAAGAAGAGACAAAACAGAAAGAACCATCATCTCCAAAGCGTCTTTTAAATGACTACGACGCTGAAATCGATTTCGAAGAAAGCGAAGAAGAAATCAAACCAAAACAATCTTCTCCAAAACCAGAACCAACCAAACAAAATTCTCCAAAATCTTCTGTTTCTGCCAAATCAGAACAAATTAAAGAAACATCAGCTAAATCTTCTGTTTCTGCCAAATCAGAACAAATTAAAGAAACATCAGCTAAATCTTCTGTTTCTGCCAAATCAGAACAAATTAAAGAAACATCAGCTAAATCTTCTGTTTCTGCCAAATCAGAACCAGTTAAAGAAACATCTCAAAAGTCATCATTCTCTGCTAAGTCAGAACCGGCCAAAACAGAGTTGATTGTTGATGATGAAGAAGAGGAAGAAGAAATAGAAGAAGATATACAAGAAAAGATTAAACTTCCTTATAAGTTACCTGTTTTAGATTCTGAAGAAGAAGTTCAGGAGAAAGAAGAAGAGGAAGAATCAGCCAAATTATCTGATGATGTAAAGATTGATGCTGAAGAAGAAGACGAAGATGACATCGACACAAAGAAGTTCTTAGAAGAATTAAAGAAATCTACAAACAGAAAGATAATTTTCGATGATGAAGAAGAACAAAAACAAGAAAAGAAAGCTGAAGAGGAAGAAATCGAAGAAGATGATGATGATAACACAAATCTTTCTGTTGATGAATTAATCAGAAAATTCCACATCTCAAAGAAAGATCTTGATTCTGAAGAAGAAGAAGATCAACAAATTAAACAAGAAAAACAAGTTGAAGAAAATGATGAAGAAGAATCATTTGATAAAGACATCAATCAAATCATCAAAAACATCAATAAACAATCAGTTGATGAAGAAGAACAAGTTAAACCAACTGAAGAAGAAGAAGATGTCAATGCAATTGTAAACAAATTCAAGAAACCAGTTGAAGAAGAAGAGGAAGAAGAATCAAATGATCAAGATATCAAAACATTATTAAGCAAGTTCATTAAACCAGAAGATCAACAAAAAGACGAAGAAGAAGAGGAAGATTCAGATGACGAAGAAATTAAACCAATCATGGAGAAACTCAACAAATCAGCTTCTCCAAACAGAGAACAACCAAAACAAACTTTACCTAAAGAAGAAGAAGAAAATGATGAAATTCCAAAGCCAATAATAAACAAAGAAGAAAACGAAGAGGAAGAATCAGATGTAGATTTTGATGATGACGAAATCACGAAGATAATGGAAAGAATAAAGAACAAATCAATATCTCTTAAAGATGACGAAGAAGAAGAAGATATCCTCAAAAGCGACAACGAAGTAGATGAAATCAACTTCACAAAATCGAATTCCGAAGAAGAGGAAGTCGAGAAAGTAGTTGCGGATGAAGTAGACGTAGAAGTCTCAAAGGAAGATGAAGAGAAAGACATCAAAGAAGATGAGGAAGAAGCAATAACAAGCTATGAAGATATTGCTAGAAGACCAGAACCATCAAATGATTCTGAAGAAGAAGACCAGGCTATCAAAGGAAAAATGTCCGCAGATAATATAGAAGAACAGCTTAATAAGAATGTCAACGTCGGTGGCGGCGATGACAATCAGAAGAAAGCTGTAAATGATGAAGAGGAAGAAGATGATGTCAAATTACTTGAAAATCTGAAAAATAATAAAGATCTCAAATTAGATGATGAGGAAGAGGATGATGATAGCGATTTTGACTTGGATGCTGTCATGAAGAGATATAATTTGACTCAAGAAGATTTAGATGATGATGATGAGGAAGAAGAAGAAGTTCAAAGTGTTGAGGATATATAATTTTTTTTGGTATTTTTTTGATAAAACTTTATTTTTTAGCTATGAATTTTTATTATTCATTTATTAAAGATTTCTCAGTAATTACACAAAGATAACTTTTTTCGAATTGTTGTTGTTACAAACAAATATTTCTTTTTCGTCTCCAACATGTAATAATTTCCAAGCAACTTTGGAAGTAATTGCTAAAGGAGGAATTAAAGAATATAAGTATAATACTCAAATGAATAAAGTAATGTATGGATTCAATATAGTTATTTATAATGAAAATGAATAAAGAAAAAGGGATGATTCTGAATCCGTCTGTTCACTACATGGAGATAATTCTCATCATTTGTAACTTTCGGGAAAAAGCATACTTTTTCACAGTCGAATAAACTTAATGAATCACGCATATGGTCAAAATTGACAGTATTTTGACTTTCATTGGAGAATTCAATTGTAGAATCAAACTTTTTTGCTACAGCATAACAATCAGTTACAAAGATTTTTGCATAAGCTATAATATCATTTTCCCAATATTTTCCCCTGGCATAAAATATCTAGTTTGTTTCATTGTTTTCGAAAATACAATGAGTAAAATAGCCATTAATCAAATACCTTAAGCAAACAACATTACTTGCAACGTTTTGGGTTATAGTACAATATGAAAAATTTATTTCACTAATATTGTTAAAATTCAATATAAGTATTCCGTTTGAATTCGTAGTACTCGAGATATCGGAGTTTGAATTGTTATGGATATTTGAAAACTTGACAAAGCTATCTTTTGATGTCGGAGCTATTGATAAAAATCCTTTGATTTTTGATGAACAGTCTGATATATTGCAACAATTCGATTGAACGTTTCCTTCATTCAAACTAACTTGGCTGACAAATAATGGATTTGGAGCACCGCATGAAGAAATACTTGTTTCATAAATAAAATTCTTAGTTATTTCTATATTATCTGATTCAACATAACAAAAATGACCAGCAGGCATGGATCCTTTTCCTACTTCTGATGTCGTAGAAACATTTTCGACAAATAGCCTATTTTGGATAAAATCTCCAGAAAAATTGGACCAAATTGGGCTAAAATCAGAGGTTTTAATAGAACTAAATATCGACTTTTCAATCAAAAATTTCGCGTTTAATGATTTTTTGGTAATATAAACGATACTATTTGCAAGGAATTCAAAATATGAGGAGTCAATAAAATAGCAATTATAATCCGAAATCTCCGATTTGTCGAATTTTTGGCAGGAATCTGATCCATAAAATTCATTCCAAGAAAAACTGAAGGAAATAATATGCATTGAAAACTACTATCGAACAATGAATCAAAATATTACTTGATTTTCTTGACATTTTTGAAATTTGTTACGTGTACTTACTTAGAATTGGATATATATATGAATTAAAAATAAACCAAAGCTATTTTTTAAAAAACAAAAAATTGGAACTTAATTCATGAATTCTTGTTATTTTTTATTATTTAATGAATCTGGATCAATGAAAACTATTTTGATGGAATTTTGCAGCTGGTTTGAAAGATTGATTAAGGATACCCTTACATTGCGTAGTTAGAAAGAGAATATGATATTGTCATGATTGCTAAAGTTTTAGGCTCCAGAAATGAATATACATCAAACTGAAACAATTGATAAATTGAATGAACTTTTGAGAGGTTCTCAAATAAAAAAAATTATCTAATTTTTTACAATATTACTATTATTTTATCCACATATGTATATATAGTAATTTGAGAAAACTTTTAGGAAAAAATAAGTTTAATAAAAATCTGAATTTTACTTGTTGTGGGATTGTTATTAATTGACACTCCAGACGTATTACTAATAGTTATGCGTATGCAATTAAAGTATTTCTGATGGACAAAATGTGAGATTTATATCAGATAATTCATTTCTACTATTAAGTTATTCATTTATGAGTTTGCACTTATTCGCACTAAATAAATAACTATTAAAAATTGTTTTAATTAATTGACACCATATAATAGAGTGAATTTTGTTTGATCAAACAACAATAGATGATAGATATAAAGCCAAGAAACTTGCTATTAATATGCTCTACTTGCTATTTCAATGTAAGTATGATATTTTCTAAATGTTTCGTTCAGATAACTTAGATATATTAGTCAAAATTTGAAATTTTAATAGCACATATATTAAAAATAATTATTATTCATAAAAGATTAATGAAATAGTAAAAAAAATCAATCAAATTATAAAAATACAACATTTAGAAGAATTCTTATTATCCTTCAAAAAGTCAGTATTTCTGCTGTAATTTTCTACAACATTGTAGTTATTGCACTTTGTCTATGGATTTGTATATATGTTATATATAAATTATATATCTAAACTGCCCATAAGTGCAATTTTTATATAAATTGTTTATTTCTTTAACAATTTCATATGAAATATGCTTTTTTAAGCGTATCAAAGCTGTGTTCTTAATGTGCATGGATATATCAAGAAAAATGTCGAAAAAAAAATGTGAATTCACAAATTCACTGAATTTTCACCGTTTTTTGAATTTTGCTACAGCACTAATATTAAATAATACTAAAATCTTCTGTCTTTGTAAAAGAATAAATTCTGACAAAAAGTGCTCGTTTAAATTTAATGATCATCTGTATGACTAAGTGGTAAAAAGTGTTTATGACCAAAAAAGGGTTACATGCTTAGTCTATTTTTCTGACAGGATACTCTAGATTTACATGATCTCTATTTCATATCTCCGTTTTTAGATTCTTCGACAGATTTTATGATAGAAAACCAAGATTAACAAATTTCCGGCATGTTAATGAAGAAATCTGCAGCTACCCTCAATATTATTTCAATAATCAGTATCGTTTCTCTTACAATTTATTTTTTTCTCAATAATTTAACAAGAAATAACAATACACACTTGGTTTTACGTATAAAAGCTAAGTGTCGAACTTAATCAACTTTACTTACTTAGCAAATGAATATTTTTGTGGTTGCGAGTTCTGAATGCTGAAGTTTTAGATTTCTCTATAAATGATATCATTGCACTTACAATGTTGTTCCAGCCTATCGCATAAATCATAGAAAATCCAAAAAAAAAAAATAATATAAAGAAAATTCATGTCATGAAGTTCAAAAAATACCGTGTAACATTAAAATTTGTTATGCATAATACATTTTAGCTATTATTGATTTTTTTTTAATTTTCGAGAAATTGAATGGTGAGTCCGATAGAGAAATTTTTAAAAATCCTAGTGCCTCATAGAAGTAATTTCCCTCGTCTCCCATACTTCCAAATATATGCATATGACATAAACTTTTATGCATTACACAAGTGGCCAATAATATCTATAGAGTAAAAAATTAGAAATTTAATTTTTTTATATGATAGTTATATTTCAGATTTGCGAGCGTAACTTTTTTCTCCATGGCATACTTGTTTTAAGAGCAAATGATCAAAATCGTCCTTCAATTATTGAAGGAGCTGATATCTTTTGAAAATTGAATTGAAAGGGTATTCAATTTTCAAATTTCCTCTCAATTTTGGAAACATATCAACTCTATGAATTAACAATTATGTGCCTTCACAGTTTATCAGTCATATAAGGTGCTTATAAAGAAAAAAGTTACGCTCGCAAAATATGTTTTTATATAGATTTCACATAAAATAATTATGTAATTTCTAAAAAGAATATTTTTGTTCTTGAATATTAAAGTGTATTGTAGTTTAAAAAGTTTTAAATATGTTGCTAAAATTTCAGGTTTATAGCTCATGTCTAGCATGACTTCTTCGTATGCGCAAAAAATCTGACACGTAAGGAAAAAAAAAAAAAAAAAAAAAAAGGAAGTGGGGCTTCCAGGCACTTCGTGCCCTCTAGCCCTGAAGATGTTTAGTATAAATGAAGTTTTTATTCGGAAAATTGTTAGTCTTCTGGTGTGAATTCGGAGGACTCTTCTTCTTCAACATCAAAGTCATCTGGTGTATCGAACTGAATGTATGAAAGCCAAATGTTGTATGTGTTTTCCAATTGGCTTTCAAACTTGAGATACATTCCATGCATGAGTGTTATTTCAGTTTCAACGTAGAGTTGCTGATGTGGCTTGAAGACATGCATGAGAATTGGTCCTCCAAATTCGTCCTTGAAAAACTTGCAGTAGCAAACATAAACTGAGATAGAGTCTCCTTCTTCAATGTCTTCTGCTTGGTTAACGAAATGAATAGCAATTTTGCGTACTTGAATTGTGTTGTTGTCTGAGTAAAATAATGGTTTGAACTTGGGGTTGAGTGAGCTAAGACATTGCCATTTTGCTGTTTCTTGTCCGTACTCACGTTCTTCTTCGTCATCCTGATATCCGTAACTCTTTGATTTGAATTCGACCCAAAGCTGTTCGACTTTTTTTGCAGCTTTGGGTGGAAGACTTTCAATAAGCTGACATATAGTTCTGTCAACCATTATCTTTGTTATTGTTGGAAAATAGTTGACAATTGTGTCACCTAATTCGAATGGGTCAGGTGTTTCTTTTTGTAGTTTGGTAAAGTCTGCAAGAACTTTGTTGAGTTGTTCACAATATTCTTTGTTAAAAGTTGCAGGAACTCTTTCTTCTGGCTTTGAATTGAAGTATTCTTCAGACAATCTGAGTAGTATTTTGCGTAGTTCAGCGTTGCTGTGGTTCTTTGTAATACGGAGCTCGTTTGGTATTGTTTTTGGTAGTGAAAGTGGCTTTGGATTGAGTGAATTGCAGGACAAATTTGAATTTGAATTGTCTGTTCTGCTTGGAGAATGTGTAGATGCGCAGTTTGATATTGAGGTTCTAAACCTGTGGGTGCTGAAAGTCTGCAAGCAATTTCTTCAGGTGAATTTGGAGCGAACACGCTAGCGAATGCCATTAGACAAAAATAAACTGTTTTTTTCAAATAAGAGTTTGAGATGAACCGTTTTCGTCAACGGAGACCCCCTCTATATTTTTTATTTTATTAATAGTTACCGTTGGAAAACCGTTCCATCTCAAATATTGAATGAACTATAAACGTTTTTTGTTTTCTATATATACTTTTTTGTCCAACGGTAAAACTTTTTACACAACGGTTTTGAGAGTCGTCGCTGTTGACTTTTTTGTAGAGCACTCAAAATAGTATAACTTTGTCCGGACAAGTAAGGGTCTATCGTCGCTACAGGAAAGTTAACGGGCGTTCCAAGGAAGTATCTTTGAGAAGACTTTCCCCCTTATAGAATGAGATATAAGACGGTTATTTACAAAACTGACAACACTTTCACCGAGTGTTAGTTTTTTTGTGCTGAACAAAAAGTGTCATATAAACATCTGTCAAAAACCGCTTTTTAACTTCACTTAAAATGCCACGTAAGCTACGTAAGAATATACGTAAGAGGAAGAGAGCATTGAAACATCCAATAGTAAAACTAACACCACAACAACAGTTGCAACAACAAATTATGAATGACCCCACTATGTTGCAACAAATGTCAAGCAACCCTATGCTTTTAAACCGAGTTATTGGTGCACAGAGTGGAGGTTTAAGAGCGGCACTTTTAGCGAAAATGGCAGGCTATGGTGGAGCCGCAGACGGAACAGCTTATAACCCTCAAAGTCAAATGAATTTGAGTTCACTCAAAAATCAAATAACAGATGTCAAAAAGTCAAACATAGACATACAGAAACAAATAAGTGAAAACGAAAAGAAACTAGAATATGACAGACACACAAAGAAACTCAATGAGTTAAACGTAGAGAAAAAGAAGAAAGAAGAACAACTGAAAGAACTAAGTACAGAGGAATATGCGAAAAAAGTGTCAGAAAAAGCAGCAGAAGTAGCAAAAATGGAACAAGATGTTATAAATTTGAAAAACCATACTACTCAATATAAAGTACTGAAAGATGAAGAAATAAAACAAAAAGCCCCGAAGACATATATGGATAGCGATGAGTATAAAAAAGAAGTTGAAGCAAATGTAAAGGCAGAAAAACTTTTACAGTTGCAAAACCAAACCGTACAGTATGAAAACTTAGCACAAGAAAGTAAAAATAACGACGCAGCCATGCAAAAGGCAATGAAAAGCGCAGAATATATAAAAGCTAATAATGACTGGTTAGATGCCCAAGCCAACGCCAAAGCAGCCCAACTTATAGGGTCAATAAGGACAAAAATACAAGCGGATGAAGACAGTTCAAATGAAGCTTTAATGAATGCTGACTTTAAGAACGCCTTCGAAGCTCTTCATAGTAAGGTGAAACTAGTGAACGACTTCTCATCTGGAAAGAAACTGAAGTCTGAAGGTTTCGACAACGAGTTAAGAGAAGTAGCACAAAATATGACGAAAATAACAGATGCAGCAACGAGACAGGCAGTTCAAAGTGCCTATGACGCCGTTAGAGCAACTGTTGTGGAAAGTCAAGAAAAAGAGTTACAACAGACCAAAACAGACCTAGTAAATGCTTTCTTAAAAACGAAAAGTCAGGTAGGACATTATGCTGCAGATGGAACATATGTGCCAGCTGGTGGAACTTATATACCAGCTGGTGGAACTTATATACTAGCTAGTGGAACTTATATGCCACCAAACCCTCCAAGAGAAGCACCTGCACCAGGACTACCTAACACATTTACATCGTCACATGGACACAGACACAGGCATGCACCAAAACCAACACAACAACCAACAGTTCAAAATCCAGCACCACAACCAACAGTTCAAAACACTGCACCACAACCAACAGTTCAAAACACTGCACCACAACAACCACAAACAGAGCAAGGACATAAAAGAAGTAGAGAACAAGGAAACCAAGAATTCTTAAAAATGCTTAAGGAAAATTATGGTTACCCAGATACTCTTGACTTTAGTGACAGATATAAAGAAGCTATTAGAAAGTTCAAGGAAGGAAATACTGACCCGAACCTATTTAGCTTTATGGTTCAGCACCAAATGGGATATAATTTCAAACCTGGAAAATACAAACTCGCTAAGGGATATGATTTAATAGCATATCATCCAAATGACATGGATGAATTTACTCCGAGATATTTGGTGTCAGAGATAAATGATAATTCAACTATCTTCATGAAACGCGTAAAAAATAGAGACGGAACGAAAGAAGAAAGGGTTATGAATGCGGATGGCTTAAATAGGGAACTTGTTAAAAACGGTCTCGGAATATATGAAATGCCAGCAGATGAGGTACAAGAAACTCCACAGGAAGAAGTTCAGATACAACCAGACATGGAAGAAATAGTTCAGCAACAACAGCTAGAAGAGCCTGAAGGAAACGAACACGTCCCTCCTTTGGAAACTAACTTCACAGAACTAGATGAAGATTTGGAACAGCCGAAAAATCTTGACCCTCAACAAGTGTATGCGGAGAATATGGAATCTTTCCAAGAGTCTAAGAAAAATTCGGCTGACATAGTAGAAGAATATCGAAAAATGTTCGCCGACATACAAAAGACTCCAACATCAGATGAAAATATTCAGCATAGAATGGAAGTACTGAAAGAAAATGTACGCAAATACAACAATCCTTTTTACTTACGACCATATAACGTTCAATCTTTGGATGAACTCGGTGAAAATAAAAGGTTAAATTTCAACAAAACATATAGAAATGAAACATTGTTTAAAGTTCATTCAGAACCTAGCCAATATGGAAACAAACCTACTTTTGTTTCTGCAGACTATGGAACTACAATGAGATGGGGTCATAAAGCTAATCCGGATAGGTGGTTCATAAACTTACAACCACAATTCCAAGAAGTTGTAGACGCAATGGAAGTGAATGGTGAACCAGATATAGCTGGTATTTTCAGCGCGGCTTTAATGCCATTGAAAGATATGAAACATGCAGATATTTTGGACCAGTATGAAATGAACATGGCTGATGGAAATATAACACCTGACGTTCTAGAACATTTATCTCAAAGAACTACACAGAACCATAGAGATGGTATATTTGGTGAAGAGTTTAGAAAGAAAGTTAGGGAGAGAGAAGGAAGAGAACCTATTGTACATGACCTTGCAAACGAAAGTTTGCAAAATGTCATAAAAACTTACTTTGCAGACAATGAACTGAGAAGGGATGAATATTTAAGAAAACTCAAATGGACAGTACCAAATGAAATGTTAGTATTGAAAAACATGTTCCATGACAAAATAAAACCAACTACAGAAATAAATGACGCAAGACTGAAACGTTGGGTAAAAGCTTTCCCATTCACAAAAGATATTATTGGTAACATGGAAAGAAAACCAGAATGGCTACAAAAACATATATTTGGAAACGAGCTTATTCCATATGGACAAGCTCTGTTTGAAGAGCTTGAACCGGAAACTCAGGAAAGAGTCATGCAAACAATACGCGAAGACTCAAATACAAACTATGACAAAATCTTTCTAGGATATTGGTTACCTGAGATGGGCGACCAGAGCCCAAAGGCAAAAAGGACACGTGAAATTTACAACATACTAGGTGAACATGAGGCAAAGATGCAACAACTTGAAGCAGAGGGCAAGTTACCAAAAGCGACACCAAAGAAGAAGAGTAGAACAAAGTGAAAGTAGTGAAGAAGTTACTTCATCTAGTGAAAGTAGTGGCAATGAAGGAAAAAGAAGAGTTAAAAACTCAGTCAGGAAGAAAGTAAAGCTTGGTACGAAACAATTATGACAAATAAATCAACTATTCTATATTTTTACCCATATGAAATGTACGCCGCTCAGAATATAACGCCAACAGTTTTGGATGCCATGAACGGAAATGTTTCCGAATGGTATAACGAATGCGACAATGCCATTAGAAGGTCAGAAATAGTTCCTGGAACTTACGAATATACAACTGCTGTTTCTTATGGAAACGTAGGTGAGTTTGGAGAAGGTTCTTCAACAACAGTAGATATTGCTTGTGACAGGTTTCATATTATTTCTATTGACAACTCATTCTTATACGTGGAACAAGACATTGAAATAAAACCTTCTGCCAAGTTGTCTGACAAGAAAGGTTGCAATGGAATTTTCTATGTCGGATACCAATATGCTCCAGAAGTTTTCATGGGATATAAGATATATTCTAACTCTGACTTAGTTCAAACAGTAACATGGGCAAACTATGAATGGTTCGCTTTGAGAAACTCAGTACAACCACAAGCTAGAGAACAAACAGACCAGTATGCAAATATTGAAAAAATAAGAAGACTTGATCCTAACGTTCCAGGAGTTTATGTTAACCTTTCTGGACAAACTGCAGCAGCAGTAACCAAAGTAAAACTGAAACTTAGAGTTCCTTTGTCATCTTTCCTCATCTTCAGGTTTTTAAGATACTTGCCAAACTGGGCAGGAAAAATTTCTATTGAACTTACTCCAAGCAAAAATAACTTAGTCATTGCACCAACACAAGACCCATTCAGCATTACTGTAGCTGGAACTGGTGGAGCCAAGTTCTGTGACTTTTGCAAAGACAAAGTTGACTTAGACTTTGGTTTCTCAAACTTCAACAATGAAGTAAACTATTATTTCAATGCTGCTGGAACTGCTTGGGACCCAGTTAAGTTTACATGCGAAAAGTTTGAATGCAAGAGAATAGAAAGCAGACTTGCAGTCTATATGTTGGACCCAGATATTTCAAATGCTTTAGCTGCCAAATATATTGCAGTTCCACTTATGTTCCCTATACACCAAATATCTGTCAAAGACTTTGCAGGTGAAGTTGGAAACCAAAGTGCTGACCCAGGTGCAAGAACAGATATTGCTTTAACAACTGCAATGAAACATGCAGATACTATGTTTGTACTGTTCAGACGAACTATAAATGACTATTCTTGTTTCTACAACCCCGGTATTAAATATCATATAAACATAGATGGCAAATATTATCCAAGAGAAGAATATTCTACAGTTGAGGATATGAGGTCATACAACTTGACATTAGATGCTATGAACTTTAACAACAACTTCACAACAACCATAAACCCTGAAATGCAAAGTTCTATTATGCCATATGTGAAAGTATGGACTCATACAGGAGGTCAAAAAACTCAATATACAAATGGAGACCGTTCAAACTTTTGGCTTGGCATTCCATTTGCTGACTCAGAAGACTTTATGGGTGGTATTTCAACTGTTGGTACTGTACAAATACAATATACTGGTGACAGAGACGGTCCAGATGAACTGAGAGCAAAGAAGTTTACAAAACCAATAGCACTTTTCACGGAAGATGCTCTTTTGAAGATTCGTTCGATGAAACCTGCTGGGGCTCCTCAGATTGGCATAACGACAGCTTCCATCGAGCAGATTTTGGCAGCAGGTCAGTAAGTTGTTCTTGAACTGACTTCTCTCCATCGTAAATAGTTATGACACCTGTTTTGACATAATATTGTATTATAAACTTACCTTTAGAAATATCTGTAAGTTTTGTTGTTATATTTTTGTCTGCTTCAAGAACTTTCACCATTTCAGTTATACCAACTTTCTTTGCTTTATGGAAATATTTTGGTTCAGCAAAGACTGCTATTCTATAACATTTACCATTGTTTGTATAAAGAACTATTCTGTCAATGTATTTGTATTGTTTGTGTGTGTAAACTTTGTTCTGCTTCAATTCGAAGAGATACTCGAATACGTCCATCTTTTTATTCTAAGTAAAATGTCATTTCCGAAAAATAGAAGCGTAAGTGTTTCAAAAGGTTTAATGGCGGTGGCAGATGTGAAGTTAAATTCACCAACTCAAACAAACAGTCAAAGTGTTGTTGTCAATGTCAAAGACAGAGATGTTGAAGTGGGGAAACCATACGAGGACGAAGATGGTATAACAATTGTTCCTGTAAAAGAACAACCAACATATCCTGAAGTTAGCAGAGACTTAAGTTCTGTTGCAGATATTCGAAACGACTACCAACAACTGAAAGACAAACTTCAAACTCAGGAGAAGATTTGTCAAGCTTTAAGTATAATGTTAAACTTGGTCGAACACAACCCTGTAAAAGTGAACTCATATGTCATTGCACCTCATGAAGTTTTGAAAGAACTATTGAAACTTTTGACAGAGGCAGACGATATAAACATCAAAGAAATAGAACCCGACATTAGTTGCTGTGGTGTTTCATATAATGTCATTGACAAGATATACGTTATGAAAGGAGGTGAAACGTTGAACTTAAAGTATAGTTTCCCAGACGTCATAAAAATATTTGACGACCACAACATTTCATTAAAATTTATTTGCTAAGTAAAAATGTCAAAACTTCTTGAAAGATGTTTGAAGAAAAATAATATAGACTTTATTTCATGTAAAGGACTTTACACACTTTTGAACGATATGAAAGACCCTGTTTTGTTTGTTCGTGTAGACAAAGGAAAGTTCTATGTCTTTACAAAATATTTGAACTTCTTAGACAGAGAACTTCAAGAAACGCCATGTGAAAGTTTAGATGAAGTTCTTCTCCACTTTCAGAAAAACTTTTAAATATATATAAATGGCAGAAGATATAATGGTTTATACTATTACGACTAAAAACCCTGAGTCATATAATTCTATAACAACAAACTTACAAAGTCCTCAAGGACGATATTGTAAACTAACTTTAAACACAATGACGACTAAAGCCTGTTTTGCTCTTTTGACACCAGAAGACTTTATTGTTGTGAATGGTAAAAAATACTCCTTTGAAGATACTTACTCAGATATACCACCAACAGGTTTTGTTGACTTATTTAATACTTTAAGACGGTGTAACATGTGCTGCAACTAGAGCAGGTTTCATTATGTTTGGATGTCCGACTGAGTTTACTATAAAACGATATGAGCTATAATACAAAACTTATATCTGGTTTTTACTACCAACAGTTTCCTATAACAGGAAAAGGTGTCATACAAGGAATGTCTATTCCATTGACATTAAGCACACCTCTTATATATTGTTTCAAACTTAGGTTCAAAGTGTTATTCGAATGTCGACAGAAACTATTATGACCAAAAGATACTTATGCGTATAAACAATACTTTCTCTGCTGGTTTGCCTATTGTTCATTCGAATGCAGAATTTTCAACCTTAGTGAACTCAAACACTTTGGCAAGTATAACGTTGACATTAGTTGACGCAAACTTTGTTCCTGTAAAACTTTTATGTCCTATGTATTTGTCAATGACGGCGCAGAAAGTTTCGAATTGGAAGATGCAACTGGTGAAAGTATTGTATTACAAGAACAACTTCAACAACAAATAGCTCAAGAACAACAAATGCAACAAATGCAACAACAAAGTCAAGAATAAAAAAAAATATTTTTTTTATTTTTATAAAAATGTACAGAATAGATGTTTTCAGATTTTTATGACTTCCAAGCATTCAGAAATATGTGTCCATTTCGAGACTATAACAAAGCAGTCGAGAATTTGAAACGTTTAGTCATTTATGTGACTCTGCCCCAGAATGTTATGTTATGAAAGAATGGGATGTAGTCTTTAACAAACCTAAAGCGACAATAGTTTCAGAACAAGAATGTAGACAGAAACTTAAGAAAATAAAAGTCGTACAAGTTGGCATGAAGATGTTAGATGCTTGGGATATCTTATTGTCAAAAGTTAGAAGATTTTTCAGTTCGAGGTATAAAGTTCTATACACCTTCTCCAAACTTCTATTCTATCTTCACTGGATATAAATATGAACAAGTAGAATGGAAAGAAAATATTATAGAAGCTTGGTTAGACCATGTCAAAGAAATTATATGCAATGGAAACGAAAGAGTCTATGAGTATATCTTATGTTGGTTTGCAAACATCTTACAACATCCAAGTGCTAAAAATGAAACTGCTCTCATTATAATTGGAAAACAAGGAACTGGTAAGAACACATTCTTTACAGATATTTTGTGCAAACTGTTAGAAGGTTATTCGAACCCGAATATGACAAACTTAGAAAACATCTGTGGCAAGTTTAACTCCTCAATAGAGAATATGAAACTTATAGTATGTAACGAACTTCAAAGTATAGATACAACAAAAGTTTTGAACTCAGATGCTTTGAAGAGTCTTATAACAGACAAAGTTGGAGTTGTTGAAAGAAAATATAAAGACCAAAGAGTTTGTGAAAATGTTTGCAAACTTCATTATGGTTTCAAACAATGCTGTTCCGATGAAGTTAGAAAGTTCTGACAGAAGATATGTAGTTGTCAGAACGTCAGAAGCTCATATGCAAGATACAGAATATTTTGACGACTTAGCAGAAACTTTGACATCTGACTTTTACAACCACTTGTTCTCATATTTTATGACATTAGATATTTCAAAGTTCAATCCAAGACAAATTCCACATACCGAAGAGAGACAAACATTGTTAGAAGCAAACAAGAGTGTATATGAACTGTTCATAGATGAAACTGACTTTGAGTGTTTAGATGAAAGGTCATTGTACGATTCGTATAAACAATATTGTCAAGAATATGGTTATATGACAGCGTCTAAACGAACATTCTTGGCAAATGTCAAAAGTCTTTTAGATGTCAGAATGGTGTATATACAAAGAAAAATTTTTATGAGTAAATTTTAAAAAAAATATTTTTTTATCCGATAGAAAAGATGGCAAAATTCATCTCAGTAAACAAGTACATGTCAGGACTTAAAGAAGAATTAGACCCATTCACATATTTGAATGTTTACTTCTACCATTTTGAAAAGTCTTCATTCAGCAAAGTTTTGGAACATCGAACCAGTTAAGTTTGCTATTGTGACTAAAAATGGTGCGAAATTTGAAGACTTAGACATAGAAGGTTTGTTAGCAGTCAAAGAAATTTTGACAGAAAGTTTTCAAACCTTAAAGAAGGCAAAGCATACAAACTTGTTATACCTTATAACAAGAGACAGATGACTCTGATATGTATGAGTCAGAAGGTTGAAGTTCAAGGTAAATTGGGTAAAAAGTTTTAGAGTCTAAGCCAGTGTTCTCCTAAAGAGGAAGAGAACATTGACATTGACCCAGAATAGTTCTAAAAATAAAATTTTATTTTTACATGTCAATTTTCTTTTCTCTGGAACTGGTTCAGGTTCTTTTCTCTTCTTCTACTTTTTTCTCTTTCTTTTCTTTCTTCTTTCTGGTGGAGTATGTCAAATTTGCCGCAACCATATTATGTAAAAGTTCTTTGTCCTTTAATAGCTCATCTATTCTGTTTTTTATTTCATCTTCAAAACAGCGCATGTGTCTTCTTTGCATTCTAAGAAGTTTTGTTGGACTTCATCTCTCCAAGAGGCGTCATCCTCTGTCAAAAAGTCTGTCATTGACAAATTTAAAGACTTCTCTGCTTAATGTTTTATGGTTCTTGTATATTCCCAGAAACAACTTTAGAACAAATTCACCTTCTTGTTTACACTTGTAAGATTTTATGTGTCGACAGATGTTTTGCTGTCGAAAAGCTTGTCTCGAATATAGATAGCGAAATCGCTAGACATTTTCTAAAAGATAAAAATTTTAATTTTTCTAAAATATGTTAGAAAAAAAGTTTGCTTGACATTGACAAAAAATTTGAGAATGTTTTAACAAGAACAAGAGAAGTTAGAAAATGCTCAGATAAAACCCATACATGACAAGTTCTATTTTGCTCAGAATGGTTATAACAGGTCTAATTGCACCCCTTGGGTCGGGTAAGACTTTCACTTATCTTAAAATGGCTGCACACACAACAAGAACTAGATGAGAAGAACCCATTTTATGGAGTTAAGTTGTTATTTGTAGTACTTCTGGTCAATTTGACCAAACCGTCAATCTGTTCAAAGATATTATAAAGAAGTCTAAGTTAGTATGTATAAAAGGATACTGAGTTGTTAGATTGGATAAAGAAGTACCAAAGAAGAGTTTTGAAGTATAATGCTATAATGAGTAATAAATTCTAAGTTTAAAGACCCAAATGAGGAAATGCAGAGAATATTAGAGAAGAAACACTTCGAAACAAACAGAAAGAGATAGAATACATTTCGAAGAAATTGCAATCTACGATTGGAAGACATACCCTCATAGGTGTCTTCTTATCTTAGATGACTTTGCCTCTCATCCTTTGTTAAAGATAGAGAACAAGATATGTGTCGAATTTTAAGAAGCTATGACACATTTAACATCTATCAGTTGTCATTTGTGTACAGACAGCAAAAGTTTAAGTAAGGATGTAAAAGAATACTTACTGACATTACTTTTCCCGGATTGTCCGAAGACGATTTCATGGAACTTATGAAAGAGTCCATGGCAGGAAGTTTGACAGACATGAACTATGGGAGAAGTACAAAGTCATACAAGACCCTCATACTTCTTTCAGGAATTCATATCTAGCAAACAAAGTTCAAATTGTAAAAGTCAAGCTGAAAAATAAAAGAGTTCATTACTCTGCTTGTTTGAAGTTGTCAAAATACTCTGTTATTTTTTTTCCTTTACAGGCAAGTCTTCTTGAATGTAAGTATTGTGACTAAGCGTTCATATAATATAGTTTTTGAGGTAAGGTTATCTTACCGATATCTTGCACCTCTTTTCACCCAGTTTTTTATAAACGTTTTACATGTAAACGTTATTTTTTAATTTTGATGAAAACTCAAACGTTTGACACCTGCCCTAAAATTTTTTACTCAGATTTTGTGCTGAATTCAATAAAAATTATCTTTTAGGGTATGGTTAGATCTAACCCTAGTCTAACCTCATTTCTATACCCCATATTTTAACCGTTTTACATGGTAAAACGTTATGATCGTGAGATTCTACAGTTTTGTTAGCTTCTATTTTTCGCTGGGATATCAAAGTTTTAACATGCGAAGTTTCTTTATACTTCTTTTGACGTCAGATAATAGAAATCGTCACAGTTGGATAGTTTTTATTCAGAAATGCTAACCTGTCCATTTTATTTTTGCTGGTTTTTTAGCCTTCTTTCTTTAAGTCTGATAGTCGTTTTCTCATACGTGTCTATCTCTTTGACGCAGTGTTAATACTTTCCGTCATTGCTGCTTTACATTTTGAAATTTGCGGATTCATTTTTGCAGTATTTATTATCATTGACAATAAAAACAGCTAGAACAACCAAGGCGTCAATGGTTTTCTTTAACTCAAAGGCGCTGCTGTTTTATCTGTTCATCATACTTAACCTTTTATCTTTATCTCTTATCTTCCATACAATTTTGCAATAATGAAACAAAGTTGTTCGTATGTCTAAATCCCCCGAGTTTTATATATGTCCAGAGATGGTGCTTTATCAATGTCGCAATTTTGACCATAAACTTATGGTTGCAATGATATCTAGAAACTCTAATTTACCTTGTATGAACTTCTTTATTTCACTGAGTCAGTTTGGTTCACTGTCCTATTTCATCGATTCATGTAGTGAGTTTTTTTGTTGTGGATTTAGGCAATTTGGGTAAATGGTCAATTAATGTCCGCATGTCAAAAGATATTCTTCATTTCTTCATCCTGTGCGGACAGTCTAAATTACTTTTGTTAAAAGTTCTTGTTTATTCTGTTGTATTTCTGTTTCTCGAAAGTAAATGAAGAAGGAATTGAAGCTTTTATCTCTTACTACATAATGTTTGGATTCGATGACTAAACTAGTTTGGTGCTGTTGTATTCGATTGTTTGTGTGTCGATGTTAAATCTAGCTTTTATACAAAATAAAAAAATAAATCAAAAATAAAACTAAACTTTATTTTTCTGTCTTAAGGAAATTCATGAAATTCATTGAGGGTAGAAATCGGGTTAGAATCGGGTTAGATCTAACATCTACCTAAACTTATTTTTGTTAAAATTTCATTGACTGACTGACTGACGGCACAAAGTGGCTTATGAAACATTAATATATCAAATTCATGAAATCAAGACCTTTGGGTCTCGCCGCTTAGCGGCTGGGGAAGACTAATGGCCGTAGATATGGGTTAGATCAAACCATCTACCCTAAAAATTATTTTTGCTGAATCAGCACCAAATGAACGAGGTTGGATGTATGCTAAATACCTTTAATTCTTTATAACGCCTTAGTAGATCATTAAAATTGCTTGTTTTGAGGTTGAGGCCCTTTTGGTTTGACCGTAGGTCTTTCACCAAACTCAAGAATTTCCTGCATGAATTTGTATTTAAAAGCAAACAGTCCGAATTCCGGCGGTTTGCTATATTCTTCACAAATGCATTATAATACTCTTTCCCGGACTTATTTTTCCAAAACTTTTAAAGTCTTTCCTAAACTGCTGACACATCTTTGTTGCATTAATTAACCATCCTTGTCTTACGTCAAGATTCAATACCGTATAAGATCCCTTTTGGAATGTTTCGCCATTAGATTTTGTTCGTGAATGTTTTTGCTTCGCTTGACATTTCTTGTTTTACATACAAAAATAAAAAATAAAAAAATAAAGTTATTTATTTTTCTATCTAAGGAATTCATGAAATTCATGAGGGTAAAATGGTTAGATAGACCATCTACCTAAAAATTATTTTGGTCCTGGAACAACTTCTTCAATTTTGTTCACTTTTTCTGTCGGACCACAATGATAAAAAGCTACTGCTATAGCATACTTTTACTGACAGATAGCAGTATTTACTGACAGTAGCAGTTACTTTTTACTTGACAGGTGCAGTACTTTTACTGACAGTAGCAGTACTTTTATGACAGTAGCAGTACTTTATCGTCGAGAAACCTCTCAAAAGTTTCCTTTTTACTGACAGTAGCAGTACTTTTACTTTACGTAGCATACTTTACTGACAGTAGCAGTATTTATTCGAAAACCCTTCTCAAATTGTCCTTTTTACTGACAGTAAGCAGTACTTTTACTACAGTACAGTACTTTTATGCGTAGCAGTACGTTTTCGTCGAAACCCTCTCAAATTTTCCTTTTTACTGACGTAGCAGTATACTTTACTGACAGTAGCCATATTTACTGACAGTAACAGTAGCAGTAACTTTTATGACAGTGCAATGTCGACGTCGACTGACGACGAGGCCAATTACCTAATTGAAATTAAACGAGCTTGTTAAAGACTTCCTCAGGCAGAATGTAAAAGGCAAGCATGTTAACGGTTGCGATACGGAAGGGCTGCCTTGAATCTCGAGATATCACTGGAATTTTTTCCATTGAGTACAGATGGCATCCATTTCGACGAACATAAGCAAAGCAAAGAAAGGAAGATCTTTCTCAAGTTTCTTTTGCAAGAGCGCCATGGTAAACTTCCAAACAGGAGAGAACCCTTTTCCCAAGAATGAACCAACGATCTCAAGGGTCTCCTTCACTTCTTCTGGTCAGCCGTTCTACATAACCTCGAAGCGACATCAACCAGTTCAGTAAACATTTCATTTTAACTCACTTTTTTATGTTTTTTTGAAGTGTCAAAAATAATTGTTTTCTGAGGTTTTCTACGATGTTGAAAAAAATGTTATTTTCTAATATCTTCACATTCAATACTTTTTCAGCACTTTTCCGGTTATATTGAAAGACAATCGAGATAAAAGTCATAGTACAAGAATAATATTTGCACACCATTTGTTGTTGAACCAAACGTGAAAAGTCGAGAACTGTTTACTAAGGTGGTTTCGTAGAATTTAGAAGCAAAGTCATAAGGTCCTTACCAATAATAGAAACTATGTTGCTTAACTGAAACTTGCTGACACATAACATCTTGAGTGTCAAACACGTTTCTTATAACAGCAATCTGATGGTGGAAGTATTTAAATTTAAATGACCATCTGGGTGTAATGGGTTCGTTCTGTTGGGGTAACGAATAAATGTGCCCAAGAACGTTTGTCTACTTCCAAAATAAAAAATCTGATCTCTTGAGAGTTAATTTCAATCTTTTGAAATGAAACGGTGGAGTCATCTTGTCATATTCTAGTTTCAGTAGTATGTTTACCATTAGTAAGAGTCGTATTTTCTTGAAATTCCAATAATATTGTTCATTTGAGTTTGAAGTCCATCTAGAGTTTTTCAAAGAACTTTCGTCTGAAACGAACTGTTAAGATCCTGCATTCGTCAAATTGCTATTAGACCAGCAGACCTTCATACTGCCATGAATATACTGCGAACATAAATGCGTTAGTTCTATTTTGAAAACCAAACTCTTCTAAACCTATTGCCTTTGCATCTGAAGGACTTTGAACGCCAACGAATTGGATAGTCACCTGATTGCTCGGGATGAAAATTTCTTCACGAAATAGTCCTTACCAGCATTTGTAAGATATAGTCTAACGGTTTTGTATCTGCCTACTTTTGTTCTTTTGTTTTTCAACCTGAAGATTTAATATATGTAAAAATATATTGGGTTTTAAATGGTATGCCATATAGCTCTTGGAATTTTGTTAAAGAAGGTATTTGAACTATTTTTTTGCCATCTGTATCTCTAGTGTTTACATTAAGCATTTAGCCGCCTTAGTACTAATACTTTGTAAGTTCTATAGTTTACCGCGGTATAAAAGTAGAAAGAGTCTGTTCTTCGCTATTAGTATTAGTAAAACTCAAACGGATGCTTGCCATAGTCTGTAATTTCAATTGTTTCATCTTTAGTTCGTCGACAAATTCCGATACAATATCTCCAAATGTTGCCTTTGTTCTTATTTGTTTTCAGAACTTGAAGTGACCCACTGTACAGTGTTATCAGTCTATTGTCTTTCTGTATGATATGGTTATAGGGGGTCTACAAAAGGTAAAATTGTTAGTGATTCAGATAAAATTGGGTTCAAATGACAAATGTTTAAGATAGTTTTTCACCCATTCTTCATATAGCATTCGCATTTCGCTCCCATTCGCTTAAAACTCTTTGTCTTTTTGTTTCTGATTCAAATGACTCACAACAGTGAATTCATAATTTCTCATTCAAACAAAAGTTTCCAAGTCTTCTCAACATCAGCCTACATTTCAAATAATAAAAAAAATGTCACTTTTTTTTGGAAAAAACGTTCTTACTTCATGCAATGTTTAACTATTTCACCATCTTCTTTAACCACCCCATACTTACGCTTGGAGAGGACATGAACTTCGGAAATACCTTATGAGCTTAAAACAGCCCATCTTTTTCCCGACTAAACCATGTTTCAATGAGTTTCTATTAGCCTTCTTCGTTCGTCATGAGTGCGTCAATGTTCTCATTAGTTAAAACCTTCATTTGTTTGACTTCGGAGAAGAATTTGTTTGTAGTTGTCATACTGCTTTGCGAACTGAGGTAGACCAATGTTCGACATAGTTTTAATGTTGTTACTAAGCACTTTGACCTAGTGATTCTACTTCAAAACAAAAGGAGAAAACCTTTCAACAAGTTGTCGGCCTTCCTCTAATGTACTCTTCATCTCTTGAGGTTTCTTTAATGATACCCCATAGTCGGAATTCTGAAGCAATTTGCAGTGTCATTGCAAGTTTGGGGTTTGAAGCTTTCTAATATCATTACAGTTGTTGTGACTTTTCCAACTGTAATAGTTCTTCCCGGGAAACTCACCATCTTCGTTTGGAATTTCAGTCGGATATATTGGCAAAACCTCATGTATGCAGCGTTAGGTCGACATAGTATATCTTTTCATCTGAGTCGAACTTGTCGCAACCATGTCAGTTTGTGGAAATCGAAGTGGTCTCTTATTCTTCTGAGAACTTCTCCTGCCTGTTATCGCATAAACATGTCAAGAACCTGTTTATATTAAACCTTCTGACCTACTCAGATGCCTCAATACATTTGACGTCAATTGGATTGTCTTCAATGGAAGTTTGTTTAAGCATCTTGAAATTCTTGCACCTCATTGGAAGTTCTTCTGGTTAGGTTGGTATCGACATACCACGCCCTTGTGGAACTGTTTGTACTTCTTTTATGTACTAGACTTTGCTGGGAAACAAACTTTTGTTTGCTAACAATGAAAAGTTTGTTTTTCCGTCTTTTGGTACAAAAGTTTCTGTCAGCTTGGCATTGGAATTGGTTCCAGACAACCTTTCTCAAAGGAATGTTTACAGCTCTGACAATGGTTGCACTTACTTTTCCAAGGAATGGGTTTGAAAAGACCTTTCGTTCAACATGAAGTGGGTGTGACAATTACATCTTCAACCATGGCAAGTTTGAAGCCTCAACACCATAGTCGTCATGTGAGACCTTTCTCGAGTCGAATGTTGACCTCGGAATTGACATTTGCCAACGGCTGGAATTTTTGCCAATTTACGCTGAGAATGTACCTTTGTCTTTCCCACATGACTTCAAGATACTTCATCTTCTCATCGTGAAACAAGACCAGATTCCTGGAACATGTAAGATGCAAGCGTTCTTGACCAATGTGTTTCAATCTGAATTGTAAATTCCCATACCTTGTCAAGTCCTTGTCAGACTTATTTATGAGGGAAGTAGTCCAGCATGGTTTTGTCTGACTGCTTGAGGTTAGTTGGTACCATTCGACTTGACACGTGGGCAATTCCTTCAATTGCATTCAAATGTCTGCAGTCGGAGTCAACCATTTGTTCTCTCTTGTTAGTCTTGAAAGCGTCAAGAAGTTTTAGCGGCTGTTTGTTCATTGCCATGTGCACTAGTAAATGTGACCATCCAAATCTGTTTGGTCCAATCTGAGATTGTGTCCTTTTTATTTCCGTCTTGTATGGCCAGCAAGTACACCCATGAATCCTTCTTTTTCTTCCTTCGTTCAAGATTTACTGTAAAGGTCGACCGATTGTAATTTGAATTCTAACTTTCACGATACTTTTGCATATGCATATCTTGTTCTTTTCCATGGGAGCATGTGCGTCTTCACCTTTTCCTTTTTCCTTCTCAAAGGATGCAATTGTTCGTCATGTTTCCAGTTAAAATTCTGGCAAGCCGTCGTGTCCTTCAACTTGAGTTCACTACATCGAAGGCATGTCCATAGACGTTTCTCTTCATTAACCTCGCTAGTCTGTTTGGATATTGGCACGTGCTGTTTCCCAAATCTAATTCGTAGGGCAGACCGCCAGTTTGTCATAGACGTCATTATGGTCCTTCCTTTCTTAATTTAAACTCTTCTAACTCTCCAACCATATCTTTGTACATCTCGCTGTTATTACAGCAGACTTCTGCTCCATTCTATCATGGGGCATCCTTTATATAAAAAAATAAAAATATTTTTTGTTCTTTATTTACTATAACCAGGCTGCTCTCAAAGTCTTTACGCCAACCCATACCACATAATGAAGGTTGACTTGGGTTATAGTTTGGAAATTAAATACTTTGGTTTTGGTTTTATCTTCCAGTTTTGGTCTTTATCTTCTTCTATCGGTTTTAACGTCACTTTCGGTTCCTGCTGACTTACTTCACTTGCACGTAAACAGTTGTGTGTCTGTCAACATACCTTCAGTAAATATCTATGCCATTTTGTTTTGTTTTCCTTTCAACTTTTTGTGATTTAGTTGTAAGTTTAGGAATATTCGGACATCTAATCAATGAAGATGTTATAGTAATGAAACGTGTGGTCAGTGCAAAGTAAACTATTCCAATCTGTTGTCTCGAAGCTCCTTCAGACCTTCAAAATATACCTCTTATTTGTAGAGTGGCTGTTTCTTTCTTTTGAAAGATAACTGCCGTTCCATTTCTATGAAAGTGACTTTGTAGTTAGGGTGTATATTCCAGACTGCACTTCTATATTGAATTTTTCTCCTTCATCTGGAAGTTCTTTGAACAGGTTTTTGACAATGGTTCTGAACTTTTTTGTTGGTGTCAATCTACCGTTTTTCAACTTCTTCGGTCATTTCATCTCATAAAAAATTTAGTTTGGTTGTGTTTCAACTGGGTTGTTGTTGTGGAGGTGGGATGGTCCTTTATAGATTATCATTCAGTTACATTGTGAGCCTGACTTATATGGTATCGGTTTACTGCTGGAAGCCGGACAAATCCATCTTGAACTCATTTGTCTCAATGGCTGACATTGTTCATTTCATCCTAAGTTAAAAACCTTACATTTTCCAAGTTTGAGGTGGTTGCGGTTGGTTATTGCTTACCCATTGTTGTGCATGTTTTATCCTCTGTTAAAGAAATCTTATCACCTTGGTCCATATAGTGTCCTGCTTGGTTATATAGTCATTTGCTTTGTTATAATAGTTTCCTGCTTGTCCTTCCTACATTGTCCATGCCATTCTTGAACTTTTCCTCTTGTTTTCAGGATTTGGAATAAGATTTGTTTGCATCTCGTGCTACTCCCAACCTTTCTGTCCAGTTTTGTATAATAGGTTGTGCTTTCTCTTTAAGTATACCTAATGGTACTCAAAATCTTCCATCCACTCCAAATACACCTCTGGCTATTGTTCCCACTGCGGGCAAAAAATCTGGATGCAACTCCTGCTAATGCGCCAAATAAACCCACTTTCTTATGGGTTAAAAAAATGACGAATCCAAACAAGGAACCCGTATGTTTCTAGGCAAACAAAGAAAGCACTTCATGCATAAAAATCTTTAGTTCAACACCAAATTCTTGGTTTTATGGATATCTTGGAAAACATTCCGAGTATTAGAGAAGATGGACCACCATACTGGTTAATATTTGTTGGTCAAAAACACAAGATACTGTGAAGCCATACATTTACAGTCCAAAGCTATTTTAGATATCTTAGCAGCTTTGACAATACTTGTTGACAAATACCATCCAACAAAACTGACATCTGACTGTTGAAAGTTCTTGTTCAAATAAGATGATGTAAAAAACTATCTGCGTTCAAAAAATGTAAACCAATATTTCACTGTCGTACCAAAAACCATTCTGCTCTTGGTTTGTCAATTGACGGTTGTATAAAAAATGTTAAGAGACTTAAACCACCACAAGGTGGTGAAGCAAATGAAATGTCATATGACGACAAAGTATAGACACTTCTCCCAGGTAAAGATGAGAATAAGTTTTAAATATTTACAATAACCGTAAAACAAAAAGGTTTGGGAAACCACTCCCCCGAAGAAATGAAAAACAACCCTGACTTAGAGGACGACTATATGATTTAATAATTTTAGTCAAAAGAGACAAACAAGAAAGAATGCCGGGCTTTCAAACTTCAGAAAGGTGACAAAGTAAAAATAGAAATACCTAAAACCGCAGACCCATATGAAAATACTATTGACTATGACAACAATTGGAACTCGACAGGTACTCACATTCGTGTTTCGTAAAAATAGAAGGAAAGTATACAAGAGAATATTAGAGAGTTTTAGCAAACATGGCAAAAATGTACACACTGCAAGCAGAAGATAAAACTACTACTGTCAGACCTCGTTTCAAAAACTTTCAAAGTTCAAGGTGGTATACCTTCAAAGACAGTTCCTAACAAATAAGACAACTCCTGACGAATTGCTTAAAGAAGTTGAAATGACGACTAAGCAATTCAGTATACCATGCTGTAAACTGTCACTGTAAGGTGGCATGTATTCTTACTTTGTCCCGTTGTTTGCGTATATCCTGAAACGAAATGTGTATGGTTTCCTTCTCTCCCTGCGTGTTATTCCAGTGAACAATTTATAGCAAACTTACGTCGTCTTTAACATCATATCCTTTCACCTTTTGTCATTCCTGACCAATCCCAATATCTATGACTATGCCAACCTGCTTGAGATGTACTTAAATCATGATAATGACTGTGCTCAGGTAAATTTTACTGAAATCGTTTTACTTCCACCTGTTTCCTTTGAAAGTTTGCACAATACAAAAACCTGTCGACATTTGTTCCCATGCACCAACACAAACATTACTTGAGGACCTCTTGATCCATAGATGTATAAATGAACTATGGGTTCATTAATCAACATATGAGATATTATGGATTGTCTCTTTTGACTTAAAATAGTGCACTATTTCAGTTCTTCTGGTTTGTGTCAAGAATAATTTTTTATAATAATCTTATGTTTTCAGGTAGAAATCTTGACTATATATATTATTTCTGTCATCTGATAATAATATACTATTTCTCGTTTTTTTCTATTGCATTATATCTTTTATATTATAGTAATAACTCATATAGTGTTAGCTATGTTCATCTACATGTGGTGTTCTGTCGTCCATCTCCATAGTTCATGAATATCATGTGGGTGTCCGGAGCTGGGTTCAGGGCACGTCATATGCCTGTCCATTCTTCATAAATCTTAAATATTTCTTTTTCTCGTTCCATATATAGTTTAGTAGCGTTGTTAGTCTTCAATGAACTTTAACTTGAGTGCATACCATGCTCTTTTATATAGGTCTCTACCATACATTTCATTGTTATTTTTCTCGTAATGAAGTTTTATTGCCGTCTGTACCCATTTTTAAGGACTGTAGCCAACTGGCCTCATAAAAATATCTTATCTTTTCGGTTCTATTTGATCAGAATGATAGTCATGCCAACAAATTAGTTTATATTTTTGTTCCTATCAACAACCACTATTCGATATTATCTTATCTTGCATTGACATATCTGTCTTATAATCCTGCTTTTTCAAGTCTAACGTTATAAGTCTGTTTATTTCAGAATGTATGTGTATGTCCAACGGCACTTTTACTGTTTAAGGTTTCTTGTAAGTTTGTAATATTTGCAATGGTATGTGTATGTCCAACGGCACTTTTCCTGTTTAAGGTTTCTTGTAAGTTTGTAATATCAGATATAGAATGTGTATGAGTCTTATCTGCTTTGTCTCTATGTTTCTTCAAGACTTGGTTATTGGTTAATATAATGTATATGAGTCTTTTTAGAATATTCGTTTCAGCTCTTTGTCACTTCACTTGACATTTTATTGTCAACATATGTTTTGTCTGCTAGTTCAGGATGAGTATGTCTTTTGTTGCATAAGCATTGTTAGCTCTTTCTTCTTCTTTTGCTATTGCATCGTCTACATATTCTTTGTCAGCTTTGTTGTCAACATCTGCTTTCAAAAAGAAGTTCATTTATTAGGTTTCTCGTTTAAAGTTCCCTTTTTGTGGATTTATACAGACAGTATTGTTCTTATGTCTTGAAATAGAAACTCATCTGTTATAGGGTTTTAATGTCAGTTTTAAGTCACCCCCTTTCAATGACTCAGATATCTTAGAAAGTTTGAAAAGTTTGTTGTTTTTCTTAATTAGAGCTTGCATAATGAGTTGTCGGTTGTGTTGTTATTTCTCTCATAGACGCTGTTTCATTATGACATTTTTTTATTAAGATTAAAAATTTTCCAATAGAAAAAGAAAAATTCTAGAGTTGCTACAACTAAACCATTAGATGAACTTTTTACTAATGTCGGTCAAAAGTTTGAGACAGATACCGTAAAGCATGAAGGCTATCGTTTTGACTACCCATTAAGATGGTTAAGAGACCCATCTGTCACAAAAGCTATTGGCTTTCGAAGAATAAAGTTCATTTCAGAAGCCATACATGGTTTCCCATTTACGGTCGGTTTTGAAGTTCGATACTATAACAAAGAAAAAACGTATGTATGAGAAATTTGAACAAGGAAAACTTTTACAAGTTAATTTGCTTATATAAACTTAGAAATAACTCTTCAAGCTTTTCAAGAAAAAATAAACGATATCTATATTGAATATGCAAACCAGTATAACATTGACGAAGGAGAATACCATCTCGATATTATTTATGACAGGAAAAATGCAACTGTTAAATCAATAAAATAGAAGACCTTGAGAAAACGTTTATATTTCACACAAATATAACAACACTTGCATGGTATAGATTTATGAGGATGTTAAATCAGCCTGCAGCATATCCAGTACACCCGGACTATTATGAAGTCGAAAACCCTAATGGAACATATGAAAATGTTTTCGACCCAGATGCTATTATTGTTCATGCTTCATTTTCTGGCGCCCAAAACTCTTTTCTTATGCTTGGCAAATGACTTTTACGAAAAACCTACAAATTTATACGAACCACCAGGTTGAAGTATTTCAGACTTTCAAGTATTGTTTACTACAGATGGAAGAAAAAGAATAACTCCATTATACCATGCGTTTACTTAGAACTTAGTTTCACATACAACTACTATCGAACGATAAAAATATAACTTTTTAATATACCGGTTGTGGTTGCCAACTTGACTGTGGTGCAGGTTCAGGCTGTTGTATTTACAGGAGCTTGTTCTTCTGGTTCAGGGTCTTTAGGTATAATACCAACAAACTGACCTACTCTTTTACCAATATTTTTGACACCGTTCCATACTCCTCTTCCGACAGATTTTATTCCATTCCATATACCTCTTCCACATTTCGAAGAAGTTTCCTATCTTACTGAAGAAACCCATTACTACGTGTAAAATCTAATGTCCGCCTAGTCTTTTGCTTTCTGTCTGGAGTTCTATGACTATGTCATTCTTAACTGGTAGCCATACATTCTGTTTCTCCTCTGGTAGAAAACATTCTGGGTCAACTCCTGTGTTCGCGTCATCTGCATAAAGTTGTTTATATCCACTTCAGGTTTTGTATAAAACTCTTTCCATCTCATATTTGCATACCATGGTGGCAAACCTAACGCAGCGTCATTTGACATGGCAGTTTGCATTGTACATTGTTGGCACTTGACCATAGTTTGCCTATGCAGTTTTGTATTCTAACTTCATTTGGAATATTCTCTGGTTTGGTTGTCCAGGTTGCTGTGCATTCGCTAAGTTCTGTGCGTCCATTTAATATTAGATATAAAATATCTCTTACGAGTACATATACTGAACATTTGCAGGCATTGGTTCATCTTCATATTCTCTGTACCTTTTCTGCCACGTCAAATAAATAAATCACAAATGGAAAAAAACTAAACAAGTAGTCCTATTTCAAACCACATTTACTTACTAATAAATTTCTTTATTGTGACACTTTCTCCAGTTTATAGGACCTCTCTCATATTCTATCTTGTCATATATAAACTCATAGTCATGTATGTCCCTAACCATCTCATAACGGTTCCAAACCACTTTTATCGGATGTAAAGTAAAAGCATGGATGGTTATGTATAACGTCTAAAGTTTCTAAAGAGTCTCTCAAAGTCCAGTCTACTTGGTATTGAAAATCCCATGTGTATAGAACGGCGGGTCCACTATAAAGAAAACATTTTCCTTGTCGTTATATTTTTCATCACAACTCTGTCCAATGACATCTCACAAACTCTATACCCTCAATATATTTTCTATGTCCTCTTTGAAAACATTTGTTATAGTTAAGATATAAAACTTTTGACATAAGTGTTTCAATGTCATGAACTCTTATAGAACCACTATATAATAGTCTAGCAGAATATACTATCCCAGTCTATATATTCTGCTTTTTTCAAACCTCTCTCACAATATTTTTTATCTAATGGTATACGTTCCATCTTACCTTATAGGTATCTTTTCTTTTTAACTCTTTCAATATATTGTTTGTGTCTGAATATGTTTGAGACGGTCCATATAGTTGTCGAAGTCATTGCATATAATCTTTGAGTCAGGAAATACGGTATGACATAAATGGGATATATAGAAACTTCCACCGAACAAATCTACAAATGTTAGACCATTCGGTAGTTTCTTAAGTTCTCTCAATAGAATATCTTTACATTTACTCTTATTTCCAAAGAACGGTAACGGCGGTTTTGTAAAATTCATTTATATATAATAATAAAAATGTTTTTACCCGAAAAATGACAGAAAAGTGACAAAACATGAAAACATATATAATTTGTGAAAAGTGACACTATTAATATGATGTAAATAACAACGGTTTTGGTTTTGTAACCGGCTGGTCGGCTGGGGTTCGGTCCTCCTCTTGGGTCTTGGGCAAAATTTCTTATGGGCTAGAGGGCGCAACGCGCCTGGAAGCCCCACTCACCTGACCTAAATCAATTGCAGGAACACCAAAATCTATGACTTTTTATTGAAATGATATTGCAACAATGATATTTATTTAATAATTTCATTGCCACAATTAGAACATCTGAAAACTATTGCATTTCTTCAGGTTATATTTTCAAAATATTGAAAAACCATATGAAATTAAACAATAGCCATAATTTGTTTAAAAAACTTCATCGTACCAATGTCTTCCGTATACTCTAATTATTTATCCAAGAAAAAACATATTAAAAATGCATTTCACTCAAATACGAACATGTTGTACCAGTTGAATACTTCTAGCGAGAATGAAATGCAGGCCAATACGGCTATCTGCTTCTATATGGCCAACTTGCTGTTGAATATAGTATATTTAAATTGGTTGATTAATAAACTGAAGATATATGATGTTAAAACTAATAAATAATAATAAAATCAAAAAATAATGTCAGGGGGTGTGGCTCAGTGGTAGAGTGCGACTTTAGCATAGTTGAGGCTGGGGGTTCGATTCCCCCCGCCTCCATTTTTTCTCAAAAAATCGTTGAATAAAAAAACTTATATGATGTTAATTTGTTGCGAAAATACCTAAAATTAAATTTTGATACTAATTTATATCATAATTTCATAATAAACAAAAATATATCTTAAGGGTGCACTTACACGCCAATGACATGTCTTTCAATTCAAACACTTCTCGCAGGTTGTCAAAAATTTGAATTAAAGTCGGATGGGGGTAAGTGCAGCCTTAATAGCATAAGCAGTTTCACAGGAAAGAAATGTCCCTAACATTGGAAGAACTATCGTGTAATCAATTTAAAATTTTAAACCAAAGAAATATTTTAAAAAGTTATAAAATAATTGCTTTTAAAACATCAATTAAAAATAAATTTATATAGGGTGTCCAAAGGTGCGTTTAGCACAGCGCTCTATATGAGACTATTAAAGGAGATATATGCTGATTATAAATATATAATAAAAAATATGAATATATGTATATGATGAGTATGTTGTATTTTTGCGCCATGCCGGGATATAAAATGAATTTTGAGACAAGAGGCGGTTTCGCGGGAAATTTTGGCGGGATTTTTTTCATTTTTTTAATGAATCATAAAGAAAACATCCTCGCTCTTGCAAAAAAATGCAAAGACTGTAAAAAAATCTACGAGACATTGGTAAAATGCTTCGGTATGGATGCTCCTAGCTATTCCACTGTAACGTATCATGTTAGGATGTATCACTTCATGAACAAAAAGGCGCCCATCATAAAAATTGACAAAAAATCGCCGGATCAAAGAAAAATCAAAGCAATTCTTCAAGCGCTAGATGAAGACCCAAGAGCATCACTCAGAAGGATAGAGGAGATGACAAAGATACCACGTACAACAGTCAGTTATTATCTGCACAATTATTTGAACTACAAACTAGCGTATACACGTTGGGTTCCGCACAACCTTAATTCAGTTCAAAAAAAATCTAGAGTCCAATCTTCGAAAGAGCTCCTCTCTATATTGGGTGCGTATCAATCCAAGAAGTTTCGCTTTTTAGTAACAGGGGACGAGTCTTGGTTTCAATATGCAACAGAAGCCAAAATCATGTGGATCCCGAAGGATGAAAATCCGCAAACATTCCCGAAGAAAAAAATTAACACACCAATGATGATGTTGTCGGTTTTTTGGGGCGTGAATGGCATCATCGCAATTGATATTCTTCAAAAACCTAATACGATGAATGCTCAGTATCTAATTGACAATGTTCTTACTCAAATTATCAATTCTGATGAGTTTGAGAAATCCAAACAACAAAAACAAAAGTTTGCAATTCATTTTGATAATTCAAGAGTTCACAAAAGTCATAAGGTAATGAATTACTTGGTGAAAAACAATGTCAAAGTTGTTCCAAACCCAATTTATTCACCTGATATTGCACCCTCTGACTTTTATTTATTCGGCACGCTAAAAAAGAGAGCTGAAGGACGCGAATTCGCGAGTCCAGATGATCTTGAAAATTTTGTAAGAGAGCAATTTGAGCAATTTTCTCATGATGATTTAAAGCGTGTCTTTCAAGCCTGGATCGATCGCTGCGAACGCGTGATTGAATCCAATGGTGATTATATTTAAATAAACTTTATATATATGTAACTTGTTTATTTCTATTCGCAGTATTCAGGTTTGTGCTAAACACACCTTTGGACACCCTATATAAATTAATCATAAGAACTTGAATCATCTTCGCTGTAATATTCATCTGACTGAGCTATTTGATTCTTCATTTTATCAACATAAGCCTGTGGGTCGTCAGGAACTTTAGCCAAATCGTAGCACCATCTTGCTTCAGACAGTTGTTTCACCATTGACTCTCTGGCTTGATCCAATCTCATAATAATATTTGCATTTTTATCAGTCTTAATTTTGAGTGTTTGTTCAACATTAGCCAAGGATGACAAGATCTGAGTTCTTTCTTGTTCTAAGTTATTCAATCTAACTTTCATTTCAGGTGTAATATTTTGGTCATTTGATGGTTTTTCTCCATTAACTAATTTTTCATTTTCTAAAATAATGTCATTTAATAATTTCGTTGTTGCATCTCTTTCCTGCAAAGAAATCTCTGCTGCATTCTTATAGTGGTTGCAAGCCTGAATTAATTTAACATTCTCATTATAAATTGTTAAAACAGTTTGTTTCTCAAAATTGTTTAATTTGTCTTCATATTTCTTTTTAACTTCACTTATCAAAGCAGGCATTTTCTCAACTTCAATATCCTTTCCTTTGTAAGGAACTAATTTGTCTTTGTCGACATGGTCATTATAGAGCTTCTGAAGTATACCATATTCTTTGAACAAGTTGTCAATTTCTTCTCTTGATGTGTAAAGTTTGTCGAATTTCTTCTTGACAACGTCCAAAGAATCAACTTCTTTCTGGAGTCCGAATGATTTCTGCTCAAGTTTAACAGTCTGTGCATAGTAATCATTGATGTAAGCAGTCTTCTTTTTGAGGATTCCTTTGAGTTTTTCGTTTTCTGCTTTGAGTTTCTGCATTTCTGCCTGAAGATTTGCATTTTGTTTGAGCAAATCTTCTTTCTCAGCCATAACTTTCTCGAGTTTGGAGTTAAGTTTATCTGTAATCTCATTCTGTGATTTGTTTTTGTCACTTTTAGCTTTTTCAAGATCATCTTTGAGTTTTTGAATTTCTTTGTTTTTGTTTGCGAGTTCGTTCTGAAGCAACTGATTCTCTTTGTCCTTTCCTGTCAAAGCATTCTGTATTTCATTGATCTTGTTCTGTAGATTAGTCAAATTCGATTTAAGAGCTTTGTTTTTCTCTTTATTTTGTTCAATTTCTTTATTCTTAGCTTCAATGTTTTCTTTAAGTGATTTGTTGTTTGCTTTCATTTGTTCTAGTTCATTCTGGAGTCTCTGTATCTCAGATGACTTCATTGAGCTCTGGTCTTTCTGCAAATTCTGGATTTGGAGCTTGAGATTTTGAATTTTTTCTTCTTTTTTGTCAAGTTTTTGTTTGTTCTCATCAGCTTCTTTCTGGAGCTGATTGTTGTCTGATTTCAGTTTCTCATAGTCACTCTTAAGCTTATCATAATTAGCTCTAATTTTCTCGAAATCTCCTTTCATCTGTGTGTTCTTGTTTTCCATATTTTCTTGTAATTTTTCTCTTTCTTGCTGCAATTTTTGCAAATCACTTTGAACTTTCTGTAAATCTTTCTGTAGATTTACATTTTCTGTTGTTAACTTTTGCAAGTCATTTTGGGATTTCTGTAAATCGTTCTGTGATTTCTGTAAATCATTCTGAGATTTCTGCAAATCTTTTTGAAGTGATGTATTTTCAACTGTCACTTTTTGAAGATTATTCTTATTTTGTTCATTTTCTTGTTTAATCTTCTTCTTTTTATCTTTGAGTTGATTGATTATCTCATCTTTCTTCTTGTTATCATTCTTATACTGTTCCAACAAAGTAGATTTCTCAGTTGTCTCGTTCTTGAGCTTGTTCTTATCAGCAATTTTTTTTTGCAAACTTTCATTTTCTGCAGAAATTTTTTCGAAATCTGATTCAAGTTGAGACAAATCTTTCTTTGATTTCTTCAAGTCCTTTTCGAGTTTCTCGACTTGTGAAGCTGTTTTATCTGAATCACTCTTCAATTTATCATTTTCACTCTTCAGCATCAAGTTCTCGTTCTTCATTTTCTCTCCTTCTGCCTCTGTATTGTGTAATTTAACTTCTAAAAGTGACATTTGTTGTTTCAGTGCTGCCATTTTTTCATTTAATGCTTTAGTTTCTTTTCTTTCATTTTCATAGAGGTCTTGGAGTTGTTTGTTCGATTGCGATATCGATGAAGAATTTGATAATTGGTCTTTCAATGATTTGACCATGTTGTCGGATATCTCAAGTTTGCCTTCTAATGATGATTTGGCAGTTTCCATGTTGTGAAGTGAAGTGACCATTTTATCATTTTCATTTTTAAGAGCTTTATTTTGTTTGTTGAGGTCCTCGAGTTTGTCTTTGAGATCCTTAAGTTCTTTTTCGTAGTTTTGTTTTTGGTTTTCCAAACTCGAAGTTCTATTCAAAAAGTCATCATTTTGACTTTTCTGTTTTGATAATTGCTCTGATAAATTCTTATAAAGATTGTCTTTCTCTTGGAGTTTGCTTTCCAAAACACTTATATTATTATCCAACTGATGATTCTGCTTAATCAAATACTCATTTTGATCTCTCATCTTTGATAATTGGTCGGATAAATTCTTTGAATTTGCATCAGCACTTTCAATTTTAGCTTTCAACTGAGAAATATTGTTTTGCAACTGGTTATTGTTATTCTGGAGTGCTGTATAATCATTTTGCAGTTGAGAATTGGATTGTTTAAGTTTCTCGTAGTTCTGCAAAATGGAATTTAACTTTGCATTTTCAGCAGTTAATTGATTTAATTTGTTTGAAATATCTTTATTGTTTTCAATCATGTTTTGAAGATTTTCTCCATGTTTTGATTGACTTTCTTTGATTTCTTGTTTGAGATCTTCAAGATCTTTCTTTAATTTCTCAATTTTAGCTTTACTTTTATCATTCTTTGTTTTGAGATTTTTGTTTTCTTCTTTCAATTGAACTAATTCTTCTTTGTCATCATTTGAAACTAATTCTGTTAAATTATTAAGCATTTTTACAACTTTTTCGAATCCAAGCTCACTGTTTATCTTCTGCATAAGTACTTTATTAGCATTTAACTCATTTTGCAGTTTAATCACTGTCTTTGATAGTTCATCATTATCCCTTTCGAGTTGTTTTTTGTTTTCTAAGTCATTTTTCATTTGAACAATTGTTTCCATGTCTTCTCTTTCTTTATCCCTTCTGTTTTCATTCTCTTTCACAACAGCAATGTACATCTTCCATAGATCATCAATGTTCTTATCAGCAGGAACTGTAGAACTTTCGATTTCGGATGCTGCCATCAATTTTGTTGAATGAATTTTTTCTCTTTGTAACTGTTTTTCCAAATAGCTATTTTTGGCGAATAACTCATCACGTTCTCTCTGAAGACTGAGCATGTCGTCTGTGAAGTTTGTGTCTTCACTTGGATTGTCTCCTTTCATTTTTTGCAAAGTTATGTTTAAAAGACTTTGAAGTCGATGTTTATCGTCATTTAACTGGTTATTTGAAGAATCAAGTTGTGATTTCTCTAAATTAAGTCTCTTGTTCTCTTCTTCCAATTGTTCGCGTGTTAAAACTTGGATTTTGTTCTGATCAATCTTTCGATTTGCTTCTATTACGTCGTCTTGGATATTATCAGCAACAGCACGAAGTTCTCGGATTTGGCGACTGATTGTGTCGAGTTTTGCGTTGCTAAGATATTCCTTTTTCTGATTATCTTTATCATCCGAAGAATCTGAGTCAGAATCTTCTGGATATGGCTTCTGTGACACCTGTGATGGAGGTGGTGTTGTATTAATTACTGTGTATATGTCTCCAAATAGTTTAGAAATTGTTTTTTCGGCTTTATCTATTAATGCGTTCCAAATTGGAGTATGGAAGCCTAATATCCAGTAATTATCGAATGTAATCGAATTTTTAATTGGTTTGTGAGTCTTTGGATCAAGTAAAACTCCAAGGCAGTTATTTATATAAAAATTAGCCATGGAGTACTTGGCTTTTGTGTCAAAGTTGCTAATTTTTGTAACTTCAAATAAAACTTTGTACTGAGACAATAATTGCGATCTAAATTTCTCGAAAATTTGATATGCTTGTGAAACAATATCGCGAAATCCATCATCACTGTTATCATTGATAAGAGTTGGTAATTTCTCACTTGTCTTGAATAATTTTTGAACTCTTTTTGGTGCATCTTTCATCAATAACTGTATTTCGTTGGAATCTGTTTGTATATTTTCAATAACTTCGGACAATATCTTATTGAATTCGGTAACTTCAAAATCGATATAAATATGAACTAAATCTATGTAATTTGCCTTTGCAAATTTTTGAAAAACTCTTTTGAAGCTAGACCATGCTACATACAAACCTGGAAGTAATGATTTATCATGTCGTTTGAGAAAATTCAATCCAGCTGCTTGAAAATTCTCTAGTAACGGTTCTATAGAATCTTTATCTTGAGGAATAAGTGGAAATTTCTGTATTCTTTCACTAAATTCCTTTATTAAAGCTTTAAATGTCTGTGGATCCCTATCTCCTTTAGTGGAAGAGGGAGAAGATAGGAAAGATTTCATTCCCTAGACGTAAAACTTTTTAAATATTTTCTCAATTTTTTGCAACTTGATCTTGGAATTAGATATAAAGTATAATTTTTCATTTTATTTAAGAGAATGATTATTTTTTCAGAATTTCTTTAGAATAACCGCATTGAAATTTATTATTAAATGTTACTGTAATCATAATAATAAATAATATTTTAAAAAGTAAAAAGTTGATATCTGCGATTCTGTAAAAACTATCATGTATGATGAAACCTTTATGGTTTTGGCAGCTTTGTTGTATTATCTGTTGGTTTCAAGAAATAAAGTTGTTTGATCAAACAAATAAAATTCGGCAAATTTATATGAATAAAATTAAACAATATGAACTCGTTCTGGTGAACCTTGTGATATGTACGATATAGCTTGAGAGTATCTTGCATGAATTCTGTTCTTGCTGAAACAATTCAAAAATTGTTTTGACTCGTATACTTTATCGGACTTGAAAACAATATGGACTTGAAAATTCTAATTTAAAAATTGAATTATAATGTTCCTCTTAGCAATTTCGAACGATATGTTTTCTTTGGCCGATCCGAGTGCCTCGAGTCCTCAAAAATAAATTTTTGTAAACAAAAGGTGACGAATACTAACGTAAATTATTGTGATGTCATCCACGACATGGCGTACTCCTACTCAATGGGAGCTATTTGCGCAGAATATGTCAGATGATCTCGATAAGTTAAATCAACAACTGGCTGATATATTGCACGTTGAAGCTCCTGTTCCTCCTATTCCGATCGAACCATTCATTCCTCAAATGCCTTCAGCACAGGCAACAGAAAGAAGTCATAGATTTAAACGAACTGGAAATCGATACACAACTTCAAATGATACAAGAAAATTTGAGTCCAATGATCAAAATCGTGCATCATACACTCAAAGTGCACATAATGGAAATCAGTCTGCTCGAATTGTTAAGCCTCGCAAGCCAAACTCAATTCCATATCCATTTCCCAAAGAAGCATCGCGCTCTCCAAGGTTAGACACCTTTGTTGAATGCGGTTATTGATTTTACTACTTGTTGTTTCCTTCTTTTTATAATTACCATATGATGTAATATTTTTTTTTATGAATAAATTGTTTGATACTATAAAAGGATTTAACTATGAAATAACTAGACTCTTTAAAACTAAGGCGAAGCTATTTTTCAATTCAGTCTTTGATATTGCAAAATGCAAACTTCAAATATTGATATTGACATGCATAATATATACCATTTATATAGTGTACATATGTGTTTTTAATTTACATATCTCTTAAGTTTAGAACGCGATATCGATCCAAACTCAATTGAAATACAGCATTTGATAGAAATTTATATAATACAATCTATTTATCATACTATTTATGTTAAACTATACGATTAATGGCATCAAGTTTTTCAAGATATCAAAAGGAAAAATTGAATTTCATTAGAAGAAGATCAAATATATAAACTCATTCGATATCTATGTAATTTTAAACGAAAAATCAAATGTGTCTTGGATAATTGTACCTATTAAATCTAGATCTGTAATATGCACCACTATATAGTATAAGACAAGCCTAATATTATACTCTATGATAAGATCCATGATATAATCTCGAAAAAAAGTTATATCAGATGAAATTTTTTTAAACACAAAAAAATAAGCTTTATAATCAATATGATAGATCTATTAAATCATCGATACAGTATACAGTATATTAAAAACAAAATAAAATATTAATAAAAAAAATCACTCGTTATGTTTCTTTTGTTCTTGTTTTGGCTTAGACTTCTCTGCAGGATTCCAAAACAAACCTTTCGCCTTGATATGTTCGTAAACTTTTCTCATATATTCTTCTTGACCCGGAGAAAATGAAACTGCGAGCTCTTCTGTTATCTCTCCGCGTGCAGTGAATTCTCTGATAAGCAGATCTTTGAGGTTCAAGTACATATTCGGTGAAATTGAGAGTTGATGGCAAAGATTATTTTCGGAAGTGTCGAGGAGCTGCCTAATTAATGTAGCTCTGAACTCAGGCGACTCTGTCTTCATCATCTGTTTCTTATTCCATGCTTCAACTTGAGCTGGCGTTAGTTTTTCTTCATTCATCAATTTCTCGAGCTCATTGAACATCAAACCTTCATCGCGTGTGGCAATACCGTTCTTACGCCACTTGATGAGTGTAAGGATACTCTCACGAAGTTGACTTTCGCGTTCTACGGACTGAATAAATTCTGTAAGTGGTTTTCTTGGGACAACTTGGGCCAATGGCATGAGAGCTTCTTCCATCTCGCGCTCGCTCTTTGTTTTACCACCGAATGAGCGGAAATCTTCATCAAATAAGTCCCATTCGATAGCAAATTGAGTTCTGTTATGTCTTTCTTCGAGAATTTCGTTGTAAACACGTAAGAATCTTAGATTCTGTTCTAAACTCTGTGCTGTATCATTTTCTGTAAAGGTAATATTTGCAATTAACTGTTCTGCTTCATTTTGGTATTCCACTTCGAATTCATTTCTTCTTGGCATCCAGCCAGCAAATTCTGCTGGTGTTGTTCTATCCTTTTTGCCGCGATCTGCTAAATTTTTATCGTGAGAAATTGAAGGTCTTGAATCACGAGGACTTGTATCATATTCAGGAGGTGGTGGAAGGACTGCTTCTGGAAGTACTTCATCTAATGGCATTGGAGCTATAGGAGACTGTAAATATGTTCCAAAATAGTGAGTTTCGCATTCGATAGCATTCTTTGTTTGAACAATATTCTCTATTTCATGCCAGTTTCCAAGACCACATACTTGTATGCCATGGAGTAAAAGGAATTCTTCTTCAGCAGTCCAGCCTTTTCTATAAACAACTTGATGCATTGGCTCTATGATAATGTATGGATGGGTATGAAAATGAGATGCTGTTTCAGCGCCAACTGAAAAGCATTCTAAGCATTCAATGAACCCAATGCATTTAGCACATCGAACATAAACCTCATTGGTAATATCACGACCGCAATATGAGCACTTTTTCATGAGTTTCTTCTCTGGATCTTCATTTCCTTCTACTTTCTTTTTAGCCGATTTGTGCTGAGACATTAGAGCTCGAAAAAGTGACAATACTATTTCAGCAACCCAATAAGATATTGGGATATTAGTTGAAATTCATGTTAACATACTTGGAAAGTCAATGATTCATGAAAATGAGCAATTGTTAATTCAGAATTCAAATAGTAGTATATATGACGGGTTGTGTGACTTTTTTTGTAAACGTAAGAATTCATACAATATTGAACGATTTTGTATCATTTTTTTTAACATATGAAGTAAAAAATGTATGATTCTTACGGTTTTTATTCTTACGTTTTTGAATAAATCAAGATTTAAAATGATACAAAATTGTAAGACATTTACACTCAGCCCAAACATAATGTAATAAAAGAAGCTATATATAGATGATGTCAGATATTCAACGATTAATTAAACATTGTTTAAATCCTGAATGGAATCAATGGAGTCATAATCAAAGACCTCATAAATGAGTAAAAAGAAATTAGAAACTAATGATTTTCATGAATAAAAAATAAACTTTAAAAATTTATGTCTTACATTTTTTGAATCATATATTTTTATTATGTATGAAATGAGCGTCAAAACTAACAATGTTAAAAATTTAGGATTCACAAACGAGGAAATAAAGGATATATTAGAGGAGGCGGGTTATGAAGTTGATAAATATTATTTAAGAAATTGTAAAAAATTTGCCGAGTTTTTAAATGAATTTGGTTATGATGGAAAAATGAATAAAGATGATGTTATAAATTTCTTATATCCCACATCTAAAAAAAAAGAAAAACCTAAAGAACCTGATGTTTTCCCTGAATATTATGAAGAACGGATTAAAGATGATGAAGATAATGAAATTGAAAGACTGGAAAAAATAAGAGATGAAATAGATGAAAAAATTAAGGAATTAAGAGAAGATGAAAAATATAATGAAAATGAAGTAGAGGGTTTAATGAATATCCCAGCTTCAGAATCAGAAGTTCAGAAATCTCATGAAGAAAGATATAAAATTATGTCTCAGAATCAACACAAAATTTATTAGATGGTGAAATAGATGAAACACTTTCAGAAGAAGGTATTAAATTTATTCGTAAACATAAGTTACAATTTATTGATAATGAAGAATACCCATGTATATTACTTTCACCACCTTTAGATTCCGAAAAAATCAAAAAAGTTCTTAAAAACGTGACATATGCAACTAATACGATTAAGAAAGAAGATCATGATATTTACACAAATTATTATTTAAATAAATGCACGGGTGTTGATAAAGTTTTTGATTTATTAGATAAAATATCAAAAGAAACCATTGGAACCTATAAAATTTTGTGTGATTGTGGTTTCATTGTTGAAGATACCAATAATGTTTCATATGAAAGAACAGCACCGAAGGAAGATGAAGTTGAAAGGTCTATACCATTCGTTATTAAGAACATAAAAGATATAAAAACGTATAAACATTATATTTATTCATTTATTTCAGAAAAAATGGAAGCAACCCATAAAACATCTTCTCATCATTTTATAGCTATTCATACATTCCTTTTCAAAGTTGTGAAATTAAATAAGACAGGAATTAGATTTAATGTATCAGGGTACGCATTCTTGAGTAAATTAAAATGTATTCGTCACGTCGCAGATGATAAAAATTTATGTGTTCTTAATTCATTTTATGGACTTTAAAAATAAAGTTTATTTTTATTTATTTTTTATTCTTACATAAATGAACAAAAACGGAACAGCTAAAATGAATGATAATCAAATTAGAGCAGAAGGTAGAAGGTTATTTAAACGCTTCTATAACATTCCTGATGGTGTTAATCCTAAAACTCGTAGAAGTTATTTAAATGAAGTAATAGATGCATATGAAGGGTTTGACATTTCATCAGAAAGTGAGAGATTAGCGAGAATGTTAAATGTTAATATTGATTTCTATTATTGTGATCCTCAACCAGAAGACGTGGACATAAATAAGGTAGACTTTCCATTAGTGGAAACAATAATGATAGATCCAGAATTTGAAACAGTAAATATTTTATTAACACAGAGTCCATGTGGAAAACTTCACGCTGACAGAATAACAGATGTTGAAGCACTCACCGGCTATAAAGTTTGTCCATATTGTAAAGAAGAAGTTTATTCAATCCGTGATGATCCAGAAAGGAAAAACCAAAGAAGATTTTTAAAGCATTGTGAGAAATGTAAAGAAAATAATGGAAGATTAATTCAAGACGTTCAATTGCAAAAGACCCAGCAACCATATGCACCACATATTACGAAACAGAAGATATATCAGTGGTTATTAGCTCACAATTTGCAGGAATATTATAAACCGACAAGATATTATATTACTTTTGACTTTGAAACATTAGAGACTAAAGAAGAATTGCAACTTTCTGAGTGTGCAACTTTGAACGCTTACTTAAAACCATTCATGGTATCATCAACGGTTAAATTAAATGATAAAACATATACGAGGAATTTTTGCTTAACTTCGAGTGATTCTTTTATTTCTGACTGGATTGAGTTTTTATTTTCAACCTGTTCATTAGTTGCTAAATCAAATATGAGTCAATACGATGAATTATTGAAGTCGCAAACGGTGGGGACTTTGTCTCATACATTAAATGAAAAACAGAAGGAAGTATTTAAAGAACTTCTAAATGAGGAATTCAATAAAGTGAATATCATAGGTTTTAATTCGGGAAAGTTTGATTTAAATTTAATTCTTCATGATTTAAACACTGCAAAATGGAAAATAAAATCAATGTTGGGTTCATCTTCTCAATTTAAGCAAGTCATTGTAAAGAAAACAAACGTTCCATATGAATTGAGATTTATTGACATCAGAAATTATATAGCAGGTGGGACATTAGACCAATTCACTCAAGATTTCGGAAACAATAAATCACGTGTTAAATCCTTTTTCCCTTATCAATTCATCACGTGGGAGAATTACGAAGAAGAATTATATAAAGTGGAACCATTCACTCAAGATTCATTTTATTCAGCATTAACTCAAGAAACTATATCAGATAGTGATTATCAAATATATCTCAATGATGCTAAAAATTTTAAGAATAGATTAGAATATTTTATTCATTATTGTAATAAAGATGTTGAAATTATGATTGACCCAATTGATAAAATTATTGAAGAAACATTTGTTTATAAAATTGACACGCTTCATAATCTTTCTTTATCATCGAATGCTTCAATGATTCGTTACGCTTTAGCATATAAAGACTTTAATCCTAATGAAAAATATCCTGAGGAAGAGATAGAATCAAGTTTTGAATTAACGAAAAAGTATTGGAAATATAAAATTGAATCATATAAGAAACAAGATGAAAAAGCAAAAAGGGATACTAAAAATAATGTTTCAATGGATGATTTTCAATACTATCAGGATTTAATCCTTTCATCTAAATGCAAAATGTGTGGTAAAGCGTTTACATATGCAAATAAACCAACATTGGATAGAATCGATAATGAAAAACCACATACCAAAGAAAATTGTCAGTTAATGTGTTGTTATTGCAATGTCGTGAAATCAAATAAAGATGAAGATGTTCAACGTTTAAGAATCAATTTAAGAAATTATGCATTAAAAAATAATTTACCAATGACTTTAGATTCAGTTGAAGCTTATCACATTCTCCGTAATGGAATTACTGGTGGTTTATCAAATGTTCAACATAGAGTAAATCTTAAAGGAATCACACACATTAATAAACTTTCATATAATCCAGAAACTAAAACTGTATCAAATGAGGACACCACCAACATTATGACTCATTTCGTTGGTGTTGATTTTAATTCATTATATCCTTCATCATTTTCATCTAATCCTCATGATTTCATTCAATATACTGACCATAAAATGTATATGCCGGGAAGATTGAATGGTGTTATCATTTGTGATACAGCAACAAAGAAAGCAAAAGCATTAGGAATAATTAGAAAGAAAAATACTTTATTTGTGGCTGAAGTAAAGGGTCACATTGATGAAAAATACATTAATGATTACATAAACTTTTTACCGATAATAAGAAACTTAGATATTATCACAGATGAAAAAACAATTGGCAGTTTTATGTATAATTACATGAAATCAAACAATTTACCAGTTGACCAGAAACAGAGAAAATTAACTCAGTTAGCATCAACACACAACCAATATCAACCATTTTCTTCTTATTATCTTTGGTATCTAATCGACAGATTTCATTTTATCATCGATGATATTCAATCAATTTTAACATTTACTAAAAACACTTGTTTTAATGAATTTGCGAACGAATTTATGAACGAAAGACAAAAGGCTGAATTAGAAGGAAATAAAGGAAAAAGTTTATTTTGCAAGATTTCACTTAATGGATCATATGGTTACGATGCAATGAATACACAAAATTACGCAAAGACTAAAATAATGAATGCACAGAAGGCACGCGTTGCATGTATGTCAAATAAGTTTAAAAACATAAGAGAAATAGGTGAAGATACATATCAAATGATGCTCAAAGATAGATTTTATAGATGTGAAACATGTTTACAAGAGGCATTCTTCACTTTAGATAATGCTAAATACTGGTATTTGGTTTTCATTTATGATTTTATGTATAAATGCATGAATGTTAATCGTTTTCATTTCATTGAAGGTGATACTGATTCATCTTATTGGGCAATCGCTGGTGATCCAAATCTTCCTAACACTCAAGCATTTCAAGCAATTGTTACTGATAAACAATTTTATGATAAAAACATTTTCAAATTCGCACCATTTGATTTCTTCTGTTTTGATGAGAAATTTAAACCTAAATTAAAGAATAAAGCTGAAGAAAAAGCACATGAGAAGAAGTTATTGGGTTTAGCAATTGAGAAACAAGGTGATAACATGGTTGCTTTATGCCCTAAATGTTATACATCATTCAACGGTTCAATTGATGGAAGTGATTTTAAAAAGATTGCACAAAAAATGAAAGGTGTTAGTTTACGACAAAATAAACAATTAACACCTAAAAATTATTTGGATATAATAAATGATAAAGTGATATTTGATGGTCAGAATATTAATTTACAACTTAAAAACAGGTCTGTGACTCGCTTAACAATTGGTAAGACTGCATTAACAGGAGCACACACTAAGGCTGTATGTTGTGAAAATGGATGTTGTATGCCATTTATTTAATACAATTTAAAAATGTATTTTTAATGAAATACCACAGAAGAGACAAAAGGAACCGTTAATGATGGTTTTGATACTATGATTCAAAGAGGTGGGCACCCCTAAAACATTTATTTTATTTTTATATAAATGAATAATGTAGATTTAAAAATTTTAATTGATGATTTAGTATTTAATCAAAATTTTCTTGATTATTATGATTTAAAAGCATATCTCCAAAAATATGATGAAAATATAACGGGTGATGATATGGAATATTATTATCCGTATTATAAAAATAGAATTTTGAAATATCATGATAAAATAATTTCTAAAATTAAAGACAAAATTAAAAATAATGAATATGCAAAGGGAAAAACTAAATCACAACTTAAACAAATGAAAGATTTCAAAAATAAAGTATTAACAGAAGAAGATATTGATGAATTATATAATTTATATAATCCTGAGCCGCAAAACGCCCAGGTCCTTCAAACCATAAATGATGCACAAGCTTTAATTTATGATTCATTAGTTAAACCATGTTCAGCCCGACTTTTAAATGAAGATCAACTTTTGGAATTCATCCTTCAACATAAACTCGAAGCGGGAAAGTATATCAAACCTTTATATACAGTATATTTAAAACAAATGAATAGAATACATCCAGAATTAATGAAAGGAGGAATGAAATCCAAAATCAAAGCAGATAAAATTAAACCACTTGCAACACCAAAACCTCCAACGGTAGTACCTCCTCCTCCTTCAGTTAATCCTTCATCATTCACTTTATTATATCCATTTCAAACATTAAAGAAGCAAAAAGATTTTAAAAAGGATTTCAAAATATTAAATAAACCAACTGACCCAAAAATTCAACCGTTAAAGGAAAAATTTGGTCGCCCTTCATTTGCACCATATCCATATTCATACGAAATCGATCATTTAGAATATTCAAAAGGAAACGTTACTTATTTATTTGCCATTAACATTAACACCAGATATTTATATTGCATTCCGGTGAAAGGGAAAACAGAACAGGAAACAAGAAGAGCTATTCAATACTTACTAGATCATGAAAGAGTAGATAATATAAGGGGTGATGGTGATAAAGGATTTCAGGCAGCTATGGCTCATTATTTCCCACAAATTAATTTTTACTTTTCATCCTCTCCATATACGTTTCATAATAAAATAGTTGATGCGGTAATGAGAACTCTTAGAGATGCGTTAGGGGTTAACGGTCAGATATACTGGGATGGAAATCATGACTCCATCATACAGCAGTTAGTATATTATTACAATAATACATGGCATAGAACTATAAACATGAAACCAGTGGAAATGAAAAATGATATTTCAAAAGAATGGGAATATATTAGAAAGCAAATGGAAAGGTTAAATGATGTTAAACATGAACAAATTAATTCGGGGCTCATGAATTTTAAACAAGGAGATAAAGTTTTGATTCATCTCGATTATGGAAAAACTGATAAATCAATGACAAAAAGAAGACGAAGATTTGACACAATAGCTGAATTTGTTAGATACATTAACGGTAATGTATTAGTTGAAGTTGACAATAAATTAATAGAAATTCCGATTTATTTTATTACTCCATTATATTTAAATAATATTTAATTTTTTTTATTTCGTAAGAAATGAGTGACAACGAAGCAGCCAAGAGTCTAGATGATGAATATAAAAAGAAACTAAACAAAATTAAATCAAAAATATGCTATTACAAAAAGAAGCCGCAATGTGGTGGGGCTGAAAACGATAAAGAGAGGAAAGAAATAATCGAAAAATTAGAAACTTACCGTTCAATCCTTAAACTGAGTGAAGCAAAAATAAAAGAATTTAATAGAATAAATAAATTGATTGGAAGAGATGAATTTAATCAAGATGAATTTTTAAACTCAATCCAAATTTAATTTTTATTCCTCATCTTCTCAGTTTTCGTGGTTTGTTGTTTTTAATTTGTTCTTGCATCATTTTTATCATTTCCTCCCTTGTTATGATTCGTGGTAAATTTTGAGCTTGTGGGGTATTCATTTATATAAAAATTAAATTTTGTTATTAGTTATGATTTCGTTAATGTTTTCAGATTATTCAATTATGAATTATTTTTGAAGAACTGAAGGTGTCACTATGTCACCATGTGTCACCAGGTTATTTAACTTCTCTGAAAAATGATGACAACATGACATTTTGACAACACTGTAGGAGTTGAATGAGGAAAGCAGTTATGAATTATTTTTGAAGAACTGAAGGTGTCACTATGTCACCATGTGTCACCAGGTTATTTAACTTCTCTGAAAAATGATGACAACATGACATTTTGACAACACTGTAGGAGTTGAATGAGGAAAGCAGTTATGAATTATTTTTGAAGAACTGAAGGTGTCACTATGTCACCATGTGTCACCAGGTTATTTAACTTCTCTGAAAAATGATGACAACATGACATTTTGACAACACTGTAGGAGTTGAATGAGGAAAGCAGTTATGAATTATTTTTGAAGAACTGAAGGTGTCACTATGTCACCATGTGTCACCAGGTTATTTAACTTCTCTGAAAAATGATGACAACATGACATTTTGACAACACTGTAGGAGTTGAATGAGGAAAGCAGTTATGAATTATTTTTGAAGAACTGAAGGTGTCACTATGTCACCATGTGTCACCAGGTTATTTAACTTCTCTGAAAAATGATGACAACATGACATTTTGACAACACTGTAGGAGTTGAATGAGGAAAGCAGTTATGAATTATTTTTGAAGAACTGAAGGTGTCACTATGTCACCATGTGTCACCAGGTTATTTAACTTCTCTGAAAAATGATGACAACATGACATTTTGACAACACTGTAGGAGTTGAATGCAAAAATAAATTCAAATCATACTTTATAAAGCTTCATTTACAGGTATTTCATCGTCAGTAAATGAATCCTCATTATCGTTTGGTTCAACCTGTTTATATAATCCTTTCATTTCTTCTTTCAAAACATAACATCACATCTGTTTACCATCTATTCTTCTCTGTTTCCTTTCACATTTATCTTTAATACTCATTTGGAAATTCTTGTCTTTCATGTCTGGTGGTTTGCAGAATAGAACATTTTTACACGTCATACCTGCACACAATTCATCATAATGTGTATTTATCCATACATCTAAAGGATTTGTTGATAATTCTATTAAATCTTGTTTGGCTTCAGTCATCGGTATGATTCGTACATTAAATGATGAAAGGTCATATTGCATAAAATACGTCAGTAAATTATCATAAAATTCCTTTGTGCATGAATTCATCAAATTCTTGAAGTAATCAAATTGACCCTTAAATTTACCATTAACTCTTAAAACTACGTATCTTCTGTCTCCAACTTCAATTTTGACAGGGCAAACGTGATTAGTTACGAAAATGAAATTAGCAACGTTTTGTGCTGTTCTTCTGGGTTGATTCTTTTCATTAATTCTAATCTCATTATCCGTTATAATTGATTTCAAAGCGTTGAAGTTTGCGAGTCTATCTTCACCTACATTCTTGAGTTCATTAAGTACAAGAAACATTTTATTCTCAACTACTGAATTGAAATTACCCGTTAGCTCACCTATTTCAGTAATGTTTTTGCATGAATAACCAGCGAGAAGTTCAGAAATAATGTCTGTAAATCTGTTTTTACCTGTTCCCTGAAGTCCTTTCAAAATAATTGCTGTTTCATTCTTGATTCCAGGATGTTGAATCATTGATGCAATCCAGCCGAGAAGGTATTTATACACTTCATCGTTATTATCACAAATGGCTTCTTTAATGAAATCCATAAACATCTCAATTTTTGAGTAATCAAGCTTTTCGAGAACGTTGTATTTATAACCTTGAAACGTTGAGAAAACATCAGGGGAATCAGATTTAAAGCAAACACCCTTAACGGTTAATGAAGACAATTGATTTAGTAGTACATCCCATGCTGTTATGGTTTTACCTTCTTCATTAAATAATTTAATCATTTTGAGTGACTCTTTCATGTTTGATTGAAGAACGAATGATATTTGATTCATTTTGTCGTGGATATTATAGTCCTTTTGAATGAAGTATTTGTTTCCACAATCTACAAAACGGATTACACGTGATAAATCCTCAATTACACCAGAACTGTTTTTATACTGATGATTTTCAGCCTTGCGTCTAATATCTGTTATCAAAAACGAGTCATCAAGTTTGATGTCAAATGTTATTTTTGGCTTACGTAATAAAGGCAAAACATATTCATCATAATATTCCTTTTGATATAGTTTTAGAATCTTCACCAAAACAAATGGAGAAGTCATTAAATGTGCATATCTATTACGTGCTTTATCAAAATTACTTTTTGCATTTTCTGTTAAACTGCAGAAGTTATAAACGTTATCGTATGCTTCATTAATTAAATGATTAGGTAACGAATTAATTGCTTGAAACAGTGTGAATAATGTTATTTCTTTTTCTAAATTCATGTTTCCACCGTCATTATGTACTTCAAAATCACAGATGCCATCAACTAAGCTCTGGGCAAGTTTATCGTCAATGTTTACATCTTTGTTTTCATTTATTATACTCTTTATTTCTTCGTTCTTCTGTTCAACTCTTACCTTAATATTCAAATCATTTAATATATCATTCACTGTTCTGGTTAATGTTGAGTCATAACTTCCACGAATGAATGAGTATGTATTGATTGGTTCTGTTGCATTCTTGCGAACTCTTGAATCAGCCATAACTACTAAAGAACGCTTTGAATCATCTATAGAAGTCATGATATCAATATCATAATCATTGCAGGAATAGCATTTAATCATTCTGTTCGAAACTGCATAGAAGAAATTAGTGTTGCAATAAATGTGAAGACCTCCAGAAGCGGTTTTAACGATAACATCTTTATCCGAAAGTTTTGATAAAATGTCTTTTCTAACTGTTTCTTTAAGTTCATCATTGTACGATTTATTGATATCAACATCTATAATCGTTAAATTTGATATTTTATTTACTAATAAAGCCATACCGGTTTTCCTTCCTCTTCCTCCATCATGTTTGAGGTAGTTATGTAAATCAATCATGTTTTCACCAATTCTTTCGTTGAGGGTTTTAGTTTCTGCCACAACTAATTCCTCAACTAATGAATCAATAACTTTTTCATCAGAAACGATATAGTTGCTGTTGTCGTTTGTTGTGTCATTTATATAGGAATAAAAAAAATAAATAATTTTAAAACTAACTTTATTTTGGACTGCATCATATTTCCAGTGATGTTGTCAAAATGTCATGTTGTCATCATTTTTCAGAGAAGTTAAATAACCTGGTGACACATGGTGGCATAGTGACACCTTCAGTTCTTCAAAAATAATTCATAATTGAATAACCTGAAAACATTAACGATTTAATTTATTTTTGGTCGTTTATGACAAAACTAAATGGTTCATTTACTCACAATATTTTTGTACAAAACGACCCCAAACTTTTAACATCTTTTCTGCAGCTTCAAATGCTATCTTAGCGAGTTCATATTCTCTAAATTCTCTCTTTAAATCTTCTTGTTCCCATTGGTCTAGTTCGTATGGAGAATCTCTATAACCATAACACATCTCACGTTCATGTTCTAATTGTTTTTCACACATTTTTCCAACTTCTTCTTCAAACAAATGTTTTGCATTCTCTACTGTATCTTCGAGTTCTTCTTCATCTAACTTCTCATGAACTTTCTTGTCTATGGAGTCCATAATTTTTCCAACTGCTATGCAATATTTTGGAGAAGCCCACATTGCTATATAGTTTATAAGTCTTGGGTCTACATACGTTCCTCTAACCTGTTTGATTTCATCAGGAATTCCTGCATGAATTTTGTATAAAAAGCAACCGTCGGAATTCCGGCGGTTGCTATATTCTTCACAAAATGCCTTATAATACTCTTCCCAGGACTTATTTTCCAACAACTTTCTAAAGTCTTTCCTAAACTGTTGACACATCTTTGTTGCATTAATGTAACCATCCTTGTCTCTACATAAGACTTCAATATCATTATAAGTGCCTTTTGTGAATGTTTCGCCATTAGATTTGTTCGTGAACGTCTGTGCTTCGACTGACATTTCTGTTCTTACATACAAAATAAAAAAATAAATAAAAATAATTTTAAAACTAACTTTATTTTTGGACTGCATCATATTTCCAGTGATGTTGTCAAAATGTCATGTTGTCATCATTTTTCAGAGAAGTTAAATAACCTGGTGACACATGGTGACATAGTGACACCTTCAGTTCTTCAAAAATAATTCATAATTGAATAACCTGAAAACATTAACGATTTAATTTATTTTTGGTGTAAATTTTATTAAGTTCATCTTTAGTTAATAATTTGAATGGATTCGCTAAAGTTTGTTTCACAAACATTGAGCGTTCATTGAACTCTATACCATGCGTAAACTGTCATGTAAGGTGGCATGTATTCTTTACTTTGTCCCGTTGTTTGTGTATATCCTGAAACGAAATGTGTATGGTTTCCTTCTCCCTGAGTGTCACTCCAGTAACAATTTATAGCAAACTTAACGTCGTCTTTAACATCATATCCTTTACCTTTTGTCATTCCTGACCAATCCCAATATCTATGCTTATGCCAACCTGCTTGAGATGTACTTAAATCTATGTAGTGACTGTGTGCAGGTAAATTTTCACCTGAAATCGTTTTACTTCCACCTGTTTCCTTTGAAGAGTTTGCACAATACAAAAACTTGTCGACTATTTGTTCCCATGCACCAACACCAAACATCGCTTGAGGACCTCTTGCATCCATAGATGTATAAATAGAACCTACTGGGTTCATTAAATCAAACATATGAGATAATATAGGATTGTCTCTTTTGAACTTAAAATATAGTGCAACTATTTCAGGTTTCTTCTGGTTTGTGTCAGAATATTTTTTATAATATAATCTTATGTTTTCAGGGTAGGTAAAATCTTGACTATAATATTTATTTCTGTCATCTGTATAATAATATACTATTCTCGTTTTTTCTATTGCATTATATCTTTTATATCTATAATAATCTAAATATAATGTTAGCTTTTGTTCATCTACATGTGGTGTTCTGTCGTCATCTCCATAGTCATAATAATATGGTGCTGGAGCTGGGTCAGGTAATGTCATATCTACCATTTCATAAACTCTTAAATATTTCTTTTGTTCGTCTCCATATAAGTTTAAGTAGCAGTTGTTGTCTAATGGAACTTTAACTTGTGTACCATCATTCTTTTTATAGCTTACATACATTTCATTGTTATTTTTCGGAATGAGTTTACACCGTGTACCATTTTTTAAGGAGTGTACAAACTGCCATCTAAAATATTTATTTTCTTCACGGACAGAAAAGTCACCAACAATAGTTTCAATATTTTTTGTTGTTCCTATCAAACTTTGGTATATTTCGTTAACATCTGTTTTATCTGCCTTCTTATTTAACTCATCGTTAACATATGTTTTATCCGCTTTAAGGTCTAAACATCCCGAAACCCATTTTGTATCAGCTTTATTTTTAAAAGTCTCCAATGTCCATTCATGATTCCATTCAACCTTTTCTTTAATTTCATTATCTTTTTCATCAACATAAACCAAATTTGCCTTCTTATTTAACTCATCGTTAACATATGTTTTATCCGCTTTAAGGTCTAAACATCCCGAAACCCATTTTGTATCAGCTTTATTTTTAAAAGTCTCCAATGTCCATTCATGATTCCATTCAACCTTTTCTTTAATTTCATTATCTTTTTCATCAACATAAACCAAATTTACCTTCTTATTTAACTCATCGTTAACATATGTTTTATCCGCCTTCTTCATTATGTCATTTAGGAAACCTTTTATGAATTCCTCATTTAAATTAAATCTTCCAATCTTCAAAACTTTAGGAAATGCATTTAATGCGTAATATCTTTGTTCTTCTGGTGGAATTGATGTTATATCATCCGTTATTCCTTTAATTTTTGAATTCATAAATAAAATTTCTTTTATATTTGATATCACTGCACCACCTTTGCAAACGAATTCGAAATGGTCATTTTTCAATACTATCTCCAAATCTCCATATTTCAACCTTTGCGTTTGTTCTGCCGTCTTTGAATTATATGCATATATGGCGTATGTAATGGTCTGAAGGACCTGGGCGCTTTGTGCCTTAAGTTGCTGTGGTTGCTGTTGTTTAATCATTTATTACGATTTAAAAATAAATATTTAATCCGTTATCTCATCAGCTATTTTCTCTATTTGAAATTGCCATAATATTTCATTCATAAATTCTAAATCACAATCAAATAGGTCAGTTATTCTAAATTTAATATTTGATAAATCTTTTGAATGAAGAATAAATGAATTCCCGGATAATTGAAACGGATATGATAAAGAAAATGTGTTTAAGTTGATGGATAAAATGTTTTGTATTGATGGGTAAGAGTTAGGGTCTAATGTTTGATGTGAAAATCTCATTGGGGTATTAACTTTATCACATTTGATTAAAATGAAATTGGAACCAGTGTCAGAATACAAAACATCCCCAACATCTTTTTCAAAATTTAATATCCCCAACAATGAACGAAGATGAGGAGTACAAAATTTAATTTTCAGCGGAAATTTAATAAGGTTATTTATTTCATCAAGTTCAAAAAGTTTATCAGGTTTTGATTTAAAATTTTCTTCATACCATACGATAAATGATTCATTTAAATAACTTAAAATCATGTTAATATCCCATTTCGCTATCACATTATTTATATACATATCATACGTTTTTTCAAGGTCATCTTTAATAAATGATATATAATCTGAAGGGTCTAAAAGAATGGGATTAAATTTACCACTCACAGAAACGAGAGTAACATTATAAATTCCGCTAACTGTTAAATTTAATTCACAGTTATTATTCGAAATAATATTGATAATTGACATTTTTTATTACGATTAAAAATATGGTAAAGCGTTATTTTCCAGTGATAAATAAAACTAGAATAAGATTACCTCAAGAATTCATAAATTCAACGAATAAGAAATTCATTCATGTTATAAATTTTAGTGTTTTCAGAAAATATGAGTCAATGTCATATTCATCAACAGGTTATATTTCACTTCATTCAAATTTAGTTCAATCAAACCCATATAATGACCATTTCATAAGATTTTCAGATGGTATTAAAAATGTAATTGATAGATTAAAATATGAACAGATTGACAATATCGAATTTTTGGAATTTTGGTTTAAATATCCCGATGGAAAAAAGATTGAAGTTAAAGATAAAGCTGATACTATAACAAAAACAATTACAATGACCGATCCGGATAGTGGGGAACAAAAAGAAATAAAACAAACGATAGAAACTGGTGAAAGGTCAATTATTATTGATTATGATTCAAAGGATTATTATTCGATAATGTTAATGCTTGAATATTAAATAGCCTTAACAAAGAATTTTTCAAGTGATATTTTATATTCATCAACTATTTTATTATAAATATCATTATATGTTAAATGAAGTTCAGTTGTTGTTCCGTTCTTTGATATCTTAATTGTGCTAATATCCTTTATAGGATTTATTTTTGCAACTGTTCCGCAGCATGAAACCTCATCATCTATGAAAAATTGAATCTTAACGTCTGAATCTTGAACATCACAAAGAATGGCGATAATGTGAATTAATGATTCATAAGGTAAAATAATTAAACCGGATTGGTCAATTAAATTTATTATTGAATCATAATTATTAATTATTATATCACGGTAAATTTTCATTAATTCAGAATTAATGTCTATTTTATATGGGTTCTCGATGTTTGATGAAAGAGGTGGGGTATGTTGGATAAGTGGGAATTTCAACAGGTTCTTTACCAGGTTCAGATAAAATGATTGGGTCTCCATCTTCTTTTTTCTCCTCCTCCTTTTTCGGTAAGTCACGAGTTAATAAATTTGGTTGAGTTGCTGACCTTGTTAATTCAGGGCTAACATTAACTTTAACATTTTGAATAATTCGTGATTTATCATCATTTACGTTATAACCAACCGTAATCTCTGCTTTTGCGTTAGTGTTCTTTTGACTAGTGAAACGTCTTCTCATTTATATTCGAATAAAAAAATATATTTAAACTTTTATTTTGCTGGAACTTTTGAATCTATTATTCCCTGTATTTGTTCATGAAGTTGATTTTTAGCTTTTCATCGAAATTAATAGACCGAATATATTCATTAATTGCATTCTTATAATCATCTGATTTCTCAAATTTTCTTTTATCTGATTCCTTAACTAAATCATAAGTTAAACCTCGTTGCTGATATAATGGTTTCTTAATTAAATCTTTGAATGCTTGAGATAAAGCACCTGATGCAATTCTTGCTACTATAATTGGTTGGAATTGCTGTTTAAGTTCATCTTTAACATTTGCGAAAACTGGATCGAATAAAGCAACTTTAAAGAATTTCTTAGCTGAAATTTCAGGTCTAATATTTGCATATTGACCATCAAACTGGTTAGAATATCGTGGTAATCCATCCGGTCCCTCTTCAATAGCATTTAATTCTTCATTGAAATAAGAATATGGATTATGACGGTATGAATTAATTGGACCATTTTCACCTTCTCCAATGTATTGTTTAACAGCTTTTCCATTTTCATCAAATTGCATAGGATAACGTTCATTATATGCTTTACGTTTAGGATAATCAGTATGTTAATTTATAACCATTTATGACTTTAATATTACCTTGACCATCAGTAACGAAAACTTCATTTATACCATCAGGTTTTCCATTTGGACCCGTAATGTCTGCTTCGTGTGCTTCCCAATTTGGACCATGACGTTTGGCATATGCTTGAGCTTCTGGTAATGTTAAAACGTTTCTCATTTGTTTAACATCTTTTTGAAGACCAGCAACAATATGAACTAATTCTTTCATTCCATCAGGAACTTTCATAGTTCTATTATATGCACCCTTTTGTTTGTCCCTTGTTTTAATGGAACCTGTAGAAGATTTGCTATTTCTGTCATGTTTAATTATAAATAAAAAATAAAAATTAATTATAAAAAGTTAATCAAATTTAACACTCCTTTATTTAAATCAACTATTATTTTTCCATGTTCACCTAATTGCTGATATTGTGTGTAAAGTTCATTAATGCTCATTGGTAAATTCACTTGATAAAGCATAACGTTCAACTGTTGACGACTAAACCCACTGAAAATGAAAAGGGTTGATAGATTTGATTTAATGTTTGTGCTTAATGCTTTGAAGTATTGAACAGCCATAAAGAATGAACACTGAATGTGTCGACATTGAGTTAATAACTGATTAAAATATGATTTCTCATTTGTTATTAGTTTTGATTTCACTGCATCATCTAGAAAAATGAGTGAATGCAAAAATTCTCTATCAAAATTTGAAATAGAAAGTGTTTCAAATAATTCATCCCGTTGTTTATCAATAATTTTATCCTCTAATCCTTGCTTCTTGATTGTATTATATAATTCTTTATACATTAAAAAGTTTTTTAAATAATCTTCTGCTTCTTCTTGTGATAAATAAATAATTGGAATTTTGATTAAATGCTTTAAAGATTCAAATGTATCATCTGAAGGTGAACCTGAACGGTTGATATAAATTAACACATGTGAATGGGGGAAGTGTTAGCAATAATGATAATTTGTTTTAATATCGTTAATGTTTTACCTTTATTTTGTTTACCAATTGCTGCAGTGATTGAATTTAAGTAACATTCAGAATATGGAATTTTCATTAATTTTTCCTTAGATAGAGCATTTCTATTATCACTCAATGCTTCATTAATCATATCATCTACGTATGTATTATATACTCCTGCTAATTCTTCATAAGGGGTGGATGAATTTAAATCCATTTAATCAAAAATAAATTTATAATTTTAAACATTTCTATTCATCAATATTTCATCATATGAACTTCTATACTGTGGTGGTGTACCTGTTGGATGATATTTCAAACCTTCATCCGGTGTCCATGTCCAATATGTAGTCCTAGTAAACCAAACCTGAGGAGGATTTGTCACCTTTGAACAGTAAGTGTCATTTTCACCCTGAATGATTGGATAAGCTTTCACTTGTACTGTAACTTGTGAGTTGAAAGTTTCTAATCCATCAAAGAATATACCCGCTCCATCACGTTGAACTGGAATAGTGCATAAGAATGAAGTTTGGTCTTTCCATGTTCTAGCTAATGGCGTGCCATCATCATCATTCAGTGGTCTAGTTAATGAGTCCTCGTATTCTTCGTGCATTCATTCACTCCATCTAAATCAGAAGCTTGAAGCATACGTGTAAAGAATATGTCCCACTGTGGTCATCGCTTGATCGGGGAAGTTTCTGGAATCTATAGTGACCTGAAGACCTCGAAGCATTGGATTTTCTAAAACTGTTCTTTGCATTGCATTCTTCGGAAATGTTAACACAACATCTGTAACATTATGAAGAGCGTATGAGAAATCTGAGCTAATACCTTCAGGAGTGATGCAACCTCCATTTAGTGAACGAACGTCAATATGTTGAGCTGGAATCATGAATGGATCTTCCTTACTGAATAAACGTGGTATTGCTTTAACTGATTCTTCAATTAAACCGTATCCTGGTGTAATGCATTTATCCTCTAAAACTTCCATCTTTGTGCATGAAATAATAACGTCATCAACTGTTGCGTCAGCAGATGTAGCGGCTAAGCTTGTAATTAATTTGGCAGGAAGTCCGATTTGTTGGAATTTGCGATCATATTTATAAACATGATTCATAATCTTTTCATAATTTTCATCAGTTATCTTTTCATAAACGTAATTTTGTAAATCAGCAACTCTTAACGGGTCAACCTGACAAAATACTAAAGTATCCCTGAAAACATAATATTTAAGAATGATATCACCAAATGATTTAGGATAATCATCGAACGCCTGAAATGCTAACAAATCATTTACCGGAATAATCATATCAAAAGTGATATCAACTTCTTCATTTGCTTCTTGAAAACTTCTGAAGGGTCAATATATTTACCACATACTGAGTTATCATATTTTTGAACATTATTATATAACGAATGAACAAACTTTTTAACTTTCCTTTCTGATTTTGGTTTATATGTTGCAAATGCGAAAGATTCACGGGCGCAATCCATCTGAAGATAACCGGCATCACCTCTTTCGGTTTCTACTTCTAATTGTTTAAAGCTTTGATTTGATGATTTGTAACCAACGAATAAACGCATGCATTTAAAAGCGGCATCACATGTGAAAGCTTTATTTGAAACTAGAGTTGCTTTAACTTTGCGTTTAATATATGTGTCACCTAATTGGTTCACATCATGAGCCGGATTTGTAATTCTTAAATGAGTTTGTTTATCATCAAAATATGGAGCATCAGAGTCATAGCATGAACTTTCAAGTTCTCTATAATATCTTCTACCGTCATTCTTTGCGAATATTTCATTTATCTTTTCGAATGAATGAAACACATTTCCATTAATCGGTTTAGTGTTTGGCACCAAATAGTTAGTCGTCATTTATTAATAAATAAAAAATCAAAATTAAAAGATGAAAATGAATTTTTAATTTTAATGAAATAATCAACTATGGCTGCAGGTATATTTAAGAAACTGTGGGATAAAGTAAAAAGAGGAGCGAGTAAAGTTTGGGAAACATTGAAGAAGGGAGCAAATTGGATATTTAAGAATAAAGAAGCAATTAGTGACGTTGCTGAATCAATAACGCCAAAAGCTGCCCCAATAAGAGAAATATTAAATAAAGGAGAAAAAGTTTATCAAAGACTACAACCGATACTAAGATAAAAATAATATTTATTTATTTTTCCACTATCTACCTCCTATTTTATTAAGTATTCCTTCAGCTATTCCACCAACTGCGTTACCTGCTTGTGCTCCCATCGCCGGATTACCTGCTTTAGCACCTAATACTCCACCTATGATAGTTCCTGCCGTTTTCGCTACTGGTGCCAAAAAGTTTGCAACAGGTTTAATAACCTTTTGATGAACCCAACCTGCAGCTTTCTTAATTCCATCCCATAATTTTTTAAAGAATCCTGCCGCCATTTCTGATTTAATATTAATTAAAAAATATATTTCATCACTTATATTCTAATTTTTATTTAATGATAAATGAAACCGATGTTAAAAATAAATGAAACAGAGGAGGAAGAAATAAATGAAAGTGAAAATGTTCAACAAAAAATAAACGTTGTTAAACCAATTACTGAAATAAAAATTTTTTCATCTGTTGAAGAATTTAATGACTATTATGCTAATAATAAAAAATTATTTGAAGAATTGACAACATGTAAATTGAATAAAATGTTTAAAGTTGATGGATTCAAAATTTCATAAATAAAAGGAGTGGTTAGTTTGAAATCTATTCCTCAATCAAGAATCACCTCATTAATGAAAATAGATGATTTAACAAAAAGAATAGAAGAGATTGAAGAAAGAATGAATCAAATAATTGATTTGTTGTAAACAGAAATTCATCAAAAGTGACACCTCAGAAAAGCTAAAATATTGAATTTTTGGAACTTTTGATAGAGCACGTTTTTAAATATTAATTAAAGTAAATGTATATTTTGTAAAGATTCTTTTTAATAAAAAAATAAAATTTTGAAGAAGAACACAAAATCTTCTGAAAAATAATATCACATAAACTCATATTATTTTCTAATATATAACTATTTTATATAAAAATCAAATTCAATGATCTTAAAAGCGAAGGATAAACCTCAAAATTTACGAATATAATGAGTGGGAATATAATGCTTATCTATCATAAAACCATATGAAATATCAATTTTTGCTTTACGCCTAATTTTTGACGACAATTAGCAAAAAATGTTAAATGTTAACACTCAGTCCATTTGAATATGAAAAATAAAATTGACTTTGATTAAATGTTTTTATTTATCATGCAATTCTTCTTGCGACCAAAGATTTGAATAAAATTTCAAAAAATAAGATAGCTTAAAAAATAATATACGGTAGTGTTTACTAATAGATGAATAGTATATATAAATTCTATTAAAATGGATTTGATCCAAAAAAATATATAAAATTTGATCATAAATAAAATCGTTTTAAATTACTTCTTCATTTAAATTATAACAATTATTTTTGGTTTTATATTTTTTTATATTTATTCATAAAGGCGTATATTGTTGAAGAAATTATAATTCTAATTTATATTTAATTGTGACTTTTTTGGAAAGGCCATACGCGAACAACACCGGTGTTTTCTTTCACCACTTCAGCTTTGATGCCTCGAGTTTCGCAAAGTTCTAGAATTGTAGTTTTAATTACTGGAAAATTATTTATCGAATGTAGGCCTTTTCCGACAATAAGTTCATATTCTGTATCATATGGTAAGTTCTGTTCTATAGCACACTGTAAGAATCGATTGAATTCTTCTACTGCTTGAGCTTTTGATTGAGCATGAAAATCGTATTTATATCTGTGAGTTTCTACATCAGGAGTTTTATCTTGCTGCTTTTTCTTCTTAATTTCTTCATTTAATTGTTTTTCTGTCTCTTGTATACCTTGCATATTTTCTTTATATATTTCTTCGATATGTATTCTTGATATGTTTGGGAATTTCGTGCAAAGTGCTTCGAATTGTTCTTCTGGTGTTAGAGGTTTTACTAATTTATATTCTGTTTCAAGTTGTTTTTTTGCTTTTTCGAAACCTTTTCTATGGAGAAGATTGACTACTTTATCTCTGGGTGCTGATGGAAACATGTTAATAAGCTTTTCTTCTTCAGACATCTAGAAAAATGATGTTATTTCAAAAATTTGACTACGATAGGATTGAAAGAAAAAAAAAGAAAATTCCGATTTTTGATTAAAAATTACAAGGTCTTGATCAAATTGATGTCAAATTTTCGCTAACAATCTTATTTGCCTGGTTTGAGGAAAGTAGTATATGTTGACGGGTTGTGTGACTTTTTTTGTAAACGTAAGAATTCATACAATATCGAGCGATTTTGTATCATTTTTTTAACATATGAAGTAAAAAATGTATGATTCTTACGGTTTTTATTCTTACGTTTTTGAATAAATCAAGATTTAAAAAATTTTCAAAATTGTAAGACATTTACACTCAGCCCATACATAATGAAATAAAAAAAATAAACTTTAAAAATTCATGTCTTACATTTCTGAATAATTTATTTTTATTTTGTATGAAACCGATTTTAAAAATTTATGAATAATTTATAAAAAGTTTTTATTCCTACAATTCCTATATTACCATTAATAAAAAGAATATATTTTATAATAGTTTCATTTCGAACATGTTAAAATTTATCTGCATTTCGAAAAATTTTATTATAAATGATAATATAATTTATTAAATTAATATATAACTTATGAATTTTTACTTTTTGTATGAAATAAAATTTAGTATTAATAAAGTTATAAAATAAATTGGTGCATGTTAGATGTAAATAAGATATAAAAAGGTGTTTATGAATACTTTAGCAGAACTTCTACTGGTAGAGTTTATACTGGCAGAACTTCTACTGTTTCCCTCAAAATTGAACACTTTAGCAGAACTTCTACTGGTAGAGTTTATACTGGCAGAACTTCTACTGGCAGAACTTCTACTGGTAGAGTTTATACTGGCAGAACTTCTACTGGCAGAACTTCTACTGGCAGAACTTCTACTGGCAGAGTTTATACTGGCAGAACTTCTACTAGTAAAGTTTCTACTGGTAGAACTTCTACTGGCAGAATTTCTACTGGTTATATATGGTGTCAATTTTTAAAAAATTTTGAATTCAATGAGTTATATCAAAAATAAAATTCTTGAATAGAGTAAAAAAATTTAAATAATTTATTTAAATATTTTCTTCTGACATTTTTGAATAATTTATTTTTTTAATTCGTAAGAAAATGAGTGGATCAAGATTCGTAACCGTCAATCAATTAATGGATGCTCTTTCACCAATTCTTGAAAATGTTAAACAAGTAGATGTTTATTTCGATGATTATGTAGAAAGTTTATATTATAAAGGTAAACATAATATTAAACCCATTGCTTTTGCATTTGATAATAAATTAATTGAAAATGCAAAAATTTGGGAATTAATTCCAGATATTGAATATATAACGAATATAACTAATAAATGGTTCAAACGAATTCCAACCACAAAAGTTCTTTGTAAATTAATGATCAAAACCGAGGCCAAAGAATTTCATGAATTTACATATCATCCAAATAAAGTTTCAGAACTAGAAAATGAAAAACTTCAGAAAAAATTAAACGATAGACTTTCAAATGATCGTATTGAAAAAATAAATAAACTAGCAGAAGTTGCATTTAATAATGAAATATTTGATGAATATAACCTTGAACTCAGTGATGGGCTTTAAGGACCCGGGCTCAACGAGTCATGATTTATGAAATCAATAATTTGATTTATTCGCTCTTCAATAATTTCTATTCTTTTTGTTAAATCATCTATTTTCATTAATGAGGTGATTCTTGATTGAGGAATAGATTTCAAACTAACCACTCCTTTTATTTTTGAAATTTTGAATCCATCAACTTTAAACATTTTATTCAATTTACATGTTGTCAATTCTTCAAATAATTTTTATTATTAGCATAATAGTCATTAAATTCTTCAACAGATGAAAAAATTTTTATTTCAGTAATTGGTTTAACAACGTTTTTTTTTGTTGAACATTTTCACTTTCATTTATTTCTTCCTCCTCTGTTTCATTTATTTTTAAAATTGGTTTCATTTATCATTAAATAAAAATTAGAATATAAGTGATGAAATATATTTTTTAATTAATATTAAATCAGAAATGGCGGCAGGATTCTTTAAAAAATTATGGGATGGAATTAAGAAAGCTGCGGGTTGGGTTCATCAAAAGATTATTAAACCCATTGCAAACTTTTTGGCACCAGTAGCGAAAACGGCAGGAACTATCATAGGTGGAGTATTAGGTGCTAAAGCAGGTAATCCGGCGATGGGAGCACAAGCAGGTAACGCAGTTGGTGGAATAGCTGAAGGAATACTTAATAAAATAGGAGGTAGATAGTGGAAAAATAAATAAATATTATTTTTATCTTAGTATCGGTTGTAGTCTTTGATAAACTTTTTCTCCTTTATTTAATATTTCTCTTATTGGGCAGCTTTTGGCGTTATTGATTCAGCAACGTCACTAATTGCTTCTTTATTCTTAAATATCCAATTTGCCCCCTTCTTCAATGTTTCCCAAACTTTACTCGCTCCTCTTTTTACTTTATCCCACAGTTTCTTAAATATACCTGCAGCCATAGTTGATTATTTCATTAAAATTAAAAATTCATTTTCATATTTTAATTTTGATTTTTTATTTATTAATAAATGACGACTAACTATTTGGTGCCAAACACTAAACCGATTAATGGAAATGTGTTTCATTCATTCGAAAAGATAAATGAAATATTCGCAAAGAATGATGGTAGAAGATATTATAGAGAACTTGAAAGTTCATGCTATGACTCTGATGCTCCATATTTTGATGATAAACAAACTCACTTAAGAATTACAAATCCAGCTCATGATGTGAATCAATTAGGTGACACATATATTAAACGCAAAGTTAAAGCAACTCTAGTTTCAAATAAAGCTTTCACATGTGATGCCACTTTTAAATGTATGCGTTTATTCGTTGGTTACAAATCATCAAATCAAAGCTTTAAACAATTAGAAGTAGAAACCGAAAGAGGTGATGCCGGTTATCTTCAGATGGATTGCGCCCGTGAATCTTTCGCATTTGCAACATATAAACCAAAATCAGAAAGGAAAGTTAAAAAGTTTGTTCATTCGTTATATAATAATGTTCAAAAATATGATAACTCAGTATGTGGTAAATATATTGACCCTTCAGAAGTTTTCAAGAGAGCAAATGAAGAAGTTGATATCACTTTTGATATGATTATTCCGGTAAATGATTTGTTAGCATTTCAGGCGTTCGATGATTATCCTAAATCATTTGGTGATATCATTCTTAAATATTATGTTTTCAGGGATACTTTAGTATTTTGTCAGGTTGACCCGTTAAGAGTTGCTGATTTACAAAATTACGTTTATGAAAAGATAACTGATGAAAATTATGAAAAGATTATGAATCATGTTTATAAATATGATCGCAAATTCCAACAAATCGGACTTCCTGCCAAATTAATTACAAGCTTAGCCGCTACATCTGCTGACGCAACAGTTAATGACGTTATTATTTCATGCACAAAGATGGAAGTTTTAGAGGATAAATGCATTACACCAGGATACGGTTTAATTGAAGAATCAGTTTAAAGCAATACCACGTTTATTCAGTAAGGAAGATCCATTCATGATTCCAGCTCAACATATTGACGTTCGTTCACTAAATGGAGGTTGCATCACTCCTGAAGGTATTAGCTCAGATTTCTCATACGCTCTTCATAATGTTACAGATGTTGTGTTAACATTTCCGAAGAATGCAATGCAAAGAACAGTTTTAGAAAATCCAATGCTTCGAGGTCTTCAGGTCACTATAGATTCCAGAAACTTCCCCGATCAAGCGATGACCACAGTGGGTGACATATTCTTTACACGTATGCTTCAAGCTTCTGATTTAGATGGAGTGAATGAATGCACAGAAGAATACGAGGACTCATTAACTAGACCACTGAATGATGATGGCACGCCATTAGCTAGAACATGGAAAGACCAAACTTCATTCTTATGCACTATTCCAGTTCAACGTGATGGAGCGGGTATATTCTTTGATGGATTAGAAACTTTCAACTCACAAGTTACAGTACAAGTGAAAGCTTATCCAATCATTCAGGGTGAAAATGACACTTACTGTTCAAAGGTGACAAATCCTCCTCAGGTTTGGTTTACTAGGACTACATATTGGACATGGACACGGACGAAGGTTTGAAATATCATCCAACAGGTACCACCGCAGTATAGAAGTTCATATGATGAAATATTGATGAATAGAAATGTTTAAAATTATAAATTTATTTTTGATTAAATGGATTTAAATTCATCCACCCCTTATGAAGAATTAGCGGGAGTATATAATACATACGTAGATGATATGATTAATGAAGCATTGAGTGATAATAGAAATGCTTTATCTAAGGAAAAATTAATGAAAATTCCATATTCTGAATGTTACTTAAATTCAATCACTGCAGCAATTGGTAAACAAAATAAAGGTAAAACATTAACGATATTAAAACAAATTATCATTATTGCTAACACTTCCCCCCATTCACATGTGTTAATTTATATCAACCGTTCAGGTTCACCTTCAGATGATACATTTGAATCTTTAAAGCATTTAATCAAAATTCCAATTATTTATTTATCACAAGAAGAAGCAGAAGATTATTTAAAAAACTTTTTAATGTATAAAGAATTATATAATACAATCAAGAAGCAAGGATTAGAGGATAAAATTATGATAAACAAGGGATGAATTATTTGAAACACTTTCTATTTCAAATTTTGATAAAGAATTTTTGCATTCACTAATTTTTCTAGATGATGCCGTGAAATCAAAACTAATAACTAATGAGAAATCATATTTTAATCAATTATTAACTCAATGTCGACATATTCAATGTTCATTCTTTATGGCTGTTCAATACTTTAAAGCATTAAGCACAAACATTAAATCAAACCTGTCCACCTTTTCATTTTCAGTGGGTTTAGTCGTCAACAGTTGAACGTTATGCTTTATCAAGTGAATTTACCAATGAGCATTAATGAACTTTACACACAATATCAACAATTAGGTGAACATGGAAAAATAATAGTTGATTTAAATAAAGGAGGTGTTAAATTTGATTAACTTTTTATAATTAATTTTTATTTTTTATTTATAATTAAACATGACAGAAATAGCAAATCTTCTACAGGTTCCATAAAACAAGGAACAAACAAAAAGGGTGCATATAATAGAACTATGAAAGTTCCAGACGGAATGAAAGAATTAGTCCACATTGTTGCCGGTCTTCAAAAGGATGTTAAACAAATGAGAAACGTTTTAACATTACCAGAAGCTCAAGCATATGCCAAACGTCATGGACCAAATTGGGAAGCACATGAAGCAGACATTACAGGACCAAATGGAAAACCTGATGGTATAAATGAAGTTTTCGTTACTGATGGTCAAGGTAATATTAAAGTCATAAATGGTTATAAATTAACAATGACGGATTATCCTAAACGTAAAGCATATAATGAACGTTATCCTATGCAATTTGATGAAAATGGAAAAGCTGTTAAACAATACATTGGAGAAGGTGAACATGGTCCAATTAATTCATACCGTCATAATCCATATTCTTATTTCAATGCAGAATTAAATGCTATTGAAGAGGGACTGGATGGATTACCACGATATTTAACCAGTTTGATGGTCAATATGCAAATATTAGACCCGAAATTCCAGCTAAGAAATTCTTTAAAGTTGCTTTATTCGATCCAGTGTTCAATGAACAGAAAGAAGCAATGAAAGCAGAATTTAAACCAATTCAAGTGGCAAGAATTTCTTCATCTTCACTTTCAGAAGCGTTCAAGGAATTGATAAAGAAACCACTTTATTCTCAACAAGGTTATAACTTTGATTTAATTAAAGAAAGTGATAGACGTAAATTAGAAAAATCAGATGGTTTTAAGAATGCATGTAATGAAATGATTAAAGATATTGTAAATGATAAAATAAGACTGGAAGAAACTCAAAGCAATATCAATAACATAATTGGTGCAGTTACAAAGAAAGTATAAGCAAACAAGGATGAACCTTGGGATATTACCGTAACAACTAAATAAAACTTTAAATATATTTTTCTTTTTTTTATTCAATTATAAATGAGAAGACGTTTCACAAGTCAAAAGAACACAAACGCAAAAGCAGAGATTACGGTTGGTTATAACGTAAATGATGATAAATCACGAATTATTCAAAATGTTAAAGTTAATGTTAGTCCTGAATTAACAAGGTCAGCAACTCAACCAAATTTATTAACTCGTGACTTACCGAAAAGAGGAGGAGCAAAATAAAGAAGATGAGACCCAATCATTTTATCTGAACCGGTAAAGAACCTGTTGAAATTCCCACTTATCCAACATACCCCCCACCTCTTTCATCAAACATCGAGAACCCAGGAATCTACGATTCCAGTCGCAATGCGCCATATAAAATAGACATTAATTCTGAATTAATGAAAATTTACCGTGATATAATAATTAATAATTATGATTCAATAATAAATTTAATTGACCAATCTGGTTTAATTATTTTACCTTATGAATCATTAATTCACATTATCGCCATTCTTTGTGATGTTCAAGATTCAGACGTTAAGATTCAATTTTTCATAGATGATGAGGTTTCATGCTGCGGAACAGTTGCAAAAATAAATCCTATAAAGGATATTAGCACAATTAAGATATCAAAGAACGGAACAACAACTGAACTCATTTAACTTATAATAACATATACAATAAAATAGTTGATGAATATAAAATATCACTTGAAAAATTCTTTGTTAAGGCTATTTAATATTCAAGCATTAACATTATCGAATAATAATCCTTTGAATCATAATCAATAATAATTGACCTTTCACCAGTTTCTATCGTTTGTTTTATTTCTTTTTGTTCCCCACTATCTGGATCGGTCATTGTAATTGTTTTTGTTATAGTATCAGCTTTATCTTTAACTTCAATCTTTTTTCCATCAGGATATTTAAACCAAAATTCCAAAAATTCGATATTGTCAATCTGTTCATATTTTAATCTATCAATTACATTTTTAATACCATCTGAAAATCTTATGAAATGGTCATTATATGGGTTTGATTGAACTAAATTTGAATGAAGTGAAATATAACCTGTTGATGAATATGACATTGACTCATATTTTCTGAAAACACTAAAATTTATAACATGAATGAATTTCTTATTCGTTGAATTTATGAATTCTTGAGGTAATCTTATTCTAGTTTTATTTATCACTGGAAAATAACGCTTTACCATATTTTTAATCGTAATAAAAATGTCAATTATCAATATTATTTCGAATAATAGCTGTGAATTAAATTTAACAGTTAGCGGAATTTATAATGTTACTCTCGTTTCTGTGAGTGGTAAATTTAATCCCATTCTTTTAGACCCTTCAGATTATATATCATTTATTAAAGATGACCTTGAAAAAACGTATGATATGTATATAAATAATGTGATAGCGAAATGGGATATTAACATGATTTTAAGTTATTTAAATGAATCATTTATCGTATGGTATGAAGAAAATTTTAAATCAAAACCCGATAAACTTTTTGAACTTGATGAAATAAATAACCTTATTAAATTTCCGCTGAAAATTAAATTTTGTACTCCTCATTTTCGTTCATTGTTGGGGATATTAAATTTTGAAAAAGATGTTGTGCATGAAAATTCGGTTCACTTCACTTCTGACAAAAAGTGACAAGTTTACATGACAAAAATAATTTACATGGCAAAAATATATAGGGTATTTTTTTTAAAAGTAGTTATCTTTATATATAAAAATAAAACTTTTGATATATTTGAGTAAATGATTTATTAATTTATTTATTTATTTTTTTTAAATCAAATCATATAAATATATATATATATATAATAGTGAAATAGAACAAGAGATAATTATTGATGATAAATTGTAGACGAGGATAAAAGTTTAGATAAATTAATAAAATTAGTGTGGAATCAGACAAATTTCGGGTTGTTTGGGAAGGAATTGTTGGCTATGATGTGCTGATTCATGATCAGTACATCATAGCCAACAATTCCTTATACAAAGTTCAAAAACTTGGGTGCAATCAGTTCTGATTGCACCCAAGTTTTTGAACTTTCTCGAGGGAATGGAAGGGTAAGAGGTATATATTCATAATGTATACCTCTTACCCTTCCATTCCTTCGCAAACAGCGGGAAACTTTGTCTGAATGTTAAACTATTCAGACAAAGTTTCCCGCTGTTTAGGAAGGAATTGTTGGCTATGATGTACTGATTCATGATCAGTACATCATAGCCAACAATTCCTTATACAAAGTTCAAAAACTTGGGTGCAATCAGTTCTGATTGCACCCAAGTTTTTGAACTTTCTCGAGGAATGGAAGGTAAGAGGTATATATTCATAATGTATACCTCTTACCCTTCCATTCCTTCGCAAACAGCGGGAAACTTTGTCTGAATGTTAAACTATTCAGACAAAGTTTCCCGCTGTTTAGGAAGGAATTGTTGGCTATGATGTACTGATTCATGATCAGTACATCATAGCCAACAATTCCTTATATAAAGTTCAAAAACTTGGGTGCAATCAGAACTGATTGCACCCAAGTTTTTGAACTTTCTCGAGGGAATGAAAGGGTAAGAGGTATATATTCATAATGTATACCTCTTACCCTTCCATTCCCTCTCTGACAGCGGGAAACTTTGTCTGAATGTTAAACTATTCAGACAAATTTCGGGTTGTTTGGGAAGGAATTGTTGGCTATGATGTACTGATTCATGATCAGTACATCATAGCCAACAATTCCTTATATAAAGTTCAAAAACTTGGGTGCAATCAGTTCTGATTTTCATTTGGCAGATCCACTTCTTGTCTTTCCATTTTTTTTGAATCAATTTATACAAATAAACTTATAAAACACAAAATTATTATTTTATAATATAATTCTTAGATAATACATCCGATATGTAAAGTGTCAAAAATGAATTGAACCGAATTTTCATGCATTACAAAATTTTGAAAAAGATGTTGGGGATGTTTTGTATTCTGACACTGGTTCCAATTTCATTTTAATCAAATGTGATAAAGTTAATACCCCAATGAGATTTTCACATCAAACATTAGACCCTAACTCTTACCCATCAATACAAAACATTTTATCCATCAACTTAAACACATTTTCTTTTATCATATCCGTTTCAATTATCCGGGAATTCATTTATTCTTCATTCAAAAGATTTATCAAATATTAAATTTAGAATAACTGACCTATTTGATTGTGATTTAGAATTCATGAATGAAATATTATGGCAATTTCAAATAGAAAAAATAGCTGATGAGATAACGGATTAAATATTTTTAAATCATAATAAATGATTAAACAACAGCAACCACAGCAACTTAAGGCACAAAGCACCCAGGTCCTTCAGACCATTACATACGCCATATATGCATATAATTCAAAGACGGCAGAACAAACGCAAAGGTTGAAATATGGAGATTTGGAGATAGTATTGAAAAATGACCATTTCGAATTCGTTTGCAAAGGTGGTGCAGTGATATCAAATATAAAAGAAATTTTATTTATGAATTCAAAAATTAAAGGAATAACGGATGATATAACATCAATTCCACCAGAAGAACAAAGATATTACGCATTAAATGCATTTCCTAAAGTTTTGAAGATTGGAAGATTTAATTTAAATGAGGAATTCATAAAAGGTTTCCTAAATGACATAATGAAGAAAGCAGATAAGGAATATGTGGCTAGTGAGTTAATGAAGAAAGCAGATAAGGAATATGTCAACAGTGAGTTAGAGAAGAAGGTAGATAAGGAATATGTGGCTAGTGAGTTAATGAAGAAAGCAGATAAGGAATATGTCAACAGTGAGTTAGAGAAGAAGGTAGATAAGGAATATGTGGCTAGTGAGTTAGACCTTAAAGCAGATAAGGAATATGTTAATGAAAAAGATAATGAAATTAAAGAAAGGGTTGAATGGTATCATGAATGGGCATCAAAGATTTTAAAAACTAAAGCTGATACAGGGTGGGTTTCAGGATGTTTAGACCTTAAAGCAGATAAGGAATATGTCAACAGTGAGTTAGAGAAGAAGGCAGATAATGAATATGTTAATGGAATATACCAAAGTTTGATAGGAACAACTAAAAATATTGAAACTATTGTTGGTGACTTTTCTGTCAATGAAGAAAATAAATATTTTAGATGGCAGTTTGTACAGTCCTTAAGAAATGGTATGCGGTGTAAACTCATTCCGAAAAATAACAATGAAATGTATGTAAGCTATATAAAGAATGATGGTACACAAGTTAAAGTTCCATTAGACAACAACTGTTACTTAAACTTATATGGAGACGAACAAAAGAAATATTTAAGAGTTTATGAAATGACAGATATGACATTGTCTAACCTAGCTCCAGCACCATATTATTATGACTATGGAGATGACGTCAGAACACCACATGTAGATGAACAAAAGTTAACATTATATTTAGATTATTATAGATATAAAAGATATAATGCAATAGAAAAAACGAGAATAGTATATTATTATACGGATGACAAAAATAAATATTATAGTCAAGATTTTACCTACCCTGAAAACATAAGATTATATTATAAAAAATATTCCGACACAAACCAGAAGAAACCTGAAATAGTTGCACTATATTTTAAGTTCAAAATAGACAATCCTATATTATCTCATATGTTTGATTTAATGAACCCAGTAGGTTCTATTTATACGTCTATGGATGCAAGAGGTCCTCAAGTAATGTTTGGTGTTGGTGCATGGGAACAAATAGTCGACAGGTTTTTGTATTGTGCAAACTCTTCAAAGGAAATGGGTGGAAGTAAAACGATTACAGGTGAAAATTTACCTGCACACAGTCACTACATAGATTTAAGTACATCTCAAGCGGGTTGGCATAAGCATAGATATTGGGATTGGTCAGGAATGACAAAAGGTAAAGGATATGATGTTAAAGACGACGTTAAGTTTGCTATAAATTGTTACTGGGATGACACTCAGGGAGAAGGAAACCATACACATTTCGTTTCAGGATATACACAAACAACGGGACAAAGTAAAGACTACATGCCACCTTACATGACAGTTTACGCATGGTATAGAGTTCAATGAACGCTCAATGTTTGTGAAACAAACTTTAGGAGCTCCAAAAGAGCGAACATCATAATTTAAATTTTTATTTTAGTATAAATGAAGATTCTACCATATGGTGTTATCGGAAGAGATAAAGATGGAAACCCAATATTTGATCCAAAGTTAAAATTAAAGTTACTGACAAGACAACAACTTGAAAAGTTACTGAAACCAAAACAGGAAAAAAAATGAGAAAGAAAAAAATTTAAATTATGTAATTTTATTTTTATCATAAATGACAAAATTAATTAAGCCAACTATTTCTAAATTAATGATACCAATGAAATCATTTCGTGGAGTAATTATCCCAGGTTCTTCACAATTAGTCAGGGCAGGTGATGTGACTCAAGGTGGAACATTAGCGAATCCATTCAAATTATTAACTAAAGATGAACTTAATAAAATGATGATAAAATAACTGATAACAAAATTTTATTTCACTGCTACTCGGTAATTTAACTTCTCTGAAAAATAGTGACAACATGACATTTTGACAACATAGTGGGATTAATGAGGAAGGCATTTATTCATTATTTTTGAAGAACTGAAGGTGTCACTATGTCACTATGTGTCACTCGGTAATTTAACTTCTCTGAAAAATAGTGACAACATGACATTTTGACAACAACATAGGAGGATGGCAATAATGAATTATTTTTGAAGAACTGAAGGTGTCACTATGTCACTATGTTGACGACATGACATTATGTCAACAACACGAGAGGAAGGCATTTATTCATTATTTTTGAAGAACTGAAGGTGTCACTATGTCACTATGTGTCACTCGGTAATTTAACTTCTCTGAAAAATAGTGACAACATGACATTTTGACAACAACATAGGAGGATGGCAATAATGAATTATTTTTGAAGAACTGAAGGTGTCACTATGTCACTATGTTGACGACATGACATTATGTCAACAACACGAGAGGAAGGCATTTATTCATTATTTTTGAAGAACTGAAGGTGTCACTATGTCACTATGTGTCACTCGGTAATTTAACTTCTCTGAAAAATAGTGACAACATGACATTTTGACAACATGACATTTTGACAACATAGTGGGATTAATGCAAAAATAAAGTTAGTTTTAAAATTATTTTTATTTTTTTATTCCTATATAAATGACAGCAACAAACAACAACAGCAACTATATCGTTTCTGATGAAAAAGTTGATTCATTAGTTGAGGAATTAGTTGAGGAATTAGCTGAGGAATTAGTTATGGCAGAAACTAAAACCCTCAACGAAAGAATTGGTGAAAACAAGATTGATTTACATAACTACCTCAAATACGATGGAGGAAGAGGAAGGAAAACTGGTATGGCTTTATTAGTAAATAAAATATCAAATTTAACGATTATAGATGTTGATATCAATAAATCGTACAATGATGAACTTAAAGAAACAGTTAGAAAAGACATTCTATCAAAACTTTCGGATAAAGATGTTATCGTTAAAACCGCTTCAGGAGGTCTTCACATTTATTGCAACACTAATTTCTTCTATGCAGTTTCGAACAGAATGATTAAATGTTATTCCTGCAATGATTATGATATCGATATCATGACTTCTATGGATGATTCAAAGCGTTCTTTAGTGATTATGGCTGAATCAAGAGTTCGCAAGAATGCAACAGAACCAATCAATACATACTCATTCATTCGTGGAAGTTATGATTCAACATTAACCAGAACAGTAAACGATATATTAAATGATTTGAATATTAAGGTAAGAGTTGAACAGAAGAACGAATAAATAAAGACTATCATGAATGAAAACAAAGATGTAAACATTGACGATAAACTTGCCCAGAGCATAGTTGATGGCATCTGTGATTTTGAAGTACATAATGACGGTGGAAATATGAATTTAGAAAAAGAAGTTACATTATTCACACTGTTTCAAGCTATTAATTCGTTACCTAATCATTTAATTAATGAAGCATACGATAACGTTTATAACTTTTGCAGTTTAACAGAAAATGCAAAAAGTAATTTTGAAAAAGCACGTAGTAGATATGCACATTTAATGACTTCTCCATTTGTTTTAGTGAAGATTCTAAAACTTTATCAAAAGGAATATTATGATGAATACGTTTTACCTTTATTACGTAAGCCGAAAATAACATTTGATATCAAACTTGACGACTCGTTTTTGATAACAGATATTAGACGCAAGGCTGAAAATCATCAGTATAAAAACAGTTCTGAAGTAATTGAGGATTTATCACGTGTAATCCGTTTTGTAGATTGTGGAAATAAATATTTCATTCAAAAGGACTATAATATTCATGATAAAATGAATCAAATATCATTCGTTCTTCAATCAAACATGAAAGAGTCACTTAAAATGATTAAATTATTTAAAGAAGAAGGTAAAACAATAACAGCATGGGATGTACTATTAAATCAACTGTCTTCATTAACAGTTGAGGGTGTTTGCTTTAAATCTGATTCTCCCGATGTTTTCTCAACGTTTCAAGGTTATAAATACAACATTCTCGAAAAGCCTGATTACTCAAAAATTGAGATGTTTATGAATTTCATTAAAGAAGCCATTTGTGATAATAACGATGAAGTGTATAAATACCTTCTCGGCTGGATTGCATCAATGATTCAACATCCTGGAATCAAGAATGAAACAGCAATTATTTTGAAAGGACTTCAGGGAACAGGTAAAAACAGATTCACTGACATTATTTCTGAACTTCTCGCTGGTTATTCATGCAAAAACATTACTGAAATAAGTGAGCTAACGGGTAATTTCAATTCAGTAGTTGAGAATAAAATGTTTCTTGTACTTAATGAACTCAAGAATGTAGGTGAAGATAGACTCGCAAACTTCAACGCTTTGAAATCAATTATAACGGATAATGAGATTAGAATTAATGAAAAGAATCAACCCAGAAGAACTGCTCTGAACGTTGCAAACTTCATTTTCGTAACTAATAACGTCTACCCTGTCAAAATTGAAGTTGGAGACAGAAGATATGTAGTTTTAAGAGTTAATGGTAAATTTAAGGGTCAATTTGATTACTTCAAGAATTTGATGAATTCATGCACAAAGGAATTTTATGATAATTTACTGACGTATTTTATCAATTACGACCTTTCATCATTTAATGTACGAATCATTCCGATGACTGAAGCCAAACAAGATTTAATTGAATTATCATCAAATCCTTTAGATGTATGGATAAATACACATTATGATGAATTGTGTGCAGGTATGACGTGTAAAAATGTTCTATTCTGCAAACCATCAGACATGAAAGACAAGAATTTCCAAATGAGCATTAAAGATAAATGTGATAAGAAACAGAGAAGAATAGATGGTAAACAGACATGGTATTATGTTTTGAAAGAAGAAATGAAAGAATTATATAAACAGGTTGAACCAAACGATAATGAGGATTCATTTACTGACGATGAAATACCTGTAAATGAAGCTTTATAAAGTATGATTGGAATTTATTTTTGCCTTCCTCATTAATCCCACTATGTTGTCAAAATGTCATGTTGTCAAAATGTCATGTTGTCACTATTTTTCAGAGAAGTTAAATTACCGAGTGACACATAGTGACATAGTGACACCTTCAGTTCTTCAAAAATAATGAATAAATGCCTTCCTCATTAATCCCACTATGTTGTCAAAATGTCATGTTGTCAAAATGTCATGTTGTCACTATTTTTCAGAGAAGTTAAATTACCGAGTGACACATAGTGACATAGTGACACCTTCAGTTCTTCAAAAATAATGAATAAATGCCTTCCTCATTAATCCCACTATGTTGTCAAAATGTCATGTTGTCAAAATGTCATGTTGTCACTATTTTTCAGAGAAGTTAAATTACCGAGTGACACATAGTGACATAGTGACACCTTCAGTTCTTCAAAAATAATGAATAAATGCCTTCCTCATTAATCCCACTATGTTGTCAAAATGTCATGTTGTCACTATTTTTCAGAGAAGTTAAATTACCGAGTGACACATAGTGACATAGTGACACCTTCAGTTCTTCAAAAATAATGAATAAATGCCTTCCTCATTAATCCCACTATGTTGTCAAAATGTCATGTTGTCACTATTTTTCAGAGAAGTTAAATTACCGAGTGACACATAGTGACATAGTGACACCTTCAGTTCTTCAAAAATAATGAATAAATGCCTTCCTCATTAATCCCACTATGTTGTCAAAATGTCATGTTGTCAAAATGTCATGTTGTCACTATTTTTCAGAGAAGTTAAATTACCGAGTGACACATAGTGACATAGTGACACCTTCAGTTCTTCAAAAATAATTCATTAGTTAGAAAAATAACGCTAATTTTATTTTTATATCTTTTTTTGTTTTGTATGTAAAGACAGTAATGACAAACATTGAGTTTGAAACAGTTAGAAAGATAGACAATGACACCAAAGTGGTTAGAATAGGTGATTTAAACGTAAGATACTCAAAGAAATACAACAAATATTCTTTGTCAGACATTATATCTCCATCTGAAAAGAAAACAAACGACTGGGTTAGAAATGCTTCAACTCAGAAAATTTTGACAAGAAATCCTGAGCTTATGATATCAGTAGCATTTCATGGAACAAGAGCATATCTTATAGACAAAAGTCTTATACCAATAGTTTTGTTATGGTTAGACCCAGTTGTTGGATATAACTTCATAACATATGGTTCATTCGATACGGAACGTTGCAGTGAAGGCTTACTTTACATCGTTCAGAAACCGAAGGACTTCAACACAAAAAGATATAAGATAGGAAGGACATATAATATAACTCAAAGATATGACAGTACAGTCAATAGAGTCAAGGTTGTGTTTGTTAATGATATGAGAGCTGCTAAAACAGAACTACTTGAAAAGTTTGAGAAAAGGTATGGTGCTCCCACGAAAGGTAAAGAAACGTTTGAAGTAGATGAGATAGATAAAGCTATAAAATTATTTGACGAAGTTGCTGAAAAATACATGTAAAGCGTTTATTTTTGTCTTTTGTGAAAGTCAGAAAATAAAGTTAGTTTTATTTATTTTGTATGTAAAGACAGTAATGTCAACATCAGAGAACACAACAACTACTATTGTTCATGAAGCCATTAATGAAGAATACGAGTACATACAGTATAACAAACAACTTCGCCTCATTCGTTCGGTCAAAGATGACATGTACCAAATGCAAAGTATAATGAATGCTCTTCGTTCTACAAAGCAAGCATATCATTGGTTTGAAAACCAACAGACAAAAGAACTTTTAGAAGAATTTCCTCATCTGATTGCTTCCCTCGGAAAACCGAGAGAAGATGAGGAATAAAAATTAAATTTGGATTGAGTTTAAAAATTCATCTTTATTAAATTCATCTCTTCCAATCAATTTATTTATTCTATTAAATTCTTTTATTTTTGCTTCACTTAGTTTAAGGATTGAACGGTAAGTTTCTAATTTTTCGATTATTTCTTTATCGTTTTCAACCTCACCGCATTATGGCTTCTTTTTGTAATAGCATATTTTTGATTTAATTCTGTTTAGTTTCTTTTTATATTCATCGTCTGGACTCTTGACTGCTTCGTTGTCACTCATTTCTTACGAAATAAAAAAAATTAAATATTATTTAAATATAATGGAGTAATAAAATAAATCGGAATTTCTATTAATTTATTGTCAACTTCAACTAATGCATTGCCGTTAATATATCTAACAAATTCAGCTATTGTGTCAAATCTTCGTCTTCTTTTTGTCATTGATTTATCAGTTTTTCCATAATCGAGATGAATCAAAACTTTATCCCCTTGTTTAAAATTCATGAGCCCCGAATTAATTTGTTCACGTTTAACATCATTCAACCTTTCCATTTGCTTTCTAATATATTCCCATTCTTTTGAAATATCATTTTTCATTTCCACCGGTTTCATGTTTATAGTTCTATGCCATGTATTATTATAATAATATACTAACTGTTGTATGATGGAGTCATGATTTCCATCCCAGTATATCTGACCGTTAACCCCTAACGCATCTCTAAGAGTTCTCATTACCGCATCAACTATTTTATTATGAAACGTATATGGAGAGGATGAAAAGAAAAAATTAATTTGTGGGAAATAATGAGTCATAGCTGCCTGAAATCCTTTATCACCATCACCCCTGATATTATCTACTCTTTCATGATCTAGTAAGTATTGAATAGCTCTTCTTGTTTCCTGTTCTGTTTTCCCTTTCACTGGAATGCAATATAAATATCTAGTGTTAATGTTAATGGCAAATAAATAAGTAACGTTTCCTTTTGAATATTCCAGATGATCGATTTCGTATGAATATGGATATGGTGCAAATGAGGGGCGACCAAATTTTTCCTTTAACGGTTGAATTTTCGGGTCAGTTGGTTTATTTAATATCTTGAAACCCTTTTTAAAATCTTTTTGTTTCTTTAATGTTTGAAATGGATATAATAAAGTGAATGATGAAGGATTAACTGAAGGAGGAGGCGGTTTTGGTGTTGCAGGTACTGTCGTTGGCGGTTTTGGTGTTGCAGGTACTGTCGTTGGAGGTTTTGGTGTTGCAAGTGGTTTAATTTTATCTGCTTTGATTTTGGATGATGAAGTTTTGGAATTCATTCCCTCCTTCATTAATTCTGGATGTATTCTATTCATTTGTTTTAAATATGCTGTATATAAAGGTTTGATATACTTTCCCGCTTCGAGTTTATGTTGAAGGATGAATTCCAAAAGTTGATCTTCATTTAAAAGTTGGGCTGAATATGGTTTAACTAATGAATCATAAATTAAAGCTTGTGCATCATTTATGGTCTGAAGGACTTGGGCGTTTTGCTCCTTTTGCTTTTGCGGCTCAGGATTATATAAATTATATAATTCATCAATATCTTCTTCTGTTAATACTTTATTTTTGAAATCTTTCAACCGTTTAAGTTGTGATTTAGTTTTTCCCTTTGAATATTCATTATTTTTAATTTTGTCTTTAATTTCAGAAATTGTTCTATTATGATATATCAAAAATTCATTATCATAATATGAATAATAATATTCCATATCATCATCCGTTATATTTTCATTATGTTTTTGGAGATATGATTTAAAATCATTATAACTAAGAAAATTTTGATTAAATATTAAATCATCAATCAATCTTTTTAAATCTGTGTTATTCATTTATATAAAAATAAAATAAATGTTTAAGGGTGCCCATCATTCAACGGTTCCTTTTGTCTCTTCTGTGGCATTTCATTAAATAAACGGCATACAACATCCATTTTCACAACATACAGCCTTAGTGTGTGCTCCTGTTAATGCAGTCTTACCGATTGTTAAGCGAGTCATTGACCCGTTTTTAAGTTGTAAATTAATATTCTGACCATCAAATATCACTTTATCATTTATTATATCCAAATAATTTTTAGGTGTTAATTGTTTATTTTGTCGTAAACTAACTCCTTTCATTTTTTGTGCAATCTTTTTAAAATCACTTCCATCAATTGAACCGTTGAATGATGTATAACACTTGGGGCATAAAGCAACCATGTTATCACCTTGTTTCTCAATTGCTAAACCCAATAACTTCTTCTCATGTGCTTTTTCTTCAGCTTTATTCTTTAATTTAGGTTTAAATTTCTCATCAAAACAAAAGAAATCAAAAGGTGCGAATTTGTAAATGTTTTTATCATAAAATTGTTTATCAGTAACAATTGCTTGAAATGCTTGAGTGTTAGGAAGATTTGGGTCGCCAGCGATTGCCCAATAAGATGAATCAGTATCACCTTCAATGAAATGAAAACGATTAACATTCATGCATTTATACATAAAATCATAAATGAAAACCAAATACCAGTATTTAGCATTATCTAAAGTGAAGAATGCCTCTTGTAAACATGTTTCACATCTATAAAATCTATCTTTGAGCATCACTTGATACGTATCTTCACCTATTTCTCTTATGTTTTTAAACTTATTTGACATACATGCAACGCGTGCCTTCTGTGCATTCATTATTTTAGTCTTTGCGTAATTTTTGTGTATTCATTGCATCGTAACCATATGATCCATTAAGTGAAATCTTGCAAAATAAACTTTTTCCTTTATTTCCTTCTAATTCAGCCTTTTGTCTTTCATTCATAAATTCGTTCGCAAATTCATTAAAACAAGTGTTTTTTGTAAATGTTAAAATTGATTGAATGTCATCGATGATAAAATGAAATCTGTCTATTAGATACCAAAGATAATAAGAAGAAAATGGTTGATATTGTTGTTGTGTGTTGATGCTAACTGAGTTAATTTTCTCTGTTTCTGGTCAACTGGTAGATTGTTTGATTTCATGTAATTATACATAAAACTGCCAATTGTTTTTTCATCTGTGATAATATCTAAGTTTCTTATTATCGGTAAAAAGTTTATGTAATCATTAATGTATTTTTTCATCAATGTGACCCTTTACTTCAGCCACGAATAAAGTATTTTTCTTCTTAATTATTCCAGTGCTTTTGTTCTTTGTTGCTGTATCACAAATGATAACACCATTCAATCTTCCCGGCATATACATTTTATGGTCAGTATATTGAATGAAATCATGAGGATTAGATGAAAATGATGAAGGATATAATGAATTAAAGTCAACTCCAACGAAATGAGTCATAATGTTGGTGGTGTCCTCATTTGATACAGTTTTAGTTTCTGGATTATATGAAAGTTTATTAATGTGTGTGATTCCTTTAAGATTTACTCTATGTTGAACATTTGATAAACCACCAGTAATTCCATTACGGAGAATGTGATAAGCTTCAACTGAATCTAAAGTCATTGGTAAATTATTTTTTAATGCATAATTTCTTAAATTGATTCTTAAACGTTGAACATCTTCATCTTTATTTGATTTAACGACATTATAACAACACATTAACTGACAATTTTCTTTATTATGTGGTTTTTCATTATCGATTCTATCCAATGTTGGTTTATTTACATATGTAAACGCTTTACCACACATTTTGCATTTAGATGAAAGGATTAAATCGTGATAGTATTGAAAATCATCCGTTGAAACATTATTTTTAGTATCTCTTTTCGCCTTTTCATCTTGTTTCTTATATGAATCAATTTTATATTTCCAATACTTTTTTGTTAATTCAAAACTTGATTCTATCTCTTCCTCAGGATATTTTTCATTAGGATTAAAGTCTTTATATGCTAAAGCGTAACGAATCATTGAAGCATTCGATGATAAAGAAAGATTATGAAGCATGTCAATTTTATAAACAAATGTTTCTTCGATAATTTTATCAATTGGGTCAATCATAATTTCAACGTCTTTATTGCAATAATGAATAAAATATTCTAATCTATTCTCAAAATTTTTAGCATCATTGAGATATATTTGATAATCTAATCGATATAGTTTCTTGAGTTAATGCTGAATAAAATGAATCTTGAGTGAATGGTTCCACTTTATATAATTCTTCTTCGTAATTCTCCCATGTGATGAATTGATAAGGGAAAAAGGATTTAACACGTGATTTATTGTTTCCGAAATCTTGAGTGAATTGGTCTAATGTCCACCCGCTATATAATTTCTGATGTCAATAAATCTCAATTCATATGGAACGTTTGTTTTCTTTACAATGATTTGCTTAAATTGTGAAGATGAACCCAGCATTGATTTTATTTTCCATTTTGCAGTGTTTAAATCACGAAGAATTAAATTTAAATCAAACTTTCCCGAATTAAAACCTATGATATTCACTTTATTAATTCTTCATCTAAAGTCTTTAAATTGCTTCCTTTTGTTTCTCATTTAATGTATTCATTAATTCTTCATATTGTTCAATATTTGATTTAGCAACTAATGAACAGGTTGAAAATAAAAATTCAATCCAATCAGAGATGAACGAATCACTTGATGTTAAGCAAAAATTCCTCGTAAATGTTTTATCACGGTCTACGACCTCGCCGCTTTGCGGCTTTATTTTGACAGTTGATGATACCATAAATGGTTTTAAGTAAGCGTTCAAAGTTGCACATTCAGAAAGTTGAAGTTCTTCTTTAGTCTCTAATGTTTCGAAGTCAAAAGTAATATAATATCTTGTTGGTTTATAATATTCCTGCAAATTATGTGCTAATAGCCATTGATATATCTTCTGTTTCGTGATATGTGGTGCATATGGTTGTTGTGTTTTTGCAATTGAACGTCTTGAATTAATCTTCCATTATTTTCTTTACATTTCTCACAATGTTTTAAAAATCTTCTTTGGTTTTTCCTTTCTGGATCATCACGGATAGAATATACTTCTTCTTTGCAAAAGGGGCAAACTTTATATCCTGTGAGTGCTTCAACGTCTGTAATTCTGTCAGCGTGAAGTTTTCCACATGGACTCTGTGTTAATAAAATATTTACTGTTTCAAATTCTGGATCTATCATTATTGATTCCACTAATGGAAAGTCTACCTTGTTAATGTCTACGTCTTCTGGTTGAGGGTCACAATAATAAAAATCAATATTAACGTTTAACATTCTTGCTAACCTCTCACTTTCTGATGAAATGTCAAATCCTTCATATGCATCTATGGCTTCATTTAAATAACTTCTACGAGTTTTAGGATTAACACCATCAGGAATGTTATAGAAGCGTTTAAATAACCTTCTACCTTCTGCTCTAATTTGATTATCATTCATTTTAGCTGTTCCATTTTTGTTCATTTATGTAAGAATAAAAATTAAAAAATAAATAAAAATAAAGTTTATTTTTTTTAAAGTCCGAGACTCAGAGAGTCCAGGGCTAAAGTCCATAAAATGAATTAAGAACACATAAATTTTTATCATCTGCGACGTGACGAATACATTTTAATTTACTCAAGAATGCGTACCCTGATACATTAAATCTAATTCCTGTCTTATTTAATTTCACAACTTTGAAAAGGAATGTATGAATAGCTATAAAATGATGAGATGATGTTTTATGGGTTGCTTCCATTTTTTCTGAAATAAATGAATAAATATAATGCTTATACGTTTTCATATCTTTTATATTCTTAATAACGAATGGTATAGACCTTTCAACTTCGTCTTCCTTCGGTGCTGTTCTTTCATATGAAACATTATTGGTATCTTCAATAATGAAACCACAATCGCATAAAAATTTATATGTACCAATTGTTTCTTTTGATATTTTATCTAACAAATCAAAAACTTTATCAACACCTGTACATTTATTTAAATAATAATTTGTGTAAATATCATGGTCTTCTTTCTTAATCGTATTTGTTGCATATGTTACATTTTTCAGTGCTTTTTTGAATTTTTCAGAATCAAGAGGAGGTGAAAGTAATATACATGGATAATCTCCATCGTCAATAAATTGTAACTTATGTTTATGAATAAATTTAGTACCTTCTTCTGAAAGTGTTTCGTCTATTTCACCATCTAATAAATTTTGTGTTGATTCTGAGACATAATTTTTATATCTTTCTTCATGAGATTTCTGAACTTCTGATTCTGAAGCTGGGATATTCATTAAACCCTCTACTTCATTTTCATTATATTTTTCAACTTCTCTTAATTCCTTAATTTTTTCATCTATTTCATCTCTTATTTTTTCCAGTCTTTCAATTTCATCATATTCATCATCTTTAATTCGTTCTTCATAATATTCAGGGAAAACATCAGGTTCTTTAGGTTTTTCTTTTTTAGATGTGGGATATAAGAAATTTATAACATCATCTTTATTCATTTTTCCATCATAATCAAACTCATTTAAAAACTCCGCGAATTTTTGACAATTTCTTAAATAATATTTATCAACCTCATAACCTGCCTCCTCTAATATATCCTTTATTTCCCTGTTTGTGAATCCTAATTTTTTAACGTCGTTAGTCTTGACACTCATTTCATACAAAATAAAAATAAATTATTCAGAAATGTAAGACATGAATTTTTAAAGTTTATTTTTTTTATTTCATTATGTATGGGCTGAGTGTAAATGTCTTACAATTTTGAAAATTTTTTAAATCTTGATTTATTCAAAAACGTAAGAATAAAAACCGTAAGAATCATACATTTTTTACTTCATATGTTAAAAAAATGATACAAAATCGTTCAATATTGTATGAATTCTTACGTTTACAAAAAAAGTCACACAACCCGTCATATATACTACTGAGGAAATTGATGGAGTTTCATCACGAAAATGGATGATAATATTACAAATCCTAGGAGTCAGTACTATCCTTGAAAAGTGGTCCAATTTCCTGTCTTATGGCAAGTTGTCAGGTAATTTAAAGTGTCAGCTGTCAATCTGGGATTGTACCGCAGACACTCGCAATTATGTCCATATGCAAGTGTATGTGTTGTGCCAGAATCTCTTCATCTTCAAAAAATGAGGGATATTATCGTTAAAATCGTTCCTAACAGGATAAGGAACCTGTGAAAGATACCCTAACATTAACAAATGCTTCAATAAGGAAAAAATACTTGTTTTGGAAATAAAAGAAAAATATTTTTTTATAATTTTAATAAAATACAAACAAACTTATAAACATTTTGTTCAATATCAATGGCAAACGCATTTACATGCTGTTTCAAGCAGGAATAAAAGAACAAGTAAGTGTTAATTTTGTAATTCTGAGAATTTCGAAACCAAATGCAGAAACATCAGGAACAGAAATGCGGATCTTTCTGATTGGTACATCGCATACAAGAGGGAATGTCTTTATACCATCCTTGGCCTCGTGTTTTGCGTATCTGAAGACTTTTTCGTACAAACATTGATCATTTCCTTCAACGAAGCCTTTTACGACCAACTTCTTGGGAACAGGCTTTGGTATGTCTGAATCGTTGGTCAGTTCACAAGAAATTCCGATTTCTGAGGTAATAATTCCGGCATGAGCTCCAAAATCGATTTCTAAGTAAGGAGTCTCTTCTGTAGATATGCTACAGAAGTAGCCTGTATCTGTGAAGAGCTTGGAAGGTGAAAAATCTTGATCCAGGAGCTCCGAAGATTTTGATCGAATAAGAGTGAACAATTCTGGGTCATAACGGGTATCACTGATTCCCAATGTAGTCATGAACTTAATTGCTTCAACTTCTGGTGGTTTTTCAGATACTTCTCCCTTAGATAAAGCTGTGAGCCAGGAAAGTAAGTACCAGTTACCGAATTTGCGTGGAGTATGATTGGATGTTGATGACAATGACTTGAGAGTGTTCTTTCTTGCATTGAAAGCATCAGAAAGTATAAATCTTTGTATTTTTGATGGAAGCCAGTCACATTGGCTTGATAAGTATATTTTGTATGAATCTTTGAGGGTCCAGTCGATAACAGAAGCTAAGTATTCCTTGTTCTGGTCGTCAAGAACAAGATCATTCGTACAAAACTGATCAATCAACTGAACTTTTTGATTCCTGGTGACGAAATCGAGGCAGGGATCTTTAAGTATCTCGGCAAGTACGCGTGGACTGCAGCAATCAAAAATTTGTTGTATAGATAACAAACTTTCTTCTCCTTTAAGATTTTTGCTGAATTCGTTTGCGAATATAGGGGCTATTTTAACTGCTCCTTCATCCATACCGAACTTAATTAAATTGGAGCAGAGGAATAATGAATTTTCGACACAAAGTGACTTTTCAAAGAGACGAGAGACGATAAATCGAAGTTTTTCAAATTTATAATAAGTGGCACATGCGTAGAGCTGAGCCATGTTCTTGGTTGTGATTGTTAATCTCTCTGAATAGATAAATTGAATAATATCTGTAAAAATATTGTCAGGATTGAATGGCAAGTGAACGATCTGGACTTTTTCATTTGATGGGTTGGCCTGGAAATATTCAAAGAACCATTTACTCTCTTTGGATAATAAAATTTTATGACTTGAGATTTCTGCGTTATCTGGTGATACTAGAATCGTATCAATGAATTGGTCATTGTGTAAAAATGACTCATATATGCGATGAAGCCTATGCTTAACGTTGAACATCTTTTTTTTTGTAAAGTTTGTCACTTTTTGTATAGGTGCAATGAATAGATATTATTATTCAGTATCTACATATGTATATTAAAAGATCATATTAAAGATGAATTATTTCCAATAATTTTATTCCAAAATATCATATTGTTTAAATTTTATATCTCTAATATGTTGTTTTTCTTCAATTATGGCAAAGTATATTGAAATACTACAAGTTTTAATTATGTTCTCATCATCTCATTGATAAATGAAAGACTCAAGGATAAAATGAGAAATTATTAGTCTAAAAGGCATTATATCCAGAATGACAATTAACACAAGGCTCACCTTCGTTATCTGGTTAAGAAGAATCTCATATTAGTCAATTACTCCAGAACAGATGATAACTTGAATAAGATTATGTATTTTTAAGATTGATTTTCCAACTTTTGTGGGGCAATATGCACATGTTGGTATCAAGAATGAATGTCATTCTTTTTCAAATTGTCACTTTTTTGAATTTGATTTTATGGCTGATTTTAACGATTTAATCGCTAAATACATCAGCCTTGAAGAAAATGTATCCATTATGATTCCTATTAACACTATGGTAGGAGATTCTTCGATATCTGATTTTGCTACAACTGATTCTGCGTTTTTCACCGCTCATTCTTTTGATACAATCAATAATAACATGTTCGAAACAAATGCAATTTCACAGTTTAACAGTTCGTCACTAAATACTGAAGCAGATCTTTCAATTTTCATAGATGCACTTAATAAGTCAAGTTCATCCAATAAAAAGAGAGTTCGTACATCTCCACCGATATCATCTGGCTTACCACTTCAATTCTTCAAAGATACACAAGTTCAGCCAACTCCTCCATTTCATTCTCCAGAAAACACACCAACAATCACTGCTTCAGAGACATCAAATCCAAATTTAGCTACTGTACTTGCTACATGCGCTGCGGATTCAGTTATTGTCTTACCTTCAGGCATTTATCAGCAAAAATACGTAATAACCAAAAACATTACTCTCCGTGGTGATGGTGAAGTCATCTTTGATAGCCCATCTCCATCCTTCACAATCAGCTCAGGAGACGTCATTTTGGAGAATATCGCGATTAGACACGGAAGAATTGACGTTGCAAGCGCTAGATTACAACTCACGAACTGCCAGATCAATGCTACAATCAATGCCTCCGCTACTACTCGCTTAAATCTACAGGGTTGTGTTTTATCTCAATCAGAAGATTTCAACATCATATTGAACCGTTCTACAGCCACAATTAACGATACAAATATTATCAACAAAGGTTTGTCAATACAAGAAAAGTCCGCTCTTACGGTTAATAAATGCAAGATTGAAAATATTGTTGAAAATGCCATTCTCGCTGACTCTAGTATATGCAAAGTTACGGAATCTTACATAGGAAACTGCACAAAATCATGTGTTCTTGTAAAGAAAGACTCCGAAGTCTCAATTTTCGATTCTCATATTTATGATGCAGAAAAAGCCAATTTAGTCGAAGCAACTGACGGCGGTATCCTCAAAGTTAAGAATTGTACGCTTAATGGTGAATGTACTAACTCTATTTCCTCTTCAATTGGCGCATCAGTTTTATGTGAGAACTTAGAGCTAAGAAGGAACGTTTCCTCTACTTCCGGTGGCTTCATTGAACTCAGGCAATGCCAACTCACCACAGCAGTTATCGAAAATGCCAGGTTCACCGCTATCGGATGCGATATCTTTTCAACAGAGAGCTGTGGCCTTGCAACGGTCGGCCAATGCGACATAGTTCTTGATCAGACAGTCATCCACAACTGCAGATCGAACGGAGCCGAGTTTTCGGAGTTATCTGCAGTCACGGCAACGAATTGCAAATTCCTTGCGAACAGCGGAGGCGGAGTCTCTGTTTCCTCAACATCCGCTATGTTCTCACACTGTCTATTTGCAGGAAACGCCCTTGTCGGAGCCGAAATTGTTGGAGAAACAGCTGCTCCAATTTTCGACGAGTCAGAATTTTCCGAAAACGCCGCAGTTGAAGCCACTGTTTTCCAGGGAACAGAGCCGCGCTTCATCAACTGCAAGTTCACTAAGAGCGAGCACCTCTGCACATCAGTCATCGGCGCAAATCCACAGTACAAAGGCTGTTTCTTCAGGGGATATCAAGACGCCGCTGTCGAAATTGCCGAAGCAGGAACTCCTTCTTTCGAGAACTGCACGTTCGAGCAGGGCAATGGAATGTGCTGCCAGATACACGATGAGTCAACTGTATCTGTTTTCGAGCACTGCAACTTCAGAGATAACGCGAAAGCTTCTGCAATTTTAATTTTCCAAAAAGCAGAAGCAATTTTCGAATCGTGTAATTTCTCTGGTTCTGGTTATTGCCACGCTGAAATAAGGAATGACGCGCACTGCAAGTTCACTGGCTGCGTGCTAGCTGAGTGCGCAAGTGGTGTTGGAACTCACATCCACTCTTCTGGTGCAGCGGAATTCGTCAGAACAACTATCAAAGATATTGAAAAAGTTGGAATTTTCATTGGTCCAAGAGGCCGCGTTTCAATGAATGACTGCGAAATATTGAACTGCGGAGAGGTTGGATTGGCTTCTGAAACAGGTTCTTCGCTCCAGGCAACTGGCTGCACATTCAGAAACAACGGACACGTCGGAATTCAGGCTGACGGAGGAAACATCAACGTAGAACAGTGTGTCTTCGAAGAACACTCTGATTTCGGTATCTATTCAACTGCTTTGGCTACTGTGAAACAGAAAGAAAACAAGTTCATTGATAACTCAAAAGGGGATACTCAAATAGGTTGAAATAAAACACTTGATATATTTATGAATTTATTGATTTTTTATATTGATTATCTGATTTTAAAATTTTTGAACTCTAAAAACAATATATAGAAGAGATATTATTTGATGACTATGTGGATCGTTTTACATGTAAGAAATGATTTATCCAATTATATTTCAACTACTTTCTATTGGAGTGGATAAAAAAGTATGGCGTGCAATGAGTGTGTTTCTTTCAAGCTTACATCATCTAAAGTAAAAATATACTTGACTATGTATGATTGACAAAAAAATGATCTTATAATTGTTGAATCAATAATACATGTTTATAAAAATGTTAAAACAGTTAAGCAGAACAAATATTCTCTTCTTTTCATGCACTTATCTTCGGCGAATATGGCGAAAAAATATATCATGGTATGGATTAATGAATTCTGTTTTTTTAGGAGGTAGCAGCAAAGTTATTTTGGCTACGCCATGTCCTAAATGGCCAATACTAAAGGAACCATCCCATTCTGGTAGGTTCTCGTTACCTGGAATCAAATTTGTTTTGGATAGCATGAATTTTTTATCCAAATTATATTGGAAACTTGGAGGCAAAGTATAATTGTAAACGAAACCTGAACCACCTCCTGAACCTCCCATTTCATATGTATTTGGTTCTGAAGCCGCACCTCCAAACCAACCACCACCTGCACCACCTCCGCGGTAGCTGTTATTACCACCATATCCAAAATCACCGGAATGAGCTCTGAAGCTGCATGAACCTGCAGAATTTTGAGTTCCACCATTCATTGCATAAAAATCAACTGATTCACCATTAAATCCTCCACCTGATCCTCCTGGATTCTGTGAATCTAGTGATATTGTGCCACCAGACCCACCACCACCAGCTACTATCACTCTGGAATAAAGATCATCATTTCCAATGCGAATATCAGTCGCACCTTCACCACCATTTTGCACAGTTCCATTTGGGTTGATATTCATCCCTCCTCCATTATAACCACCATAAACTATCTTCTTTTCAGTATCATTTCTTCTTGGAGGAGAACCTCCTAAATGGATGAATATTTTTGTAGGATATGGTATATTAATTATTCCCTTTGCATATCCTCCTCTTCCAGGATTTGCTGCCAAAGATGAGTACACCATACCACCTTCTGCTCCCCAGACTTCTAGCCTGTACTTTCCATTTGGAAGGATTCCTTCATATGATGTGCAATGAGAATAATTGGTGCATGGAAAATAAAAGATAAAACATGTTTCATTCGAGGAAATGTTTGGGAAACCAGCTGTATAATCAGTTAAATTGAAGTCTATAGCTACTGCGTGGACTATGATGATTAACAAAGCAATCATTTTTATGAAGAAAAATTCACATTGTTTTGTTAATTGTGGTTAATTCAATTTTCAATGCGACTCAGAAAATTTTAAACCACATAATATTAATATAAATACTATAATAAATAAAATATTAGAAGAACAAAAATTTTTCAGAGAAAAATTGTCAGACTGTGAAAAAAATTGAGAAGTCAAGATTTTAAAGAAAAATTTGAATTAAATTTTGTTCATAATGCTATATTAATGTAATCCAATCGTAGTACAATAATTAATCCTTAACAACGTATTCCCTTCAATAATGAGATTTAAAAAAAATATCGCGCTTCGACAAAATTAATATGAAATTCATTAATAGCTATGCCCAGAGATGATGTTTTCATCATTTGCGCTTGCATTTGAATGACCGAATATCAACGTTAAGGCAAAATATGATTTACGTGTTATCGGTATATTCAATAGCATTCTTAAAACGATTGAAAACTTACCGATGTATTCAAATTCAGTAATTTTCCATCGAAAAATTGAAGGGAAAAAATGCATTTCCGATACGAATCGATCTAATTTCGCAATTTACAACATATCCCTGAGAAGACGCGATAATCAGCGTCTTGAGTGTTGAGACTTACTGGTTGTTATTATCAGTTGGAAAAAACATTGTTTTGTAAAAATCATGGTTCGAATCAAATTTGGCGGGGCGGCGACAAATTTGCCCAGCCAGTAAAGTATTCAATTTTTTTGCATTTTTTTTTAAAGCTTCTTAACTTAAATCATGGAATGTCTCAAAGACAAAAGTAGCATACAGCATGTAAAGCTAAAGAAAGATAATCATAATTAATACCTTAATTTTTAATATTACGCATTTTTAGGTGCAAAATTTAAAAACATTCTAATACAATAGAGCAGTTTCCAAAAGTAGCATACAGCATGTAAAGCTAAAGAAAGATAATCATAATTAATACCTTTAAAGTTTAAAATCTTGATTTTTTTTAAAATCAAATATTTATAACTTTAATACATACAGTTAGTATGGTTATCTTGGGTACTGTGGCACTGCGTTCCACCTTACCCAACTTAACCTTAAATATTTACAAAACCATTAACATATATTTTACAACACAAACGACAACACCAACTTAACCTTAAATATTTACAAAGCCGCCAACCACTTCACTAACGAACTCACTAATGTAAAAAAATAAACGTTCTCACTATCGTTCTCACTAACGACTTCACTAATGTTCTCATAAATTTTCCTCAATATCTTCATCATCAGTGTTAACCCTATTGTAGTCATACTTGAAGCCATAAACTTTCTCTAACTTCTTAACGTACAATTTACATAACTTACCTTCGTCATCATATGGTTTAATGATATAACTATTTCTATCTTTATACACAGTCAATGAAAAGTCAACTGGTCTCGGATGTATTTGAAAGAACATGTTATGCTCAGGAAGGAAGAATAAATGTTTAAATGTATGTTTGTTATATTTTTCGATTTGTATGAGTTGCTTTTGTTCTGTCATTTACATCCAAATAAAAATTTTCATTAAAATAAAAAATAAACTTTAAAATTAATGATATCACCACCCTCACACGTATGAAAACATAGCGCAAAAATAAATTTAGGTGAAGTGGTGAGATGTCACCTCTTTTTTCACCTGTTTTTTCACCCACTTGAATTCATTGCTTTATAACTCTCTTCCTTTCTCCAACTCTTCTAACTTCTTCTTAAGTTCAGCAATGTTGTCCTCATGAAGTTTAATCTTCCTTAATATACCTTCTCTATCTAATGGTTGCTTTATCTTTCTAAACTGAACTCTACCATCCTTCATAGTATGAACGTAAAAACCTTCTGGAACCGCTCCTGATTTAATGTATTCTACCAAAAACTTTTGTTTCATTGCTTCAGTGACTTTAGTCGTCATTTCAATCAAATAAAAATGTTCAAATAAAATAAAAATAACGTTATTTTTTCAGTAAGGAAACGCAGGAGTTTTACGATTTATTTGAGGAGTAGGTTCTGGTTTAAATGTTGGAGTCGGTTTAGGAGTTGACTTTTGAACAGGAGTTTGTACTTTCATAGGTTCAGGAGTCATTGAAGGTGTTGTTTGTGATGGTGTCGGAGTTTGTTTAACTTCAGCTACTTCAGTATTATTTACAACATTTGCTTTATTTCTTTTCAACATCATAACTGCTCCTGCTGTAGCTAGCAAACCTAGTGGGAGACCATATTTTATATAAGGACTTGACCAAATGCTATTTTTGACAGGAGCTGGTGGAACACCTAACCTTGGTGAGACTGCTCTTTGCCATTGTGCAGCTCGTAAGAAATATTCAATAGGTGCTCCATAATCGTTTGGTAAAGTTTGTTTCATAGATGGTGAAGGTTCACGAGAGCTTGATGAAGAACTCATTTATAAGCTTTAAAAATAAACGTTCATCCTTTATTCCTCACTGTCGTCAGTTGCTAAGTTATAGTCGTCAAGTCTTATTATTGGTATGCCTGACTGTCTTACTTGTATTGCAAAGCAACAATCCCTCATAAATCCAATAAGTGGCTTTGGTACATTTTCAGTTGCTAGTTCAATAGGTCCTTTAACAGACAATTTGTATGTTATTGGAGCAGTAGATGTTTGACCTTGCTGGAAGCAAAAGTCCACTTCTGTTGGAAAACCACATAAGAAATGTGTGTTGTCATAGCTATCCCATTTATGTTCCACACTACCATCATCCACCAATGACCTCATAACATCTTCATTAAATCCTATCATATCATTGTTTGTATTGCAAGCGTTCGCAACCATTTCATAAAATACAGGTCCATATGATTTTTCGGTTCTGCAGGCATATTTCCATAAGCTCCCATGGAAAGCTGAAGATATTTAAACTTAGGGTTCTCAAAATTAACATAATAGTTGTCTTTCTTTCTAAATAGTGCCCAAATACTTTTAACATTAATAGGCGTATAAGCTGCTGTAAATGTTGCACTTGAACTATCTGTATTCTTTGAGAATGAACCATCCATAGGAATCCAATCCATAACTTTAACAGGAAAACATAAAGCCTCGTTTGTATAATGTTCTACAAGTTCTGTATAAATGTTAGGGTCTAAAGAGAATGACTTTGGATGAATGAAACATTCATTAAAATCCATCTTTGTTCGAAATAGTTGCTGGGTTACAGTTGTAATAGTAACTGTTCCACTAGCTTCTACTGCCTTCGTTATCATAGTGAATGGTTCATTCCATGGAACAAATTTATTTGTCGGTGGATTTGAATCTGAAGCAAATGCAACTTTAAGAGTTGGATTGAAAGCAATGATATCATTTACAGATATAGATGTGCATTGTAAGGCGTCGCTACTGAACTTTACTTTAAGCTGAATGTTTCCTGCAAAAGCTGGAATAAATCGAATAGCTTCTAATGGAAGGAATCTTCTAACAGGAATTCTTAAACGAAGCTTAAAATCAAATGATTTTCCTGCTGTAATTGGACCACTAACAATTTGTCCTGTTCTGCATGTTCCCGAATGACTCCATACATCTTCATGTCGAGTCTTTGAGAAAACATCTACTTTCTTTATTTGTTCGGTAGTTTGTGAGTTTGAAGTTATATATGCTTCTTCTCTTGCGTTGTCTTGAGAATATACGATACGACCATTTGCAAGGATTTGATATCCAGCAACTGCATAGAAAGCGTCATCGAAACCAATCCAAAATCCTGGTGGGTTTGTTTTATTGGAACCTGAACCAATTTCTTTATCTGCAATAAATTGACCTTCCATTTTATACGTAATGAATGTATTGTAAAGGTCCAACATATTTTCACCAGGAGGTGAGAGATTGAATGTTACCCATGTGTTATCTTTAGCAGTTCCAGGTTGTGATGGAATCTTTGCGTCAGAATATTTTCTATTAGTGTCACCAATTTGAACTGCATTGTCTATGATATCGAAATATGAGCGAATCTGATGAATATGCTCTGCTGGAGTAAATTCGTTTAGCTGTTCGTTCTGCATGTATTTACTTCAGATAAAAATATCTATTTACTTCATTATTCTCACTCTTCTTCTTGGTATTCGTGGTGGAAGTTGTTTCTTGACATTTTCAATGAACTGTACATTCTCTTTTGTCTCAACTTCTTTCACTGGCGGGTCAGGGTTCTTTGACTCGGTTTGTTTTTCAATGAAATTCACGAACTTTGCAATAAGCTCTTGGTTCGTTATTGAAAGTACATCTGGCTTCTTTTCTTCTGGTTCTATTGACTTTTCAGTTTGAACAGAAGGTTTTATATGGGCTTCGTGGACTTCACCCTTGCCATGCACCTTAATGTTGTCGCTCTCTGCATTCGCTAATGGTACCTTTCTTTTTCTTACGTATATTTTACCATCTTTACTCTGACTTACGTAATAGAAAGGATGTTGTATTCCTCTTGCGTCATTTAATATAATAGACTCTCGCTCTGATTTTGACAAGCTCATTTTACATCGGTTAAAGTTTTAATTTAGTTTTTTATCTGCAGTCAAATGACTCAGACAAGCCCTACGGACAAGACCCAAGGTGTCATAGATGTTGAAGCATTGAAGAAAGAAATTCGCGAGCAAATTTTATCCGAACTGAAGGAACAAAAACAAGAACAAAAGCCAGAGAGACCAAAGAGAAAACTTAGTGAAAAACAACTAGCTGCATTAGCTGCTGGAAGACAGAAGAACCCACGTTTGCTGGCGAAAAAAGCTAGAGAAGAAGCTGAAGCAAAAGCTAAAGAAGCTGAAGCAAAGAAAGAGTAAATGGTTTATTTTTATCCGAACTAAATGTATAGACAAATACCTTTATCTGTTGCGTTCAGTAGTGAAAACCCTGACGTCAAAATAAAGGGGAACAGAGTAACGTTTAAGTTTCCAACAGACTGGATTGTGAACATAAATGAAGAGAAGTACATTGGCATAACATCTATGTATATAACACGTGCTTTCAGAAAGGTTGACTTTATACTTCAAGTCGAGATAGAAAATGACGAACAGTCTTTAAGCGCCCAAAACATTCACATATACAAATACTTTAAAGACGATACAACATTGTTGCAATGTATGATTTCATTTAATGAGATGTTCGAGAAAAAGTTCAACATTGAAGTACAAACTTTACAGCCTTTACGTGAGTTTCTTGCACAACTGAAAGAAGAAGGTAGTCAGCCACAACTTATAGACTTTCATTATGAATTTAATGAAAATGAAGATGGAACACATGACTGTCAGTTTGTTGTATTCTCACCATTCAATGAAGTCGCTAAAGAGAAAGAAAATCCATTACATATAAGATTTCAAATCTCTGAACCAAGTGATGATTTCAAGAATGTTTTCAATTATGATGCAATGCTTCCGAGGAAAAATGAATTTTCAAAGATTGTAACACCTGGCATTTGGGATAGAAAGCAAGCTATATTATATTCAAACTTAAGTAAAGGAGTTGAAAATGAGTTCATTGGTCATACAAGAACTTCACCACTTCCTAACCCTAAATACTATAAATTAACTGGCTTCAATCGTGAGTTTTGGATAGACATGTTCTCCACTCATGACCATAAATGTCCAGTGTTCTTACCTCCAGACCATAAGGACTGTCTCTACATTGAAGCACAACTCTTAAACTCTACCATCGCAGTATTGTAAAATCTACGCTAGCTTTATTTTTATCACGAATGACCTCATTCATGACCTCATTCATGACCTCATTGCTGACAAAAATAAGCCGCTAGCGGCAAGGGCGAAGCCCATGACCTCAGAACTTCAACTTACGAATAAAGCTTGTTTTAGTCGTTATTGAAAAGTTGAACTTTTCAGCAAAGCAAGGTTGACATGACTTACATAAGTCGAATGCAATCTCTTGACCATCATGAAGTGCTTTGTAAAGTTTCATTAAACTGAACTCAGAGTCTTTGTCATATGTTCCAACAGGTATGTGAATGTTCTTATCTTCATTGTAATAGCATTGTATAGCTTCAGGAAACATTTCATTAGCGGTTAAAGCAATAACATCTTGCTTCACGCCTTTCATTCTGCAGTGAAATGCAACTTCATTTAAATCGTTAGTGAGTAAGTCTATGTAGGTCTTCTTTCCACAGAAAATACTTTTATAAGCTAAACTTTGTTTTCCAGGTGTTATTTCTGCAAAGTCGCTATGAAATTGACCAAGGTTCTTTCCTATAAGTTCGCGACCATATCTCTTCTTAAACTCTGCTGCAAGCTTTGGGATGTCTTCATTATATAAGTGCATACTGTCGGTATCCTGGTAAAATATTTGAAGTCCCATATCCTCTGCAGTACAGAATACTTCATTCATAATACGTTTTGACATAGACAGAATATTAACACCAAGTGGACAGAAGTTAAAGTGTCTGCAAATGCTTTTCGTTAGCTTGAAAATAGTTTTATCTGAACCATCCAAACCTTCGAACTTCACTATATGGTTGTAATTTCTTATAGCATATCTTATAGCATCTTTGTCATTTACTATGGTTATTTTTGACTCAATAGGAGATAGAATAGTTTTGCCATAAATGCTGTTCAGAATGAGTTTTATAATTTCTTGTAAGGGGTTTCCTTCTTTCTTATACTTTAACCTTAACTCAAACAACTTCTTTACTTCATCTCTTATTCTCATATCTCTGTTTCCATCGTAATAGTATCCTTGCAACACTTCACATTTGACACCTTGATATTTTATGAGGTCTTGTAATGTTATATGGTCAACATACATGAGACAGCAAGTGTTTGAACTTCTTGGAACGTTAAGTTCTGGATTTAGTTCAGGGTCGCAAACTATTAAATGAAAGTGTCTGGGTATACCAATCTCTGTTATCTTAATGAGAACAAAGAAGCCAGACATAAACTTTTCACCAATGGGTTCCTTTTGGTCATCATCGAATAAATGTCTCATGAGATACTCTGTGCTTAGCATCTCATCCTTCAATACTTTTGGAATTCCTTCTAAAGTATAAAGTCTTGCTATAGCTGAAGGATATAATGAAACAGTGTCGAAGTCAGCAATGAGTTTCTTTTTGCTCTTTTGTTTCATGTTATCTGACAACATACATCTTCCACCTTGAATGCATCTCGAAATAAATTCTCTTGGTTTATTTGAGAGGTCATAAAGATTTCCATTCGGGAAGTATACTCTGTTCTCAAACAATTTGTTAGCAATAGAACAAATACTAACGTAGTCATAAACGTTTAAATCAAACTCTTTCAATAAGTCATTGCGGAACTTTACAAAACCTTCTCTTAAAATTCTTACATCTTGTTTGCAGTAAAACGTGCTATATTTTTCTAAGTCGAAGTGGTTTTCATCTATTCTGCAACCTTTGATGGAATCTATGTTCTTCATAAATGTATCTGCATCATGGATAAACTTACATGCTTCAGAAATGACACCAGTTCTGTTGTCATTTGCTAACAAAACACTGCTGTAGTAGTTATATGGAAATACTTCTTTCGGTCCTGTTTGTAAGTTAAACATAGCAGGAAATAGTTTAAGCTTCTTATTTATAACACTGTAAGAGTCTTTTATAATAATTGCCCTTCCTTTATATAAACCAGTTATTTGCATTGTTCGTGAACCTTTAATGATGGGAGTTCCTTTCACTTCTGTCATGTGTCTTAAGATGAAGTTTATGTCATAACTGAGGTTGTGAAAATATATTAAACTCTTGTCAGGAAGTCTTTCCAAAAATTCTGTTGCACAGTTTTGACCCCAAATGCTTTCACTAACTGAACCATCTTCACTGTCATAACAGATGTTAAAAGCTTTATGAAAGCCATCCGTACTACACTCAAAGTCAGCAAAGAAAACGTGCTCAGGTATGAATTTACATTTAGCTTTATTTACTTCTTTTGACTCTGCTTTCTTCTTCAGTTGTACACAATACTTTGGAGCATATGTCAAATCTTTAAATGGTGCAAGGTTCTGTTTATATAAGTCAGTAGTATATGTGAAAAGTTCTCCATAAGAAATAGGTTCGAAATATTTGCACTCCCACAATGTTTTCATAACATCCCATAACGGTGTTGTTCTATCATAACGAACTACATATTTATCTTCTCTCTTTGTATAAATCTTCATCTGTTTCTCAATGTTCATTCCACCACAAGCTTTGAGAATTTCTTTATAGTTTCGAATGAAGTATGTTGTCATTGGTAATCTTTCATTTAGCATGTAGTGGTCTTCAACAAGAAGTAAGTCAATAGTTCTAACAGTTTCGCATTCTTTTGGTATATATCTCTTTATTTCATTATGTCTTGACTCATTGAAATAACCAATGGTAACATTAAATGATATACCTGTTGCGTCAGAAATTTCTTGTACTTTACTTTGAGGAAAGTCTCTAACACGAATGACTTCTCTCATGTGGTCAATAGTTTCTTCATTTACTCCAGCCTGAATGCAAGCATAAACGAAACAATTGTCTCTGTCATAAGTGTTGCAGTTCTTTTGTTCAGTTCATTGAAGATTTGGTAGCGTTCAAGATTTATAGGTAATGTGCAAAGATACTTCCATAACTGACCGCTTCTCTTCTTATAAAACTTCTTTTCACCATTATCTTTCCAAAAGCTTTCTATAAGTGCTGGGTTTCCTGTTTGCTTAAGAGCTTCCAAAATGGCTTTCTGGTCATTTGTCAGTGTGCTTTCATCTCTATATGGTCTCTTTTTTGGTTTGCCTTTCTTTACATCTGACATCGTTAAGCCTTCATATTCTGTTAAATCATACATCTTTATTTCAGTAAGATTCTTTATGTTTGTCAAGAAGAAGTCATAGTGCATTTCAACAATACCTGCAGCATTTGCTTCTATCTCTGATATAAAGTTCTCCTTCAAGAGCTGATGTAGTAATGTTCCAATATTATTGAGGTTTAACGTAGAACATTCATACTTTCCACCAAGTTTATAACATACCATCCATCTCTGTTGTGAGTTTATTTTAATTTTCTCTAAGAGTCTCATGAAAACCTTACCGAAATGTTTGTGTAAATATCTCTGTTTGGTTCATCTAAAGCTTCGATGTTAAAGTCAATGAGTCTATTGCCTGACTTCACATTCCTCTTCCTATTTTCTTCATCTTTCTTTAACCATCTCTCACCTTCTTTTGGTTTGTCGTCAATGGAACGAATGACATTATTAGCTTTGCGAACTTGTTCTATAGCACTTTTAAACATCTCTCTTCTCTGTTGTTTCAGTGTGTCATCTCTCTTTCGTGTTTCACCAACGTTTGCATTTGTTATGTCAAACATTTCTCTTCTTACTTCATGAGGTACTGAACGTCTATGATATAAGTCAATAGCAATGTCATTTAAAGGAAATGCTCTTGCATGGACTTCGTCCTCGCCGCGTTGCGGCTTTATGAACTCATGAATTCTATCATAACTTATTGCACCATTATAGTCTTTAATGAAGTCAGCGAGTGCCTTTTTGTTTGTCGCGTAATGCTTTGCAACATCTATATTAGCTTCTGTAAGAAGTTGTTTTATTTCCGAGTGTTCTAACTTAGACAACTTCCGATACATCTTTAGTAGGAAATAAAAAAATATTTTTTGAAAAAATAAACTTAGAAAAATTATTTCTTTCTATATTTGCCATTCCGAACTTCGAAAAGATGTTTTATACCAGCATAGAATTTTTCTCTAGAGCTTGGTCTTATATTGTTTTCATGACAATATTTTCTATATTCTTCATATAAAGCCTTTTTTTCATACATTTTATAAGGACAATCTAACCAGAATAGTGCATATCCAGTTTCGTTATCTAGGTCTCTATATGTTTCTTCTGTTTGTAGAATTTCGCTTTCTTCTATTTGTAGAATTTCGCTTTCTCTATTTAGTTCTATGTCTATATATTGTGGCTTAAAAGGATGTGGGCAAGAAGGGTCTGGCGCTATGTAAAAAGTTAATTTTTCTGTCATCTTTTTATCGGATAAAAAATATTTTTTGAAAAATTAGATTACATTTTTTTAAGTTATTTTTCAAAATAATTTAATATTTTTATTTTAATGAAACACATGCAAGATTGCAAGTTCTTTTCATACAATGCTCTCGCTACTGCCATCAAGAATGAGTTCAATGGTTCTGCAAACGTTAATGTTATCTTTAACAAGAAGTTTGTGAAAGAATCTAAGTTTGGTCAGTATGTCAGACCATTAGCTATCGTCATTGACCGCAAACGTTATACTTCACAAGAGTTAGCAGTAGTTTTGAAACAAAAGGGTTTCTTCGTGAATGTCAAAGATACTCATTATACTGTTATAAAGAACTCTAACGTTGACTTCTTCAGTATTGCTATGAATCTTTCCGAACAGAAAGAATATAAGAAGGGTGAAACATCTGTGAAATATTATCCTTCATCTCTGAAGACAATAACGAACAAAGATGTTATACAAAAGTTCTTACCAAAGGTTGAAGAAGCTTCTATTGACATTGACGAAGGAAGTGAAATGGTTGAAGAAATTGACCCTGAAGCTATTTAACCAAAAATATATTTTTGGTGAAGAGGTGAGATGTCACCTGTTTTCTCACCTCTTTTTTCACCTCATTCTCTCTTCGTTAATGTTGTCGTGACTTCTTCGTTAATGTTGTCGTGACTTCATTCTTCCTCTTTGAAGTTATCGAAATATTCTGTTATTTTTTCCTTCAGTAATGGTAAGTCTTCTTTGAAGGTAAGTATTGTGCAACCTTTGATGTCATAGTGTGTTTGAGGAAGAGTATTTTTGACAATTTCTTTTATTTGCTCATTCGGTGTCATTGAAATCGGTAAGTTTTCACGATAGAACCAGTTTCTGTCAGATTTATATATTTTAGCAAGGTCGTAAAAGCTTTTGTTGTTTCTTCTGACTAAATGCAACATAACCATATCTTTATCTTCTTCTTTCTCCAACTCTTCAGTATATATCATATACTTATAACTCTTTTCCTTTCCTTTTGGTACTGAACGCGGTATTCTTTTCTGTATGCTTTTGTCTTTGGATTCAATGACTTCATCTTTTGCTTGAAGTTTCTTTCCATCTCTCCACGTTCTGCTTTATATAGTTCATCTAACATCATGAAAATATAACAAGCATAACGAGGTGAAGCCCACATTGCTACAGCATTTACTAAAAGTCTATGAACATAATAACCTTTCAAACCAGGAGCCAAATTCTTGCGATTTTCGTACGGAATCTCTTCCCTCGGTTTTCCGAGGGAAGCAATCATATGAGGAAATTCTTCTAAAAGTTCTTTTGCCTGTTGGTTTTCAAACCAATGATATGCTTGCTTTGTAGAACGAAGAGCATTCATTATACTTTGCATTTGGTACATGTCGTCTTTGACAGAACGAATGAGTCTCAATTGTTTGTTATACTGTATGTACTCATATTCTTCATTTATGACTTCATGAACGATAGCAGTTGTTGTGTTCTCTAATGTTGACATATCTGTCTTTACATACAGGATAAAAAAATAAATAAAATAAAAACTAACTTTATTTTTTCTGTGTTAAACACTATTTCTTCACAACATTAAATTTTATCCTGTATGAAATGACTTTAAAAAGATTATTGACTGACTTCGAATACTATCTCATTGACGCACTGACAGACCCTCAAAACTGTGTTGAAAGTTCTTTAAGCTTTAAGATTGAAGGTACGACGCATTTTGTCTTCACTTACGTATTGAAAGAATATGACCGTTATCATAACGAAGTGAATCAAACACTAATAAAATTTGTAGATAAAAAATTGGTTAACAATGAATATTTTAAACGTGAAGACCCAAACACTGCTGGAGATGATGAAGAATACAGACAAGTTATTGAAAAAAATAACGCAAGATTAGATGCAATAGAAAAGAAGTTTAATGAATGTCTTACAAACACGTATGAATATCTTATGCAGTGGGAAGCCAGATGGAAATAAATTTACGTCAAATATGCAATTTATAAAATCTTATGTCGACAGGCTACGTAGCACAGTGGTCTAAGGTGGTGTTATGGAGGGGTCAGGGTCTGTGGTTCGAACCGCGACAGCGCCGTATTTTCTTATTTTCTTTATTTGTCTTGTTTGTCGTGAATAAAAAGTGTCATAAAAGTGCTCTATCTTCCACGGGAATAAATAAAAAATTTACTTTATTTCTTCTTTATTTCTTTGTTCCCGTGGAAGAAGGGTTTTTTCTGTTTTTCTCAGCCGAAATCAATGATTTTTTCATTTTTGGAATCCTTAGCAAATGAGGAATCTTTTCTCTCGTGGAAGCTTTGAACAAAAATAAGCCGCTAGCGGCAAGGGCGAAGCCCATGTTTAGGTGAAGAGGTGAGATGTCACCTGTTTTTTCACCTAATTTCTCACCTCTTGAATTTTCGTGAATTTCCTTATGAAAGAAAATAACGCTAATTTTATTTTTATTTATTTTTTATTTTGTATAAAAGATATGATTTCAACAATAGGTTCTACAACAATTCAAGCCGCGAACGGCGGGACTCTGTCCACAAAAACTTCACCAAACTCGTTAGTCATGAATCCAACATCTATGTTAGTAGAGATGAAAAGCTTCATTCCTTCTTCATATACTTTCGAAACAGAAATCCAGAAGATAAAGCAAGAACTTTTAACAAATAATTTAGACTGTAGTGCGAAAGATGAAACAAATGAACAGTATCTTTATGAAATGCAGGACATTATTGACCATTTACCCAAATTGCCTGAAATCCAACAACAAAAACTCACTATTCCTGAATTCGACGAAATTGAAGTGAAACCAACTGACTCAGTAGAAATAAAGAAGTTCATACGTAAAGTAAATTATGAATTCCTTGGTTTTCATTGCAACCATAAAGTTATGGACAAAGATTGCGACATGGTATATAAGAATGTTTCTGACATATATAAATCTGAAGAATTTAAGACTTACGATAACTTTGTTTCATTAGTTGCAAAATGTGTTTGGGAAATAAGAGATAAAGATAGAAGAGGCAAAGTATGGAATGAACAGATAAGACCCGCTATGTTTGAGATGAAGAAAACCATTGACGCTTTAGTTGTTCTAGCAGGTAAGGTTTCAGAATATAATGCAAAAATGAACCCACAATGTTCAAAATGTAAAGCAGCAATAAGGAAATATAACTACTCCGTCAAAGAGATAGAAAGAATGAGAAACGACTATGCAGACTTAAAGAAAGAAGCAGAAAAGCCAGCAGAAGATAAAATGAACATGTTAGAATTTCTGAACAAAAACTATCCAACAGCAGAAGATTTCCTTCTATCTGACGTCAAGAAGAAATATAAAGAGACTTTCGGTATTGTTAAAACTTTTGACATACTGACAGAAGAAATAGAAGCTACGAAATTGTTTAGGATTTCAAATATACATCGTACAATTCATGTAAAACGCTTGTGAAAAAAAGAGGTGAAAAATTAGGTGAAAAAACAGGTGACATCTCACCTCTTCACCTAAACATGGGCTTCGCCCTTGCCGCTAGCGGCTTATTTTTGGTGTAAATTTATGAAAACATTAATAATACATGACTGTTCTCATTCATGTCTGATTTACATCCAACGAAAAAGTTTAGAAGAATTTTCTTATTCTTTCTGGCATGTTTTTATCTTTCCAGTACTCCCGCTCTAATGGTCCCAGATGAGTTGGTTTAGATTCTCTCAAGTTCTTAGATGGTATAACATCTTCAACGCCTCCTTCATATCTTACTTTATAAGTGTCATCGTTTATGTTGTAGTCAAGTATTTCAATAACCACTCCTCGCTTTGCTTCGTCAATGGTTTCAGCAAGTTTGCCATTACTACTTTCGACTAATTTATGACGAGGATAAAATGCTATGGAGTCGTCAGCAGCTTTTATAAGATATCCATTACCTTGCGTAGAGTCTACGATATAATAATTTCGACTTAACCTTAAACGTTTCTTTGTCAACGGTTTGTCGTCAAGAACTACACGAACTTTTGTACCAGGAATGAGGGTAGATTTTGTTGAATTTCTGATATTTTGTGTTTGGCTTCGTTTCTTTTGTATATACTTTTCTTCTTGTTGTTGTGTCATTGAATTTGGTGTATGTCCTGTTGTAGAATGTGTTGAGGAATTGTAAACTTCGATGAAATGTTTCATTGTTTCTTCGGTAAAGTCTCGCTCTTGATTTAAATCTCTGAGAGTCCTTATGAAGCGGTTAATGATACCGAGTATGTTATGGTTATGGTCTTCAGTAGTGTAGTGAGTTATGTTATGCTTAATGAGAAATTCTGTGATTTCGTTGCTGAGGTATGCACTATCTTGGTCTGATGTTAAAATACTTGGGTTATGTTCTGCTACAAACTTTTGTAAAACTCTTAACACTTCATGAGTTCCTTTATTTTTCATTGGATATGCATATGCTTTACGAGTGTTAACATTTATGAAGATGAGGAATGGTTTATGTCCTCCTTTTCTGCTTTGAATGAGAGTGTCAAATTGGTATGCGTCAGGAGTGTTGGAGTAAATTGGTAAAAAGTAGTCGTAAGGGTTTATTTTTGTTTGATGTACAACATTTTTGTCAAAGAACCTTTTCACTTCAGCTCTGTTAGTAAATCCCGAACTCTTTGCAGCTTCATTGAACTTCTTAAATGACCTCCATGGATGTTGTTCGAATACTTCTTTCAAGCTCATTTATGTAAAGTTAAAGATTTTATTCTAGGCTCAAGTGCGTTCATTGAACGCGGTACCATGCGAATATAGTCACAAATGGTGGCATGTAATCTGCACCCGAGCCTGTTGGATTTGTTGTGAAAGTATGGGCATGATTTCCTGTGGTTCCACAGAAAATACCTGTGCTTGAATCTACTGGGTCACTTGAAATATCATATCTATGCATTCCCTGTCTATCCGAACCTGCTGCAAGATTTGTATAACCTCTTTTTGTTATTGAATGTGAATGACTACCTGTTGTGTTTGTAGTTCCTGTATGAGTGTGCGGTGGAAGGTTTGCTTCAGTAATTTTCTTCGAACCTCCTGTTTGCTTTGAAGAGTTAGCACAGTATAAGAATTTGTCTACAATCTGCTCCCACATACCAAAACCTAAAACTGTTGCTGGATTTGTTGAGTTCATTGACGTATAAATAGAGCCTATAGGATATAATGTTTGAAGAATCTGAGTCTTTAATGTTTGAAGCTCTGTTTTGTCTGCTTTCTTGTCATATAAATCTTGAGCAGTGAATTTAATATTATGTTCATCCTTCATGACATAAACATTTCTACATCTAATGTATTTCATCGTCGTTATGTTTTCCTCCGATGTTAAACCTTGTGGAAAGTTAGGAGGTTTCCAATATAATGCATCCCCACCAGTTCCTTCAACCGTTCCTTCAATACTTTCTATACCAACAGTTGTGAAGAAATCATGTGTATGGTTCTTATCTGCTTTCTTATCTAACATTGTTGGTAGTTCATGTGCTTCAAAGTTTCTGGCATGACCTTCAATGTTCATACATTTGTTATTTAAGGAGTTTAGTGTATCTTTTACGCTTGTACTTGGATTCTCTAAAGGTGCACTTGAACCAAGGGTATAGTTCAATATTACATCGTCTGCTCTAATAGTAGTGAAGGATTCGTTTGTATGGTTCTTGTCGGCTTTACTGTCTAATGTAGCTTGAAGTTCATTTATATCGGAGATATTGTGTTTATGAGATTTCAAAACTTTGTTCGTTGCTTCGAGTTCAACTTTGTCAGCTTTACTTTTAATAGCATCTTCAAACGTTATTTTTGACTTAACTCTCAAAGTAAATCTTGGTTCAACTAATACACCGTTAACATTGAAAGTAGAGGCATAAATTTCACCGGTATAACCAAATGCTTCTGGTGCTTTAGCTACATCATACTGTACAGTACAGCTTATGTCATAACCTTTAGCACGAATGTATTTATATCTTCTTTCATTAACATTTTTTGTCTTCGCTTCATCACTTCGTGTTAAATATCCATGGTAGTCCGTTATAATCTGTTCGTCTGAAGTTATATAATGAACGTGGTTCTTGACTTTATCACTCAGAGCTAAAAGCTCATTTTTGTCTGCTTTTTCGGCTAATTTCTCATTAACATCATTCACTTCTAATTCAACTCTTCCGCCAGAACTCTTATTATCATTAATCTTTTTCATTAATTCGGTAATTACGTCATAAAGACTATATTCTGTTTTCGGTTTTGTAAATAATGAGTCAAAATTTCTTTTCATCATTACATCGCTGACATTAATGATATCACCAGTTCCTTTTTCATTTATTCTCTTCATTAATTCTGCAATAATGACGAATATATAATCTGTTAATTTATTCTCTTCATCGAGGGTTATAGAATGATTTGAAATCGAATCATTAACTCCTCTAAATAAATCAATAACTTCAGGATACACGTTTTTAATGTCTCGAATAACCCGACCAGTATCTCTGGTTTCTTCTCTTCTTCGTTCCGTCGTTACGTGGTTTTATATCTCTAACCATCATCAACGCAGCCATAACCGGAGGGTTTGTTGCTATCTGTTCGAAAATCCGTCCGTTATGTATGGTATATCTAAATAATTTCTTTGTGTTTGTTAAAACATTTGAAACAAGTCTTTTAAAACCATCTACAAAATTTCCTGTTTCACCTAATGTTCTTGCAGCATTTACAAGCTCACCCATTCCCGCTTTTGACCCCAAAAACGTCCATATTGCATTTATTTCACTCTGTATAGTTGTCCATTCAGCAAAACTAAACACCCGCATTCGCTAAGCTGAAAATGAAACTCAGTGGATCGAACTTAATTCCACCTTCTTTTTCAATTTCAACGAACTCACTAACATGAGATTTTAAATATTCTTTCGTTAAAATTGTTTTCCCCGATGTTATGTCATTAACGAAACTATCACCGTCAAAAGTTAACGAATTCAATTTCGTCGTTGATGCTTTTATTTCATACACCGCTTTATCGATAGTTTTTGGCTCACCTTCTTTAGAAGCATATGAAACATTAATGAATGAATTATATGTATTCGTGAATGAGTTAAAATCAATGATTTTCATTAATGACGCCTTTAATGATTCATTAACTGTTGAATCCCTTAAAGTAATTAATGAACTGTCATGGGCTTCGCCCTGGTCGCTTCGGTCTGAAAGACCTTCAGGACTCAAAGAGTCCGTTTGCGACTTTATGAAAGGTACACTGCAAACCGTCGAGTTTGGATCAAATGCTGTAGTTGGTGCAGGAATATTAATGATATAAGTCATTAAATCATTAAGTGACGTAAATAATGTTGTCGTTTTTGATTTAATTTCTTTAGCATCTGTTATATATGGTAATTTTATTTCTGTAGTTTCTGAATTAAAGATATTCGCTAAAATGTTTTGTAAACTGTTTTGAACAGCAGTATAAACCGTTGAATCCGGAACTCTTACGATTTCACCGTCCTTAATAAAAGGCATTGCACATGGTGTAGTGCTTGGGTCAAATATTTCGGATTATAATTCAACATATATTCTAATGCTTCATATACAGACTTATATACTGTTGTGTCGTTCTTCATGACAACTTCACCATTTACAATGAATGGCATTGTACATGGAGTTAAAATAGGGTCAAACTTTTCATAGTCCTTCCATGTTATGTATTTCTCGGTATTTCCATCACTGATAACAATATATTTGTCAGTAAGTGTGAGAGAGTATTGACCAAAATATAAACGTTTAGCTCTGTCAGCTTCATACGCATATGCAGCTATACTCATATTTTAATGAGAATAAAATGTTGTTCTATTTGCAAAGTACAGACCCAAACGAATACGGACAGTAAAGCTACAAACAAACTTAGGTCTCAGAATGAGCGCTTGCTTTCAGAGTTGTTGACTTCAATACTATCGCTTCATTCGTTATAACAGATGAAACAGATTTCATGGAGTTTGAAATAGATGGAAAGAAGCACGAAATAAGATTTCACAATAATGTAGAATATAAGATGGAAACATTAGCTGGAGTGTTAAATGCTCTCATAAATACTACAATAAACAAGGAGAACGAAGAAAACTTAATGAATGTTAAACTTATTGCAGGAGTTTTGAAGTTCAGTTATGCAAAGGAGTTTAAGATAACACGAATGAGTCATAGAGTTCAACTTCTTTTAGGAGCATACCATATGACATTTCCTTTGAAAAGTATTGACAAAACGATTGAGATGAAATCTGTTCCATACGTATGTTATGGTAATTGTTTGTACATTGAGTCAAAAATAGCTAATGTCACAGGCATTTCAGGAGTTAATAGTAAAGGTTCAGTAGAGTATAAATCTTTCTGTTATGCAGTCAATTCAATGTTCATTCCAAACGTTCCTGTCATAGCAACTCATTTAGGTAAATGGGTTCGCATTAGTCCTCATAATTTGAAAGACATGCAATTCAGACTTGTTGACTTTCAGGGCGAGCCTGTAGAACTGAAGGCACCAGTGCGAATGACTGTTGAAGTTGACTTTTTAGAAAATATTAAATGCAACAGCTTACAAGAGAACTCAGAGCTAAAAATATAAAGTATGAATGTTATGTATTAGGTCATGAACTTTGGTTGTTGCTGTTTGATGAAACAAATGAGTTAGTTATGTCAGTCAAGAGAACAGAAAAAGGCGTCAAAGGAGCCGAGCGCAAAGCGCTATATTGTGTTAGTGAAAACTGCACCAAGTCAATAAGATTAGGTTTGCATTATGAAGATGAGTTCGATACTGTTGAAGAAGTTTTGGATAGATATTACAAATTGCTTTAATTTACTAAAACATATTTCAAGCAAAGTTTATATTCTGTTGAAAGTTTTGTATACTCGTTCGAATATTTATACTTAAACTCAACTCCTGTAGTTCCTGGTGTTTCAATGATGCGGATGTTACCTATTTTCATGAATGGTGGCGTTTGACCACAGCATTCGATTTCAGGGTCGAGATAGTCAATGACACATTGTTTCCCTGTTATTCGTGAGATAACATTTCAAGGTCCTCCTTTGTTAGAATTATTTGGTTCTTGCTTATAAGATTTGTCAAAAGCTTCTTATCGTCTTTGAGTAAAATTGTTTGGTATAACTGAAGAAGGTAATGGTCTACGTTATCTGAAGGATTTGTTTGAACATTTGTGTAAGGTTGTCGTTGGCTTCTCTTGAAAGAATTTGGTCCAGTGGATACTCTAACTTAACATCTGATGTAGCGTTAGCGTTTGAAGCTGTGTTTAAATTCACGGATTTCAGCTCTGTTCTGGCTCTTTCAAACACTCCGAACTATAATTCTTTATGACAATATTGTTTGTCGTTCGTGAGTCAACATTTGATGTTGGTTCAATTGGAACATTAACGGCACCAGCTAAGATGGATTTGCTTCTCATTTCATATAGAATAAAAACCTTTTATATGTATGAAATGAACAATATACTCGACAAGGGTTTGAATGTAAAGCTAACGAATGAAAATATTGTTGAATTCACTGAGACAGGAGCTGTGTATAAAGATGTAGAACTACTGAACAAAAGAGCTAAGGGAAGAAGCAGGAACATGAACAAAGGGTGGAAGCCTATAAAAATTTATGTCAATGATGGCTCAGGAGGTTCAAACATAAAGTATGCAGAAAGTTATAGAGTTTATGCGCTCAAAGGTGAAAAGCCTTCATTTAAGAACAGCTATTCTAACGCATATCCTCAAAAGTTAACGGATGGGGAAGTGGATGATATGAATGACAGCAAAAATATTAACAGAAATGGCGACAGAGATGCATGGAATTTGTTTACCATCAGTCAATTGAAGGTTAAACTTTAAAACAATGTTGGTCGTTCCCATGGAATATTTTTGACTTTAATGGTATTAGTCATGATATGAATCTCAAGGTATGAACGAGGAGAGATGAGAGACTTATATGCTTCCCAAATTTCTTCAAAAGGTAATGTTATACCTGACTGTTTCCAAATGAGTTCAATATCATAACGTGAGAAACCTTGAAAGATAACGAAGTCAGTTATGAGACGTTTTATGTTTAAAGCTAAAAACCTCCATGTTTGCATAAGTATTGCTACAGTTAAGTGGTAATGTCTGACTTTAGTAATGATATTAGCTAATGGTGAGTCAGGCTTTGACACTAAACCTTTTCCGGCGAAGTCGTCACAAACGAGCAGAGTATTTGAAGGATACTTTTTGAAGGGGTATTTTGAAAGTTTTGACAGAATGTAGTTTGTCAGTCGTTTCATATCGTAAACTCCTGAGTACTGACGTAAGTGGTGTTTGTCAATAATTCTTTCCATCTCTTCTGAAGTCTTTTGCATTCCTGACTGTATAAATTCAACGATGGCATAATATTTCCTCTTACGTCGAATGTAACGTTGAAGAAATTCAATGAGTTCACTGTCTGGAACTTTAACGACAGAGGCTTGAACTTTTGACATAAATGTTTTCGCTGTTGATCCATAGAGTCTGAAGTTGCTGATATAATGATTTGGTCATAGTAAGAGTCGTTTCCTAAACGCTCTGTTATGAGTATATGACGAATGAGGTTAAATGTCTTACCTGAACCCATCTTTCCACAATAGAAATACACACCATTTGAACAGAACTCATATCCTTTGCTGAAAGGAAGAATGAGAGAAGAGTTAAGTTTGTCTGTAGTTTCATTCATGTCTTCATCTACGTCATGTATTAAATGCTTCATTTTATCTCCATTAAAAATGCAAGTCAGAAATATTCAGAACATAGCACCGAGTCTAACTGACAAGAGTATAAAGATATACTATGAACATGTTATGATGAAACCAACCAAAATTCAAGAAAGTCAGTATACTTATGAATATCCAAGACACTGGGTAGAGTATGTAGGAGGTGAGAAAGCTATTGAAATAAGACAAGTTAGAAGTATTCCAGCAGGAAGGACAATATTATTGAAGAACTTTAATGTTTTGAGGTATAATGATGAGACAAAGAAGCAAGATAGTTTTCCTATTGCTGTGTATGTGAACCTAGACACAGGAGATGACATGAAAGTTTTTAACACAAAGCTTCAAACGGTAGTGAGAGAACAACTGACTGCGGAAGGACATCCATTACCTTCAGAAGTTACCATAGCGTATAATTTTGAAACAAATGCAATAGATTTTAAAGTCGTCTCTGCAAAGAAGTCAGGTTTTACATTTAATGAAGCAGATGTATATTCGAATGAAAACTTCAAAGCTATTGCATGGTTAGATAATGACGATTGCTTTAAGAAAATATTTAAATTCAGTGACTCAACGATGTCAATAGATGACCTTCGTGGAATGTTACCATCGACGTTTACAGTAGAAGGTTCAGCAGGATTGCTTACAAGATTGTCAATTGGTGGTATTTGGTCTCGTGAGAACATTGTTATAAAATCCAGTATAAGTGAATTTGCTGAAGAATCTATATTATGTCTTTCAAACTACATGTATTCGCCGCCGAAGCATTATAGTATAACAAACTTTGTCAGTAAGTTTAATATAAGACTTGTCGAACCTTCTTCAATGAAAGATGTTGTGCTACCTAAAGATGGAAAGGATGGACTCATTATTGAAATGATTTTAATTGCATATTAAATGAGCTTGTTTTTAAAGGTCATTCATGATGAAATAACTGTTGTAGAAGATGTTAGCAATTGTTCAGACATTTTATTGAGAATAGATGATATAAGAAATAAGTTAGATAGACCGCAAAGCGGTGAGGGCGAAGCCCGTGAGAACGCTTATGTTTCATTGACTTTCTCCAGTAACGAGAACTTTTATGAGATAATATTGAAGAGAGATGATTTTAATATGGTGTAAATGGTAGCTTGGGCAGCTTTAGGCGCAATGGGAACAAAAGCATTAGCATTTGGAGCAAAAGCACTTGGGGCTTATGACGCAGTAAATAAAATGAGTGGAGGAAGGGTTTCGAAGACATTAGATGCAAATAAAGGGAAGATTGGAGGCTGGGTTGCAAAGAAGTTAAGATTAAATAAAATAGGGCTCATAAATAAAGCATCCAATTTGGTTGCGACTGAGTCAGAAAATGCTTTAGGAAAGGACGATGAGTTTGCAAAACATGCAAAAGACTTTAATGACCAGATGAAAGGTGAAACAATGCATTTAAATAGAGTCGATGGAACTCTTCCTCCACCAGTAGTTTATCCATACGGACCTTATGGAATGTATGGAAACCCTTACGAAAGACCATTTGACCCATTGACTGGTGGAAGTAACTGGTATCATTACGGACGAAGAAGAAAGACAGTCAAGTTGGAGACAGACGTGAAGAAAGCAACTAAAAAGAAACCAAGGAAGAGAGTTATAAAGCAATGAATTCAAGTGGGTGAAAAAACAGGTGAAAAAAGAGGTGACATCTCACCACTTCACCTAAATTTATTTTTGCGCTATGTTTTCATACGTGTGAGGGTGGTGATATCATTAATTTTAAAGTTTATTTTTTATTTTAATGAAAATTTTTATTTGGATGTAAATGACAGAACAAAAGCAACTCATACAAATCGAAAAATATAACAAACATACATTTAAACATTTATTCTTCCTTCCTGAGCATAACATGTTCTTTCAAATACATCCGAGACCAGTTGACTTTTCATTGACTGTGTATAAAGATAGAAATAGTTATATCATTAAACCATATGATGACGAAGGTAAGTTATGTAAATTGTACGTTAAGAAGTTAGAGAAAGTTTATGGCTTCAAGTATGACTACAATAGGGTTAACACTGATGATGAAGATATTGAGGAAAATTTATGAGAACATTAGTGAAGTCGTTAGTGAGAACGATAGTGAGAACGTTTATTTTTTTACATTAGTGAGTTCGTTAGTGAAGTGGTTGGCGGCTTTGTAAATATTTAAGGTTAAGTTGGTGTTGTCGTTTGTGTTGTAAAATATATGTTAATGGTTTTGTAAATATTTAAGGTTAAGTTGGGTAAGGTGGAACGCAGTGCCACAGTACCCAAGATAACCATACTAACTCATACAGCTTAAACCTTATACTTGTTTTCTCTTGTGAGAAAGCAATCTTACAAAGCTAACAATCCTAAAAAATAAAGAATTAAAATTTAATAATTTAATCTAACAAAATTTCTCTCTTTATCCTTTTGCACTCTTTATATGCAACTCAAATCCATCATATAATATTCCTATAATACTCTTGCCTCAAACAATGACGAACAAACTGCTATTCTCATTTAATTACAGACCAAATCTATTCAAATTTCTGAATTTTTAATTTTCATTTCAATTTCAAATGGAATTAGAAGAAGAAACTATCTTTACTGTTATGGATCTTTGTAAATTTGGAGTTAAACAAGAAATACAAGCACAGTATGGATATGGTGAACGTGTCAGGAAAGAAAGATCTCAGATTTCATTCCACTGCAAATATCCAAAATGTCCTGCACATTTTAATGTTACAATCTTGGATCAAAATAAATACAAACTAATCAAAATAGTTGAAGAACATGATCATTCCGCCCCAAATGACAAAAGTCAATATTCGTCTGTCTTTTATCGCAAATATTTAGAACATTATTTCCAAACAGATGACAATCAAAGAGCGATAGCACAGCTAAATGCATTCAAAGATCTTGAAATTCCTCTTACAGGTCCGTCCATTCCAGAGATGTACGCTCAAAAACCACGTGCAATCAAACGATTTGCAGAGAGAATACATGCTCTTCAAACTAGATATTCTCCTGACGATGTTGTGTCATTGCAAATCTTTGTTCAGACAGTACAAGAAGAATCTCCAGATGATCTCATTGCATTTGAAGTCTCAGACAATAATATGTGTTTCTATTACGCGCCTTTTGAAGGCAAAGCTTATGCGCATAGTATCAAGACATTTCATATAGACAGCACCTATAAATTGTTGTGATCAAACATTCCATTGTATGCATTTACTGGCAAAATCAAAGATTTTCACATTTTCCCTTTTTTATATTTCTTTTGTCAACCAGACACTTATCAAAACATTCAAGTTTGCGTGTGCGCCTATCTCAGATGGGTAACAATTGAGCCAGAATACATTAGCATGGACTGTGCTCCACAGATAGCTCAAGCAATAGAAGAAAGCATTCCACAAGCTCAAATACTTTGGTGCGGAGTACATGTTCTTCGTGCAATTCTTCGCAAATCAAATAAGTTTTCTTCTCAAGAAAAATTTGAACAATTCTATAATTTGATGAAGGATTTAGTCTTCAAATTAGATGCAGAACATGAGGAAGAAGCAAATGCTGCCTATGATCAAGTTCTGGAGTTGCTCGACACAGATCCAACAGCATCTCAATACTTTAACAGACAATGGCGTTACAACATATCAAGATGGATTGCTCGTGACAGGCGTGAAGGCGACGCAACTAACAATATTGCCGAAGTTCATTTTAGAACACTCAAACATGACTATTTTCCTGATCGAAAAAATCTCAGAATTGATGATGATATTATAGAAATTTATACAAAAGTGATACCATCTTAAGTTATCAAACTCAAAATTGATCAAAATCCAGCAGATGACCGTGTCATTAGGATCATGGAAAAAGCAACTAACGCAGAAATTGATGTAAAAAGACAAAGAAAAATTGAGAGTATTTCAATGCTCAATAGATTGCTCAATGCTGTTAGTGATGACTCAATAGATCCCACTAAAATATATCCTACCTTGAAAGTATTATTACAAAGAACTCATTTTATTTAATTTTGATTTTAATTTTAGATTAAATTATTAAATTTTAATTCTTTATTTTTTAGGATTGTTAGCTTTGTAAGATTGCTTTCTCACAAGAGAAAACAAGTATAAGGTTTAAGCTGTATGTATTAAAGTTATAAATATTTGATTTTAAAAAAAATCAAGATTTTAAACTTTAAAGGTATTAATTATGATTATCTTTCTTTAGCTTTACATGCTGTATGCTACTTTTGGAAACTGCTCTATTGTATTAGAATGTTTTTAAATTTTGCACCTAAAAATGCGTAATATTAAAAATTAAGGTATTAATTATGATTATCTTTCTTTAGCTTTACATGCTGTATGCTACTTTTGTCTTTGAGACATTCCATGATTTAAGTTAAGAAGCTTTAAAAAAAAAATGTAATAAAATAAAATAATTTTTAGTATCGATAATCTGAAATATGTTGTTTACTTAAGGGTGCACACGAGAGGATCATGTAAACTTCAGAATTTAGAACCTTAATTTTTAAGCAATAACTTGGTACCTAAATAGGTAGGAAAACTCTAAAAATATCAAAAAATACAACTTGGCTCCATAATAATCCTGTCATGGTGGCTGTTTGTATCCCCTAGTATTTTCCTCTTGAATCTCTTTTTCTGTCGAAATTAAATTCAAATCTCAGAAGTAGAAGTGAATAATCGACTTATTACTGCTATTATACGAATAAATAAATTCATTATATTATTTTTATTAACATAATATCTGTTTGAAGTCCATAATTCTATAAATTTTTCTTCAAAAACATTACAATCTTGATAGTTTTGATACTGTTTAATAGGTTTTTGGCACCTTATTTAGTATTTACTACGTATAGAGTCGATCTGAACTTAATTTTCGGAAATTTAAAATATTTATTATAAGTAAAATCTGATTTGAAATTTATGTTTAACTACTCATATCTTGCATTATCCTGAGTAGCTTTTGTAAAAATTCATCAAAAAAGATTTTAACGTGCTTTAATTTTTATTTTTTTAAAATAATGCATATTATGATATAACTAGCATATTTACAAATTTTAGTGCTTTCAAAAATTTAATCCTCCTCCTCTCAAATAAACGTACATCCGGGTGGCCTGTTTTTTGCAAAAAATAAAATTTCATTTTTTATGCTTAAAAAGTCAGAATTTTTATTTGCTTCTGGGATATATGATGGCTATATCAGATGCCCATTCTTTTTGATACTCAACATTAAACATAAAACTTAGCCGTTAAGGCTCTTCTGAAAATATTTTTTTCCGAAAAATTTTCGAAAAAAATCAAAAAATTTAAAAATCCCCGAATCTGCAGGGATTTTAAAAAATTCTTTTTAGTAAAACTTAAGGATATTGTATCAGATATATTGGTATGGGCAAATTCAATTTTAATACAATATTCATCGAGATATTAAGTTAACGAAGCTTTCAAAATTGAGAGGGTAATCCTCCTCCTCTCAAATAAACGTACATGCGGGTGCACCCTTAAGCCGCTCGCTTCGCTCGCGGCTTAGTTTCGTAATTTCGTACAATCTTTTTTCGAATCTGTTCTTTTCTTAAGCCGCGAGCGAAGCGAGTGGCTTAGTTTCGTAATTTCATACAATTATTTTTCGAATTTGTTCTTTTTGTCAACCGCGAGCGAAGCGAGTGGCTTTTTATTTTTAAAAATTTTTTTTCTTTCTTACTTTTTTTTCCCTTACTTACAAATTTGATAGTAACTTACCAAATCTCTCTATCATATAATAATAAATTAATCCATTTTTTGTTTCAAATCTGACACTTTACATTTCTGACATGTAAATCTATCACTTTTCACTTCATCTCACTGGGTAAGTTTGTGCCCCCTCGCCAAATTTGGCGACATCAAAATGAGCAGATTATTCGTTTCACTTAATTTTGAATTTAATACGAGAAATAGATGTAGAAATATGTTCTATTTTGAACATTTTCATCAAATTCGAGATTTAACTGTTATTCAATATTGTTCAAATTAATTTTTAGCAATTGCATAAATAATTCATGATTTATAATCTAATGATTTGAACAGAACAAATAATACCTTTAGTAAGTTACCAAACAAACAAAAATCGTTTTCAATTTCCAAAATGTTCTAAATCAAATAAATTGTATGAAAAAACGTCATATCAAGATTGGACTATTAATGATATGCTTAATTTATTAGAAAATATATAACTTGATTAAGATAATAAGAATCATTATAGGAATTGATTAATCATTACCTATTGTACAACACTATTTCTATGTGTGTTGTAATGTAATTGTATTCAATCCTGTTTTTTCAAGTCCGATAACCAAAGATAAAGAGATAAATACTCAATTAAGCAACAAATATAGTAAAAATGTATATCTTAGGTGATGTATAGTAGTTTCAAAGTTAATCAATAGCTAAATCATATACAATTATGAATATTATTTTAAAAAGTTAAAAAATACAAGGTATAATTAACTTGAAAAGAAATAGTTTTAATTGATTTTAGATTCTAATGCGTCAAGTGGGAAGAATCCTCTGTTATTTGTTCTGAGATTGCGACCAGAACATTTCTGGCCGATAACGTAGTCAACATAAACAAGATCACCGGAAAGTAATTGAATTTCACCACCAGAAGTGCCTGTAAAGTCCTTGGTACATAGGAAAACAGCGCCGATTGGGTCGTTCTTTGCCAATTCATCACGGCCGAGCGTAACAAAGGATCTTGGGAATAAGCCACGCTTTCCATTGAGCTCGCCATCCCACCAACCAGAATTATGTTGCTGAAGAACGCGAATCTTATCACCGCGGACAAATTGGAGATCGGCTGGGTCTTCACTGTTGTAGTTTTCGATACCGTAAGCGTAAAGTTCTGTTTCATCTGTAAGAGATTTCGAAGATGGGTTAAATGCTCTTGTAACGTAACGGGAGGAGCGATCAGCGCCATCCATGTTATTGACCTTTGTCAATACGCCTATTGCCAGCTTCATGTCGGCTTCGTCAATCATCTTGTTAAGATCTGCCAACTTTGAAACAGAGTTTTGTATATGGACAAGGCGTGAAGAATCGAATTCTGAGAAGTCTGCATGGAGGGTTGGTATTGCTGATGTATGGAGTAATGTAATGGTGCGATGAATTTCATCTTGGCGTTGTTTAGCTAAGATGGCGTACTTTTGGATCTTTTGCTGTTGAGAAGCTTGCTTGTTTGGTGGAACTGTAGAAAGGGCAGCCTTAGCTTGTTCAAGGTCGTGAACTGCATTGTCATAATCTTTCTGCACCTTTGAAACTGTGCCTTGATTACGACGAACTGCGTTCTGAATATTACGCTGCTTCTCGCGGACTGTTGTAACGAAGCGAGTTTGAGGAACAATGATTCCTCCGCGGACTTCTTGTGCAAACTTCGCGTGCATAGTTGCTTGCTTGTTAATCATTTCGACAAGAGTCATGAGGAATGGATCTGTTTGATCATACTTATCTGGGAGGCATGATTTGTAGAGTTCTGAAATTTTATCTTCGATTTCGGCACGCTTCGTGAAAATCCTGAGTAAAACGTTCAAGTTTTCTGTGCCGCTGTCGACACGCTGGCTGATTCTAGTGAAGATTGTATTTAACTCTGCGGTCGTGGACATCTGTCAACAAAGTTAGGTACGATAATTTTTCAATGAAACCGATTTTGGATCCAATAAAGGCGGTTTCATTCTGGTCAATATTCATCCAAGATCCGAATTGAGATTGGTTTGGGAATATTCGTAGCTAGGGCATTAACATCTCAAAGCTCTACTGATCATTATGCAAAAGAGATATCTGATGACATGAAAAGCTCAGCCCTCAGCCTTTATGAATCCATATGCAGAGTTCTTTTTCTCTATTTTAGAGATCGTTTATAACCTAAATGTTGAAAAATGAATTTTGATGTAAGGAAGATATTGATGCCACTAAAAACATTGATATCCAATAAAATTAGTGGTCCACATAGTTGAGTCTTAACTAGATTTAGAAGATCAATATATTCATTTATAGGAATATTCAGTAAAAAGTATTTATATCTGAATTCAATCATACACAACGTTAAAGATGGATTATTTATATATGCTACAGAACTAAACGGTGATATCTATAGGATTTTGGTTTGAAATAAAAAAGATTTTTGAAGAAATGAAATTTAACAACACAATAGATTAATTTACTCATTATTTGACTCAAATGGATCATGTGGTTCGACAAGAACCATATCTTTTGCCTTAAATGTTTCATCTTCAAATTTCTTGGAGAAATCTTCAATAACCTTTGAAGGAAATCCGTATTTAATTACAGGAACATCTGGAGCAATATCCACGAAAACGAAATCGTATAGCAACTGAAGTTTTTGAGAAGGTAAAAATCGTCTTGTTTTTGTCTCACCGCTTGGAAGTTTGCATCTTAGTATAATAACGCCTGGCTCGGAAGCATCTGGCTCTGGTGGTAATTTTTCGAAATTTTCTGCGGCAATTTTGACGGAATCTTTCAATTGCTGCTGCTGTTCTTGTTGAAGACGCTCCATTTTTTCTTCCTCTTCCTGTCTTTCTAATGTTTCTCTTTCGAGTTTATGATATAAGTCATCTTGATCATTGCGTTCTGTAACTCTTTCATGTTTAATAAGATATTGAGTACGAGTATCAAGTAAAGCATCACGATTCTCCAAGAAAAATGAATCTGCTCGAATGAGATCTTCTCTTGTAACAAATTTATCAACTAAAACAGCTTCAGAGACTTGAGCTGTTGGGCAAAGGAATAAACCACAAAATGGAAGATAAGGGATTGGAAGCGAACGAGCTGTTTCATAAGTTCCCTTAGCATTATAAGGACTTGTGTATATTGTAAAGTTTTCTTCATCTAGAAATATTTTGGGAATAGTAGCCTTTCCTTCTAATGTTAAATTTAATATGAGTAATTTACCTTGTTCTGAGCAATCGCGAATAACTTTTGATAATTCTTTTTCAATTACAGCCAATCCGCCAGGAGCAATATAGTTATCATTAAAGCTGTTCTTAAGGAACTTAAATACTGAAACTATTGACTTAAGATAGTTCATAATCGCAGCTTTTTAATTGAAATTGGTTTTTTGGTCGCATGTTTACAAAGAAAATTTTCATTCCGATTTGGAAAATTAATAATATTTTGGATATTTTTCAATTTTCAAAATATTTTTGGAATTTTGGAAATAAGGGTTTGTATTTTAATTTGTAAACTAAACAATAATCAATCAAAATTAAAGTCTAATCAACCAAATTTAAAATTGAATTCCTGAAATAGACGTCCAAATGAAATTTCGAACAGGAAATATTCAATACCAAATGCTACAAAACACTTTTCTGCATAACTGAGCCATTAATTAATCCTGGTATAAATTTTTATAAACGTACACTTCAAAATGGATATCAATGAACAGACTTTTCAAACGCAAAAAGAGGAAATCGAATATCTAAAATCTCAACTCGAGAAAGAAAGAGCAAATTTTGCTAAAAAAGAAGAATCATTGAAAGAGCAACTTGAATTTGCATTAAGATCTTCGGAAAAAATATCACAAGAATGTAACAGATCAATTGAAATTGCAGAAAGATTGAGAATGTTCATTGAAGGCGATAAAGATACGAATTTTCTCGATATCAAAAACGAATTGAATACTCATATAGCAGATATGAGCAAAAACCAAGAGAAAGTTAATCATCTTAATCAAAAATACAGAAACGATTTAATCGATTCTCAAAATAAACTCAATAAACTTCGATTGGATATATCTTCAATTTTTGAAGAGCAATTATCTGCAGCAAAACAATTTCCACAATTTGCACATCCTCTGATAGAAATTTCAAAATCGATTGATATGTCTAATATTGACTCCATTATCAATGCTATCAGGAAAACTAATGAGGTTTTATTTGAAGCTCTATCTAAAAAGTGATAACACTTAGTACCATTTTCCAAATGATGATATAATTATAACGATGGCTTCCTAGAATCATTTCTTTTTAGAGAAAGTACAAAGGTACCATTCTTTTACTGATGCATTATAACTCTTATCTGCTATTAGAACCATAATTTTAAAATAATGTGACGATTTTGATATTCATTTACCTTATCATTTTCAGATGAAAGTGATCGTCATCACAACCAACAGAACAAGATACGATGCTGTCACTAGATATTTTTTAAAGATTAAATTCCTCAAAAGTTATTATTTTGTTAAAAATGTTTTTTTGTATTCACACGACTAGTTTTGTTTAGATTGTGGGTAGAAGGATTCATTCACACTGTAAAATAATGATATACCCAATAATGATGTTTAGATTCAAGGATATATGAGACAATTCAAAATATCGAGATATTTATAAGCTATGTAGATATATTCTACCATAAAAAAACTTCATTATTTATAATGAAATTTAAAAAATTTTTGCCGAGGACTCTCTCTTTGGGAATATTATACTCATTAACAGCTATATCAAGTGCATTTTCAATATTTGTTTTGATATTAGCTACCAGAATCGAGTCAGCTCCATTAATTCCTCATCCCAAAAATTCATTTTGCGACAAAATTGTTAACATATCAACAGAAGATGAAAATATTGTTGTGAATCTAAAGAGCTCGCCTACTAATCAAGATATTACAGATATAAAAAATTTCTTGCGTTTTGAAACTGAAGCATTCTCAACTCTTTTAATATTTCCTTTTAACACTTTTCAAGTATTACAATACAATTCATCCACCATCACTGGATTTTACAATTACCCATTCCTACAAGAATATTCTGGAAATATGTTATGTTTTTCAGATGACAAAGCCAAACAAATACAAGAAAGCAGCAAGATAGAAACGCAAAAGTTTATTGCTGATAAGATTTTCCCGATACATTTCAAGGTTTCGAATTTCGATAATTCATCGGAGTATACACAAATGAAATGCAAAAGAAAAACTATCCAAAAAAGATATTGCGTTACCCGCAACTTAATATTAAGAAATAACATCATTTATTTCTATTCTCGAATTTTATACAAATTTCCGTCTCCTTTTCTATCATTAAGCTCACAACCAATACCAAATGATGTTGTAGATACTCGTCTTGACAACCAGCCCGTTGTTGTCAAAACAAATCCACTAGGAAAAGGTGGAAATAAAATCCAAGGCATTTCTTATTTTTATTGTCGAGGAGTGAACCTTGGAATGCTCTGGCATAACATTTTTGATAATGTAGCACCTTTGTATCATACTATACAAGAAGTTGAAGGCTCAGTTACAGGAAAAGATCGACATTTCATTGTAACTGATATTTACGTTGTCGAAGTCTTTGTTTTGTTCCTGAAAATGTTTACAAAGTATCCAATACACAATATACAATTGGAAAAGATGGATATTCAGTTTGATATTTGTGTTTTAGGTCTAAGAAAATTTAATACTCGCCCTTTGCCATTTAGAAACGAATTCACGACCTTTGATTTCAGTTATGATCCTAAGGATATTTCAATACCAGGATTTAGAGAAACAATTCTCAAAGAACTTCGATTTACAATTCCAATTCCAGATCCAAAGAAGCCACTTGTCATCATTCCTTTACGTAAAAACAATAATACAAGGTTTATTGTTAATATGAACAGCGTTATTAAAGAAATGGAAAGAAGATGTAAATTCTGTGAGTTTTTATATCTCAATTTAGACTCATTGACCATTGAATGGCAAATAGAACTTATTTCTCATGCAACAGTATTAGCAGGAATCCACGGATCTGGTCTTGCACACCAGATTTGGATGAATTCATCAAAAGAGCATCCAGCTTATGTATTTGAGTTCCTTCCGCCAAATTACTGGTGCAGGGATTGGTACAATGCCGTCGCAGACGCTTTTAATATCAAATATTACAAAGTGTTTGGAGAACAAATCAGATTTGAAGAGCAATTAGACAAATGCGTTAATGTTAAGGAGCTTTGCATTAGTCCTGAGTGTCATGATATTTTAAGAGATCAAAATATGAGGATAAATATTGAACAGTTAGGAAACGAATGGCAAAAGATTGTAGATAACTTAGAGAAATCCATACCTTAGAGCTAAGAAATTTTTAATGACTATATATTACTTTTTTTTTAATAGTCGTATTATATTATTGTAAAATTTGTTTGTTATTCTTTCAATAATACATATTTTTAAATACAAATCCATAATTAAAAATAGTTTGAGATATATATGTTTATCATAGACTAAAATTTAGAAGTCGAATAATTTGTGCCTATTGAAATCCATCAGACAATCTAATATTATATTGTCAAACACAACGCAATCATATTGGTATGCAAAATTATCTAATTTTGCAGGAAAAACGAAATCGAGAGATTTGATTGATGGACATGATTGAAAATTCAATATCATTGAACTTAGCAAAGTTATATATTTATATAATAGACCTTATTTCCTGATAGAATTGAAAAATTTCTAGAACCAGTTTACATGGCGGTTTTGCCTGGCCTTTATACATGAAGTACATCGCTGCTTATCTTCTTTCAAAGGCTGCTGGTAACGAGAAGCCAACACAGGAACAGGTCAAGAAGATCCTCGAGGCTGCTGGCGTTGAAGTTGATGCTGCTCAACTTGAGGCCGTTGTCACAAAGATGTCCGAGAAATCCGTTGACGAACTCGTCGAGACAGGCAAGACCGAAATGAACAAGGTTGGTGGTGCTGCTCCAGCCGCTGGTGCTGCTGCTGCTGCTCCAGCTGCCGCTGCTGAAGCTCCAAAGGAAGAGGCCAAGGAGGAAGAGGCTGCTCCACTCGATCTCGGCGAAATGTTCGATTTCTAAACTAAAAGCCTTTTCTAAATTGATTATTTTTAACTGAATACAAAATATAAATAATAAAATATGATTGAACACTTTGAAAATCTATGATTTTCTTTATGGCATCATAGAATTTTCTTGTTATATGAGCTAAAGTCCTCATAAAAGGTCAGGCCATTTCACATTTAAATTTGATAACCAACGTCTCATTTGTGGGTTATCAAATATTGACCAAGGAATCGAATGTTTCGACTTTTTGATCTATAAATACTATATGTAGAACCAAAATTTAAGTGTTCAATCTTTTAAACTCTGTTGAAGTCATTGTTCCAATTGTTTGAAGTGATTTGAAAGATGTACAAATATTTCGGGAACCAAAGGAAGGCTACTGTCTACTTACAAAACTTGAATGGTTAAATAGAAAGAAAAAAACATTTGCTAAAGTTAACTAAAGTTTATTCTACTAGGCTTCAAACAATTTTACTTCACAAAACATCAAACATAATTTATACTTGAGATATCATTTGATATCTCCGTAAAAATAAAAATTCATGAAAATTATCAATTGCGAAAAGTTAAAGTATGAAAAGATTGTAAGATCATAGCATAGTTCTTGATCGTAATTGGTTTGTTGTTGGATAATTGTATTATATAATAATAAATTTTTGAGATTCAGCGTAGATCTTAATTATTTTTCATCCTTCTTTTGTTGCTTTTCGAATCTCTCATCTACTGTATGTTTGAAATCGACAATCTGATTTTGCAAATCTTTGAGTCTTTTTTGCTCGTATTCTATTTCTGCTTTTAGACGTTGTAAAGTTAACTGATTGTCAGAGTTAATTCCATAAGTGATAAGTGATTGAAATTCTGAAATTTTATCCTGTATGATCTTCTTGCATTCAGTAGATTCGTTTTGCAATTTCTGATACTTTTCGGATAAAGATCGAGGAAAACGGTTCTGATAATTTGGAATGATTTCTTCTGTATCATCAATTTTGCTTTTACGAGACAATGGAGAATCTTTTTGTTTAATGGAAAATGTACCTTTGCTTCGAACTACAGTGCAAGAACCAGAAATGCTATAAAGCTGAGTAAATTCGTTTTTGTCTGTCATTTTATATACACTTTCGAGTTCACCACTTTCAGTTGAAATCGATTTGATTCTAGAAATATTTACAATTACTGTTCCTTTATCATCAATAATATTATAACGATCGGTTGAGTCATTTACGATCTTATAATCACCATGCTTAAGATGTTCGAAAACGTCCGGCGGAATTCTCACTATTTCAGCTGCATCTAAAGATTGTGAATTTACAAGATCAAATTCATCACTCATGGAAATTGAAAATGACCGACCTGTATGAGAATTATGGAAATCATTTACCTTTAAAAACTATGGGTTTCGTTTTGCTAAAATTGTCACTTTTATAGCATATTTGTTTTTGGATGTTTTGCGAAACCAAAAAAAAAAAAAAAACTATGATATACAATGTGTGTGTAAAGAAAATACTTTATTTACTAGTTAAAAAATCATTTGGTATTGATCAAGTTATTTTTTCTGGATAAGATATTATATGGATAATTGGATAGAAAATACAATTATATAATCTTGTACCTGGTTTAATTAAGCTAATTGTCATCAGAAACTTGTAATTTTTATGAATTTCAGATTTTCTTTTCATTACTGCTTTTCTTAATAGGTCAAGTTCTTATTTACGTTATAAAGTATGATATTTACAAATATCAAGTTATCGTGTTTTTTGAGAAATTATGAGAAACAAACAAAAATGAAAAAGATAGGAATAGCAATGAATAGTGATGTGGGTATAGAAAATGTAAGAGATATGAATGCAAAGCAATCAGTATTTAGGACATTGACCATAGATTTCGAAAAAAAAAATGCTGCATATTGAGCGAAAACTATGATTATATTATAAGGCTGTCATTTAAAGCATAATGAAACTATTCCCTTTTCATTTTAATCGAATAAGATAGTAAAGATTTTTGAATTAGCTAGAAACTGATGAGATGTTTTCACAAATCAGATTTTTAATCTCTATAATGCATAATTCACTCAATATCTCAATTTTGATATTGCGAGATATTTTTGCTATCGGTTTCGCAATTTTGACACAATAGCAAGAAGGTTCTATAAGCATTATTATCAACGTAGAATCTGAATAAAAAAAAAAAAAAAAAAAAAAAAAAAAAAAAAAAAAAAAGGTAGTGGGGCTTCCAGGCACTTCGTGCCTTCTAGCCCTGAGGATGAATGAGTATAAATGAAGTTTTTATTCGGAGGGCTTCCAGGCGCGTTACGCCCTGAAGATGTTTAGTATAAATGAAGTTTTTACGAAGAAGAACTTTACAAAACATAGACAAGAAAGTTCATGAGGAACTCTCAACAAAGTCTTTACGAAGAAGAACTTTACAAAGTCTTTACGATGAACTCTCAACAAAGTCTTTACAAAGTCTTTACAAAACATAGACAAGAAAGTTCATGAGAAAGTCTTTACAAAGTCTTTACGAAGAAGTCTTTACAAAACATAGACAAGAAAGTTCTTGACAAAGTCTTTACAAAGTCTTTACGAAGAAGTCTTTACAAAGTCTTTACGAAGAAGAACTTTACAAAGTCTTTACGATGAACTCTCAACAAAGTCTTTACAAAGTCTTTACAAAACATAGACAAGAAAGTTCATGAGAAAGTCTTTACAAAGTCTTTACGAAGAAGTCTTTACAAAACATAGACAAGAAAGTTCTTGACAAAGTCTTTACAAAGTCTTTACAAAACATAGACAAGAAAGTCTTTACGAAGAAGTCTTTACAAAACATAGACAAGAAAGTTCTTGACAAAGTTCATGAGAAAGTCTTTACGAAGAAGTCTTTACAAAACATAGACAAGAAAGTTCTTGACAAAGTCTTTACGATGAAGAACATTACAAAACTTCATCGTCAATGAGTGTAAATCAGGCAAAAATATATTTTAGGGTAGAAGGTTAGATATAACCTGTTTTCTAACCTCATTTCTACCCTCTTGAATTTTCATGAACTTTCTCAACAAAGTCTTTACGATGAAGAACTTTACAAAACATAGACAAGAAAGTTCATGAGAAATTAGACGAAGAAGTCTTTACAAAGTCTTTACGATGAAGAACTTTACAAAACATAGACAAGAAAGTTCATGAGAAAGTCTTTACGAAGAAGTCTTGACAAAACATTTACGAAGAAATTCATGAAAATTCAAGAGGGTAGAAATGAGGTTAGAAAACAGGTTATATCTAACCTTCTACCCTAAAATATATTTTTGGGTCATTTACAAAGTCTTTACGATGAAGAACTTTACAAAACATTGACAAGAAATTGACAAGAAAGTTCATGAGAAAGTCTTTACAAAGTCTTTACGAAGAAGTCTCAACAAAAAATTGACAAGAAAGTTCATGAAAATTCAAGAGGGTAGAAAGTGTCATAACAAAGAAATTTTACTAGTAAGTAAATGTGGTTTGAAATAGGACTACTTGTTTTAGGTTTTTTCCATTGTGTCATTTACTTATTTGACGTGGCAGAAAGATATAGAGAATATGAAGATGAACCAATGCCTGCAAATGTCCAGTATATGTACTCGTAAGAGATATTTTTATCTAATATTAAATGGACTCACAGAACTTAGCGAATGCACAGCAACCTGGACAACCAAACCCAGAGAATATTCCAAATGAAGTTAGAATACAAACTGCAATGGCAAACTATGGTCAAGTGCCAACAGATGTACAAATGCAAACTGCCATGTCAAATGACGCTGCGTTAGGTTTGCCACCATGGTATGCAAATATGAGATGGAAAGAGTTTTATACAAACCCCGAAGTGGGATATAAACAACTCTATGCAGATGACGCGAACACAGGAGTTGACCCAGAGTATGTTTTCTACCAGAGGAGAAACAGAATGTATGAGCTCCAGTTAAAGAATGCTATGGAACTCAACAGGAAACGTAAGAGACTAGGCGGACATTAGATTTTTACATATAGTAAAATGGGTTTCTTCAGTAAGATAGGAAACTTCTTTCGAAATGTTGGAAGAGGTATATGGAATGGAATAAAAACCGTAGGAAGAGGAATTTGGAACGGAGTCAAAAATATTGGCAAAAGAGTAGGTCAGTTCGTTGGTATTATACCTAAAGACCCTGAACCAGAAGAGCAAGCTCCTGTTATACAACAGCCTGAACCTGCACCACAGTCTAGTTGGCAACCAAATCCAACACCTCAACCATATTAAAAAATCATATTTTTACCGTTCGATAGTAGTTGTATATGAAACTAAGTTCTAAGTAAAACGCGTGGTATAATGGAATTATTCTCTTTCTTCCATCTGTAGTAAACCATACTTGAAAGTCTGAAATACTTCCACTCGGTGGTTCGTATAGCTTTGTAGGTTTTTCGTAAAAGTCATTTGCCAAGCATAAAAAAGAGTTTTGTGCACCAGAAAATGAAGCATGAACTATAATAGCATCTGAGTCGAAAACATTTTCATATGTTCCATTAGGGTTTTCGACTTCATAAAAGTCCGGGTGTACTGGATATTCTGCAGGCTGATTTAACATCCTCAAAAATCTATACCATGCCAAGTTGTTATATTTTGTAGAAATATAAACGTCTTCTCCAAGGTCTTCTATTCTATTGATTTTAACAGTTGCATTTTTCCTGTCATATATAATATCGAGATGGTATTCTCCTTCGTCAATGTTAAACTGGTTTGCATATTCGATATAGATATCGTTTATTTTTTCTTGAAAAGCTTGAAGAGTTGTTTCTAAGTTTACAAGCAAATTCACTTGTAAAAGTTTTCCCTGTTCAAATTTCTCATACGTACGTTTTTCTTTGTTATAGTATCGAACTTCAAAAGCGACCGTAAATGGGAAACCATGTATGGCTTCTGAAATGAACTTCATTCTACGAAAGCCAATAGCTTTTGTGACGGATGGGTCTCTTAGCCATCTCAATGGGTAGTCAAAACGATAGCCTTCATGCTTTACGGTCTCTGTCTCAAACTTTTGACCGACATTCGTAAAAAGTTCATCTAATGGTTTAGTTGTAGCAACTCTTGAATTTTCTTTTTCTATTGAAAGCATATTTTATCTAGAATAAAAATGTCGAAAGAAACAGCGTCTATGAGAGAAATACAACACAACCGACAACTCATTTTGCAAGCTCTAAATAAGAACACAACAAACTTTTCAAACTATTCTAAGATATCTGAGTCATTGAAAGAAGGAAACTTAAAACTGACGATAAACCCAATGACAGATGAGTTTCTGTTTCAAGACAGTAAGAACCATACTGTTTGTATAAATCCAACAAAAAGAACTTTAAACGAGAAGCCTATAGATGAACTTCTTTTGAAGGCAGATATTGACAACAAAGCTGACAAAGAATATGTCATTGAAAAAGTTCAAGAAGAACATGACAGAGCAGATGCAACATATGCAACAAAAGCAGATGTTAACAACAAAGCAGATAAAACATATGTTGACAATGAGTTAGCATGTGTGGCTAGTGCGTTAGTGAAGAAGGCAGATAAGGAATATGTGGATGAAAAAGACAATGAAATTAAAGAAAGGGTTGAATGGTACCATGAACGGACAACAAAGATTTTAGAAGGTAAAGCCAATACAGGGTGGGTTTCAGGATGTTTAGACCTTAAAGCCGACAAAGAAACTGTAGATATGTTGACACAAACGGTTTCAAGTCATACCAGAGGTTTAATGGAAGATGGACAACAGTTGAAAGAGCTTGAGAAAGGTGTTACAGAGTTAAGGAATACAAAAGCAGACTCGACATGGATAAAAGGATATGTAGATGCAACAAAAGAACGTATTTTCGCATGGACAGAAGGAACATACCCACAAAAATATCATAGACATAGCATCTCTGACGTAAATGAACTTGAAGAAAAGTTATATAAAAAAGCAGACAAAACAGAGCTTCAAACATTAAAGATTGAAATACTTCAAACAGTATATCCTATAGGTTCTATTTATACGTCAATGAACTCTACCAGACCAGAAGTAGTACTTGGTTTTGGAACTTGGACTCAAATAGTCGAAAGGTTTTTGTATTGTGCAAACTCTTCAAAGGTAACAGGTGGAAGTAAAACGATTTCAGGTGAAAACTTACCTGCACACAGTCACTACATAAATTTAACTACAGCTGAAGCAGGTTGGCATAAGCATAGATATTGGGATTGGACAGGAATGACAAAAGGTAAAGGATATGATGTTAAAGACGACGTTAAGTTTGCTATAAATTGTTACTGGGATGACACTCAGGGAGGAGGAAGCCATACACATCGCATTACAGGATATTCGGAAACAACGGGACAGAGTAAAGACTACATGCCACCTTACATGACAGTTTGTGCATGGTATAGAAATGCTTAGTCGTCATTTTCAACTTCTTTAGCATATTCGTCAGGAGTTGTCTTATATTTGTTAGGAACTGTCTTTGAAAGTATACCACCTTGAACTTTGACAAGTTTGAAACGAGGTCTGACAATAGTAGTTTTATCTTCTGCTTGCAGTGTGTACATTTTGCCATGTTTGCCTAAAACTTCATAATATTCTCTTGTATACTTTCTTCTATTTTTACGAACACGAATGCGAGTACCTGTCGAGTTCCCATTGTTGTCATAGTCAATAGTATTTTCATATGGGTCGCGTTTAGGTATTTCTATTTTTACTTTGTCACCTTTCTTAAGTTTGAAGCCTGGCATTCTTTCTTGTTTGTCTCTTTTGACTAAACTATTAAATATATAGTCTTTCTCTAAGTCGGGTTGTTTTTCATTTCTTCAGGGGAGTGGTTTCCCAAACCTTTTTGTTTACGGCTATTGTAAATATTTAAAACTTGTCTCATCTTTGCCATGGAGAAGTGTCTATATTTGTCGTCATATGACATTTCATCTACCTCACCACCTTGTGGTTGGTTTAAGTCTCTTAAGATTTTTATACAACTGTCAATGACACCAAGAGCAGAATGGTTTTGGTCGACAATGAAATATTGGTTTACATTTTTTGAACGCAGATAGTTTTTAATATCGTCTGATTTGAAAGAACGTTCACAGTCAGATGTCAGTTTTGTTGGATGGTATTTGTCAACGAATATTGTCAAAGCAGTTTTCACATCTAAAATATTTTTGGACTGCAATGGTATGGCTTCACAGTATCTTGTGTTTTGACCGACAAATATTAGCCAGTATGGTGGTCCATCTTCTCTATACCTCGGAATGTTTTCCAAGATATCCATAAACCAAGCATTTGGTGTTGAACTAAAGATTTTTACCATGAGTGCTTTCTTTGTTGCCTTAGAAACATAGGGGTCCTTGTTTGGATTCGTCATTTTTACCCTATAAGAAATGGGTTTATTTGGCGCATTAGCAGGAGTTGCATCCAGATTTTTACCCGCAGTGGGAACAATAGCCAGAGGTGTATTTGGAGTTGGAAGGAAGATTTTGAGTACATTAGGTATACTTAAAGAGAAAGCACAACCTATTATACAAACTGTACAGAAAGGTTGGGAGGTAGCACGAGATGCAGCAAATCTTATTCCAAATCCTGAAACAAGAGGAAAAGTTCAAGGATGGATGGACAATGTAGGAAGAGAAGCAGGAAACTACTATAACAAAGCAAATGACTACTATAACCAAGCAGGACACTATATGGACCAAGGTGAAAGATTCTTTAACAGAGGATATAACCATGCACAACAATGGGTAAACAATAACCAACCTCAACCGCCTCAAACGTGGGGAATGTAAATTTTTTTACTGAGATGAAATGAACAATACAGCTTTGAGACAAATGGGCTCAAGATGGATTTGTCGGCTTCCAGCAGTTACACAACCACGTGTTTGTCAAGTTCTTCCTATACCTCAGGAAGTTTTAGACCGACTTAAAAAACCTAAACAACCAGTTGAAAACAAAACAAACTAAAATTTTTACTGAGATGAAATGACCGAAGAAGTTGAAACCGTAGATTTGACACCACAAACAAAAAGTTCAGAACCATTGTCAAAACCTGTCAAAGAACTTACAGATGAAGAGAAAAATTCAATAATAGAAAGTGCCAGGTCTGGAAATACAAACCCTAACTACAAAGTCACTTTTCATAGAAATGGAACGGCTAGTATCTCAAAAAAGAAACAGACTCTCACAAATAAAATATTGAAGTCTGAAGGAGTTAAAGAGACAACAGATGGAAAAGTATATTTTACTGACCAACAGTTCATTATAGAACATCTCATTGACTTAGAGTCGAAATATTCTAAACTTTACAACAAACACAAAAAGTTGAAAGGAAAACAAAAACAGATGGCATATGATATTTACGAAGATACTAACGACACAACCATACCTGCAAGTGAGGTAAAGTCAGAGGAACCGAAAAGTGACGAAAAACCGATAGAAGAAGGGGAGCCAAAAACTGAGGGTAGACCAAAACCAAAGTTTAGTCAACCTTCATTAGCTGGTATGGGTTGGCGTCAAAGGCTTATGGTAGCTGGTGGTTATGTTAAGTAAAGAAAAAAAAACATTTTTTTATTTTTATAAAAATGCCCCTATATAGAATAGATAGAAAATCTGCTAGAATAAAAGCAGAGTTACAAAGATATGGTTGGAGAGTTTCGAAGAATTTTAAATATAGGAAGGGAAGACCCATAAAAGTCTATGACAAACTGGCTGGTCTGACCTACGAAATGGACTTAAAAACAGCGCGAACCAACTATCCAAACAGACTAGAGAGATTAGAAGAAGAACGTCTTATGAACTTGCCTTTCAATGTTAACGAGCCGCAAGTTGAAGGACAAGACGGCTTTGCCAGATTCTACTGGAAACATAACGAACAATTGCATCCTTTGAGAAGGAAAAAAGGTAGTGCAGAGGATGGTCATGCTCCCATGGAAAGAACAAGATATGCATATGAAAAGTACCGTGAAGTTAGAAGTCAAATTACATCTGGTCGAACCTTTACAGTAAACTTTGACGAAGGAAAGAACAAAGAAGGCTTCATGGGTGTACTTGCTGCCATTCAAGACGGAAATAAGAAAGGACACAATCTCAGACTAACTATAACAGATTTGGACGGTCATATATACTACTCACATGGCAATGTCACAACAGCCGCACAACTTCTTGACGCTTTCAAGACTACAAAGAGAGAACAAATGTTTGACTCCGACTCAGACATTTTGAATGCAATTGAAGGAATTGCAAGTGTAAAATTTGAATGGTACCAACCTAACCCTCGAGCAGTCAGACAACATGTTTGTTAGATGAGAAATATGAAGTAAAAACGTTTTAAAACAGTATATTTTTACATATATTAAATGTTTCAGGTTGAAAAACAAAGAACAAAAGCAGCAGATACAAAACCGTTAGACTATATCTTTACAAATGCCGGTAGAAATATTTCAGATGAAGAAATTTCATCCGGTGCTTACAGGTTTGACTATCCAATTCGTTGGCTTCAAAGTCCTTCAGATGCAAAGGCAATAGGATTTAGAAAAGTTTTGTTTTCAAAAAGAACTAACGCGTTTATGTTTGCGGTATATTTTCATGGGCGGTATAGAGGTCATGATGGTCTACTAGACAAATTTGATGAAATGAGAATCTTTACAGTTCGTTCAGACGAAAATCTTGAAAAAACTCTAAATGACTTTCAAACTCAAATAAACAAATACTACTGGGAATTTCAAGAAAAATACGATTCTTTACTAAATGGAACATACTATCTGAAACTAGAATATGACAAGATGAACTCCACAGTTTCATTTCAAAGGATTGAAAATAACCCTCCAAGAGATACACAGTTTTTATTTTGGCAAGTAGACAAACGTTCTTGGGCACAATTTCTTCGGTTACTAAACCAGAACGAACCATTACCACCTGACGGTCCGTTCTGGTTTATACGCCCACCAACAGATTTGACAGTTTATAGAAACGTGTTTGACCCTCAAAATGTCATGTGTCATGCAAGTTTTAGTTCAAGCAACAATAGTTTTCTTTGTATTGGTAAGGACTTTTATGACCTTACCTCTAAATTCTACGAACCACCTAGTAACAGTTTCTCTGACTTTCAAGTCTGGTTCACAACAAACGGTGTGCAGCATATTGTTCCATTGTACTACGACTTTTATCTCGAATTGTCTTTCATATATAACTACGGAGAAGTGCTGAAAAAGTATTGAAAAATGAGTTTTGGTTGAAAAAATACGGTGGAGCCAAAAGTGGCTCGACCTCAAAACAAGCATTTTGTGAAGAATATACCAACCCGCGGAAAACGGCGGGTTGCTTTTTATACAAAGTTCATGCAGGAATTCCGGATGAATTTCCTTAAGACAGAAAAAGTGAGTTAAAATGAGATTTTCATCGTTGTGGTCCGACGGTTAAGCCACAAACGAATGTCCGACGGTTAAGCCACAAACGAATGTCCGACGTACCACTCAAAAATATTTTTTTATTTTTATTGTAAGAACTGAAATGACAGTCGAAGCAAAAACGTTCACGAACAAATCTAATGGCGAAACATTCACAAAAGGCACTTATAACGGTATTGAAGTCTTACGTAGAGACAAGGATGGTTATATAAATGTAACAAATATGTGTCAGCAGTTTAGGAAAGACTTTAGAAAGTTGTTGGAAAATAAGTCCTGGGAAGAGTATTATACGGCATTTTGTGAAGAATATACCAACCGCCGGAATTCCGACGGTTGCTTTTTATACAAGGTTCATGCAGGAATTCCTGATGAAATCAAACAGGTTAGAGGAACGTATGTAGACCCAAGACTCATAAACTATATAGCAATGTGGGCTTCTCCAAAATATTGCATAGCAGTTGGAAAAATTCTGGACTCCATAGACAAGAAAGTTCATGAGAAGTTAGATGAAGAAGAACTTGAAGATACAGTAGAGAATGCAAAACCTTTGTTCGAAGAAGAAGTTAGAAAAATGCATGAAAAACAAATAGAACATGAACGTGAGATATGTTCTGGTTATAGAGATTCTCCATACGAACTAGACCAATGGGAACAAGAAGATTTAAAGAGAGAATTTAGAGAATATGAACTCGCTAAGATAACATTAGAAGCTGCAGAAAAGAAGTTAAAAGTTTGGGGTTGTTTTGTACAAAAATATTGTGAGTAAATGAACCATTTATTTTCGACAAAAATATATTTTAGGGTAGAAGGTTAGATATAACCTGTTTTTTCACCTCTTTTTTCACCTCATGAATTTTCATGAATTTCATCGTAAATGTTTTGTCAAGACTTCTTCGTAAATGTTTTGTCATGACTTCTTCGTAAATGTTTTGTCAAGACTTCATCGTAAAGACTTTGTCAAGACTTCTTCGTACATGTTTTGTCATGATTTCATCGTAATGAGCGTAAATGAACCAAAAATATATTTTAGGGTAGAAGGTTAGATTTCACCTTTTTTTTCACCTCTTTTTTCACCCTCATGAATTTTCATGATTTCATCGTAAATGTTTTGTCAAGACTTCTTCATAAATGTTTTGTCAAGACTTCTTCATCGTAAATGTTTTGTCAAGACTTCTTCATAAATGTTTTGTCATGATTTCTTCATAAATGTTTTGTCAAGACTTCTTCGTAATGAGCGTAAATGAACCAAAAATATATTTTAGGGTAGAAGGTTAGATTTCACCTTTTTTTTCACCTCTTTTTTCACCCTCATGAATTTTCAAGACTTCTTCATAAATGTTTTGTCAAGACTTCTTCATAAATGTTTTGTCATGACTTCTTCATCGTAATGAGTGTAAAGGACCCAAAAATATATTTTAGGGTAGAAGGTTAGATTTCACCTCTTTTTTCACCTCTTTTTTCACCTCATGAATTTTCATGATTTCTTCGTAAATGTTTTGTCAAGACTTCTTCGTAAATGTTTTGTCATGACTTCTTCATAAATGTTTTGTCAAGACTTCTTCATAAATGTTTTCTAACCTCATGAGTTTTCCCGAAATAAAAAATATATTTTAGTTTTTTATAAAATATTTTTTTATTTTTATTGTAAGAACATGTTAGCAACAACAGCACCAAACTCTTTAGTCATGAACCCAACTTCAATGTTAGTAGAGATGAAAAGCTTCATTCCTTCTTCATATACTTTCGAAACAAAAATCCAGAAGATAAAGCAAGAACTTTTAACAAGTAATTTAAACTGTACCGCACAGGATGAAACAAATGAACAGTATCTTTATGAAATGCAGGATATTATTGACCATTTACCTAAACTTCCTGAAATCCAACAACAAAAGCTTACTATTCCAGAATTCGATGAAATAGAAGTCAGACTGACTGACTCAGTAGAAATAAAGAAGTTCATACGAAAGGTTAACTATGAGTTTCTTGGATTTCATTGCAACCACAAAGTCATGGACAAAGACTGCGATATGGTATATAAGAACATCTCTGACATATACAAATCTGGGGAGTTTAAGACCTACGACAACTTTGTTTCGTTAGTTGCAAAATGTGTTTGGCAGATAAGAGATAAAGATAAAAGAGGTAAAGTATGGAACGAACAGATAAAACCAGCAACTTTTGAGTTAAAGAGAGCAATTGACGCCTTAGTTGTTTTAGCAGGTAAGGTTTCAGAATATAACGCAAAAATGAACCCGCAATGTTCAAAATGTAAAGCAGCAATGAGGAAATATAACTACTCCGTCAAAGAGATAGAAAGAATGCGAAACGACTATGCTGACTTAAAGAAAGAGATGTCAAACATTGAGTTTGAAACAGTTGGAAAGATAGACAATGACACCAAAGTGGTTAGAATAGGTGATTTAAACGTAAGATACTCAAAGAAATACAACAAATATTCTTTGTCAGACATTTTATCTCCATCTGGAAAGAAAGCAAAGGACTGGGTTAGAATTGCTTCTAGTCAGAAAATTTGACAAGAAATCCTGAGCTTATGATATCGGTAAGATTCTATGGAACTACAGCATATCTCATCGACAAAAGTCTTATACCAATAGTTTTGTTATGGTTAGACCCAGTTGTTGGATATAACTTCATAACATATGGTTTATTCGACTCAGAACGTTGCAGTGAAGGCTTACTTTACATCGTTCAGAAACCGAAGGACTTCAACACAAAAAGATATAAGATAGGAAGAACATATAATATAACTCTAAGATATGACAGTACAGTCAATAGAGTCAAGGTTGTGTTGGTTAACGATATGAGAGCTGCTGAAACAGAACTACTTGAAAAGTTTGAGAAAATGTATGGTGCTCCCATAAAAGGTAAAGAAACGTTTGAAGTAGATGAGATAGATAAAGCTATAAAATTATTTGACGAAGTTGCTGAAAAATACATGTAAAAATAACGTTTACCATGTAAAACGCTTATAAAATAACTGAGGTGAAAAAAGAGGTGAAAAAAGAGGTGAAATCTAACCTTCTACCCTAAATTATATTTTTGGGTCCTTTACGCTCATTACGATGAAATCATGACAAAACATGTACGATGAAATCATGACAAAACATGTACGAAGAAGTCATGACAAAACATGTACGAAGAAGTCTTGACAAAACATTTACGAAGAAGTCATGAAAATTCAAGAGGTGAAAAAAGAGGTGAAAAAAAAGGTGAAATCTAACCTTCTACCCTAAAATATATTTTTATTGAAAAATGACCAAATTTCATGAATTTCCTTAAGATAGAAAAAATAAAATAAAAGCTAGTTTTTTTAAAATATTTTTTTTATTTTGTATGTAAAGACAGAAATGACAACAACAGAGAACACAACAACTGCTATCGTTCATGAAGCCATAAATGAAGAATACGAGTACATACAATATAACAAACAACTCCGTCTCATTCGTTCGGTCAAAGATGACATGTACCAAATGCAAAGTATTTTGACAGCATGTGCTACACCAGATACTAAGAAACCACAAGACTGGTTTGAATTAAATAGCACTCATGAACTTTTGAGTGAGTTCGAACATGTAGAACTTAAAAAGATGTACCAAGACAGACAAAACTTACCATTGCATCTAAAAGGTATATATGTTCATAAGTTCCTAGTTAGTTCAATAGCAATGTGGGCTTCTCCTCGTTATGCATGGTATATTTACAGACTTCTTGACGAAGTTGCTGAAAAATACATGTAAAGCGTTTATTTTTGGTCTTTTGTGAAAATAAAAAAATAAAAGCTAGTTTTTTTAAAATATTTTTTTTATTTTGTATGTAAAGACAGATATGACAACAACAGAGAACACAACAACTGCTATCGTTCATGAAGCTATAAATGAAGAATACGAGTACATACAATATAACAAACAGTTACGTCTCATTCGTTCGGTCAAAGACGATATGTACCAAATGCAAAGTATTTTGACAGCTCTTCGTTCTACAAAGCAAGCATATCATTGGTTTGAAAACCAGCAGGCAAAAGAACTTTTAGAAGAATTTCCTCATATGTTTGCGTTCCTCGGAAAACCGAGGAACGAGATTCCGTACGAAAATCGTAAAAATTTGCCAAATAGTTTGAAAGGATATTATGTTCATAGACTTTTAGTAAATGCTGTAGCAATGTGGGCTTCACTCGTTACGCTTGTTATATTTTCATGATGTTAGATGAAATTCATAGACAAGAACGTGAAGAGATGGAAAACAAGCTTGAAGCAAAAGACAAAAACATACAGAAAAGAATACCACGTTCGGTACCAAAAGGAAAGGAAAAGAACTATAAGTATATGATTTTACTGAAGAGATGGAAAATGAAGAAGACAGAGATATGGTTATGTTGCATTTAGTCAGAAAACAACAAAAGCTTTTACGACCTTGCTAAGATTTACAAATCTGACAGAAATTGGTTCTATCGCGAAAACTTACCGATTTCAATGACACCGAATGAAGATGTGAAACAAATAGTTCAAGATACGTTACCTCAAACACACTATGATATTAAAGGTTGTACAATACTTACATTCAAAGAAGATTTGCCGCTACTGAAAGAAAAAATAACAGAGTATTTTGACAACTTCAAACAAGCAGAGTAAATGAACCATTTATTTTTACGCTTGACTTCAGATGGCTCAGGTAGCTCTATAAGGTAAATTGTCTTGTCAAATCCTTCTGGCATTCCAAGTTCTTCCTTCCGACATTCCAAGTTCTTCCTTCCGACATTCCGAGTCCTTCCATCCGACAGGAAAAAAATTTCCCGACAACTGGAAAAAAATTTCCCGACAACTGGAAAAAAATTTCCTGACAACTGGAAAAAATTTTCCTGTTGTTCGTCCGTAAACCATTCAAATTTTCGAAAATTGAGAACTTTTTTGGTCGAACTTCAGGAAAAATTTTTCCATCAGACAGGAAAAAATTTTCCATCCGACAGGAAAAATTTTTCCCGACAACTGGAAAAAAATTTCCCGACAACTGGAAAAGTTTTTCCCGACAACAGGAAAAGTTCTTCCTTCCGACAGGACACAACGAATGTCCGACGTTCCTCTTCCTGAATGTCTTCCCAAACCAGAAGAACCGACAGCCCCAGCACCACAACAGACTAAGACTCAAACACTTAGATTTTTCAAGCTTGACTTTTTACAATTTGAACTTTGTTTGCGTAGATATGAATTCTGAAAGAAGTATGAGGTTGTATGACTTTGTACTTCTCCCAGAGTTCATGTCTGTCAAACTACCTGCCATGGACTCTTTCATAAGTTCCATGAAATCGTCTTCGGACAATCCGGGGAAAAGTACAATGTCAGTAAGTATTCTCTTTACATCCTTACTTAAACTCTTTGCTGTCTGTACACAAATGACAACTGAGATGTTAAAGTGTCTGAGCTTCTTAAGAATTCGACACATGTCTTGTTCTCTGTTCTTTAACAAAGGATGAGAAGCAAAGTCATCTAAGATAAGAAGACATCTGTGAGGGTAAGTCTCCAATCGTAAGATTGCAATTTCTTCGAAATGTATTCTATCTCTTTCTGTTTGTTTCTGAAGTGTTTCTTCTCTAATATTCTCTGCATTTCCTCATTTGGGTCTTTAAAACTTAGAATTGACATACTCATTTATAGCATTGTACTTCAAAACTCTTCTTTGGTACTTCTTTATCCAATCTAACAACTCAGATCTTTTATACATACTAACTTAGACTTCTTTATAATATCTTTGAACGAATTTACGGTTTGGTCGAATTGACCAGAAGTACTACAAATAACAACTAACTCATAGAATGGGTTCTTCTCATCTAGTTCTTGTTGTTGTGCAGCCATTTTAAGATAAGTTGAAAGTCTTACCCGACCCAGGTGGTGCAATTAGACCTGTTATACCATTCTGAGCAAATAGGAACTTTTCATGTATAGGCTTTATCTGAGCATTTTCTAACTTCCTCTTGTTCTTGTTTAAAACATTCTCAAATTTCTTGTCAATGTCAGCAAACTTTTTTTCTAACATATTTTAGAAAAATTAAAATTTTTATCTTTTGAAAATGTCTAGCGATTTCGCTATCTATATTCGAGACAAGCTTTTCGACAGCAAAACATCTGTAGACCATAAAATCTTACATAGTGTAAACAAGAAAGGTGAATTTGTTCTAAAGTTCTGTTTCTGGGAATATGACAAGAACCATAAAACATTAGGCAGAGAAGTCTTTAAGTTTGTCAATGACAGACTTGTTGACAGAGATGACACGATTGGAAAGATGAAGTCCAACAAAAGTTCTTAGAATGCAAAGAAGACACATGCGCTGTTCTTGAAGATGAAATAGGAAACAGAATAGAAGAGCTATTAAAGGACAAAGAACTTTTACATAAATATGGTTCTGAGAAATTTGACATAACTCCACCAGAGAAGAAGAAGAGAGAGAAAAGAAAGAAAAGAAAGTAGAAGAGAAGAAAGAACCTGAACCAGTTCCAGAGAAGGTGAGATATGACATTGTAAAAATAAAATTTTATTTTTAGAACATTTCTGGGTCAATGTCAATGTTCTCTTCCTCTTTAGGAGCAAACACTGGCTTAGACTCTAAAATCTTTTACCTAATTTACCTTGAACTTCAACTATCTTAGACTCATAATATTCATAGTCGTCTGCTTTCTTTGGTTCATAAGGTATAACAAGTTTGTATGCTTTGCCTTCTTTAAGGTTTGAAAACCTTCTGTTCAAAATTTTCTTTGACTGCTAACAAACCTTCTATGTCTAAGTCTTCAAATTTCGCACCATTTTTAGTCACAATAGCAAACTTAACGGGTTCGATGTCCAAACTTTGTCAAATGTAGACTTTTCAAAATGGTAGAAGTAAACATTCAAATATATGAATGGGTCTAGTTCTTCTTTGACTTCTGTCATGTACTTGTTGACTGAAATATATTTCGTCATCTTTTCTATCGGATAAAAAAATATTTTTTTTTAAAAAAACGTTTTAAAATGGTATGCCATATAGCTTCTTGAATTTGTTAAGAAGTATTCGAACGTTTTTTCCATCTGTATCTCTAGCGTTTACATGAGCATAGCCCGTCTTAGTAAAATATACTTGTAATTTCCTATAGTTTACGCCGGTATAAAAGTAGAAAGAGTCTTGTTCTTCGCTGTAGTAGTAAAACTCAAACGTATGCTTGCCATAGTCTGTAATTTCAATTGCTTCATCTTCTAGTTCGTCGACAAATTCGAATACAATATCTCTAAATTTGCCTATGTTCTTATTGTTTTCAGAACGAGTAACCCAACGTAAGTTCTCAAGTCTATTGTCGCTTCTTATACGGTTTATATGGTCTACAAGAGGTAAATTGTTAGGATTCGGTATAAAATGAGTTGCAATGACAATATGTTTAAAATAGTTTTTTCCACCCATCCTCATCATAGCATATCCGTCATTTCGCTCCCATCCGCTTAAAACTCTTTTTGTCTTTTTGTTTCTGACTTCAAATGACTCACAACAGTGAATTTCATATTTCTCATCTAACAAACAAGTTTCCCAACGGTCTTCTCCAACAAACTCAGCGTACATTTCAAATAAAATAAAAAAAAATATTTTTTTATTCTTGAGCTATTTGTTGTTCTTGAGCTATTTGTTGCATTTGTTCCATTTGTTGCATTTGTTGTTGAAGTTGTTCTTGTAATACAATACTTTCACCAGTTGCATCTTCCAATTCGAAACTTTCTGCCGTCATTGACAAATACATAGGACATAAAAGTTTTACAGGAACAAAGTTTGCGTCGACTAAGGTTAAGTTTATGTTTGCTAAAGTGTTTGAGTTTACTAAAGCTGAAAACTCTGCATTCGAATGAACAATAGGCAAACCAGCAGAGAAAGTGTTGTTTATACGCATGAGTATCTTTTGGTCATAGTAGTTTCTGTCGATATTCGAATAGCACTTTGAACCTAAGTTTGAAACAATATATAAAATAGGTGTACTTAAAGTCAATGGAACAGACATTCCTTGTATGACACCTTTTCCTGTTATAGGAAATTGTTGGTAGTAAAAACCAGATATAAGTTTTGTATTATAGCTCATATCGTTTATACTAAACTCAGTCGGACATCCAAACATAATGAAACCTGCTCTAGTTGCAGCACATGTTACATCCGTCCTTAAAGTATTAAATAAGTCAACAAAACCTGTTGGTGGTATATCTGAGTAAGTATCTTCAAAGAAGTATTTTTACCATTCACAACAACAAAGTCTTCTGGTGTCAAAAGAGCAAAACAGGCTTTAGTCGTCATCGTGTTTAAGGTCAGTTTACAATATCGTCCTTGAGGACTTTGTAAGTTGTTGTTTATAGAATTATATGACTCAGGGTTTTTAGTCGTAATAGTATAAACCACTATGTCTTCTGCCATTTACTTAGCAAACAAATTTTAATGAAATGTTGTGGTCGTCAAATATTTTTATGACGTCTGGGAAACTATATTTTAAGTTCAACGTTTCACCTCCTTTCATAACGTATATCTTGTCAATGACATTATATGAAACACCACAGCAAGCAATGTCGGGTTCTATTTCTTTGATGTTTATATCGTCTGCCTCTGTCAAAAGTTTCAATAGTTCTTTCAAAACTTCATGAGGTGCTGATGACATATGAGTTCACTTTACAGGGTTGTGCTCAACCAAGTTTAACATTATACCCAAAGCCTGACAAATCTTCTCCTGAGTTTTTAAGTTTGTCTTTAAGTTGTTGGTAGTCGTTTCGAATATCTGCAACAGAACTTAACTCTCTGCTAACTTCAGGGTATGTTGGTTGTTCTTTTACAGGAACTATTGTTATACCATCTTGGTCTTCGTATGGTTTCCCCATTTCAACATCTTTTCTTTGACATTGACAATAACACTTTGACTGTTTGTTTTGAGTGGTGAATTTAACTTCACATCTGCCACCGCCATTAAACCTTTTGAAACACTTACGCTTCTATTTTTCGGAAATGACATTTTACTTAGAATAAAAAGATGGACGTATTTGAGTATCTCTTCGAATTGAAGCAGAACAAAGTTTACACACACAAACAATACAAATACATTGACAGAATAGTTCTTTATACAAACAATGGAAAATGTTATAGAATAGCAGTCTTTGCTGAACCAAAATATTTTCATAAAGCAAAGAAGTTGGTATAACCGAAATGGTGAAAGTTCTTGAAGCAGACAAAAATATAACAACAAAACTTACAGATATTTCTAAAGGTAAGTTTATCTTACAATTTTATGTCAAAACTGGCGTACTGTCAATATTTGACGGAGAGAAGTCAGTTCAAGAACAACTTACTGACCTGCTGCCAAAATCTGCTCGATGGAAGCTGTCGTTATGCCAATCTGAGGGCCCCAGCAGGTTTCATCGAACGAATCTTTCAAAAGAGCATCTTCCGTGAAAAGTGCTATTGGTTTTTGTAAACTTCTTTGCTTTCAATTCATTTGGACCGTCTCTGTCACCAGTATATTGTATTTGAACTGTACCAACAGTTGAAATACCACCCATAAAGTCTTTCTGAGTCAGCAAATGGAAATGCCAAGCCAAAAGTTTGAACGGTCTCCATTTGTATATTGAGTTTTTTGACCTCCTGTATGAGTCCATACTTTCACATATGCAATAGAACTTTGCATTTCAGGTTAATGGTTGTTGTGAAGTTGTTGTTAAAGTTCATAGCATCTAATGTCAAGTTGTATGACCTCATATCCTCAACTGTAGAATATCTTCTCTTGGATAATATTTGCCATCTATGTTTATATGATTATTTAATACCAGGGTTGTAGAAACAAGAATAGTCATTATAGTTCGTCTGAACAGTACAAACATAGTATCTGCATGTTTCATTGCAGTGTTAAAGCAATATCTGTTCTTGCACCTGGGTCAGCACTTTGGTTTCCACTTCACCTGCAAAGTCTTTGACAGTATTTGGTGTATAGGGAACATAAGTGGAACTGCCAATATATTTGGCAGCTAAAGCATTTGAAAATATCTGGGTCCAACATATAGACTGCAAGTCTGCTTTCTATTCTCTTGCATTTCAAACTTTTCGCATGTGAACTTAACTGGGTCCCAAGCAGTTCCAGCAGCATTGAAATAATAGTTTACTTCAGTGTTGAAGTTTGAGAAACCAAAGTCTAAGTAACTTTGTCTTTGCAAAATTCGGCGAATGACGTTTGATTTGCTCCCTTTACGTCTGTAAGAGTGAATGGGTCTTGTGTTGGTGCAATGACTAAGTTATTTTTGCTTGGAGTAAGTTCGATAGAAATTTTTCCTGCCCAGTTTGGCAAGTATTCTTAAAAAACCTGAAGATGAGGAAAGATGACAAAGGAACTCTAAGTTTCAGTTTACTTTGGTTACTGCATTTCCATCTGAACCAGAAAGGTTAACATAAACTCCTGGAACGTTAGGGTCAAGTCTTCTTATTTTCTCAATAGTTGCATTACTGGTCTGTTTGTTCTCTAGCTTGTGGTTGTACTGAGTTTCTCAAAGCGAACCATTCATAGTTTGCCCATGTTACTGTTTGAACTAAGTCAGAGTTAGATATATCTTATATCCCATGAAAACTTCTGGAGCATATTGGTATCCGACATAGAAAATTCCATTGCAACCTTTCTTGTCAGACAACTTGGCAGAAGTTTTATTTCAATGTCTTGTTCCACGTATAAGAAAGAGTTGTCAATAGAAATTATATGAAACCTGTCGCAAGCAATATCTACTGTTGTTGAAGAACCTTCTCCAAACTCACCTACGTTTCCATAAGAAACAGCAGTTGTATATTCGTAAGTTCCAGGAACTATTTCTGACCTTCTAATGGCATTGTCGCATTCGTTATACCATTCGGAAACATTTCCATTCATAGCATCCAAAACTGTTGGCGTTATATTCTGAGCGGCGTACATTTCATATGAGTAAAAATATAGAATAGTTGGATTTATATGTCATAATAGAACCCACTGGACCAAGCTTTACTTTCTTCCTGACTGAGTTTTTAACTCTTCTTTTTCCTTCATTGCCCTCTGCTTGAAGTTGTTGCATCTTTGCATTATGTTCATCTAGTATGTTGCAAATTTCCCATGTCCTTTTTGCCTTTGGCTCTGGTCGCCCATCTCAGGTAACCTATATCCTAGAAAGAGTTTGTCATAGTCTGTATTTGAGTCTTCGCGTATTGTTTGCATGACTCTTTCCTGAGTTTCTGGTTCAAGCTCTTCAAACAGTGCCTGTCCATATGGAATATGCTCGTTTCCAAATATATGTTTTTGTAGCCATTCTGGTTTTCTTTCCATGTTACCAACAATATCTTTGTGAATGGGAAAGCTTTTACCCAATCTTTCAGTCTTGCGTCGTTTATTTCTGTAGTTGGTTTTATTTTGTCAAGGAACATGTTTTTCAATACTAACATTTCATTTGGTACTGTCCATTTGAGTTTTCTTAAATATTCATCCCTTCTCGGTTCATTGTCTGCAAAGTAAGTTTTTATGACATTTTGCAAACTTTCGTTTGCAAGGTCATGTACAATAGGTTCTCTTCCTTCGCCTCCCTAACTTTCTTTCTAAACTCTTCACCAAATATACCATCTCTATGGTTCTGTGTAGTTCTTTGAGATAAATGTTCTAGAACGTCAGGTGTTATATTTCCATCAGCCATGTTCATTTCATACTGGTCCAAAATATCTGCATGTTTCATATCTTTCAATGGCATTAAAGCCGCGCTGAAAATACCAGCTATATCTGGTTCACCATTGACTTCCATTGCGTCTACAACTTCTTGGAATTGGTTGTAAGTTTATGAACCACCTATCCGGTTAGCTTTATGACCCCATCTCATTGTAGTTCCATCGTCTGCAGAAACAAAAGTAGGTTTGTTTCCATCTTGGTTAGGTTCTGAATGAACTTTAAACAATGTTTCATTTCTATATGTTTTCTTGAAATTTAACCTTTTATTTTCACCGAGTTCATCCGAAGATTGAACGTTAAATGCTCGTAAGTAAAAAGGGTTGTTGTATTTGTGTACATTTTCTTTCAGTGCTTCCATTCTATGCTGAATATTTTCATCTGGTGTTGGAGTCTTTTGTATGTCGGCAAACATTTTTCGATATTCTTCTACTATGTCAGCCGAATTTTTTTTAGACTCTTGGAAATATTCCATATTCTCCGCATACTCTTGTTGAGGGTCAAGATTTTTCGGCTGTTCCAAATCTTCATCTAGTTCTGTGAAGTTAGTTTCCAAAGGAGTGACTTGTTCGTTTCCTTCAGGCTCTTCTAGCTGTTGTTGCTGAACTATTTCTTCCATGTCTGGTTGTATCTGAACTAGTTCTTCCTGTGGAGTTTCTTGTACCTCATCTGCTGGCATTTCATATATTCCGAGACCGTTTTCAACAATTTCCCTATCTACGTCATCCGCATTCATAAGCTTTTGTTCTTTCGTTCCGTCTCTATTTTTTACGCGTTTCATGACGAAAGTTGAATTGTCATTTAGCTCTGACATCAAATATCTCGGAGTAAATTCATCCATGTCATTTGGATGATATGCTATTAAATCATATCCCTTAGCGAGCTTGTATTTTCCAGGTTTGAGATTATATCCGTTTTGGTGCTGAGCCATAAAGCTAAATAGGTTCGGGTCAGTATTTCCATCCTTGAACTTTCCAATAGCTTCTTTATATCTGTCACTAAAGTCAATACTATCTGGGAAACCACACTCTTCTTTAAGCATTTTTAAGAATTCTTGGTTTCCTTGTTCTCTACTTCTTTTATGTCCTTGCTCTGTTTGTGGTTGTTGTTGTGCAGGGTTTTGAACTGTTGGTTGTGCTGGATTTTGAACTGTTGGTTGTTGTGTTGGTTGTTGTTGTTGTGTTGTGCAGGGTTTTGAACTGTTGGTTGTTGTGTTGGTTTTGGTGCATGCCTGTGTCTGTGTCCATGTGACGATGTAAATGTTCTAGGTAGTCCTGGTGCAGGTGCTTCTCTTGGAGGGTTTGGTGGTATATAAGTTCCACCAGCTGGCACATATGTTCCATCTGCAGCATAATGTCCTACCTGACTTTTCGTTTTTAAGAAAGCATTTACTAGGTCTGTTTTGGTCTGTTGTAACTCTTTTTCTTGACTTTTCACAACAGTTGCTCTAACGGCGTCATAGGCACTTTGAACTGCCTGTCTCGTTGCTGCATCTGTTATTTTCGTCATATTTTGTGCTACTTCTCTTAACTCGTTGTCGAAACCTTCAGACTTCAGTTTCTTTCCAGATGAGAAGTCGTTCACTAGTTTCACCTTACTATGAAGAGCTTCGAAGGCGTTCTTAAAGTCAGCATTCATTAAAGCTTCATTTGAACTGTCTTCATCCGCTTGTATTTTTGTCCTTATTGACCCTATAAGTTGGGCTGCTTTAGCGTTGGCTTGGGCATCTAACCAGTCATTATTAGCTTTTATATATTCTGCGCTTTTCATTGCCTTTTGCATGGCTGCGTCGTTATTTTTACTTTCTGTGCTAAGTTTTCATACTGTACGGTTTGGTTTTGCAACTGTAAAAGTTTTTCTGCCTTTACATTTGCTTCAACTTCTTTTTTATACTCATCGCTATCCATATATGTCTTCAGGGCTTTTTGTTTTATCTCTTCATCTTTCAGTATTTTATATTGAGTAGTATGGTTTTTCAAATTTATAACATCTTGTTCCATTTTTGCTACTTCTGCTGCTTTTTCTGACACTTTTTTCGCATATTCCTCTGTACTTAGTTCTTTCAGTTGTTCTTCTTTCTTCTTTTTCTCTACGTTTAACTCATTGAGTTTCTTTGTGTGTCTGTCATATTCTAGTTTCTTTTCGTTTTCACTTATTTGCTTCTGTATGTCTATGTTTGACTTTTTGACATCTGTTATTTGATTTTTGAGTGAACTCAAATTCATTTGACTTTGAGGGTTATAGGCTGTTCCGTCTGCAGCTCCACCATAGCCTGCCATTTTCGCTAAAAGTGCCGCTCTTAAACCTCCACTCTGTGCACCAACAACTCGGTTTAAAAGCATAGGGTTGCTTGACATTTGTTGCAACATAGTGGGGTCATTCAGCATTTGTTGTTGCAACTGTTGTTGTGGTGTCAGTCTTACTATTGGATGTTTCAATGCTCTCTTCCTCTTACGTATATTCTTACGTAGCTTACGTGGCATTTTAAGTGAAGTAAAAAACGGTTTTTGACAGATGTTTTATTGTGACTTCTTCGTAAAGACTTTGTTGAGACTTCTTCGTAAAGACTTTGTCAAGACTTCTTCATAAAGACTTTGTAAAGACTTTCTCATGAACTTTCTTGTCAATGTTTTGTAAAGTTCTTCATCGTAAAGACTTTGTAAATGACCCAAAAATATATTTTAGGGTAGAAGGTTAGATATAACCTGTTTTCTAACCTCATTTCTACCCTCTTGAATTTTCATGAATTTTCATGAATTTCTTCGTAAATGTTTTGTTAAGACTTCTTCATCTAATTTCTCATGAACTTTCTTGTCTATGTTTTGTAAAGTTCTTCATCGTAAAGACTTTGTAAAGACTTCTTCGTCTAATTTCTCATGAACTTTCTTGTCTATGTTTTGTAAAGTTCTTCATCGTAAAGACTTTGTTGAGAAAGTTCATGAAAATTCAAGAGGGTAGAAATGAGGTTAGAAAACAGGTTATATCTAACCTTCTACCCTAAAATATATTTTTGCCTGATTTACACTCATTGACGATGAAGTTTTGTAATGTTCTTCATCGTAAAGACTTTGTCAAGAACTTTCTTGTCTATGTTTTGTAAAGACTTCTTCGTAAAGACTTTCTCATGAACTTTGTCAAGAACTTTCTTGTCTATGTTTTGTAAAGACTTCTTCGTAAAGACTTTCTTGTCTATGTTTTGTAAAGACTTTGTAAAGACTTTGTCAAGAACTTTCTTGTCTATGTTTTGTAAAGACTTCTTCGTAAAGACTTTGTAAAGACTTTCTCATGAACTTTCTTGTCTATGTTTTGTAAAGACTTTGTAAAGACTTTGTTGAGAGTTCATCGTAAAGACTTTGTAAAGTTCTTCTTCGTAAAGACTTTGTAAAGACTTCTTCGTAAAGACTTTGTAAAGACTTTGTCAAGAACTTTCTTGTCTATGTTTTGTAAAGACTTCTTCGTAAAGACTTTGTAAAGACTTTCTCATGAACTTTCTTGTCTATGTTTTGTAAAGACTTTGTAAAGACTTTGTTGAGAGTTCATCGTAAAGACTTTGTAAAGTTCTTCTTCGTAAAGACTTTGTTGAGAGTTCCTCATGAACTTTCTTGTCTATGTTTTGTAAAGTTCTTCTTCGTAAAAACTTCATTTATACTAAACATCTTCAGGGCGTAACGCGCCTGGAAGCCCTCCGAATAAAAACTTCATTTATACTCATTCATCCTCAGGGCTAGAAGGCACGAAGTGCCTGGAAGCCCCACTACCTTTTTTTTTTTTTTTTTTTTTTTTTTTTGAATATCATATCAGAAAATGTCGCAAATCTGACATTTACCCGACCAAATAGCAAAAATAATTGAATACTTTTCGCAAAAACTTTAAAAATCGATAAAAATATGAAATATAGATATTAAAGAGACTTTTTATATAATATTCATAAAGATTTTCCAAAAATATGATACCGCAAAATTAAAAAAGTGACGTCTTGAGTGGAGTCAAAGGTCGAAATTGCTAGCTAAATGTTTTTTTAGCGAAATTGCGTATTGTACGTTTTTTCGCAAAACGAAACCCTTATAAAAACAAATATTATATATCAAACTATCAAGAATTTGATTTTTTTTTGCAATTGAAATTGGATCCTAATAAAAATCACATTATGGCTGAGAGTATCCAATCTCAACCGATACAAATATTAATGCTTTCTGCCTAATAGCGAAGTCATATTAATCAACACAAATTTTTGTTTCAGAATGTAAATTCTCAAGGAAAACATCCGATGTGAATGTAAATCATTGGCTCGAGGATTGATTTGGTATTAAAAAAAAAGATATTTGATGATTAATAAAAATATTCAAAAAGAAGATTTAGTTCTTCTTGGCAACTGGCTTACGAGCAACACGCTTCTTGACAATTTGGACCATCTGGTGCTGGTTGCCTTCCATAGCAACACCAGCGTATGTGCGTGTGGCCTTCTTGCGTTGGGCGCGCTTCTCTGTAGCAGCTGTATCAGCGACTGACTTCTTGTGATCGTGGCGGTAGTGCTCTGTCCAGGCGATCTTACGTGGGTTGCGCTTGCGTTCCCACATGCGGAAAGCCTTGCGGGATTCGAAGGCCATAAGGTGCTTGTCTTCACGGATGTGAACGCGGCCGTGGCCAGCGTGGAAGATGTGTCCGGAGAAGCCGCAGATCTCGGTCTTTGTGCTCATCGATCGAAAAGGCCATACAATTGAGAGGTCTGTTTGGACTTTCCTCTGCTTTTATTTTTTTATAAGAATCGTTTAGTTATGGTATTTACATAATGAATAAACATAATTTAATTCATTTATTAGAAAAATAAATATAACTTCCTTTCAATAGTGGAAATAGTCGCCTTACCAGATGAACACATTACAATCTAAGATCTGTTCAATCTATTTGTTGTATTCTGGTGGAATGAAAATGAAGTTTTAATCATTCAATACAAAATCCATAGAACCCTCTTGGATTTAAGATCATTTGATTTAGCACATGATATTTCTTGGCCATAACAACACGCTTTTGATTCCATCTGATCATTTATTGAATGAACGATAGCTCTTATTTGATCAAATAACCTTAAAATTATTTTATTGCTTTCTTTAAAACAAATATATGTCATGAGGTTTTATTAAGATTTCGAATTTTTCTCGATGAATTTATTGATTCATTTATGACATCAAAGTTGCAGAAGCTCAATGAAGGTGCAAAAGAACTTTGGAAAACTACTATAGGTAGTAGAAAAGCAGTTGAGTATGCCCAGATTACTGCATATCTGCTGACAAATCCAGCAAAATTAACTTTTAAAATTTTCTTTCATTTAATACTAGATTCTTTACACCCACGCCCACAATGCGAAAAAGCAGAGTTCACTGAAGATCAACTCAAAGAATTTCTTGATTACGCGATTCTTTCAAAAGAAGTTTATAATGAACCCGCAAAAAGAACCATACCAAAAGAAATTAATCATATAATATTTGAAGATCCAAACTCGAATATTGATAAGACACCATATTTTATTGTTAATAGCGAAGAACGAAATAAAATCATCCTTGCAGTACGTGGATCATATACATTTGGTGATTTCTTCACAGATGTTAAGGCTAGTGCTATAAATGTAGATGGAATTCTCATGCATAATGGCGTTTTTTCAGCAGCCAACGGAATATTTGTACGAAGTTCTGAACATCTTGTAAATCTATCTAAAGAGAATAATGGTAGGCAAATTGTTATTACCGGGCACTCACTTGGTGCAGCAGTTGCCTCTGTTCTTGCCATCCTTATGAAAAAACATTATCCAGATCTAAATATCAAGGCTGTATGCTTTTCACCAGTACCATGTGTTAGTAGTGAAGTCATTCCTGATTCATATAACTACATTACATCGTTTGTTGTCAGTGACGATCCAGTTCCATTTTTATCTCTTCATAACACAGCCCAAGTTCCAGAGACAGAACTCCCAGAAATTATTCGTAAATTCGTAGAAGACTGTATTACGCGTGATATTTCAGATCCACTTCCTCTTCCAGAAGATTTAGACATGTTTTCGAATCCTTTCGAACAACCTTCTCCGTCAATGGATAAAATTATTGAGGATTTGAAGAAGATCTCAATGAGAACAACAGCTTTGTATCCTCCAGGAAGAATGTATAGATTCCTTTTGACAGGTTCTACGTTCAAGAGAATTTCGGCAGAAAAAATTGATGATAATATCGAATATTTCGGTGTATTTAGAAAAGGAGTGAATGAAGAAGATCACGCAATGATAATTTATCATGACAGCGTGGCTGAGTTACTTCAAATGCTCGAAAATGATAAAAAATAGATTCCTGTTTATTTTTAGCACTTAAAAGTAAAATTATAATTTGCCAATGCTTAATTAAATGTTATATACTCTATATATATATTAAGATTGAACACAAATTGAATCACATTTCGGAACATGACTGATATTTAGAAAAATACAATTCGTAAAGTATCTCCAAACTGAATTTTAGAGTTGGAGAAGATTCTTATCCAAACAGGATCCTTAACAATGAAAATGTTTTTAATTCTTATGTTCTTCTAATGGTTTATAGTCTTGTTGGGAAGTAAATCTTTGTAAAACATATTCTAAGTTAATATGGTATCATGTTTTCATAACATTACTCTTTGAATTTGATTATTTTAGATTAAATATAATGAAGATTAAATAAAATATTCCAATAAATGAAGCTTGTAAAATTTATTGAGTTGATGCTGTGATTTATTTTCTTTGTCTTTTCAGCTTTTAATGAAGAAAATTAAAATCGAATAACAAAATTTCCAAAACAATATTATAATCAAACATTATTTCATAAATTTATTTTAGATTTATCCTCATATTATCGATTTTGAAAAATATTTGGAAATATAACAATGCTCCATATTCAAACGGAAGCTCATTGGCTGGTATTCGTTGATAATGTCGAGCTTATTTACTCTTTTTAAATCAAAATCATCATTCAAACTACTCAATTCTTAACTAAATCTGCACATTTTGGGTCCTCATACGAAATTAAAATATAACCTTTAGAACATCTTATCATTTTCAATTGCGCGACAGAGTTGTAATGCAAGATTGTATCATGATTGCATAAATTACTAAATTATTACCATCTACACTAAAATATACAAAGAATTTTAACCAAATCCTCTTTCATATATAAGTATTACTTAAATCATGTGAATCATTAAAATATTTTGATAATTCTTTGATATATCTATAACAACTCTGATGCTTACAAAAAGGTCATTTACAATTTTAATGTTTCAGAAAGTTCGATTAAATCTTGATAACAACCTTCATCGTTATTGGAAAAGATCAAGAATACCAAATATCCTTCTAGAGATAACTCTGATTTAAGTATAAATTATGGCCTCACCCATAACCATAAAATTATTTATTGTTAATATGACAGATAAAACAACATAAATTCAACATAACGAATAATATAATAATATACTCTACTCATTCTGAAGATAAGTATTAATATAAATCTAAAAAAAATAAACAAAAACTCGTAAATTTGATCGAAATTGTATTTTAGCAATTTTTTTTAAATACAAGACAGAAATATAAAATCTCAACTTACTCAAGCATTGCAGCTCTTTCTTCGTTTGCTTCTGAGTAGCTGTATTCTTCATCATGAGAATGCTTTGGTTTTGCGCAGAAGAAGTTAACGAAAACGATATAGCCGATGAAAGCAACAAGAACGACAATGCAAGTGTAGAGTAAAGTGTGGAATACGTTTGTTTCATCCTTTCCCTTTTGAGCTGTGCTATCTTGGGCAGCTTCAGCGGTCTGTGTTGCCTTGTTAGATCCACTTCCGATTGCAGTTGGAACATAAGTTCTCTTAGCAAAGATTTTTCCGGTTGCGTAAAATGCAAGGTCGTTTGTTGTTGGATCATTAGTGACTGTGTTTTGGGTGAAAACAACAGAACCGTAGGTGGATGTATCATCGAGGCGGCATGAAATTACGGTGATCTTTGAATTGGAACCCTTTGTTTGGAACATATTGCACTTAGTTAGGACATTCTTGAAGAATGAGCATGATCTGAAGTCAAGGGATTTGGAATTCTCGACATAAACAAGACCATATGAATTGGCATAGTTGGAGAAAATATTGCACATTGTGAAGAGAGCATTGTTGCAGTTAAGAAGGTAAATGACACCACATGGGCTTACATTATTTTCAAATGTACTGTAAGAAACCTTGAAAGACTTTTGTGTTTCGAAATAAATGTTACCGTAGGCATAGGACTTGGTTTTGCCGTTAAGAGCTGAACATGAAGAAATGTTAATGCTTGTAACAGTTGGGAAACCTTGGAGATTAAGTTGGCGGCTACCTGTTGCGCATTGGTAAGCACTTAAATAGGAAAGTGTGTAAGGAATATCAACAGATGTTTCAACATAACCAATAACAGAATCTTGGGCAGCACCAATTGTTGATTTGTAAATTGCATTTCTATAAAAATATGGTTTGAATGTTCCGCTAAGAGCGAATGAACTTCCACGGTTTCCGATACATGATTCGAAATAGTTGGTAGTAATGTTTGCCCAGCTTCCTTCGGATGTACCGTAGAGAGTAATTGGACCTGGACCTGATGCTGAGCCAACTTTGATGAATTGGCACTTATTTATAACAATATCTTGAGACATAGCAATGTTGAGTGCAGCCGATTGTGGGCCAGTGTAATTCTCACTGGCAATATTGTATATAAGGGTGAAGAACATCAGTAATACAATTGAATGAGCTTATTTTTTTGAGAAGAACATAGAAATTATATGATTCACTTTTGAGTCATAGTTAAGGAAAGACCGTAATCTCACATCTTCATTTAAACTAGTTTATTAAGTATTGTATGAGATAAAAACCAATAATATATTCTGAAAAAGGAAAACCATATATGACGCAAATTTGCGTCATAGTTGGTAATAAGGATAAGTTATTATTTAGAACAGGATAAAAGAAATAAATAACTATTCGATAATCATTTCATATTTCCATGTATCGTTTGAATATTTTTTTTTAAATCGAAAGTTGAAATTTATTGGGGAGAAGCTTCCTAAACTTTTTAATCCCATAAATATGGTCATTATCTGGAATAAAGAGTTAAGCGTCATATGTCACTTTTTGTACTAAGGAAACATCGACTTTATGCGTTATGACTTTTCGATGAGGAAACAAGTGTTCACGTATTATAAACTTCCTTATTCCAATAAACCGGCCCTAAACATAATTAATTTTAAGCATTATAATGGTCTCTTTTCTATGATAACCAAATCAATTTGGTTATCATAGAAAAGCACCAAAAACTGGAATAGGAATCGGCAATATGGAATTATGAAACAACTAGGATAAAATGGATATGGGACATTCATGAATGCATTCACTTTTTTCAAGACTTTTTAATGAATTTCAAATTCCTCAGATTATTTTCAATAGATTTTCCGTACCATATCATTTTTATTAGACAAAGCTATCTTTTCGATGAAATTTTTGCAAAAATACTCTGTTTTGAAAAAGATTTATGTAAATTTTTTGATAAAAGTGTCTTGAATGATTATCATTGATAATACCATTCCAATTGAATGCTGTTTTCGGCTGCTTTTATAAAACTTTGATCATATTGTACTCATAATTTTTTTTTGTATTTTGGTCAAAAACTAAGCTAACATCAGCTGTATATTTGCATAAGCCATTAATAAGCTTTGGTATAGGTTATACTGAGTTTAGACGATCATACAATTTAGACTTTTTTCATTTAATTTAGTCTAACAAAGAGTGATTATCTTACTATTTGATTCATAAATATATAGGAAATAATAGTTTTATACCTTAATATGATAAAATTTTATAAAATTTTCTCTTCTCCTTTGGCAATATTAGTCATTGGGGAGAAGCTTCCTAAACTTTTTAATCCCATAAATATGGTCATTATCTGGAATAAAGAGTTAAGCGTCATATGTCACTTTTTGTACTAAGGAAACATCGACTTTATGCGTTATGACTTTTCGATGAGGAAACAAGTGTTCACGTATTATAAACTTCCTTATTCCAATAAACCGGCCCTAAACATAATTAATTTTAAGCATTATAATGGTCTCTTTTCTATGATAACCAAATCAATTTGGTTATCATAGAAAAGCACCAAAAACTGGAATAGGAATAGCCGCGTTAAAACAGGAATAGGCAATATGGAAACAAGGGTAGACTCAAACTCATACTCAAGGCAAGACTGATACAAGAATTACAACAAAATTTTACAAAATCTATTATTTATCTCAATTTAATGGCAGGTTTTAGTACCCGAAGAGTTTGCATTCTACTTTTTGCTCTTATTTTACAAAAATATTCTAAAAATTTGTAACTTCTTTTATAATATAATACTTTTTTTCAAATTTACTTTCCAAACGTTAATGTCTTGTTACGGCTATATCTTTGTACGGGGAAATAAAGAAATTTTATTATGCTATTATATTATTTTTTTAAATCAATATCTAATCAATAGTAAGTTAGATTTTTTATTAAAAGAGCAAATAAAGATACGATCGAGCAATAGTTTATTTTAAATCTCAATATTATAAAATAAATGTTCAAAATTTTTAAGTAATAATACTAAATACTTAAATAAGTAAAAGCACACAAGAAAAATATTCACTAACTTAAGAAAAAATCATATATTTAGAGAATTATCCCTTATAATAAGATTAAAAAAAATTAAACTGTTTTCAATCATCATCATCACCAGCTCCATAGAACTTGTGTTTGCGATAGATGACACATTTTGCAAGCCATTTGACACCACCAAGATATGACCACAAATCGCTGCCAACATCTCCACCTTGAAGACCTTTGATCAAACCATCAGGAACAATGTAAGTAATTTCATCGTCGAGCATGAACCAAACTCTTCCTTTGTTGACGAAGGCAACGAAATGACCTTGATGATAAGCAATAATGGAATGTATCTTAAATACATACGTTCCATCACTGAGTTGAGTTTTGTAGTTCTTCTTGATCTCAAATTTGTCAAAGAAGACATTTGGATCAGACCAATTCCTCTGAACGTCGACCCAGAGGAATGTTGAGATTTCATTGATATGAGAATCATCTGTGCACATTTGTTTAATTCCTTGATCAATACCTGCTGCACCAAGAGGAATGTGAAGCGAAACCGAATAGAAGCTTTCATCAGGAGTCTCAGTTTGATATTGGAATGTAACGGCAATATCTGGTTTGTTTGCTGATTCCGTAACATCATGTACAATCTTTTGAAATGTGTCATCGGCATCTTGCTGCTGGAAGTATTGCTTGCCGAGTGTTGTGATGAATTGTGAGCATGAAATTGTGTATTCCTTGTGGCGGTAGTGCAACATCTGATCATAAATTTCGGCAAGTGCTTTCACTGGCGTATATTCGACATCTCCCAAATGCTCCATTACATCTTTTCTGAAAGTATTTACGTAGAACAAAACTTGCAAAACGGCATTGACATGGCAGGTAGCTCCCTCATTATGTAATCCTGGAATTGACATTTTTGTTTCGATGTTGTAGATTGCATTTTGTGTTCTTTTAACAAGTATCTTATCAATCTTTTCATATCCAGCTAGTGGAGATGGAATCTTCATTGGAGTTTCTGGAGTTTGGAGATAAAGATCTTTTGGAACACATCTTGGCTTTGGCATTGGGCTTCCTGAACCATTTGGTTCTGGTGTTGCTGCAGCTTCTTTTTCATCTTTTGGAGTGCAAGGAAAATCGCAGTTATCCTTCTCACTGAGAGGTGTGGAATCGATGTGATAGTTATCTAAAGCAAACAATCCTTGAACAATAAGTGGAAGATTGCCTTTTTCACCACGATATCCTATTGCCAAGACACTCCAATTACTTTTATCGCGTGCAAAGCGGCGTTCGACAATTTGGCGATCATGTGCAATCGCATTATTGCGTTTTGTAACTTCTTCGTCATCACCTCTTTGCATAATGACGGCTGTTGGATGGTATTTCTGAATACCGATGTAACCTCTATCTGCAAGAAGTCCTAATGCAACAGATTCAACTCCACGTTGGACATGTAAAAAATCTGAAGCTCCTGATAAATCAAATACTTTCTTATCGTGAACTGAAGCTAAAAAACTTGTATTCATGTGAATTACCTGTCCTAAAGGATTAACAAGAACTTGAACCTTCATACCATTGCAATGGTTTTTAGCATCCCATGAACTTTTACGCTCAGCAAGATCAAGAGGAACGGTAAAAGGAATAGTAGAGCTATCAACTGCAGCAACACATGTTGGAAAGTTATCGAACTCCTTGTCACAGGGAGAATATTGTTTTGGAATGAATTCAGCAATGAAAATTGGGAACATCCTGTTTGTTGTTTTGTTAATGATTTTGCTGAGGTAACTCTGTTTCAAACTAACAATTCCTGACATTTTTTGCAATGGAAGATAAGTGCAATAGTAAGTTAATGTTAGGAATAACGCATCTAATGGATCACAACCGTTTTTCCGACCGCGTCTGGATGAAAACTCATGCTCGCGAACAACATCAACTAAATACAAGAGTTGATCCAAAGAAAAGTTACAAAGGTCTTTGACATTTAAGATTGGGTGTGCCTCAAGGAATTTTTGTAAGCTAAACTTTCTGACAACTTTAAATTCTTCGGCATTAGCTGGTGCTTGATTTTCATCTTCACTTGCGGGCTCTGATTCATCAAGATAAGCTAAGTGCATTTGCATTCTCACGATTTCCTTGGATCGGGTTTTGGACTTCTGGATATCATCCAAGAACTCGGAATCATCCTTGTACTCCATTAATGAAAGTGATATGAACATTTCTTCTAAGAGTTTTCATTCAATTCATGTTTTTAAGAAGTTAGTGAATTAATTTTCATATCTCAGAAATTCGAAAAATAATTGTTTAAGGATACCCTTACATTGCGTAGTTAGAAAGAGAATATGATATTGTCATGATTGCTAAAGTTTTAGGCTCCAGAAATGAATATACATCAAACTGAAACAATTGATAAATTGAATGAACTTTTGAGAGGTTCTCAAATAAAAAAAATTATCTAATTTTTTACAATATTACTATTATTTTATCCACATATGTATATATAGTAATTTGAGAAAACTTTTAGGAAAAAATAAGTTTAATAAAAATCTGAATTTTACTTGTTGTGGGATTGTTATTAATTGACACTCCAGACGTATTACTAATAGTTATGCGTATGCAATTAAAGTATTTCTGATGGACAAAATGTGAGATTTATATCAGATAATTCATTTCTACTATTAAGTTATTCATTTATGAGTTTGCACTTATTCGCACTAAATAAATAACTATTAAAAATTGTTTTAATTAATTGACACCATATAATAGAGTGAATTTTGTTTGATCAAACAACAATAGATGATAGATATAAAGCCAAGAAACTTGCTATTAATATGCTCTACTTGCTATTTCAATGTAAGTATGATATTTTCTAAATGTTTCGTTCAGATAACTTAGATATATTAGTCAAAATTTGAAATTTTAATAGCACATATATTAAAAATAATTATTATTCATAAAAGATTAATGAAATAGTAAAAAAAAATCAATCAAATTATAAAAATACAACATTTAGAAGAATTCTTATTATCCTTCAAAAAGTCAGTATTTCTGCTGTAATTTTCTACAACATTGTAGTTATTGCACTTTGTCTATGGATTTGTATATATGTTATATATAAATTATATATCTAAACTGCCCATAAGTGCAATTTTTATATAAATTGTTTATTTCTTTAACAATTTCATATGAAATATGCTTTTTTAAGCGTATCAAAGCTGTGTTCTTAATGTGCATGGATATATCAAGAAAAATGTCGAAAAAAAATGTGAATTCACAAATTCACTGAATTTTCACCGTTTTTTGAATTTTGCTACAGCACTAATATTAAATAATACTAAAATCTTCTGTCTTTGTAAAAGAATAAATTCTGACAAAAAGTGCTCGTTTAAATTTAATGATCATCTGTATGACTAAGTGGTAAAAAGTGTTTATGACCAAAAAAGGGTTACATGCTTAGTCTCTTTTTCTGACAGGATACTCTAGATTTACATGATCTCTATTTCATATCTCCGTTTTTAGATTCTTCGACAGATTTTATGATAGAAAACCAAGATTAACAAATTTCCGGCATGTTAATGAAGAAATCTGCAGCTACCCTCAATATTCTTTCAATAATCAGTATCGTTTCTCTTACAATTTATTTTTTTCTCAATAATTTAACAAGAAATAACAATACACACTTAGTTTTACGTATAAAAGCTAAGTGTCGAACTTAATCAACTTTACTTACTTAGCAAATGAATATTTTTGTGGTTGCGAGTTCTGAATGCTGAAGTTTTAGATTTCTCTATAAATGATATCATTGCACTTACAATGTTGTTCCAGCCTATCGCATAAATCATAGAAAATCCAAAAAAAAAAATAATATAAAGAAAATTCATGTCATGAAGTTCAAAAAAATACCGTGTAACATTAAAATTTGTTATGCATAATACATTTTAGCTATTATTGATTTTTTTTAATTTTCGAGAAATTGAATGGTGAGTCCGATAGAGAAATTTTTAAAAATCCTAGTCCCTCATAGAAGTAATTTCCCTCGTCTCCCATACTTCCAAATGTATGCATATGACATAAACTTTTATGCATTACACAAATGGCCAATAATATCTATAGAGTAAAAAATTAGAAATTTAATTTTTTTATATGATAGTTATATTTCAGATTTGCGAGCGTAACTTTTTTCTCCATGGCATACTTGTTTTAAGAGCAAATGATCAAAATCGTCCTTCAATTATTGAAGGAGCTGATATCTTTTGAAAATTGAATTGAAAGGGTATTCAATTTTCAAATTTCCTCTCAATTTTGGAAACATATCAACTCTATGAATTAACAATTATGTGCCTTCACAGTTTATCAGTCATATAAGGTGCTTATAAAGAAAAAAGTTACGCTCGCAAAATATGTTTTTATATAGATTTCACATAAAATAATTATGTAATTTCTAAAAATATTTTTGTTCTTGAATATTAAAGTGTATTGTAGTTTAAAAAGTTTTAAATATGTTGCTAAAATTTCAGGTTTATAGCTCATGTCTAGCATGACTTCTTTGTATGCGCAAAAAATCTGACACGTAAGGGTATCCTTAACACAAAAATTGATCAAATGCTTCTCTAATTATCTAAATAGCTAAAATTGTAAATTCAAGATATTTGACACAAATTCAATTTTGACGGTTTGAAACAGTGCGTTTATTCTTCCGTTTATTTCTAAAAGCATAGCATTTTTATTAAATATGATTCTAATAATTTTTTGGATTAAACAGATATCTGTGGTCAATTCTATTGATTTTTTTTCCACTCGGAATACATTTTTAAGATATGTAATTTGATCCCACTACTATCAAATGATTAATGCATATAAAAAAAGCAATTACATTTAAAAAAACGAACTATTGAAAAATTGACAGTTGACGGTATAGTTTCAATTTTTTGAATTGATATCGACTATTTTAAAAATGAAACTCTTTTGGAGTTTTTTATGCATCAAAAGGTATTAGTAATATTTTACGAACTATTTTAAAAATGAAACTCTTTTGGAGTTTTTTTATGGTAATGTATTATTACTGGGGAGAAGCTTCCTAAACTTTTTAATCCCATAAATATGGTCATTATCTGGAATAAAGAGTTAAGCGTCATATGTCACTTTTTGTACTAAGGAAACATCGACTTTATGCGTTATGACTTTTCGATGAGGAAACAAGTGTTCACGTATTATAAACTTCCTTATTCCAATAAACCGGCCCTAAACATAATTAATTTTAAGCATTATAATGGTCTCTTTTCTATGATAACCAAATCAATTTGGTTATCATAGAAAAGCACCAAAAAATGGAATAGGAATAGCCGCGTTAAAACAGGAATAGGCAATATGGAAACAAGGGTAGACTCAAACTCATACTCAAGGCAAGACTGATACAAGAATTACAACAAAATTTTACAAAATCTATTATTTATCTCAATTTAATGGCAGGTTTTAGTACCCGAAGAGTTTGCATTCTACTTTTTGCTCTTATTTTACAAAAATATTCTAAAAATTTGTAACTTCTTTTATAATATAATACTTTTTTTCAAATTTACTTTCCAAACGTTAATGTCTTGTTACGGCTATATCTTTGTACGGGGAAATAAAGAAATTTTATTATGCTATTATATTATTTTTTTAAATCAATATCTAATCAATAGTAAGTTAGATTTTTTATTAAAAGAGCAAATAAAGATACGATCGAGCAATAGTTTATTTTAAATCTCAATATTATAAAATAAATGTTCAAAATTTTTAAGTAATAATACTAAATACTTAAATAAGTAAAAGCACACAAGAAAAATATTCACTAACTTAAGAAAAAATCATATATTTAGAGAATTATCCCTTATAATAAGATTAAAAAAAATTAAACTGTTTTCAATCATCATCATCACCAGCTCCATAGAACTTGTGTTTGCGATAGATGACACATTTTGCAAGCCATTTGACACCACCAAGATATGACCACAAATCGCTGCCAACATCTCCACCTTGAAGACCTTTGATCAAACCATCAGGAACAATGTAAGTAATTTCATCGTCGAGCATGAACCAAACTCTTCCTTTGTTGACGAAGGCAACGAAATGACCTTGATGATAAGCAATAATGGAATGTATCTTAAATACATACGTTCCATCACTGAGTTGAGTTTTGTAGTTCTTCTTGATCTCAAATTTGTCAAAGAAGACATTTGGATCAGACCAATTCCTCTGAACGTCGACCCAGAGGAATGTTGAGATTTCATTGATATGAGAATCATCTGTGCACATTTGTTTAATTCCTTGATCAATACCTGCTGCACCAAGAGGAATGTGAAGCGAAACCGAATAGAAGCTTTCATCAGGAGTCTCAGTTTGATATTGGAATGTAACGGCAATATCTGGTTTGTTTGCTGATTCCGTAACATCATGTACAATCTTTTGAAATGTGTCATCGGCATCTTGCTGCTGGAAGTATTGCTTGCCGAGTGTTGTGATGAATTGTGAGCATGAAATTGTGTATTCCTTGTGGCGGTAGTGCAACATCTGATCATAAATTTCGGCAAGTGCTTTCACTGGCGTATATTCGACATCTCCCAAATGCTCCATTACATCTTTTCTGAAAGTATTTACGTAGAACAAAACTTGCAAAACGGCATTGACATGGCAGGTAGCTCCCTCATTATGTAATCCTGGAATTGACATTTTTGTTTCGATGTTGTAGATTGCATTTTGTGTTCTTTTAATAAGTATCTTATCAATCTTTTCATATCCAGCTAGTGGAGATGGAATCTTCATTGGAGTTTCTGGAGTTTGGAGATAAAGATCTTTTGGAACACATCTTGGCTTTGGCATTGGGCTTCCTGAACCATTTGGTTCTGGTGTTGCTGCAGCTTCTTTTTCATCTTTTGGAGTGCAAGGAAAATCGCAGTTATCCTTCTCACTGAGAGGTGTGGAATCGATGTGATAGTTATCTAAAGCAAACAATCCTTGAACAATAAGTGGAAGATTGCCTTTTTCACCACGATATCCTATTGCCAAGACACTCCAATTACTTTTATCGCGTGCAAAGCGGCGTTCGACAATTTGGCGATCATGTGCAATCGCATTATTGCGTTTTGTAACTTCTTCGTCATCACCTCTTTGCATAATGACGGCTGTTGGATGGTATTTCTGAATACCGATGTAACCTCTATCTGCAAGAAGTCCTAATGCAACAGATTCAACTCCACGTTGGACATGTAAAAAATCTGAAGCTCCTGATAAATCAAATACTTTCTTATCGTGAACTGAAGCTAAAAAACTTGTATTCATGTGAATTACCTGTCCTAAAGGATTAACAAGAACTTGAACCTTCATACCATTGCAATGGTTTTTAGCATCCCATGAACTTTTACGCTCAGCAAGATCAAGAGGAACGGTAAAAGGAATAGTAGAGCTATCAACTGCAGCAACACATGTTGGAAAGTTATCGAACTCCTTGTCACAGGGAGAATATTGTTTTGGAATGAATTCAGCAATGAAAATTGGGAACATCCTGTTTGTTGTTTTGTTAATGATTTTGCTGAGGTAACTCTGTTTCAAACTAACAATTCCTGACATTTTTTGCAATGGAAGATAAGTGCAATAGTAAGTTAATGTTAGGAATAACGCATCTAATGGATCACAACCGTTTTTCCGACCGCGTCTGGATGAAAACTCATGCTCGCGAACAACATCAACTAAATACAAGAGTTGATCCAAAGAAAAGTTACAAAGGTCTTTGACATTTAAGATTGGGTGTGCCTCAAGGAATTTTTGTAAGCTAAACTTTCTGACAACTTTAAATTCTTCGGCATTAGCTGGTGCTTGATTTTCATCTTCACTTGCGGGCTCTGATTCATCAAGATAAGCTAAGTGCATTTGCATTCTCACGATTTCCTTGGATCGGGTTTTGGACTTCTGGATATCATCCAAGAACTCGGAATCATCCTTGTACTCCATTAATGAAAGTGATATGAACATTTCTTCTAAGAGTTTTCATTCAATTCATGTTTTTAAGAAGTTAGTGAATTAATTTTCATATCTCAGAAATTCGAAAAATAATTGTTTAAGGATACCCTTACATTGCGTAGTTAGAAAGAGAATATGATATTGTCATGATTGCTAAAGTTTTAGGCTCCAGAAATGAATATACATCAAACTGAAACAATTGATAAATTGAATGAACTTTTGAGAGGTTCTCAAATAAAAAAAATTATCTAATTTTTTACAATATTACTATTATTTTATCCACATATGTATATATAGTAATTTGAGAAAACTTTTAGGAAAAAATAAGTTTAATAAAAATCTGAATTTTACTTGTTGTGGGATTGTTATTAATTGACACTCCAGACGTATTACTAATAGTTATGCGTATGCAATTAAAGTATTTCTGATGGACAAAATGTGAGATTTATATCAGATAATTCATTTCTACTATTAAGTTATTCATTTATGAGTTTGCACTTATTCGCACTAAATAAATAACTATTAAAAATTGTTTTAATTAATTGACACCATATAATAGAGTGAATTTTGTTTGATCAAACAACAATAGATGATAGATATAAAGCCAAGAAACTTGCTATTAATATGCTCTACTTGCTATTTCAATGTAAGTATGATATTTTCTAAATGTTTCGTTCAGATAACTTAGATATATTAGTCAAAATTTGAAATTTTAATAGCACATATATTAAAAATAATTATTATTCATAAAAGATTAATGAAATAGTAAAAAAAAATCAATCAAATTATAAAAATACAACATTTAGAAGAATTCTTATTATCCTTCAAAAAGTCAGTATTTCTGCTGTAATTTTCTACAACATTGTAGTTATTGCACTTTGTCTATGGATTTGTATATATGTTATATATAAATTATATATCTAAACTGCCCATAAGTGCAATTTTTATATAAATTGTTTATTTCTTTAACAATTTCATATGAAATATGCTTTTTTAAGCGTATCAAAGCTGTGTTCTTAATGTGCATGGATATATCAAGAAAAATGTCGAAAAAAAATGTGAATTCACAAATTCACTGAATTTTCACCGTTTTTTGAATTTTGCTACAGCACTAATATTAAATAATACTAAAATCTTCTGTCTTTGTAAAAGAATAAATTCTGACAAAAAGTGCTCGTTTAAATTTAATGATCATCTGTATGACTAAGTGGTAAAAAGTGTTTATGACCAAAAAAGGGTTACATGCTTAGTCTCTTTTTCTGACAGGATACTCTAGATTTACATGATCTCTATTTCATATCTCCGTTTTTAGATTCTTCGACAGATTTTATGATAGAAAACCAAGATTAACAAATTTCCGGCATGTTAATGAAGAAATCTGCAGCTACCCTCAATATTCTTTCAATAATCAGTATCGTTTCTCTTACAATTTATTTTTTTCTCAATAATTTAACAAGAAATAACAATACACACTTAGTTTTACGTATAAAAGCTAAGTGTCGAACTTAATCAACTTTACTTACTTAGCAAATGAATATTTTTGTGGTTGCGAGTTCTGAATGCTGAAGTTTTAGATTTCTCTATAAATGATATCATTGCACTTACAATGTTGTTCCAGCCTATCGCATAAATCATAGAAAATCCAAAAAAAAAATAATATAAAGAAAATTCATGTCATGAAGTTCAAAAAAATACCGTGTAACATTAAAATTTGTTATGCATAATACATTTTAGCTATTATTGATTTTTTTTAATTTTCGAGAAATTGAATGGTGAGTCCGATAGAGAAATTTTTAAAAATCCTAGTCCCTCATAGAAGTAATTTCCCTCGTCTCCCATACTTCCAAATGTATGCATATGACATAAACTTTTATGCATTACACAAATGGCCAATAATATCTATAGAGTAAAAAATTAGAAATTTAATTTTTTTATATGATAGTTATATTTCAGATTTGCGAGCGTAACTTTTTTCTCCATGGCATACTTGTTTTAAGAGCAAATGATCAAAATCGTCCTTCAATTATTGAAGGAGCTGATATCTTTTGAAAATTGAATTGAAAGGGTATTCAATTTTCAAATTTCCTCTCAATTTTGGAAACATATCAACTCTATGAATTAACAATTATGTGCCTTCACAGTTTATCAGTCATATAAGGTGCTTATAAAGAAAAAAGTTACGCTCGCAAAATATGTTTTTATATAGATTTCACATAAAATAATTATGTAATTTCTAAAAAGAATATTTTTGTTCTTGAATATTAAAGTGTATTGTAGTTTAAAAAGTTTTAAATATGTTGCTAAAATTTCAGGTTTATAGCTCATGTCTAGCATGACTTCTTTGTATGCGCAAAAAATCTGACACGTAAGGGTATCCTTAACACAAAAATTGATCAAATGCTTCTCTAATTATCTAAATAGCTAAAATTGTAAATTCAAGATATTTGACACAAATTCAATTTTGACGGTTTGAAACAGTGCGTTTATTCTTCCGTTTATTTCTAAAAGCATAGCATTTTTATTAAATATGATTCTAATAATATTTTTGGATTAAACAGATATCTGTGGTCAATTCTATTGATTTTTTTTCCACTCGGAATACATTTTTAAGATATGTAATTTGATCCCACTACTATCAAATGATTAATGCATATAAAAAAAGCAATTACATTTAAAAAAACGAACTATTGAAAAATTGACAGTTGACGGTATAGTTTCAATTTTTTGAATTGATATCGACTATTTTAAAAATGAAACTCTTTTGGAGTTTTTTATGCATCAAAAGGTATTAGTAATATTTTACGAACTATTTTAAAAATGAAACTCTTTTGGAGTTTTTTTATGGTAATGTATTATTACTGGGGAGAAGCTTCCTAAACTTTTTAATCCCATAAATATGGTCATTATCTGGAATAAAGAGTTAAGCGTCATATGTCACTTTTTGTACTAAGGAAACATCGACTTTATGCGTTATGACTTTTCGATGAGGAAACAAGTGTTCACGTATTATAAACTTCCTTATTCCAATAAACCGGCCCTAAACATAATTAATTTTAAGCATTATAATGGTCTCTTTTCTATGATAACCAAATCAATTTGGTTATCATAGAAAAGCACCAAAAAATGGAATAGGAATAGCCGCGTTAAAACAGGAATAGGCAATATGGAAACAAGGGTAGACTCAAACTCATACTCAAGGCAAGACTGATACAAGAATTACAACAAAATTTTACAAAATCTATTATTTATCTCAATTTAATGGCAGGTTTTAGTACCCGAAGAGTTTGCATTCTACTTTTTGCTCTTATTTTACAAAAATATTCTAAAAATTTGTAACTTCTTTTATAATATAATACTTTTTTTCAAATTTACTTTCCAAACGTTAATGTCTTGTTACGGCTATATCTTTGTACGGGGAAATAAAGAAATTTTATTATGCTATTATATTATTTTTTTAAATCAATATCTAATCAATAGTAAGTTAGATTTTTTATTAAAAGAGCAAATAAAGATACGATCGAGCAATAGTTTATTTTAAATCTCAATATTATAAAATAAATGTTCAAAATTTTTAAGTAATAATACTAAATACTTAAATAAGTAAAAGCACACAAGAAAAATATTCACTAACTTAAGAAAAAATCATATATTTAGAGAATTATCCCTTATAATAAGATTAAAAAAAATTAAACTGTTTTCAATCATCATCATCACCAGCTCCATAGAACTTGTGTTTGCGATAGATGACACATTTTGCAAGCCATTTGACACCACCAAGATATGACCACAAATCGCTGCCAACATCTCCACCTTGAAGACCTTTGATCAAACCATCAGGAACAATGTAAGTAATTTCATCGTCGAGCATGAACCAAACTCTTCCTTTGTTGACGAAGGCAACGAAATGACCTTGATGATAAGCAATAATGGAATGTATCTTAAATACATACGTTCCATCACTGAGTTGAGTTTTGTAGTTCTTCTTGATCTCAAATTTGTCAAAGAAGACATTTGGATCAGACCAATTCCTCTGAACGTCGACCCAGAGGAATGTTGAGATTTCATTGATATGAGAATCATCTGTGCACATTTGTTTAATTCCTTGATCAATACCTGCTGCACCAAGAGGAATGTGAAGCGAAACCGAATAGAAGCTTTCATCAGGAGTCTCAGTTTGATATTGGAATGTAACGGCAATATCTGGTTTGTTTGCTGATTCCGTAACATCATGTACAATCTTTTGAAATGTGTCATCGGCATCTTGCTGCTGGAAGTATTGCTTGCCGAGTGTTGTGATGAATTGTGAGCATGAAATTGTGTATTCCTTGTGGCGGTAGTGCAACATCTGATCATAAATTTCGGCAAGTGCTTTCACTGGCGTATATTCGACATCTCCCAAATGCTCCATTACATCTTTTCTGAAAGTATTTACGTAGAACAAAACTTGCAAAACGGCATTGACATGGCAGGTAGCTCCCTCATTATGTAATCCTGGAATTGACATTTTTGTTTCGATGTTGTAGATTGCATTTTGTGTTCTTTTAATAAGTATCTTATCAATCTTTTCATATCCAGCTAGTGGAGATGGAATCTTCATTGGAGTTTCTGGAGTTTGGAGATAAAGATCTTTTGGAACACATCTTGGCTTTGGCATTGGGCTTCCTGAACCATTTGGTTCTGGTGTTGCTGCAGCTTCTTTTTCATCTTTTGGAGTGCAAGGAAAATCGCAGTTATCCTTCTCACTGAGAGGTGTGGAATCGATGTGATAGTTATCTAAAGCAAACAATCCTTGAACAATAAGTGGAAGATTGCCTTTTTCACCACGATATCCTATTGCCAAGACACTCCAATTACTTTTATCGCGTGCAAAGCGGCGTTCGACAATTTGGCGATCATGTGCAATCGCATTATTGCGTTTTGTAACTTCTTCGTCATCACCTCTTTGCATAATGACGGCTGTTGGATGGTATTTCTGAATACCGATGTAACCTCTATCTGCAAGAAGTCCTAATGCAACAGATTCAACTCCACGTTGGACATGTAAAAAATCTGAAGCTCCTGATAAATCAAATACTTTCTTATCGTGAACTGAAGCTAAAAAACTTGTATTCATGTGAATTACCTGTCCTAAAGGATTAACAAGAACTTGAACCTTCATACCATTGCAATGGTTTTTAGCATCCCATGAACTTTTACGCTCAGCAAGATCAAGAGGAACGGTAAAAGGAATAGTAGAGCTATCAACTGCAGCAACACATGTTGGAAAGTTATCGAACTCCTTGTCACAGGGAGAATATTGTTTTGGAATGAATTCAGCAATGAAAATTGGGAACATCCTGTTTGTTGTTTTGTTAATGATTTTGCTGAGGTAACTCTGTTTCAAACTAACAATTCCTGACATTTTTTGCAATGGAAGATAAGTGCAATAGTAAGTTAATGTTAGGAATAACGCATCTAATGGATCACAACCGTTTTTCCGACCGCGTCTGGATGAAAACTCATGCTCGCGAACAACATCAACTAAATACAAGAGTTGATCCAAAGAAAAGTTACAAAGGTCTTTGACATTTAAGATTGGGTGTGCCTCAAGGAATTTTTGTAAGCTAAACTTTCTGACAACTTTAAATTCTTCGGCATTAGCTGGTGCTTGATTTTCATCTTCACTTGCGGGCTCTGATTCATCAAGATAAGCTAAGTGCATTTGCATTCTCACGATTTCCTTGGATCGGGTTTTGGACTTCTGGATATCATCCAAGAACTCGGAATCATCCTTGTACTCCATTAATGAAAGTGATATGAACATTTCTTCTAAGAGTTTTCATTCAATTCATGTTTTTAAGAAGTTAGTGAATTAATTTTCATATCTCAGAAATTCGAAAAATAATTGTTTAAGGATACCCTTACATTGCGTAGTTAGAAAGAGAATATGATATTGTCATGATTGCTAAAGTTTTAGGCTCCAGAAATGAATATACATCAAACTGAAACAATTGATAAATTGAATGAACTTTTGAGAGGTTCTCAAATAAAAAAAATTATCTAATTTTTTACAATATTACTATTATTTTATCCACATATGTATATATAGTAATTTGAGAAAACTTTTAGGAAAAAATAAGTTTAATAAAAATCTGAATTTTACTTGTTGTGGGATTGTTATTAATTGACACTCCAGACGTATTACTAATAGTTATGCGTATGCAATTAAAGTATTTCTGATGGACAAAATGTGAGATTTATATCAGATAATTCATTTCTACTATTAAGTTATTCATTTATGAGTTTGCACTTATTCGCACTAAATAAATAACTATTAAAAATTGTTTTAATTAATTGACACCATATAATAGAGTGAATTTTGTTTGATCAATCAAACAACAATAGATGATAGATATAAAGCCAAGAAACTTGCTATTAATATGCTCTACTTGCTATTTCAATGTAAGTATGATATTTTCTAAATGTTTCGTTCAGATAACTTAGATATATTAGTCAAAATTTGAAATTTTAATAGCACATATATTAAAAATAATTATTATTCATAAAAGATTAATGAAATAGTAAAAAAAAATCAATCAAATTATAAAAATACAACATTTAGAAGAATTCTTATTATCCTTCAAAAAGTCAGTATTTCTGCTGTAATTTTCTACAACATTGTAGTTATTGCACTTTGTCTATGGATTTGTATATATGTTATATATAAATTATATATCTAAACTGCCCATAAGTGCAATTTTTATATAAATTGTTTATTTCTTTAACAATTTCATATGAAATATGCTTTTTTAAGCGTATCAAAGCTGTGTTCTTAATGTGCATGGATATATCAAGAAAAATGTCGAAAAAAAATGTGAATTCACAAATTCACTGAATTTTCACCGTTTTTTGAATTTTGCTACAGCACTAATATTAAATAATACTAAAATCTTCTGTCTTTGTAAAAGAATAAATTCTGACAAAAAGTGCTCGTTTAAATTTAATGATCATCTGTATGACTAAGTGGTAAAAAGTGTTTATGACCAAAAAAGGGTTACATGCTTAGTCTCTTTTTCTGACAGGATACTCTAGATTTACATGATCTCTATTTCATATCTCCGTTTTTAGATTCTTCGACAGATTTTATGATAGAAAACCAAGATTAACAAATTTCCGGCATGTTAATGAAGAAATCTGCAGCTACCCTCAATATTCTTTCAATAATCAGTATCGTTTCTCTTACAATTTATTTTTTTCTCAATAATTTAACAAGAAATAACAATACACACTTAGTTTTACGTATAAAAGCTAAGTGTCGAACTTAATCAACTTTACTTACTTAGCAAATGAATATTTTTGTGGTTGCGAGTTCTGAATGCTGAAGTTTTAGATTTCTCTATAAATGATATCATTGCACTTACAATGTTGTTCCAGCCTATCGCATAAATCATAGAAAATCCAAAAAAAAAAATAATATAAAGAAAATTCATGTCATGAAGTTCAAAAAAATACCGTGTAACATTAAAATTTGTTATGCATAATACATTTTAGCTATTATTGATTTTTTTTAATTTTCGAGAAATTGAATGGTGAGTCCGATAGAGAAATTTTTAAAAATCCTAGTCCCTCATAGAAGTAATTTCCCTCGTCTCCCATACTTCCAAATGTATGCATATGACATAAACTTTTATGCATTACACAAATGGCCAATAATATCTATAGAGTAAAAAATTAGAAATTTAATTTTTTTATATGATAGTTATATTTCAGATTTGCGAGCGTAACTTTTTTCTCCATGGCATACTTGTTTTAAGAGCAAATGATCAAAATCGTCCTTCAATTATTGAAGGAGCTGATATCTTTTGAAAATTGAATTGAAAGGGTATTCAATTTTCAAATTTCCTCTCAATTTTGGAAACATATCAACTCTATGAATTAACAATTATGTGCCTTCACAGTTTATCAGTCATATAAGGTGCTTATAAAGAAAAAAGTTACGCTCGCAAAATATGTTTTTATATAGATTTCACATAAAATAATTATGTAATTTCTAAAAAGAATATTTTTGTTCTTGAATATTAAAGTGTATTGTAGTTTAAAAAGTTTTAAATATGTTGCTAAAATTTCAGGTTTATAGCTCATGTCTAGCATGACTTCTTTGTATGCGCAAAAAATCTGACACGTAAGGGTATCCTTAACACAAAAATTGATCAAATGCTTCTCTAATTATCTAAATAGCTAAAATTGTAAATTCAAGATATTTGACACAAATTCAATTTTGACGGTTTGAAACAGTGCGTTTATTCTTCCGTTTATTTCTAAAAGCATAGCATTTTTATTAAATATGATTCTAATAATATTTTTGGATTAAACAGATATCTGTGGTCAATTCTATTGATTTTTTTTCCACTCGGAATACATTTTTAAGATATGTAATTTGATCCCACTACTATCAAATGATTAATGCATATAAAAAAAGCAATTACATTTAAAAAAACGAACTATTGAAAAATTGACAGTTGACGGTATAGTTTCAATTTTTTGAATTGATATCGACTATTTTAAAAATGAAACTCTTTTGGAGTTTTTTATGCATCAAAAGGTATTAGTAATATTTTACGAACTATTTTAAAAATGAAACTCTTTTGGAGTTTTTTTATGGTAATGTATTATTACTGGGAGAAGCTTCCTAAACTTTTTAATCCCATAAATATGGTCATTATCTGGAATAAAGAGTTAAGCGTCATATGTCACTTTTTGTACTAAGGAAACATCGACTTTATGCGTTATGACTTTTCGATGAGGAAACAAGTGTTCACGTATTATAAACTTCCTTATTCCAATAAACCGGCCCTAAACATAATTAATTTTAAGCATTATAATGGTCTCTTTTCTATGATAACCAAATCAATTTGGTTATCATAGAAAAGCACCAAAAAATGGAATAGGAATAGCCGCGTTAAAACAGGAATAGGCAATATGGAAACAAGGGTAGACTCAAACTCATACTCAAGGCAAGACTGATACAAGAATTACAACAAAATTTTACAAAATCTATTATTTATCTCAATTTAATGGCAGGTTTTAGTACCCGAAGAGTTTGCATTCTACTTTTTGCTCTTATTTTACAAAAATATTCTAAAAATTTGTAACTTCTTTTATAATATAATACTTTTTTTCAAATTTACTTTCCAAACGTTAATGTCTTGTTACGGCTATATCTTTGTACGGGGAAATAAAGAAATTTTATTATGCTATTATATTATTTTTTTAAATCAATATCTAATCAATAGTAAGTTAGATTTTTTATTAAAAGAGCAAATAAAGATACGATCGAGCAATAGTTTATTTTAAATCTCAATATTATAAAATAAATGTTCAAAATTTTTAAGTAATAATACTAAATACTTAAATAAGTAAAAGCACACAAGAAAAATATTCACTAACTTAAGAAAAAATCATATATTTAGAGAATTATCCCTTATAATAAGATTAAAAAAATTAAACTGTTTTCAATCATCATCATCACCAGCTCCATAGAACTTGTGTTTGCGATAGATGACACATTTTGCAAGCCATTTGACACCACCAAGATATGACCACAAATCGCTGCCAACATCTCCACCTTGAAGACCTTTGATCAAACTATCAGGAACAATGTAAGTAATTTCATCGTCGAGCATGAACCAAACTCTTCCTTTGTTGACGAAAGCAACGAAATGACCTTGATGATAAGCAATAATGGAATGTATCTTAAATACATACGTTCCATCACTGAGTTGAGTTTTGTAGTTCTTCTTGATCTCAAATTTGTCAAAGAAGACATTTGGATCAGACCAATTCCTCTGAACGTCGACCCAGAGGAATGTTGAGATTTCATTGATATGAGAATCATCTGTGCACATTTGTTTAATTCCTTGATCAATACCTGCTGCACCAAGAGGAATGTGAAGCGAAACCGAATAGAAGCTTTCATCAGGAGTCTCAGTTTGATATTGGAATGTAACGGCAATATCTGGTTTGTTTGCTGATTCCGTAACATCATGTACAATCTTTTGAAATGTGTCATCGGCATCTTGCTGCTGGAAGTATTGCTTGCCGAGTGTTGTGATGAATTGTGAGCATGAAATTGTGTATTCCTTGTGGCGGTAGTGCAACATCTGATCATAAATTTCGGCAAGTGCTTTCACTGGCGTATATTCGACATCTCCCAAATGCTCCATTACATCTTTTCTGAAAGTATTTACGTAGAACAAAACTTGCAAAACGGCATTGACATGGCAGGTAGCTCCCTCATTATGTAATCCTGGAATTGACATTTTTGTTTCGATGTTGTAGATTGCATTTTGTGTTCTTTTAATAAGTATCTTATCAATCTTTTCATATCCAGCTAGTGGAGATGGAATCTTCATTGGAGTTTCTGGAGTTTGGAGATAAAGATCTTTTGGAACACATCTTGGCTTTGGCATTGGGCTTCCTGAACCATTTGGTTCTGGTGTTGCTGCAGCTTCTTTTTCATCTTTTGGAGTGCAAGGAAAATCGCAGTTATCCTTCTCACTGAGAGGTGTGGAATCGATGTGATAGTTATCTAAAGCAAACAATCCTTGAACAATAAGTGGAAGATTGCCTTTTTCACCACGATATCCTATTGCCAAGACACTCCAATTACTTTTATCGCGTGCAAAGCGGCGTTCGACAATTTGGCGATCATGTGCAATCGCATTATTGCGTTTTGTAACTTCTTCGTCATCACCTCTTTGCATAATGACGGCTGTTGGATGGTATTTCTGAATACCGATGTAACCTCTATCTGCAAGAAGTCCTAATGCAACAGATTCAACTCCACGTTGGACATGTAAAAAATCTGAAGCTCCTGATAAATCAAATACTTTCTTATCGTGAACTGAAGCTAAAAAACTTGTATTCATGTGAATTACCTGTCCTAAAGGATTAACAAGAACTTGAACCTTCATACCATTGCAATGGTTTTTAGCATCCCATGAACTTTTACGCTCAGCAAGATCAAGAGGAACGGTAAAAGGAATAGTAGAGCTATCAACTGCAGCAACACATGTTGGAAAGTTATCGAACTCCTTGTCACAGGGAGAATATTGTTTTGGAATGAATTCAGCAATGAAAATTGGGAACATCCTGTTTGTTGTTTTGTTAATGATTTTGCTGAGGTAACTCTGTTTCAAACTAACAATTCCTGACATTTTTTGCAATGGAAGATAAGTGCAATAGTAAGTTAATGTTAGGAATAACGCATCTAATGGATCACAACCGTTTTTCCGACCGCGTCTGGATGAAAACTCATGCTCGCGAACAACATCAACTAAATACAAGAGTTGATCCAAAGAAAAGTTACAAAGGTCTTTGACATTTAAGATTGGGTGTGCCTCAAGGAATTTTTGTAAGCTAAACTTTCTGACAACTTTAAATTCTTCGGCATTAGCTGGTGCTTGATTTTCATCTTCACTTGCGGGCTCTGATTCATCAAGATAAGCTAAGTGCATTTGCATTCTCACGATTTCCTTGGATCGGGTTTTGGACTTCTGGATATCATCCAAGAACTCGGAATCATCCTTGTACTCCATTAATGAAAGTGATATGAACATTTCTTCTAAGAGTTTTCATTCAATTCATGTTTTTAAGAAGTTAGTGAATTAATTTTCATATCTCAGAAATTCGAAAAATAATTGTTTAAGGATACCCTTACATTGCGTAGTTAGAAAGAGAATATGATATTGTCATGATTGCTAAAGTTTTAGGCTCCAGAAATGAATATACATCAAACTGAAACAATTGATAAATTGAATGAACTTTTGAGAGGTTCTCAAATAAAAAAATTATCTAATTTTTTACAATATTACTATTATTTTATCCACATATGTATATATAGTAATTTGAGAAAACTTTTAGGAAAAAATAAGTTTAATAAAAATCTGAATTTTACTTGTTGTGGGATTGTTATTAATTGACACTCCAGACGTATTACTAATAGTTATGCGTATGCAATTAAAGTATTTCTGATGGACAAAATGTGAGATTTATATCAGATAATTCATTTCTACTATTAAGTTATTCATTTATGAGTTTGCACTTATTCGCACTAAATAAATAACTATTAAAAATTGTTTTAATTAATTGACACCATATAATAGAGTGAATTTTGTTTGATCAAACAACAATAGATGATAGATATAAAGCCAAGAAACTTGCTATTAATATGCTCTACTTGCTATTTCAATGTAAGTATGATATTTTCTAAATGTTTCGTTCAGATAACTTAGATATATTAGTCAAAATTTGAAATTTTAATAGCACATATATTAAAAATAATTATTATTCATAAAAGATTAATGAAATAGTAAAAAAAAATCAATCAAATTATAAAAATACAACATTTAGAAGAATTCTTATTATCCTTCAAAAAGTCAGTATTTCTGCTGTAATTTTCTACAACATTGTAGTTATTGCACTTTGTCTATGGATTTGTATATATGTTATATATAAATTATATATCTAAACTGCCCATAAGTGCAATTTTATATAAATTGTTTATTTCTTTAACAATTTCATATGAAATATGCTTTTTTAAGCGTATCAAAGCTGTGTTCTTAATGTGCATGGATATATCAAGAAAAATGTCGAAAAAAAATGTGAATTCACAAATTCACTGAATTTTCACCGTTTTTTGAATTTTGCTACAGCACTAATATTAAATAATACTAAAATCTTCTGTCTTTGTAAAAGAATAAATTCTGAAAAAGTGCTCGTTTAAATTTAATGATCATCTGTATGACTAAGTGGTAAAAAGTGTTTATGACCAAAAAAGGGTTACATGCTTAGTCTCTTTTCTGACAGGATACTCTAGATTTACATGATCTCTATTTCATATCTCCGTTTTTAGATTCTTCGACAGATTTTATGATAGAAAACCAAGATTAACAAATTTCCGGCATGTTAATGAAGAAATCTGCAGCTACCCTCAATATTCTTTCAATAATCAGTATCGTTTCTCTTACAATTTATTTTTTTCTCAATAATTTAACAAGAAATAACAATACACACTTAGTTTTACGTATAAAAGCTAAGTGTCGAACTTAATCAACTTTACTTACTTAGCAAATGAATATTTTTGTGGTTGCGAGTTCTGAATGCTGAAGTTTTAGATTTCTCTATAAATGATATCATTGCACTTACAATGTTGTTCCAGCCTATCGCATAAATCATAGAAAATCCAAAAAAAAAAATAATATAAAGAAAATTCATGTCATGAAGTTCAAAAAAATACCGTGTAACATTAAAATTTGTTATGCATAATACATTTTAGCTATTATTGATTTTTTTTAATTTTCGAGAAATTGAATGGTGAGTCCGATAGAGAAATTTTTAAAAATCCTAGTCCCTCATAGAAGTAATTTCCCTCGTCTCCCATACTTCCAAATGTATGCATATGACATAAACTTTTATGCATTACACAAATGGCCAATAATATCTATAGAGTAAAAAATTAGAAATTTAATTTTTTTATATGATAGTTATATTTCAGATTTGCGAGCGTAACTTTTTTCTCCATGGCATACTTGTTTTAAGAGCAAATGATCAAAATCGTCCTTCAATTATTGAAGGAGCTGATATCTTTTGAAAATTGAATTGAAAGGGTATTCAATTTTCAAATTTCCTCTCAATTTTGGAAACATATCAACTCTATGAATTAACAATTATGTGCCTTCACAGTTTATCAGTCATATAAGGTGCTTATAAAGAAAAAAGTTACGCTCGCAAAATATGTTTTTATATAGATTTCACATAAAATAATTATGTAATTTCTAAAAAGAATATTTTTGTTCTTGAATATTAAAGTGTATTGTAGTTTAAAAAGTTTTAAATATGTTGCTAAAATTTCAGGTTTATAGCTCATGTCTAGCATGACTTCTTTGTATGCGCAAAAAATCTGACACGTAAGGGTATCCTTAACACAAAAATTGATCAAATGCTTCTCTAATTATCTAAATAGCTAAAATTGTAAATTCAAGATATTTGACACAAATTCAATTTTGACGGTTTGAAACAGTGCGTTTATTCTTCCGTTTATTTCTAAAAGCATAGCATTTTTATTAAATATGATTCTAATAATATTTTTGGATTAAACAGATATCTGTGGTCAATTCTATTGATTTTTTTTCCACTCGGAATACATTTTTAAGATATGTAATTTGATCCCACTACTATCAAATGATTAATGCATATAAAAAAAGCAATTACATTTAAAAAAACGAACTATTGAAAAATTGACAGTTGACGGTATAGTTTCAATTTTTTGAATTGATATCGACTATTTTAAAAATGAAACTCTTTTGGAGTTTTTTATGCATCAAAAGGTATTAGTAATATTTTACGAACTATTTTAAAAATGAAACTCTTTTGGAGTTTTTTTATGGTAATGTATTATTACTGGGGAGAAGCTTCCTAAACTTTTTAATCCCATAAATATGGTCATTATCTGGAATAAAGAGTTAAGCGTCATATGTCACTTTTTGTACTAAGGAAACATCGACTTTATGCGTTATGACTTTTCGATGAGGAAACAAGTGTTCACGTATTATAAACTTCCTTATTCCAATAAACCGGCCCTAAACATAATTAATTTTAAGCATTATAATGGTCTCTTTTCTATGATAACCAAATCAATTTGGTTATCATAGAAAAGCACCAAAAAATGGAATAGGAATAGCCGCGTTAAAACAGGAATAGGCAATATGGAAACAAGGGTAGACTCAAACTCATACTCAAGGCAAGACTGATACAAGAATTACAACAAAATTTTACAAAATCTATTATTTATCTCAATTTAATGGCAGGTTTTAGTACCCGAAGAGTTTGCATTCTACTTTTTGCTCTTATTTTACAAAAATATTCTAAAAATTTGTAACTTCTTTTATAATATAATACTTTTTTTCAAATTTACTTTCCAAACGTTAATGTCTTGTTACGGCTATATCTTTGTACGGGGAAATAAAGAAATTTTATTATGCTATTATATTATTTTTTTAAATCAATATCTAATCAATAGTAAGTTAGATTTTTTATTAAAAGAGCAAATAAAGATACGATCGAGCAATAGTTTATTTTAAATCTCAATATTATAAAATAAATGTTCAAAATTTTTAAGTAATAATACTAAATACTTAAATAAGTAAAAGCACACAAGAAAAATATTCACTAACTTAAGAAAAAATCATATATTTAGAGAATTATCCCTTATAATAAGATTAAAAAAAATTAAACTGTTTTCAATCATCATCATCACCAGCTCCATAGAACTTGTGTTTGCGATAGATGACACATTTTGCAAGCCATTTGACACCACCAAGATATGACCACAAATCGCTGCCAACATCTCCACCTTGAAGACCTTTGATCAAACCATCAGGAACAATGTAAGTAATTTCATCGTCGAGCATGAACCAAACTCTTCCTTTGTTGACGAAGGCAACGAAATGACCTTGATGATAAGCAATAATGGAATGTATCTTAAATACATACGTTCCATCACTGAGTTGAGTTTTGTAGTTCTTCTTGATCTCAAATTTGTCAAAGAAGACATTTGGATCAGACCAATTCCTCTGAACGTCGACCCAGAGGAATGTTGAGATTTCATTGATATGAGAATCATCTGTGCACATTTGTTTAATTCCTTGATCAATACCTGCTGCACCAAGAGGAATGTGAAGCGAAACCGAATAGAAGCTTTCATCAGGAGTCTCAGTTTGATATTGGAATGTAACGGCAATATCTGGTTTGTTTGCTGATTCCGTAACATCATGTACAATCTTTTGAAATGTGTCATCGGCATCTTGCTGCTGGAAGTATTGCTTGCCGAGTGTTGTGATGAATTGTGAGCATGAAATTGTGTATTCCTTGTGGCGGTAGTGCAACATCTGATCATAAATTTCGGCAAGTGCTTTCACTGGCGTATATTCGACATCTCCCAAATGCTCCATTACATCTTTTCTGAAAGTATTTACGTAGAACAAAACTTGCAAAACGGCATTGACATGGCAGGTAGCTCCCTCATTATGTAATCCTGGAATTGACATTTTTGTTTCGATGTTGTAGATTGCATTTTGTGTTCTTTTAATAAGTATCTTATCAATCTTTTCATATCCAGCTAGTGGAGATGGAATCTTCATTGGAGTTTCTGGAGTTTGGAGATAAAGATCTTTTGGAACACATCTTGGCTTTGGCATTGGGCTTCCTGAACCATTTGGTTCTGGTGTTGCTGCAGCTTCTTTTTCATCTTTTGGAGTGCAAGGAAAATCGCAGTTATCCTTCTCACTGAGAGGTGTGGAATCGATGTGATAGTTATCTAAAGCAAACAATCCTTGAACAATAAGTGGAAGATTGCCTTTTTCACCACGATATCCTATTGCCAAGACACTCCAATTACTTTTATCGCGTGCAAAGCGGCGTTCGACAATTTGGCGATCATGTGCAATCGCATTATTGCGTTTTGTAACTTCTTCGTCATCACCTCTTTGCATAATGACGGCTGTTGGATGGTATTTCTGAATACCGATGTAACCTCTATCTGCAAGAAGTCCTAATGCAACAGATTCAACTCCACGTTGGACATGTAAAAAATCTGAAGCTCCTGATAAATCAAATACTTTCTTATCGTGAACTGAAGCTAAAAAACTTGTATTCATGTGAATTACCTGTCCTAAAGGATTAACAAGAACTTGAACCTTCATACCATTGCAATGGTTTTTAGCATCCCATGAACTTTTACGCTCAGCAAGATCAAGAGGAACGGTAAAAGGAATAGTAGAGCTATCAACTGCAGCAACACATGTTGGAAAGTTATCGAACTCCTTGTCACAGGGAGAATATTGTTTTGGAATGAATTCAGCAATGAAAATTGGGAACATCCTGTTTGTTGTTTTGTTAATGATTTTGCTGAGGTAACTCTGTTTCAAACTAACAATTCCTGACATTTTTTGCAATGGAAGATAAGTGCAATAGTAAGTTAATGTTAGGAATAACGCATCTAATGGATCACAACCGTTTTTCCGACCGCGTCTGGATGAAAACTCATGCTCGCGAACAACATCAACTAAATACAAGAGTTGATCCAAAGAAAAGTTACAAAGGTCTTTGACATTTAAGATTGGGTGTGCCTCAAGGAATTTTTGTAAGCTAAACTTTCTGACAACTTTAAATTCTTCGGCATTAGCTGGTGCTTGATTTTCATCTTCACTTGCGGGCTCTGATTCATCAAGATAAGCTAAGTGCATTTGCATTCTCACGATTTCCTTGGATCGGGTTTTGGACTTCTGGATATCATCCAAGAACTCGGAATCATCCTTGTACTCCATTAATGAAAGTGATATGAACATTTCTTCTAAGAGTTTTCATTCAATTCATGTTTTTAAGAAGTTAGTGAATTAATTTTCATATCTCAGAAATTCGAAAAATAATTGTTTAAGGATACCCTTACATTGCGTAGTTAGAAAGAGAATATGATATTGTCATGATTGCTAAAGTTTTAGGCTCCAGAAATGAATATACATCAAACTGAAACAATTGATAAATTGAATGAACTTTTGAGAGGTTCTCAAATAAAAAAAATTATCTAATTTTTTACAATATTACTATTATTTTATCCACATATGTATATATAGTAATTTGAGAAAACTTTTAGGAAAAAATAAGTTTAATAAAAATCTGAATTTTACTTGTTGTGGGATTGTTATTAATTGACACTCCAGACGTATTACTAATAGTTATGCGTATGCAATTAAAGTATTTCTGATGGACAAAATGTGAGATTTATATCAGATAATTCATTTCTACTATTAAGTTATTCATTTATGAGTTTGCACTTATTCGCACTAAATAAATAACTATTAAAAATTGTTTTAATTAATTGACACCATATAATAGAGTGAATTTTGTTTGATCAAACAACAATAGATGATAGATATAAAGCCAAGAAACTTGCTATTAATATGCTCTACTTGCTATTTCAATGTAAGTATGATATTTTCTAAATGTTTCGTTCAGATAACTTAGATATATTAGTCAAAATTTGAAATTTTAATAGCACATATATTAAAAATAATTATTATTCATAAAAGATTAATGAAATAGTAAAAAAAAATCAATCAAATTATAAAAATACAACATTTAGAAGAATTCTTATTATCCTTCAAAAAGTCAGTATTTCTGCTGTAATTTTCTACAACATTGTAGTTATTGCACTTTGTCTATGGATTTGTATATATGTTATATATAAATTATATATCTAAACTGCCCATAAGTGCAATTTTTATATAAATTGTTTATTTCTTTAACAATTTCATATGAAATATGCTTTTTTAAGCGTATCAAAGCTGTGTTCTTAATGTGCATGGATATATCAAGAAAAATGTCGAAAAAAAATGTGAATTCACAAATTCACTGAATTTTCACCGTTTTTTGAATTTTGCTACAGCACTAATATTAAATAATACTAAAATCTTCTGTCTTTGTAAAAGAATAAATTCTGACAAAAAGTGCTCGTTTAAATTTAATGATCATCTGTATGACTAAGTGGTAAAAAGTGTTTATGACCAAAAAAGGGTTACATGCTTAGTCTCTTTTTCTGACAGGATACTCTAGATTTACATGATCTCTATTTCATATCTCCGTTTTTAGATTCTTCGACAGATTTTATGATAGAAAACCAAGATTAACAAATTTCCGGCATGTTAATGAAGAAATCTGCAGCTACCCTCAATATTCTTTCAATAATCAGTATCGTTTCTCTTACAATTTATTTTTTTCTCAATAATTTAACAAGAAATAACAATACACACTTAGTTTTACGTATAAAAGCTAAGTGTCGAACTTAATCAACTTTACTTACTTAGCAAATGAATATTTTTGTGGTTGCGAGTTCTGAATGCTGAAGTTTTAGATTTCTCTATAAATGATATCATTGCACTTACAATGTTGTTCCAGCCTATCGCATAAATCATAGAAAATCCAAAAAAAAAATAATATAAAGAAAATTCATGTCATGAAGTTCAAAAAAATACCGTGTAACATTAAAATTTGTTATGCATAATACATTTTAGCTATTATTGATTTTTTTTAATTTTCGAGAAATTGAATGGTGAGTCCGATAGAGAAATTTTTAAAAATCCTAGTCCCTCATAGAAGTAATTTCCCTCGTCTCCCATACTTCCAAATGTATGCATATGACATAAACTTTTATGCATTACACAAATGGCCAATAATATCTATAGAGTAAAAAATTAGAAATTTAATTTTTTTATATGATAGTTATATTTCAGATTTGCGAGCGTAACTTTTTTCTCCATGGCATACTTGTTTTAAGAGCAAATGATCAAAATCGTCCTTCAATTATTGAAGGAGCTGATATCTTTTGAAAATTGAATTGAAAGGGTATTCAATTTTCAAATTTCCTCTCAATTTTGGAAACATATCAACTCTATGAATTAACAATTATGTGCCTTCACAGTTTATCAGTCATATAAGGTGCTTATAAAGAAAAAAGTTACGCTCGCAAAATATGTTTTTATATAGATTTCACATAAAATAATTATGTAATTTCTAAAAAGAATATTTTTGTTCTTGAATATTAAAGTGTATTGTTTTAAAAAGTTTTAAATATGTTGCTAAAATTTCAGGTTTATAGCTCATGTCTAGCATGACTTCTTTGTATGCGCAAAAAATCTGACACGTAAGGGTATCCTTAACACAAAAATTGATCAAATGCTTCTCTAATTATCTAAATAGCTAAAATTGTAAATTCAAGATATTTGACACAAATTCAATTTTGACGGTTTGAAACAGTGCGTTTATTCTTCCGTTTATTTCTAAAAGCATAGCATTTTTATTAAATATGATTCTAATAATATTTTTGGATTAAACAGATATCTGTGGTCAATTCTATTGATTTTTTTTCCACTCGGAATACATTTTTAAGATATGTAATTTGATCCCACTACTATCAAATGATTAATGCATATAAAAAAAGCAATTACATTTAAAAAAACGAACTATTGAAAAATTGACAGTTGACGGTATAGTTTCAATTTTTTGAATTGATATCGACTATTTTAAAAATGAAACTCTTTTGGAGTTTTTTATGCATCAAAAGGTATTAGTAATATTTTACGAACTATTTTAAAAATGAAACTCTTTTGGAGTTTTTTTATGGTAATGTATTATTACTGGGGAGAAGCTTCCTAAACTTTTTAATCCATAAATATGGTCATTATCTGGAATAAAGAGTTAAGCGTCATATGTCACTTTTTGTACTAAGGAAACATCGACTTTATGCGTTATGACTTTTCGATGAGGAAACAAGTGTTCACGTATTATAAACTTCCTTATTCCAATAAACCGGCCCTAAACATAATTAATTTTAAGCATTATAATGGTCTCTTTTCTATGATAACCAAATCAATTTGGTTATCATAGAAAAGCACCAAAAAATGGAATAGGAATAGCCGCGTTAAAACAGGAATAGGCAATATGGAAACAAGGGTAGACTCAAACTCATACTCAAGGCAAGACTGATACAAGAATTACAACAAAATTTTACAAAATCTATTATTTATCTCAATTTAATGGCAGGTTTTAGTACCCGAAGAGTTTGCATTCTACTTTTTGCTCTTATTTTACAAAAATATTCTAAAAATTTGTAACTTCTTTTATAATATAATACTTTTTTTCAAATTTACTTTCCAAACGTTAATGTCTTGTTACGGCTATATCTTTGTACGGGGAAATAAAGAAATTTTATTATGCTATTATATTATTTTTTTAAATCAATATCTAATCAATAGTAAGTTAGATTTTTTATTAAAAGAGCAAATAAAGATACGATCGAGCAATAGTTTATTTTAAATCTCAATATTATAAAATAAATGTTCAAAATTTTTAAGTAATAATACTAAATACTTAAATAAGTAAAAGCACACAAGAAAAATATTCACTAACTTAAGAAAAAATCATATATTTAGAGAATTATCCCTTATAATAAGATTAAAAAAAATTAAACTGTTTTCAATCATCATCATCACCAGCTCCATAGAACTTGTGTTTGCGATAGATGACACATTTTGCAAGCCATTTGACACCACCAAGATATGACCACAAATCGCTGCCAACATCTCCACCTTGAAGACCTTTGATCAAACCATCAGGAACAATGTAAGTAATTTCATCGTCGAGCATGAACCAAACTCTTCCTTTGTTGACGAAGGCAACGAAATGACCTTGATGATAAGCAATAATGGAATGTATCTTAAATACATACGTTCCATCACTGAGTTGAGTTTTGTAGTTCTTCTTGATCTCAAATTTGTCAAAGAAGACATTTGGATCAGACCAATTCCTCTGAACGTCGACCCAGAGGAATGTTGAGATTTCATTGATATGAGAATCATCTGTGCACATTTGTTTAATTCCTTGATCAATACCTGCTGCTGCACCAAGAGGAATGTGAAGCGAAACCGAATAGAAGCTTTCATCAGGAGTCTCAGTTTGATATTGGAATGTAACGGCAATATCTGGTTTGTTTGCTGATTCCGTAACATCATGTACAATCTTTTGAAATGTGTCATCGGCATCTTGCTGCTGGAAGTATTGCTTGCCGAGTGTTGTGATGAATTGTGAGCATGAAATTGTGTATTCCTTGTGGCGGTAGTGCAACATCTGATCATAAATTTCGGCAAGTGCTTTCACTGGCGTATATTCGACATCTCCCAAATGCTCCATTACATCTTTTCTGAAAGTATTTACGTAGAACAAACTTGCAAAACGGCATTGACATGGCAGGTAGCTCCCTCATTATGTAATCCTGGAATTGACATTTTTGTTTCGATGTTGTAGATTGCATTTTGTGTTCTTTTAATAAGTATCTTATCAATCTTTTCATATCCAGCTAGTGGAGATGGAATCTTCATTGGAGTTTCTGGAGTTTGGAGATAAAGATCTTTTGGAACACATCTTGGCTTTGGCATTGGGCTTCCTGAACCATTTGGTTCTGGTGTTGCTGCAGCTTCTTTTTCATCTTTTGGAGTGCAAGGAAAATCGCAGTTATCCTTCTCACTGAGAGGTGTGGAATCGATGTGATAGTTATCTAAAGCAAACAATCCTTGAACAATAAGTGGAAGATTGCCTTTTTCACCACGATATCCTATTGCCAAGACACTCCAATTACTTTTATCGCGTGCAAAGCGGCGTTCGACAATTTGGCGATCATGTGCAATCGCATTATTGCGTTTTGTAACTTCTTCGTCATCACCTCTTTGCATAATGACGGCTGTTGGATGGTATTTCTGAATACCGATGTAACCTCTATCTGCAAGAAGTCCTAATGCAACAGATTCAACTCCACGTTGGACATGTAAAAAATCTGAAGCTCCTGATAAATCAAATACTTTCTTATCGTGAACTGAAGCTAAAAAACTTGTATTCATGTGAATTACCTGTCCTAAAGGATTAACAAGAACTTGAACCTTCATACCATTGCAATGGTTTTTAGCATCCCATGAACTTTTACGCTCAGCAAGATCAAGAGGAACGGTAAAAGGAATAGTAGAGCTATCAACTGCAGCAACACATGTTGGAAAGTTATCGAACTCCTTGTCACAGGGAGAATATTGTTTTGGAATGAATTCAGCAATGAAAATTGGGAACATCCTGTTTGTTGTTTTGTTAATGATTTTGCTGAGGTAACTCTGTTTCAAACTAACAATTCCTGACATTTTTTGCAATGGAAGATAAGTGCAATAGTAAGTTAATGTTAGGAATAACGCATCTAATGGATCACAACCGTTTTTCCGACCGCGTCTGGATGAAAACTCATGCTCGCGAACAACATCAACTAAATACAAGAGTTGATCCAAAGAAAAGTTACAAAGGTCTTTGACATTTAAGATTGGGTGTGCCTCAAGGAATTTTTGTAAGCTAAACTTTCTGACAACTTTAAATTCTTCGGCATTAGCTGGTGCTTGATTTTCATCTTCACTTGCGGGCTCTGATTCATCAAGATAAGCTAAGTGCATTTGCATTCTCACGATTTCCTTGGATCGGGTTTTGGACTTCTGGATATCATCCAAGAACTCGGAATCATCCTTGTACTCCATTAATGAAAGTGATATGAACATTTCTTCTAAGAGTTTTCATTCAATTCATGTTTTTAAGAAGTTAGTGAATTAATTTTCATATCTCAGAAATTCGAAAAATAATTGTTTAAGGATACCCTTACATTGCGTAGTTAGAAAGAGAATATGATATTGTCATGATTGCTAAAGTTTTAGGCTCCAGAAATGAATATACATCAAACTGAAACAATTGATAAATTGAATGAACTTTTGAGAGGTTCTCAAATAAAAAAAATTATCTAATTTTTTACAATATTACTATTATTTTATCCACATATGTATATATAGTAATTTGAGAAAACTTTTAGGAAAAAATAAGTTTAATAAAAATCTGAATTTTACTTGTTGTGGGATTGTTATTAATTGACACTCCAGACGTATTACTAATAGTTATGCGTATGCAATTAAAGTATTTCTGATGGACAAAATGTGAGATTTATATCAGATAATTCATTTCTACTATTAAGTTATTCATTTATGAGTTTGCACTTATTCGCACTAAATAAATAACTATTAAAAATTGTTTTAATTAATTGACACCATATAATAGAGTGAATTTTGTTTGATCAAACAACAATAGATGATAGATATAAAGCCAAGAAACTTGCTATTAATATGCTCTACTTGCTATTTCAATGTAAGTATGATATTTTCTAAATGTTTCGTTCAGATAACTTAGATATATTAGTCAAAATTTGAAATTTTAATAGCACATATATTAAAAATATTATTATTCATAAAAGATTAATGAAATAGTAAAAAAAAATCAATCAAATTATAAAAATACAACATTTAGAAGAATTCTTATTATCCTTCAAAAAGTCAGTATTTCTGCTGTAATTTTCTACAACATTGTAGTTATTGCACTTTGTCTATGGATTTGTATATATGTTATATATAAATTATATATCTAAACTGCCCATAAGTGCAATTTTTATATAAATTGTTTATTTCTTTAACAATTTCATATGAAATATGCTTTTTTAAGCGTATCAAAGCTGTGTTCTTAATGTGCATGGATATATCAAGAAAAATGTCGAAAAAAAATGTGAATTCACAAATTCACTGAATTTTCACCGTTTTTTGAATTTTGCTACAGCACTAATATTAAATAATACTAAAATCTTCTGTCTTTGTAAAAGAATAAATTCTGACAAAAAGTGCTCGTTTAAATTTAATGATCATCTGTATGACTAAGTGGTAAAAAGTGTTTATGACCAAAAAAGGGTTACATGCTTAGTCTCTTTTTCTGACAGGATACTCTAGATTTACATGATCTCTATTTCATATCTCCGTTTTTAGATTCTTCGACAGATTTTATGATAGAAAACCAAGATTAACAAATTTCCGGCATGTTAATGAAGAAATCTGCAGCTACCCTCAATATTCTTTCAATAATCAGTATCGTTTCTCTTACAATTTATTTTTTTCTCAATAATTTAACAAGAAATAACAATACACACTTAGTTTTACGTATAAAAGCTAAGTGTCGAACTTAATCAACTTTACTTACTTAGCAAATGAATATTTTTGTGGTTGCGAGTTCTGAATGCTGAAGTTTTAGATTTCTCTATAAATGATATCATTGCACTTACAATGTTGTTCCAGCCTATCGCATAAATCATAGAAAATCCAAAAAAAAAAATAATATAAAGAAAATTCATGTCATGAAGTTCAAAAAAATACCGTGTAACATTAAAATTTGTTATGCATAATACATTTTAGCTATTATTGATTTTTTTTAATTTTCGAGAAATTGAATGGTGAGTCCGATAGAGAAATTTTTAAAAATCCTAGTCCCTCATAGAAGTAATTTCCCTCGTCTCCCATACTTCCAAATGTATGCATATGACATAAACTTTTATGCATTACACAAATGGCCAATAATATCTATAGAGTAAAAAATTAGAAATTTAATTTTTTTATATGATAGTTATATTTCAGATTTGCGAGCGTAACTTTTTTCTCCATGGCATACTTGTTTTAAGAGCAAATGATCAAAATCGTCCTTCAATTATTGAAGGAGCTGATATCTTTTGAAAATTGAATTGAAAGGGTATTCAATTTTCAAATTTCCTCTCAATTTTGGAAACATATCAACTCTATGAATTAACAATTATGTGCCTTCACAGTTTATCAGTCATATAAGGTGCTTATAAAGAAAAAAGTTACGCTCGCAAAATATGTTTTTATATAGATTTCACATAAAATAATTATGTAATTTCTAAAAAGAATATTTTTGTTCTTGAATATTAAAGTGTATTGTAGTTTAAAAAGTTTTAAATATGTTGCTAAAATTTCAGGTTTATAGCTCATGTCTAGCATGACTTCTTTGTATGCGCAAAAAATCTGACACGTAAGGGTATCCTTAACACAAAAATTGATCAAATGCTTCTCTAATTATCTAAATAGCTAAAATTGTAAATTCAAGATATTTGACACAAATTCAATTTTGACGGTTTGAAACAGTGCGTTTATTCTTCCGTTTATTTCTAAAAGCATAGCATTTTTATTAAATATGATTCTAATAATATTTTTGGATTAAACAGATATCTGTGGTCAATTCTATTGATTTTTTTTCCACTCGGAATACATTTTTAAGATATGTAATTTGATCCCACTACTATCAAATGATTAATGCATATAAAAAAAGCAATTACATTTAAAAAAACGAACTATTGAAAAATTGACAGTTGACGGTATAGTTTCAATTTTTTGAATTGATATCGACTATTTTAAAAATGAAACTCTTTTGGAGTTTTTTATGCATCAAAAGGTATTAGTAATATTTTACGAACTATTTTAAAAATGAAACTCTTTTGGAGTTTTTTTATGGTAATGTATTATTACTGGGGAGAAGCTTCCTAAACTTTTTAATCCCATAAATATGGTCATTATCTGGAATAAAGAGTTAAGCGTCATATGTCACTTTTTGTACTAAGGAAACATCGACTTTATGCGTTATGACTTTTCGATGAGGAAACAAGTGTTCACGTATTATAAACTTCCTTATTCCAATAAACCGGCCCTAAACATAATTAATTTTAAGCATTATAATGGTCTCTTTTCTATGATAACCAAATCAATTTGGTTATCATAGAAAAGCACCAAAAAATGGAATAGGAATAGCCGCGTTAAAACAGGAATAGGCAATATGGAAACAAGGGTAGACTCAAACTCATACTCAAGGCAAGACTGATACAAGAATTACAACAAAATTTTACAAAATCTATTATTTATCTCAATTTAATGGCAGGTTTTAGTACCCGAAGAGTTTGCATTCTACTTTTTGCTCTTATTTTACAAAAATATTCTAAAAATTTGTAACTTCTTTTATAATATAATACTTTTTTTCAAATTTACTTTCCAAACGTTAATGTCTTGTTACGGCTATATCTTTGTACGGGGAAATAAAGAAATTTTATTATGCTATTATATTATTTTTTTAAATCAATATCTAATCAATAGTAAGTTAGATTTTTTATTAAAAGAGCAAATAAAGATACGATCGAGCAATAGTTTATTTTAAATCTCAATATTATAAAATAAATGTTCAAAATTTTTAAGTAATAATACTAAATACTTAAATAAGTAAAAGCACACAAGAAAAATATTCACTAACTTAAGAAAAAATCATATATTTAGAGAATTATCCCTTATAATAAGATTAAAAAAAATTAAACTGTTTTCAATCATCATCATCACCAGCTCCATAGAACTTGTGTTTGCGATAGATGACACATTTTGCAAGCCATTTGACACCACCAAGATATGACCACAAATCGCTGCCAACATCTCCACCTTGAAGACCTTTGATCAAACCATCAGGAACAATGTAAGTAATTTCATCGTCGAGCATGAACCAAACTCTTCCTTTGTTGACGAAGGCAACGAAATGACCTTGATGATAAGCAATAATGGAATGTATCTTAAATACATACGTTCCATCACTGAGTTGAGTTTTGTAGTTCTTCTTGATCTCAAATTTGTCAAAGAAGACATTTGGATCAGACCAATTCCTCTGAACGTCGACCCAGAGGAATGTTGAGATTTCATTGATATGAGAATCATCTGTGCACATTTGTTTAATTCCTTGATCAATACCTGCTGCACCAAGAGGAATGTGAAGCGAAACCGAATAGAAGCTTTCATCAGGAGTCTCAGTTTGATATTGGAATGTAACGGCAATATCTGGTTTGTTTGCTGATTCCGTAACATCATGTACAATCTTTTGAAATGTGTCATCGGCATCTTGCTGCTGGAAGTATTGCTTGCCGAGTGTTGTGATGAATTGTGAGCATGAAATTGTGTATTCCTTGTGGCGGTAGTGCAACATCTGATCATAAATTTCGGCAAGTGCTTTCACTGGCGTATATTCGACATCTCCCAAATGCTCCATTACATCTTTTCTGAAAGTATTTACGTAGAACAAAACTTGCAAAACGGCATTGACATGGCAGGTAGCTCCCTCATTATGTAATCCTGGAATTGACATTTTTGTTTCGATGTTGTAGATTGCATTTTGTGTTCTTTTAATAAGTATCTTATCAATCTTTTCATATCCAGCTAGTGGAGATGGAATCTTCATTGGAGTTTCTGGAGTTTGGAGATAAAGATCTTTTGGAACACATCTTGGCTTTGGCATTGGGCTTCCTGAACCATTTGGTTCTGGTGTTGCTGCAGCTTCTTTTTCATCTTTTGGAGTGCAAGGAAAATCGCAGTTATCCTTCTCACTGAGAGGTGTGGAATCGATGTGATAGTTATCTAAAGCAAACAATCCTTGAACAATAAGTGGAAGATTGCCTTTTTCACCACGATATCCTATTGCCAAGACACTCCAATTACTTTTATCGCGTGCAAAGCGGCGTTCGACAATTTGGCGATCATGTGCAATCGCATTATTGCGTTTTGTAACTTCTTCGTCATCACCTCTTTGCATAATGACGGCTGTTGGATGGTATTTCTGAATACCGATGTAACCTCTATCTGCAAGAAGTCCTAATGCAACAGATTCAACTCCACGTTGGACATGTAAAAAATCTGAAGCTCCTGATAAATCAAATACTTTCTTATCGTGAACTGAAGCTAAAAAACTTGTATTCATGTGAATTACCTGTCCTAAAGGATTAACAAGAACTTGAACCTTCATACCATTGCAATGGTTTTTAGCATCCCATGAACTTTTACGCTCAGCAAGATCAAGAGGAACGGTAAAAGGAATAGTAGAGCTATCAACTGCAGCAACACATGTTGGAAAGTTATCGAACTCCTTGTCACAGGGAGAATATTGTTTTGGAATGAATTCAGCAATGAAAATTGGGAACATCCTGTTTGTTGTTTTGTTAATGATTTTGCTGAGGTAACTCTGTTTCAAACTAACAATTCCTGACATTTTTTGCAATGGAAGATAAGTGCAATAGTAAGTTAATGTTAGGAATAACGCATCTAATGGATCACAACCGTTTTTCCGACCGCGTCTGGATGAAAACTCATGCTCGCGAACAACATCAACTAAATACAAGAGTTGATCCAAAGAAAAGTTACAAAGGTCTTTGACATTTAAGATTGGGTGTGCCTCAAGGAATTTTTGTAAGCTAAACTTTCTGACAACTTTAAATTCTTCGGCATTAGCTGGTGCTTGATTTTCATCTTCACTTGCGGGCTCTGATTCATCAAGATAAGCTAAGTGCATTTGCATTCTCACGATTTCCTTGGATCGGGTTTTGGACTTCTGGATATCATCCAAGAACTCGGAATCATCCTTGTACTCCATTAATGAAAGTGATATGAACATTTCTTCTAAGAGTTTTCATTCAATTCATGTTTTTAAGAAGTTAGTGAATTAATTTTCATATCTCAGAAATTCGAAAAATAATTGTTTAAGGATACCCTTACATTGCGTAGTTAGAAAGAGAATATGATATTGTCATGATTGCTAAAGTTTTAGGCTCCAGAAATGAATATACATCAAACTGAAACAATTGATAAATTGAATGAACTTTTGAGAGGTTCTCAAATAAAAAAAATTATCTAATTTTTTACAATATTACTATTATTTTATCCACATATGTATATATAGTAATTTGAGAAAACTTTTAGGAAAAAATAAGTTTAATAAAAATCTGAATTTTACTTGTTGTGGGATTGTTATTAATTGACACTCCAGACGTATTACTAATAGTTATGCGTATGCAATTAAAGTATTTCTGATGGACAAAATGTGAGATTTATATCAGATAATTCATTTCTACTATTAAGTTATTCATTTATGAGTTTGCACTTATTCGCACTAAATAAATAACTATTAAAAATTGTTTTAATTAATTGACACCATATAATAGAGTGAATTTTGTTTGATCAAACAACAATAGATGATAGATATAAAGCCAAGAAACTTGCTATTAATATGCTCTACTTGCTATTTCAATGTAAGTATGATATTTTCTAAATGTTTCGTTCAGATAACTTAGATATATTAGTCAAAATTTGAAATTTTAATAGCACATATATTAAAAATAATTATTATTCATAAAAGATTAATGAAATAGTAAAAAAAAATCAATCAAATTATAAAAATACAACATTTAGAAGAATTCTTATTATCCTTCAAAAAGTCAGTATTTCTGCTGTAATTTTCTACAACATTGTAGTTATTGCACTTTGTCTATGGATTTGTATATATGTTATATATAAATTATATATCTAAACTGCCCATAAGTGCAATTTTTATATAAATTGTTTATTTCTTTAACAATTTCATATGAAATATGCTTTTTTAAGCGTATCAAAGCTGTGTTCTTAATGTGCATGGATATATCAAGAAAAATGTCGAAAAAAAATGTGAATTCACAAATTCACTGAATTTTCACCGTTTTTTGAATTTTGCTACAGCACTAATATTAAATAATACTAAAATCTTCTGTCTTTGTAAAAGAATAAATTCTGACAAAAAGTGCTCGTTTAAATTTAATGATCATCTGTATGACTAAGTGGTAAAAAGTGTTTATGACCAAAAAAGGGTTACATGCTTAGTCTCTTTTTCTGACAGGATACTCTAGATTTACATGATCTCTATTTCATATCTCCGTTTTTAGATTCTTCGACAGATTTTATGATAGAAAACCAAGATTAACAAATTTCCGGCATGTTAATGAAGAAATCTGCAGCTACCCTCAATATTCTTTCAATAATCAGTATCGTTTCTCTTACAATTTATTTTTTTCTCAATAATTTAACAAGAAATAACAATACACACTTAGTTTTACGTATAAAAGCTAAGTGTCGAACTTAATCAACTTTACTTACTTAGCAAATGAATATTTTTGTGGTTGCGAGTTCTGAATGCTGAAGAGATTTCTCTATAAATGATATCATTGCACTTACAATGTTGTTCCAGCCTATCGCATAAATCATAGAAAATCCAAAAAAAAAAAATATAAAGAAAATTCATGTCATGAAGTTCAAAAAAATACCGTGTAACATTAAAATTTGTTATGCATAATACATTTTAGCTATTATTGATTTTTTTTAATTTTCGAGAAATTGAATGGTGAGTCCGATAGAGAAATTTTTAAAAATCCTAGTCCCTCATAGAAGTAATTTCCCTCGTCTCCCATACTTCCAAATGTATGCATATGACATAAACTTTTATGCATTACACAAATGGCCAATAATATCTATAGAGTAAAAAATTAGAAATTTAATTTTTTTATATGATAGTTATATTTCAGATTTGCGAGCGTAACTTTTTTCTCCATGGCATACTTGTTTTAAGAGCAAATGATCAAAATCGTCCTTCAATTATTGAAGGAGCTGATATCTTTTGAAAATTGAATTGAAAGGGTATTCAATTTTCAAATTTCCTCTCAATTTTGGAAACATATCAACTCTATGAATTAACAATTATGTGCCTTCACAGTTTATCAGTCATATAAGGTGCTTATAAAGAAAAAAGTTACGCTCGCAAAATATGTTTTTATATAGATTTCACATAAAATAATTATGTAATTTCTAAAAAGAATATTTTTGTTCTTGAATATTAAAGTGTATTGTAGTTTAAAAAGTTTTAAATATGTTGCTAAAATTTCAGGTTTATAGCTCATGTCTAGCATGACTTCTTTGTATGCGCAAAAAATCTGACACGTAAGGGTATCCTTAACACAAAAATTGATCAAATGCTTCTCTAATTATCTAAATAGCTAAAATTGTAAATTCAAGATATTTGACACAAATTCAATTTTGACGGTTTGAAACAGTGCGTTTATTCTTCCGTTTATTTCTAAAAGCATAGCATTTTTATTAAATATGATTCTAATAATATTTTTGGATTAAACAGATATCTGTGGTCAATTCTATTGATTTTTTTTCCACTCGGAATACATTTTTAAGATATGTAATTTGATCCCACTACTATCAAATGATTAATGCATATAAAAAAAGCAATTACATTTAAAAAAACGAACTATTGAAAAATTGACAGTTGACGGTATAGTTTCAATTTTTTGAATTGATATCGACTATTTTAAAAATGAAACTCTTTTGGAGTTTTTTATGCATCAAAAGGTATTAGTAATATTTTACGAACTATTTTAAAAATGAAACTCTTTTGGAGTTTTTTATGGTAATGTATTATTACTGGGGAGAAGCTTCCTAAACTTTTTAATCCCATAAATATGGTCATTATCTGGAATAAAGAGTTAAGCGTCATATGTCACTTTTTGTACTAAGGAAACATCGACTTTATGCGTTATGACTTTTCGATGAGGAAACAAGTGTTCACGTATTATAAACTTCCTTATTCCAATAAACCGGCCCTAAACATAATTAATTTTAAGCATTATAATGGTCTCTTTTCTATGATAACCAAATCAATTTGGTTATCATAGAAAAGCACCAAAAACTGGAATAATCGGCAATATGGAATTATGAAACAACAGGATAAAATGGATATGGGACATTCATGAATGCATTCACTTTTTTCAAGACTTTTTAATGAATTTCAAATTCCTCAGATTATTTTCAATAGATTTTCCGTACCATATCATTTTTATTAGACAAAGCTATCTTTTCGATGAAATTTTTGCAAAAATACTCTGTTTTGAAAAAGATTTATGTAAATTTTTTGATAAAAGTGTCTTGAATGATTATCATTGATAATACCATTCCAATTGAATGCTGTTTTCGGCTGCTTTTATAAAACTTTGATCATATTGTACTCATAATTTTTTTTTGTATTTTGGTCAAAAACTAAGCTAACATCAGCTGTATATTTGCATAAGCCATTAATAAGCTTTGGTATAGGTTATACTGAGTTTAGACGATCATACAATTTAGACTTTTTTCATTTAATTTAGTCTAACAAAGAGTGATTATCTTACTATTTGATTCATAAATATATAGGAAATAATAGTTTTATACCTTAATATGATAAAATTTTATAAAATTTTCCCTTCTCCTTTGGCAATATTAGTCATTAAAAAAAAAAAAAAAAAAAAAAAAAAAAAAAAAGGTAGTGGGGCTTCCAGGCACTTCGTGCCTTCTAGCCCTGAGGATGAATGAGTATAAATGAAGTTTTTATTCGGAGGGCTTCCAGGCGCGTTACGCCCTGAAGATGTTTAGTATAAATGAAGTTTTTACGAAGAAGAACTTTACAAAACATAGACAAGAAAGTTCATGAGGAACTCTCAACAAAGTCTTTACGAAGAAGAACTTTACAAAGTCTTTACGATGAACTCTCAACAAAGTCTTTACAAAGTCTTTACAAAACATAGACAAGAAAGTTCATGAGAAAGTCTTTACAAAGTCTTTACGAAGAAGTCTTTACAAAACATAGACAAGAAAGTTCTTGACAAAGTCTTTACAAAGTTTACGAAGAAGTCTTTACAAAGTCTTTACGAAGAAGAACTTTACAAAGTCTTTACGATGAACTCTCAACAAAGTCTTTACAAAGTCTTTACAAAACATAGACAAGAAAGTTCATGAGAAAGTCTTTTACAAAGTCTTTACGAAGAAGTCTTTACAAAACATAGACAAGAAAGTTCTTGACAAAGTCTTTACAAAGTCTTTACAAAACATAGACAAGAAAGTCTTTACGAAGAAGTCTTTACAAAACATAGACAAGAAAGTTCTTGACAAAGTTCATGAGAAAGTCTTTACGAAGAAGTCTTTACAAAACATAGACAAGAAAGTTCTTGACAAAGTCTTTACGATGAAGAACATTACAAAACTTCATCGTCAATGAGTGTAAATCAGGCAAAAATATATTTTAGGGTAGAAGGTTAGATATAACCTGTTTTCTAACCTCAATTTCTACCCTCATGAACTTTCTCAACAAAACGATGAAGAACTTTTCCGAATTAGACAGTCTTTACAAAGTCTTTACGATGAAGAACTTTACAAAACATTAGACGAAGAAGTCTTTACAAAGTCTTTACGATGAAGAACTTTACAAAACATAGACAAGAAAGTTCATGAGAAATTAGATGAAGAAGTCTTAACAAAAACATTTACGAAGAAATTCATGAAAATTCATGAAAATTCAAGAGGGTAGAAATGAGGTTAGAAAACAGGTTATATCTAACCTTCTACCCTAAAATATATTTTTGGGTCATTTACAAAGTCTTTACGATGAAGAAAACTTTACAAAACAATTGACAAGAAATTGACAAGAAAGTTCATGAGAAAGTCTTTACAAAGTCTTTACGAAGAAGTCTCAACAAAAAATTGACAAGAAAGTTTCAGAAAATTCAAGAGGGTAGAAAGTGTCATATAAACATCTGTCAAAAACCATTTTTAATTCACTTAAAATGCCACGTAAGCTACGTAAGAATATACGTAAGAGGAAGAGAGCATTGAAACATCCAATAGTAAAAACTAACACCACAACAACAGTTGCAACAACAAATGCTGAATGACCCCACTATGTTGCAACAAATGTCAAGCAATCCTATGCTTTTAAACCGAGTTCTTGGTGCACAGAGTGGAAGGTTTAAGAGCGGCACTTTTTAGCGAAAATGGCAGGCTATGGTGGAGCTGCAGACGGAACAGCCTATAACCCTCAAAGTCAAATGAATTTGAGTTCACTCAAAAATCAAAATAACAGATGTCAAAAAGTCAAACATAGACATACAGAAGCAAATAAGTGAAAACGAAAAGAAACTAGAATATGACAGACACACAAAGAAACTCAATGAGTTAAACGTAGAGAAAAAGAAGAAGAAGAACAACTGAAAGAACTAAGTACAGAGGAATATGCAAAAAAAGTGTCAGAAAAAGCAGCAGAAGTAGCAAAAATGGAACAAGATGTTAAATTTGAAAAAACCATACTACTCAATATAAAGTACTGAAAGATGAAGAGATAAAACAAAAAGCCCTGAAGACATATATGGATAGCGATGAGTATAAAAAAGAAGTTGAAGCAAATGTAAAGGCAGAAAAACTTTTACAGTTGCAAAACCAAACCGTACAGTATGAAAACTTAGCACAAGAAAGTAAAAATAACGACGCAGCCATGCAAAAGGCAATGAAAAGCGCAGAATATATAAAAGCTAACAATGACTGGTTAGATGCCCAAGCCAACGCTAAAGCAGCCCAACTCATAGGGTCAATAAGGACAAAAATACAAGCGGATGAAGACAGTTCAAATGAAACTTTAACAAATGCTGACTTTAAGAACGCCTTCGAAGCTCTTCATAGTAAGGTGAAACTAGTGAACGACTTCTCATCTGGAAAGAAACTGAAGTCTGAAGGTTTCGACAACGAGTTAAAAGAAGTAGCACAAAATATGACGAAAATAACAGATGCAGCAACGAGACAGGCAGTTCAAAGTGCCTATGACGCCGTTAGAGCAACTGTTGTGAAAAGTCAAGAAAAAGAGTTACAACAGACCAAAACAGACCTAGTAAATGCTTTCTTAAAAACGAAAAGTCAGGTAGGACATTACGCTGCAGATGGAACATATGTGCCAGCTGGTGGAACTTATATACCACCAAACCCTCCAAGAGAAGCACCTGCACCAGGACTACCTAAAACATTTACATCGTCACATGGACATAGACACAGGCATGCACCAAAACCAGCACAACAACCAGCACAACAACCAACAGTTCAAAACCCTGCACAGCAACCACCTCCACAACCAGCACAACAACCACAAACAGAGCAAGGACATAAAAGAAGTAGAGAACAAGGGAACCAAGAATTCTTAAAAATGCTTAAAGAAGACTATGGTTACCCAGATAGTATTGACTTTAGTGACAGATATAAAGAAGCTATTAGAAAGTTCAAGGATGGAAATACTGACCCGAACCTATTTAGCTTTATGGCTCAGCACCAAAACGGATATAACCTCAAACCTGGAAAATACAAGCTCGCTAAGGGATATGATTTAATAGCATATCATCCAAATGACATGGATGAATTTACTCCGAGATATTTGATGTCAGAGCTAAATGACAATTCAACTTTCGTCATGAAACGCGTAAAAAATAGAGACGGAACGAAAGAAAAAAGCTTATGAATGCGGATGACGTAGATAGGGAAATTGTTAAAAACGGTCTCGGAATATATGAAATGCCAGCAGATGAGGTACAAGAAACTCCACAGGAAGAAATAGTTCAGATACAACCAGACATGGAAGAAATAGTTCAGCAACAACAGCTAGAAGAGCCTGAAGGAAACGAACAAGTCACTCCTTTGGAAACTAACTTCACAGAACTAGATGAAGATTTGGAACAGCCGAAAAATCTTGACCCTCAACAAGAGTATGCGGAGAATATGGAATATTTCCAAGAGTCTAAAAAAAATTCGGCTGACATAGTAGAAGAATATCGAAAAATGTTTGCCGACATACAAAAGACTCCAACACCAGATGAAAATATTCAGCATAGAATGGAAGTACTGAAAAAAATGTACACAAATACAACAACCCTTTTTACTTACGAGCATTTAACGTTCAATCTTCGGATGAACTCGGTGAAGATAAAAGGTTAAATTTCAAGAAAACATATAGAAATGAAACATTGTTTAAAGTTCATTCAGAACCTAACCAAGATGGAAACCAAACCTACTTTTGTTTCTGCAGACGATGGAACTACAATGAGATGGGGTCATAAAGCTAATCCGGATAGGTGGTTCATAAACTTACAACCACAATTCCAAGAAGTTGTAGACGCAATGGAAGTCAATGGTGAACGAGATATAGCTGGTATTTTAAGCGCGGCTTTAATGCCATTGAAAGATATGAAACATGCAGATATTTTGGACCAGTATGAAATGAACATGGCTGATGGAAATATAACACCTGACGTTCTAGAACATTTATCTCAAAGAACTACACAGAACCATAGAGATGGTATATTTGGTGAAGAGTTTAGAAAGAAAGTTAGGGAGAGAGAAGGAAGAGAACCTATTGTACATGACCTTGCAAACGAAAGTTTACAAAATGTCATAAAAACTTACTTTGCAGACAATGAACCGAGAAGGGATGAATATTTAAGAAAACTCAAATGGACAGTACCAAATGAAATGTTAGTATTGAAAAACATGTTCCTTGACAAAATAAAACCAACTACAGAAATAAATGACGCAAGACTGAAAGATTGGGTAAAAGCTTTCCCATTCACAAAAGATATAGTTGGTAACATGGAAAGAAAACCAGAATGGCTACAAAAACATATATTTGGAAACGAGCTTATTCCATATGGACAGGCACTGTTTGAAGAGCTTGAACCGGAAACTCAGGAAAGAGTCATGCAAACAATACGCAAAGACTCAAATACAGACTATGACAAACTCTTTCTAGGATATAGGTTACCTGAGATGGGCGACCAGAGCCAAAAGGCAAAAAGGACATGGGAAATTTGCAACATACTAGATGAACATAATGCAAAGATGCAACAACTTCAAGCAGAGGGCAATGAAGGAAAAAGAAGAGTTAAAAACTCAGTCAGGAAGAAAGTAAAGCTTGGTCCACGTGGGTTCTATTATGACATATAAATCCAACTATTCTATATTTTTACTCATATGAAATGTACGCCGCTCAGAATATAACGCCAACAGTTTTGGATGCTATGAATGGAAATGTTTCCGAATGGTATAACGAATGCGACAATGCCATTAGAAGGTCAGAAATAGTTCCTGGAACTTACGAATATACAACTGCTGTTTCTTATGGAAACGTAGGTGAGTTTGGAGAAGGTTCTTCAACAACAGTAGATATTGCTTGCGACAGGTTTCATATAATTTCTATTGACAACTCTTTCTTATACGTGGAACAAGACATTGAAATAAAACCTTCTGCCAAGTTGTCTGACAAGAAAGGTTGCAATGGAATTTTCTATGTCGGATACCAATATGCTCCAGAAGTTTTCATGGGATATAAGATATATTCTAACTCTGACTTAGTTCAAACAGTAACATGGGCAAACTATGAATGGTTCGCTTTGAGAAACTCAGTACAACCACAAGCTAGAGAACAAACAGACCAGTATGCCAACCATTGAGAAAATAAGAAGACTTGACCCTAACGTTCCAGGAGTTTATGTTAACCTTTCTGGACAAACTGCAGCAGCAGTAACCAAGTAAAACTGAAACTTAGAGTTCCTTTGTCATCTTTCCTCATCTTCAGGTTTTTAAGATACTTGCCAAACTGGGCAGGAAAAATTTCTATCGAACTTACTCCAAGCAAAAATAACTTAGTCATTGCACCAACACAAGACCCATTCACTCTTACAGACGTAAAGGGAGCAAATCAAACGTCATTCGCCGAATTTTGCAAAGACAAAGTTGACTTAGACTTTGGTTTCTCAAACCTCAACACTGAAGTAAACTATTATTTCAATGCTGCTGGAATGCTTGGGACCCAGTTAAGTTCACATGCGAAAAGTTTGAATGCAAGAGAATAGAAAGCAGACTTGCAGTCTATATGTTGGACCCAGATATTTCAAATGCTTTAGCTGCCAAATATATTGCAGTTCCACTTATGTTCCCTATACACCAAATATCTGTCAAAGACTTTGCAGGTGAAGTTGGAAACCAAAGTGCTGACCCAGGTGCAAGAACAGATATTGCTTTAACAACTGCAATGAAACATGCAGATACTATGTTTGTACTGTTCAGACGAACTATAAATGACTATTCTTGTTTTACAACCTGGTATTAAATACATATAAACATAGATGGCAAATACTTATCCAAGAGAAGAATATTCTACAGTTGAGGATATGAGGTCATACAACTTGACATTAGATTATGAACTTTAACAACAACTTCACAACAACCATTAACCCTGAAATGCAAAGTTCTATTATGCCATATGTGAAAGTATGGACCATACAGGAGGTCAAAAAACTCAATATACAAATGGAGACCGTTCAAACTTTTGGCTTGGCATTCCATTTGCTGACTCAGAAGACTTTATGGGTGGTATTTCAACTGTTGGTACAGTTCAAATACAATATACTGGTGACAGAGACGGTCCAAATGAATTGAAAGCAAAGAAGTTTACAAAACCAATAGCACTTTTCACGGAAGATGCTCTTTTGAAAATTCGTTCGATGAAACCTGCTGGGGCTCCTCAGATTGGTATAACGACAGCTTCCATCGAGCAGATTTTGGCAGCAGTCAGTAAGTTGTTCTTGAACTGACTTCTCTCCGTCAAAATTGACAGTACGCCAGTTTTGACATAAAATTGTAATAAACTTACCTTTAGAAATATCGGTCAGTTTTGTTGTTATATTTTTGTCTGCTTCAAGAACTTTCACCATTTCAGTTATACCAACTTTCTTTGCTTTATGAAATATTTTGGTTCAGCAAAGACTGCTATTCTATAACATTTCCATTGTTTGTAAAGAACTATTCTGTCAATGAACTTGTATTGTTTGTGTGTGTAAACTTTGTTTTGCTTCAATTCGAAGAGATACTCGAATACGTCCATCTTTTTATTCTAAGTAAAATGTCATTTCCGAAAAATAGCGTAAGTGTTTCAAAAGGTTTAATGGCGATGGCAGATGTGAAGTTAAATTCACCAACTCAAACAAACAGTCAAAGTGTTGTTGTCAATGTCAAAGAAAGAGATGTTGAAGTGGGGAAACCATACGAAGACGAAGATGGTATACAATAGTTCCTGTAAAAGAACAACCAACATACCTGAAGTTAGCAGAGACTTAAGTTCTGTTGCAGATATTCGAAACGACTACCAACAACTTAAAGACAAACTTAAAACTCAGGAGAAGATTTGTCAAGGCTTTGGGTATAATGTTAAACTTGGTCGAACACAACCCTGTAAAAGTGAACTCATATGTCATTGCACCTCATGAAGTTTTGAAAGAACTATTGAAACTTTGACAGAGGCAGACGATATAAACATCAAAGAAATAGAACCGACATTGCTTGCTGTGGTGTTTCATATAAGTCATTGACAAGATATACGTTATGAAAGGAGGTGAAACGTTGAACTTAAAATATAGTTTCCCAGACGTCATAAAAATATTTGACGACCACAACATTTCATTAAAATTACTTGCTAAGTAAATGCAGAAGACATAGTGGTTTATACTATTACACTAAACCCTGAGTCATATAATTCATAAACAACAAACTTACAAAGTCCTCAAGGACGATATTGTAAACTGACCTTAAACACGATGACGACTAAAGCCTGTTTTGCTCTTTTGACACCAGAAGACTTTGTTGTTGTGAATGGTAAAAAATACTTCTTTGAAGATACTTACTCAGATATACCACCAACAGGTTTTGTTGACTTATTTAATACTTAAGGACGGATGTAACATGTGCTGCAACTAGAGCAGGTTTCATTATGTTTGGATGTCCGACTGAGTTTAGTATAAACGATATGAGCTATAATACAAAACTTATATCTGGTTTTACTACCAACAGTTTCCTATAACAGGAAAAGGTGTCATACACAGGAAGTCTATTCCATTGACTTTAAGCACACCATTTATATATTGTTTCAAACTTAAGGTTCAAAGTGCTATTCGAATGTCGACAGAAACTACTATGACCAAGATACTCATGCGTATAAACAACACTTTCTCTGCTGTTTGCCTATTGTTCATTCGAATGCAGAATTTTCAACTTAGTAACTCAAACACTTTGCAAACATAACGTTAACCTTAGTTGACGCAAACTTTGTTCCTGTAAAACTTTTATGTCCTATGTATTTGTCAATGACGGCAGAAAGTTTCGAATTGGAAGATGCAACTGGTGAAAGTATTGTACTACAAGAACAACTTCAACAACAAATACTCAAGAACAACAAATGCAACAAAAGCTCAAACAACAAAATAGCTCAAGAATAAAAAATATTTTTTTTATTTTATTTGAAATGTACGCTGAGTTTGTTGGAGAAGACCGTTGGGAAACTTGTTTGTTAGATGAGAAATATGAAATTCACTGTTGTGAGTCATTTGAAGTCAGAAACAAAAAGACAAAAAGAGTTTTAAGCGGATGGGAGCGAAATGACGGATATGCTATGATGAGGATGGGTGGAAAAAACTATTTTAAACATATTGTCATTGCAACTCATTTATACCGAATCCTAACAATTTACCTCTTGTAGACCATATAAACCGTATAAGAAGCGACAATAGACTTGAGAACTTACGTTGGGTTACTCGTTCTGAAAACAATAAGAACATAGGCAAATTTAGAGATATTGTATTCGAATTTGTCGACGAACTAGAAGATGAAGCAATTGAAATTACAGACTATGGCAAGCATACGTTTGAGTTTTACTACTACAGCGAAGAACAAGACTCTTTCTACTTTTATACCGGCGTAAACTATAGGAAATTACAAGTATATTTTACTAAGACGGGCTATGCTCATGTAAACGCTAGAGATACAGATGGAAAAAACGTTCGAATACTTCTTAACAAATTCAAGAAGCTATATGGCATACCATTTTAAAACGTTTTTTTAAAAAAAAATATTTTTTTATCCGATAGAAAAGATGACGAAATATATTTCAGTCAACAAGTACATGACAGAAGTCAAAGAAGAACTAGACCCATTCATATATTTGAATGTTTACTTCTACCATTTTGAAAAGTCTACATTTGACAAAGTTTGGAACATCGAACCCGTTAAGTTTGCTATTGTGACTAAAAATGGTGCGAAATTTGAAGACTTAGACATAGAAGGTTTGTTAGCAGTCAAAGAAAATTTTGACAGAAGGTTTTCAAACCTTAAAGAAGGCAAAGCATACAAACTTGTTATACCTTATGAACCAAAGAAAGCAGACGACTATGAATATTATGAGTCTAAGATAGTTGAAGTTCAAGGTAAATTAGGTAAAAAGATTTTAGAGTCTAAGCCAGTGTTTGCTCCTAAAGAGGAAGAGAACATTGACATTGACCCAGAAATGTTCTAAAAATAAAATTTTATTTTTACATGTCATATCTCACCTTCTCTGGAACTGGTTCAGGTTCTTTCTTCTCTTCTACTTCTTTCTTCTACTTTCTTTTCTTCTTTTCTCTCTTCTTCTTCTTCTCTGGTGGAGTTATGTCAAATTTCTCAGAACCATATTTATGTAAAAGTTCTTTGTCCTTTAATAGCTCTTCTATTCTGTTTCCTATTTCATCTTCAAGAACAGCGCATGTGTCTTCTTTGCATTCTAAGAACTTTTGTTGGACTTCATCTTTCCAATCGGTGTCATCTCTGTCAACAAGTCTGTCATTGACAAACTTAAAGACTTCTCTGCCTAATGTTTTATGGTTCTTGTCATATTCCCAGAAACAGAACTTTAGAACAAATTCACCTTTCTTGTTTACACTATGTAAGATTTTATGGTCTACAGATGTTTTGCTGTCGAAAAGCTTGTCTCGAATATAGATAGCGAAATCGCTAGACATTTTCTAAAAGATAAAAATTTTAATTTTTCTAAAAATATGTTAGAAAAAAAGTTTGCTGACATTGACAAGAAATTTGAGAATGTTTTAAACAAGAACAAGAGGAAGTTAGAAAATGCTCAGATAAAGCCTATACATGAAAGTTCCTATTTGCTCAGAATGGTATAACAGGTCTAATTGCACCACCTGGGTCGGGTAAGACTTTCACTTATCTTAAAATGGCTGCACAACAACAAGAACTAGATGAGAAGAACCCATTCTATGAGTTAGTTGTTATTTGTTGTAGTACTTCTGGTCAATTCGACCAAACCGTAAATTCGTTCAAAGATATTATAAAGAAGTCTAAGTTAGTATGTATAAAAGACTCTGAGTTGTTAGATTGGATAAAGAAGTACCAAAGAAGAGTTTTGAAGTACAATGCTATAAATGAGTATGTCAATTCTAAGTTTAAAGACCCAAATGAGGAAATGCAGAGAATATTAGAGAAGAAACACTTCAGAAACAAACAGAAAGAGATAGAATACATTTCGAAGAAATTGCAATCTTACGATTGGAAGACTTACCCTCACAGATGTCTTCTTATCTTAGATGACTTTGCTTCTCATCCTTTGTTAAAGAACAGAGAACAAGACATGTGTCGAATTCTTAAGAAGCTCAGACACTTTAACATCTCAGTTGTCATTTGTGTACAGACAGCAAAGAGTTTAAGTAAGGATGTAAAGAGAATACTTACTGACATTGTACTTTTCCCCGGATTGTCCGAAGACGATTTCATGGAACTTATGAAAGAGTCCATGGCAGGTAAGTTTGACAGACATGAACTCTGGGAGAAGTACAAAGTCATACAAGACCCTCATACTTCTTTCAGAATTCATATCTACGCAAACAAAGTTCAAATTGTAAAAAGTCAAGCTTGAAAAATCTAAGTGTTTGAGTCTTAGTCTGTTGTGGTGCTGGGGCTGTCGGTTCTTCTGGTTTGGGAAGACATTCAGGAAGAGGAACGTCGGACATTCGTTTGTGTCCTGTCGGAAGGAAGAACTTTTCCTGTTGTCGGGAAAAACTTTTCCAGTTGTCGGGAAATTTTTTTCCAGTTGTCGGGAAAAATTTTTCCTGTCGGATGGAAAATTTTTTCCTGTCTGATGGAAAAATTTTTCCTGAAGTTCGACCAAAAAGTTCTCAATTTTCGAAAATTTGAATGGTTTACGGACGAACAACAGGAAAATTTTTTCCAGTTGTCAGGAAATTTTTTTCCAGTTGTCGGGAAATTTTTTTCCAGTTGTCGGGAAATTTTTTTCCTGTCGGATGGAAGGACTCGGAATGTCGGAAGGAAGAACTTGGAATGTCGGAAGGAAGAACTTGGAATGCCAGAAGGATTTGACAAGACAATTTACCTTATAGAGCTACCTGAGCCATCTGAAGTCAAGCGTAAAAATAAATGGTTCATTTACTCTGCTTGTTTGAAGTTGTCAAAATACTCTGTTATTTTTTCTTTCAGTAGCGGCAAATCTTCTTTGAATGTAAGTATTGTACAACCTTTAATATCATAGTGTGTTTGAGGTAACGTATCTTGAACTATTTGTTTCACATCTTCATTCGGTGTCATTGAAATCGGTAAGTTTTCGCGATAGAACCAATTTCTGTCAGATTTGTAAATCTTAGCAAGGTCGTAAAAGCTTTTGTTGTTTCTTCTGACTAAATGCAACATAACCATATCTCTGTCTTCTTCATTTTCCATCTCTTCAGTAAAATCATATACTTATAGTTCTTTTCCTTTCCTTTTGGTACCGAACGTGGTATTCTTTTCTGTATGTTTTTGTTCTTTTGCTTCAATGACTTCATCTTTTGCATGAAGTTTTCTTTTCCATCTCTTCACGTTCTTGTCTATGAATTTCGTCAAGAAGTTTACAAACATACCATGAATAGCGAGCTGAAGCCCATTGTGCCACATTATTTACGAGAAGTCTATGAACATAATATCCTCTTAAATTTTATTGGCAAATTTTTACGATTTTCATGTGTTTTATGCAAGGCCGAGAATTCTCGTCTAGAGAAATTTCACTCAAAAGTTCTTGTTGCTTTGGTTTTTTGAACCAGTCGTCTGCGTGTTTAGTATCTGGAGCAAAACATGCTGTCAAAAATACTTTGCATTTGGTACATATCGTCTTTTGACGAACGAATGAGACGGAGTTGTTTGTTAAACTGAACCCACTCATATTCTTCATTTATAGCTTCATGGACTATAACTGTTGTTGTGTTCTCGGTTGTTGACATATCTGTCTTTACATACAAAATAAAAAAATAAATAAAAATAAAACTAACTTTATTTTTTCTATCTTAAGGAAATTCATGATTTTCATGAGTTTTAGGCGACTGGGGAAAAAGTCTGTCTAGAGAAATTTCACTGTTTTCATGAGTTTTATGCAAGACCGAAAAAAGTCTGTCTAGAGAAATTTCACTGTTTTCATAGAGTTTTTTGACGACTAAGGTTTCTTACCTACTCGCTGTTCTTCATGATTTTCATACGGAATCTCTATCCTCGGTTTTTCGAGGATAGCAATCTTATGCCATTTTACTCAGATTTTTGGTCATTTTTCAGCAAAAATATAATTTAGGGTAGAAGGGTAGCTCTACCCTCTTTTCTACCCTCTTTTCTACCCCAGTTATTTTATAAGCGTTTTACATGGTAAACGTTATTTTTACATGTATTTTTCAGCAACTTCGTCAAATACTTTTATAGCTTTATCTATCTCATCTACTTCAAACGTTTCCCTACCTTTCGTGGGAGCACCATACATTTTCTCAAACTTTTCAAGTAGTTCTGTTTCAGCAGCTCTCATATCGTTAACCAACACAACCTTGACTCTATTGACTGTACTGTTATCTTTAGAGTTATATTATATGTTCTTCCTATCTTATATCTTTTTGTGTTGAAGTCCTTCGGTTTCTGAACGATGTAAAGTAAGCCTTCACTGCAACGTTCCGTATCGAATGAACCATATGTTATGAAGTTATATCCAACAACTGGGTCTAACCATAACAAAACTATTGGTATAAGACTTTTGTCGATGAGATATGCTGTAGTTCCATAGAATCTTACCGATATCATAAGCTCAGGATTTCTTGTCAAAATTTTCTGACTAGAAGCAATTCTAACCCAGTCCTTTGCTTTCTTTCCAGATGGAGATAAAATGTCTGACAAAGAATATTTGTTGTATTTCTTTGAGTATCTTACGTTTAAATCACCTATTCTAACCACTTTGGTGTCATTGTCTATCTTTCTAACTGTTTCAAACTCAGTGTTTAACATTTCCTGTTCTTACATACAAAATAAAAAAAATATTTTAAAAAAAACTAACTTTATTTTATTTTTTCTATCTTAAGGAAATTCATGAAATTTGGTCATTTTTCAATAAAAATATATTTTTAGGGTAGAAGGTTAGATATAACCTCTTTTCTAACCTCTTTTCTACCCCATATGTCCTTACTGAAAAAGTACGTGTTCCATATGTCATTTTACTCAGAATTTTACTCAGAATTCAATAAAAATATATTTTAGGGTAGAAGGTTAGATATAACCTCTTTTCTAACCTCTTTTCTACCCCAGTTATTTTATAAGCGTTTTACATGGTAAACATTGTGAATTCGTGAAATTCTAAACAATTTCGTAGCTTCTATTTCTTCTGTCAGTACATCGAATGTTTTAACAATGCCGAAGGTTTCTTTATACTTCTTCTTGACATCTGAAAGAAGGAAATCGTCAGCTGTTGGATAGTTTTTGTTTAGAAATGTCAACATGTCCATTTTATCTTCTGCTGGTTTCTCTGCCTCCCTCTTTAAGTCTGCATAGTCGTTTCGCATTCTTTCTATCTCTTTGACTGAGTAGTTATATTTTCTTATTGCTGCCTTACATTTTGAACATTGCGGGTTCATTTTTGCGTTATATTCTGAAACCTTACCTGCTAGTATGACTAAGGCGTCAATTGCTCTCTTTAACTCAAAAGTTGCGGGTTTTATCTGTTCATTCCATATCTTACCTCTTCTATCTTTATCTCTTATCTGCCATACACATTCAGCAACTAACGAAACAAAGTTGTCGTAGGTCTTAAACTCCCCAGATTTGTATATGTCAGAGATGTTCTTATATACCATATCGCAATCTTTGTCCATGACTTTGTGGTTGCAATGAAATCCAAGAAACTCATAGTTTACCTTTCGTATGAACTTCTTTATTTCTACTGAGTCAGTTGCTTTGACTTCTATTTCATCGAATTCTGGAATAGTAAGCTTTTGTTGCTGGATTTCAGGCAATTTGGGTAAATGGTCAATAATATCCTGCATTTCATAAAGATATTCTTCATTTGTTTCATCTTTCGCACAACAGTCCAAAGTACTTGTTAAAAGTTCTTGCTTTATCTTCTGGATTTTTGTTTCGAAAGTATATGAAGAAGGAATGAAGCTTTTCATCTCTACTAACATTGAAGTTGGGTTCATGACTAACGAGTTTGGTGCTGTTGTTGCTAACATGTTCTTACAATAAAAATAAAAAAATATTTTTTTAAAAAAACCAACTTTATTTTTTATTTCGGGAAAACTCATGACAAATTCAAGAGGGTAGAAAAGAGGTTAGAAAAGAGGTTATATCTAACCTTCTACCCTAAAATATATTTTTGCCGAATTCATGAGTTTTGGTTGAAAGAATACGGTGGAGCCAAAAGTGGCTCGACCTCAAAACAAGCATTTTCTGTATAAAATTCATGAAAATTCAAGAGGGTAGAAAAGAGGTTAGAAGACAGGTTATATCTAACCTTCTACCCTAAAATATATTTTTGGGTCATTTACACTCATTACGATGAAATTCATGACAAAACATTTACGAAGAAGTCATGAAAATTCAAGAGGGTAGAAAAGAGGGTAGAAGACAGGTTATATCTAACCTTCTACCCTAAAATATATTTTTGTCGAAAATAAATGGTTCATTTACTCACAATATTTTTGTACAAAACAACCCCAAACTTTTAACTTCTTTTCTGCAGCTTCTAATGTTATCTTAGCGAGTTCATATTCTCTAAATTCTCTCTTTAAATCTTCTTGTTCCCATTGGTCTAGTTCGTATGGAGAATCTCTATAACCAGAACATATCTCACGTTCATGTTCTATTTGTTTTTCATGCATTTTTCTAACTTCTTCTTCAAACAAAGGTTTTGCATTCTCTACTGTATCTTCAAGTTCTTCTTCATCTAACTTCTCATGAACTTTCTTGTCTATGGAGTCCAGAATTTTTCCAACTGCTATGCAATATTTTGGAGAAGCCCACATTGCTATATAGTTTACGAGTCTTGGGTCTACATACGTTCCTCTAACCTGTTTGATTTCATCAGGAATTCCTGCATGAACCTTGTATAAAAAGCAACCGTCGGAATTCCGGCGGTTGGTATATTCTTCACAAAATGCCGTATAATACTCTTCCCAGGACTTATTTTCCAACAACTTTCTAAAGTCTTTCCTAAACTGCTGACACATATTTGTTACATTTATATAACCATCCTTGTCTCTACGTAAGACTTCAATACCATTGTAAGTGCCTTTTGTGAATGTTTCGCCATTAGATTTGTTCGTGAACGTTTTTGCTTCGACTGACATTTCTGTTCTTACAATAAAAATAAAAAATATTTTTTGGTGGTACGTCGGACATTCGTTTGTGGCTTAACCGTCGGACATTCGTTTGTGGCTTAACCGTCGGACCACAACGATGAAAATCTCATTTTAACTCACTTTTTCTGTCTTAAGGAAATTCATCCGGAATTCCTGCATGAACTTTGTATAAAAAGCAACCCGCCGTTTTCCGCGGGTTGGTATATTCTTCACAAAATGCTTGTTTTGAGGTCGAGCCACTTTTGGCTCCACCGTATTTTTTCAACCAAAACTCATTTTTCAATACTTTTTCAGCACTTCTCCGTAGTTATATATGAAAGACAATTCGAGATAAAAGTCGTAGTACAATGGAACAATATGCTGCACACCGTTTGTTGTGAACCAGACTTGAAAGTCAGAGAAACTGTTACTAGGTGGTTCGTAGAATTTAGAGGTAAGGTCATAAAAGTCCTTACCAATACAAAGAAAACTATTGTTGCTTGAACTAAAACTTGCATGACACATGACATTTTGAGGGTCAAACACGTTTCTATAAACTGTCAAATCTGTTGGTGGCGTATAAACCAGAACGGACCGTCAGGTGGTAATGGTTCGTTCTGGTTTAGTAACCGAAGAAATTGTGCCCAAGAACGTTTGTCTACTTGCCAAAATAAAAACTGTGTATCTCTTGGAGGGTTATTTTCAATCCTTTGAAATGAAACTGTGGAGTTCATCTTGTCATATTCTAGTTTCAGATAGTATGTTCCATTTAGTAAAGAATCGTATTTTTCTTGAAATTCCCAGTAGTATTTGTTTATTTGAGTTTGAAAGTCATTTAGAGTCTTCTCAAGACTTTCGTCTGAACGAACCGTAAAGATTCTCATTTCGTCAAATTTGTCTAGTAGACCATCATGACCTCTATACCGCCCATGAAAATATACCGCAAACATAAACGCGTTAGTTCTTTTTGAAAACAAAACTTTTCTAAATCCTATTGCCTTTGCATCTGAAGGACTTTGAAGCCAACGAATTGGATAGTCAAACCTGTAAGCACCGGATGAAATTTCTTCATCTGAAATATTTCTACCGGCATTTGTAAAGATATAGTCTAACGGTTTTGTATCTGCTGCTTTTGTTCTTTGTTTTTCAACCTGAAACATTTAATATATGTAAAAATATACTGTTTTAAAACGTTTTTACTTCATATTTCTCATCTAACAAACATGTTGTCTGACTGCTTGAGGGTTCGGTTGGTACCATTCAAATTTTACACTTGCAATTCCTTCAATTGCATTCAAAATGTCTGAGTCGGAGTCAAACATTTGTTCTCTCTTTGTAGTCTTGAAAGCGTCAAGAAGTTGTGCGGCTGTTGTGACATTGCCATGTGAGTAGTATATATGACCGTCCAAATCTGTTATAGTTAGTCTGAGATTGTGTCCTTTCTTATTTCCGTCTTGAATGGCAGCAAGTACACCCATGAAGCCTTCTTTGTTCTTTCCTTCGTCAAAGTTTACTGTAAAGGTTCGACCAGATGTAATTTGACTTCTAACTTCACGGTACTTTTCATATGCATATCTTGTTCTTTCCATGGGAGCATGACCATCCTCTGCACTACCTTTTTTCCTTCTCAAAGGATGCAATTGTTCGTTATGTTTCCAGTAGAATCTGGCAAAGCCGTCTTGTCCTTCAACTTGCGGCTCGTTAACATTGAAAGGCAAGTTCATAAGACGTTCTTCTTCTAACCTCTCTAATCTGTTTGGATAGTTTGCGCGCGCTGTTTCTAAGTCCATTTCGTAGGTCAGACCAGACAATTTGTCATAGACTTTTATGGGTCTTCCCTTCCTATATTTAAAATTCTTCGAAACTCTCCAACCATATCTTTGTAACTCTGCTTTTATTCTAGCAGATTTTCTATCTATTCTATATAGGGGCATTTTTATAAAAATAAAAAAATGTTTTTTTTTCTTTACTTAACATAACCACCAGCTACCATAAGCCTTTGACGCCAACCCATACCAGCTAATGAAGGTTGACTAAACTTTGGTTTTGGTCTACCCTCAGTTTTTGGCTCCCCTTCTTCTATCGGTTTTTCGTCACTTTTCGGTTCCTCTGACTTTACCTCACTTGCAGGTATGGTTGTGTCGTTAGTATCTTCGTAAATATCATATGCCATCTGTTTTTGTTTTCCTTTCAACTTTTTGTGTTTGTTGTAAAGTTTAGAATATTTCGACTCTAAGTCAATGAGATGTTCTATAATGAACTGTTGGTCAGTAAAATATACTTTTCCATCTGTTGTCTCGAAAGCTCCTTCAGACTTCAATATTTTATTTGTGAGAGTCTGTTTCTTTTTTGAGATACTAGCCGTTCCATTTCTATGAAAAGTGACTTTATAGTTAGGGTTTGCATTTCCAGACCTGGCACTTTCTATTATTGAATTTTTCTCTTCATCTGTAAGTTCTTTGACAGGTTTTGACAATGGTTCTGAACTTTTTGTTTGTGGTGTCAAATCTACGGTTTCAACTTCTTCCGTCATTTCATCTCAGTAAAAAATTTTAGTTTGTTTTGTTTTCAACTGGTTGTTTAGGTTTTTTAAGTCGGTCTAAAACTTCCTGAGGTATAGGAAGAACTTGACAAACACGTGGTTGTGTAACTGCTGGAAGCCGACAAATCCATCTTGACCCATTTGTCTCAATGCTGTATTGTTCATTTCATCTCAGTAAAAAACTTTACATTCCCCACGTTTGAGGCGGTTGCGGTTGGTTATTGTTTACCCATTGTTGTGCATGGTTATATCCTCTGTTAAAGAATCTTTCACCTTGGTCCATATAGTGCCCTGCTTGGTTATAGTAGTCATTTGCTTTGTTATAGTAGTTTCCTGCTTCTCTTCCTACATTGTCCATCCATCCTTGAACTTTTCCTCTTGTTTCAGGATTTGGAATAAGATTTGCTGCATCTCGTGCTACCTCCCAACCTTTCTGTACAGTTTGTATAATAGGTTGTGCTTTCTCTTTAAGTATACCTAATGTACTCAAAATCTTCCTTCCAATTCCAAACGCACCTCTGGCTATTGTTCCCACTGCGGGTAAAAATCTGGATGCAACTCCTGCTAATGCGCCAAATAAACCCATTTCTTATAGGGTAAAAATGACGAATCCAAACAAGGACCCCTATGTTTCTAAGGCAACAAAGAAAGCACTCATGGTAAAAATCTTTAGTTCAACACCAAATGCTTGGTTTATGGATATCTTGGAAAACATTCCGAGGTATAGAGAAGATGGACCACCATACTGGCTAATATTTGTCGGTCAAAACACAAGATACTGTGAAGCCATACCATTGCAGTCCAAAAATATTTTAGATGTGAAAACTGCTTTGACAATATTCGTTGACAAATACCATCCAACAAAACTGACATCTGACTGTGAACGTTCTTTCAAATCAGACGATATTAAAAACTATCTGCGTTCAAAAAATGTAAACCAATATTTCATTGTCGACCAAAACCATTCTGCTCTTGGTGTCATTGACAGTTGTATAAAAATCTTAAGAGACTTAAACCAACCACAAGGTGGTGAAGCAAATGAAATGTCATATGACGACAAATATAGACACTTCTCCATGGCAAAGATGAGACAAGTTTTAAATATTTACAATAGCCGTAAACAAAAAGGTTTGGGAAACCACTCCCCCGAAGAAATGAAAAACAACCCTGACTTAGAGAAAGACTATATATTTAATAGTTTAGTCAAAAGAGACAAACAAGAAAGAATACCAGGCTTCAAACTTAAGAAAGGTGACAAAGTAAAAATAGAAATACCTAAACGCGACCCATATGAAAATACTATTGACTATGACAACAATGGGAACTCGACAGGTACTCGCATTCGTGTTCGTAAAAATAGAAGAAAGTATACAAGAGAATATTATGAAGTTTTAGGCAAACATGGCAAAATGTACACACTGCAAGCAGAAGATAAAACGACTATTGTCAGACCTCGTTTCAAACTTGTCAAAGTTCAAGGTGGTATACTTTCAAAGACAGTTCCTAACAAATATAAGACAACTCCTGACGAATATGCTAAAGAAGTTGAAAATGACGACTAAGCATTTCTATACCATGCGTAAACTGTCATGTAAGGTGGCATGTAGTCTTTACTCTGTCCCGTTGTTTCCGAATATCCTGTAATGCGATGTGTATGGCTTCCTCCTCCCTGAGTGTCATCCCAGTAACAATTTATAGCAAACTTAACGTCGTCTTTAACATCATATCCTTTACCTTTTGTCATTCCTGTCCAATCCCAATATCTATGCTTATGCCAACCTGCTTCAGCTGTAGTTAAATTTATGTAGTGACTGTGTGCAGGTAAGTTTTCACCTGAAATCGTTTTACTTCCACCTGTTACCTTTGAAGAGTTTGCACAATACAAAAACCTTTCGACTATTTGAGTCCAAGTTCCAAAACCAAGTACTACTTCTGGTCTGGTAGAGTTCATTGACGTATAAATAGAACCTATAGGATATAGTGTTTGAAGTATTTCTGTCTTTAATGTTTGAAGCTCTGTTTTGTCTGCTTTTTTATATAACTTTTCTTCAAGTTCATTTACGTCAGAGATGCTATGTCTATGATATTTTTGTGGGTATGTTCCTTCTGTCCATGCTAAAATACGTTCTTTTGTTGCATCTACATATCCTATCCATGTCGAGTCTGCTTTTGTATTCCTTAACTCTGTAACACCTTTCTCAAGCTCTTTCAACTGTTGTCCATCTTCCATTAAACCTCTGGTATGACTTGAAACCGTTTGTGTCAACATATCTACAGTTTCTTTGTCGGCTTTAAGGTCTAAACATCCTGAAACCCACCCTGTATTGGCTTTACCTTCTAAAATCTTCGATGTCCGTTCATTATACCATTCAACCCTTTCTTTAATTTCATTGTCTTTTTCATCCACATATTCCTTATCTGCTTTCTTCACTAACGCACTAGCCACACATGCTAACTCATTGTCAACATATGTTTTATCTGCTTTGTTGTTAACATCTGCTTTTGTTGCATATGTTGCATCTGCTCTGTCATGTTCTTCTTGAACTTTTTCAATGACATATTCTTTGTCAGCTTTGTTGTCAACATCTGCTTTCAAAAGAAGTTCATCTATAGGTTTCTCGTTTAAAGTTCCTTTTGTTGGATTTATACAAACAGTATGGTTCTTACTGTCTTGAAACAGAAACTCGTCTGTCATTGGGTTTAATGTCAGTTTTAAGTTTCCTTCTTTCAATGACTCAGATATCTTAGAATAGTTTGAAAAGTTTGTTGTGTTCTTATTTAGAGCTTGCAAAATGAGTTGTCGGTTGTGTTGTATTTCTCTCATAGACGCTGTTTCTTTCGACATTTTTTATTCTAGATAAAATATGCTTTCAATAGAAAAAGAAAATTCAAGAGTTGCTACAACTAAACCATTAGATGAACTTTTTACGAATGTCGGTCAAAAGTTTGAGACAGAGACCGTAAAGCATGAAGGCTATCGTTTTGACTACCCATTGAGATGGCTAAGAGACCCATCCGTCACAAAAGCTATTGGCTTTCGTAGAATGAAGTTCATTTCAGAAGCCATACATGGTTTCCCATTTACGGTCGCTTTTGAAGTTCGATACTATAACAAAGAAAAACGTACGTATGAGAAATTTGAACAGGGAAAACTTTTACAAGTGAATTTGCTTGTAAACTTAGAAACAACTCTTCAAGCTTTTCAAGAAAAAATAAACGATATCTATCTCGAATATGCAAACAGTACAACATTGACGAAGGAGAGTACCATCTCGATATTATTATGACAGGAAAAATGCAACTGTTAAAATCGATAGAATAGAAGACCTTGGAGAAGACGTTTATATTTCTACAAAATATAACAACTTGGCATGGCATAGATTTTTGAGGATGTTAAATCAGCCTGCATGGTATCCAGTACACCCGGACTTTATGAAGTCGAAAACCCTAATGGAACATATGAAAATGTTTTCGACTCAGATGCTATTATAGTTCATGCTTCATTTTCTGGTGCACAAAACTCTTTTTTATGCTTGGCAAATGACTTTTACGAAAAACCTACAAAGCTATACGAACCACCGAGTGGAAGTATTTCAGACTTTCAAGTATGGTTTACTACAGATGGAAGAAAGAGAATAATTCCATTATACCACGCGTTTTACTTAGAACTTAGTTTCATATACAACTACTATCGAACGGTAAAAATATGATTTTTTAATATGGTTGAGGTGTTGGATTTGGTTGCCAACTAGACTGTGGTGCAGGTTCAGGCTGTTGTATAACAGGAGCTTGCTCTTCTGGTTCAGGGTCTTTAGGTATAATACCAACGAACTGACCTACTCTTTTGCCAATATTTTTGACTCCGTTCCAAATTCCTCTTCCTACGGTTTTTATTCCATTCCATATACCTCTTCCAACATTTCGAAAGAAGTTTCCTATCTTACTGAAGAAACCCATTTTACTATATGTAAAAATCTAATGTCCGCCTAGTCTCTTACGTTTCCTGTTGAGTTCCATAGCATTCTTTAACTGGAGCTCATACATTCTGTTTCTCCTCTGGTAGAAAACATACTCTGGGTCAACTCCTGTGTTCGCGTCATCTGCATAGAGTTGTTTATATCCCACTTCGGGGTTTGTATAAAACTCTTTCCATCTCATATTTGCATACCATGGTGGCAAACCTAACGCAGCGTCATTTGACATGGCAGTTTGCATTTGTACATCTGTTGGCACTTGACCATAGTTTGCCATTGCAGTTTGTATTCTAACTTCATTTGGAATATTCTCTGGGTTTGGTTGTCCAGGTTGCTGTGCATTCGCTAAGTTCTGTGAGTCCATTTAATATTAGATAAAAATATCTCTTACGAGTACATATACTGGACATTTGCAGGCATTGGTTCATCTTCATATTCTCTATATCTTTCTGCCACGTCAAATAAGTAAATGACACAATGGAAAAAACCTAAAACAAGTAGTCCTATTTCAAACCACATTTACTTACTAGTAAAATTTCTTTGTTATGACACTTTCTACCCTCTTGAATTTTCATGAACTTTCTTGTCAATTTTTTGTTGAGACTTCTTCGTAAAGACTTTGTAAAGACTTTCTCATGAACTTTCTTGTCAATTTCTTGTCAATGTTTTGTAAAGTTCTTCATCGTAAAGACTTTGTAAATGACCCAAAAATATATTTTAGGGTAGAAGGTTAGATATAACCTGTTTTCTAACCTCATTTCTACCCTCTTGAATTTTCATGAATTTCTTCGTAAATGTTTTGTCAAGACTTCTTCGTAAAGACTTTCTCATGAACTTTCTTGTCTATGTTTTGTAAAGTTCTTCATCGTAAAGACTTTGTAAAGACTTCTTCGTCTAATTTCTCATGAACTTTCTTGTCTATGTTTTGTAAAGTTCTTCATCGTAAAGACTTTGTTGAGAAAGTTCATGAAAATTCAAGAGGGTAGAAATGAGGTTAGAAAACAGGTTATATCTAACCTTCTACCCTAAAATATATTTTTGCCTGATTTACACTCATTGACGATGAAGTTTTGTAATGTTCTTCATCGTAAAGACTTTGTCAAGAACTTTCTTGTCTATGTTTTGTAAAGACTTCTTCGTAAAGACTTTCTCATGAACTTTGTCAAGAACTTTCTTGTCTATGTTTTGTAAAGACTTCTTCGTAAAGACTTTCTTGTCTATGTTTTGTAAAGACTTTGTAAAGACTTTGTCAAGAACTTTCTTGTCTATGTTTTGTAAAGACTTCTTCGTAAAGACTTTGTAAAGACTTTCTCATGAACTTTCTTGTCTATGTTTTGTAAAGACTTTGTAAAGACTTTGTTGAGAGTTCATCGTAAAGACTTTGTAAAGTTCTTCTTCGTAAAGACTTTGTAAAGACTTCTTCGTAAAGACTTTGTAAAGACTTTGTCAAGAACTTTCTTGTCTATGTTTTGTAAAGACTTCTTCGTAAAGACTTTGTAAAGACTTTCTCATGAACTTTCTTGTCTATGTTTTGTAAAGACTTTGTAAAGACTTTGTTGAGAGTTCATCGTAAAGACTTTGTAAAGTTCTTCTTCGTAAAGACTTTGTTGAGAGTTCCTCATGAACTTTCTTGTCTATGTTTTGTAAAGTTCTTCTTCGTAAAAACTTCATTTATACTAAACATCTTCAGGGCGTAACGCGCCTGGAAGCCCTCCGAATAAAAACTTCATTTATACTCATTCATCCTCAGGGCTAGAAGGCACGAAGTGCCTGGAAGCCCCACTACCTTTTTTTTTTTTTTTTTTTTTTTTTTTTTTTTCATTAATAGATATATTTAACATGATGGTTCTAAATATATGAATAGATAAAATTTTCCTTTCAATTTTACGAACCAAATTTATTACCATATCCTAAATTTTTTCTATGTTTATAGACCTTTGGAACTTTGTATGAAGTCTAAATATACATGTAGAGTATTCAAACAAAACAAATATCAAAATCTAAACCTTTGAATTACCTTCAATGCTTAACCGAATTACTAGATCTTATATATATGTGTGTACTAATACCTTTTGATGCATAAAAAACTCCAAAAGAGTTTCATTTTTAAAATAGTCGATATCAATTCAAAAAATTGAAACTATACCGTCAACTGTCAATTTTTCAATAGTTCGTTTTTTTAAATGTAATTGCTTTTTTTATATGCATTAATCATTTGATAGTAGTGGGATCAAATTACATATCTTAAAAATGTATTCCGAGTGGAAAAAAAATCAATAGAATTGACCACAGATATCTGTTTAATCCAAAAATATTATTAGAATCATATTTAATAAAAATGCTATGCTTTTAGAAATAAACGGAAGAATAAACGCACTGTTTCAAACCGTCAAAATTGAATTTGTGTCAAATATCTTGAATTTACAATTTTAGCTATTTAGATAATTAGAGAAGCATTTGATCAATTTTTGTGTTAAACAATTATTTTTCGAATTTCTGAGATATGAAAATTAATTCACTAACTTCTTAAAAACATGAATTGAATGAAAACTCTTAGAAGAAATGTTCATATCACTTTCATTAATGGAGTACAAGGATGATTCCGAGTTCTTGGATGATATCCAGAAGTCCAAAACCCGATCCAAGGAAATCGTGAGAATGCAAATGCACTTAGCTTATCTTGATGAATCAGAGCCCGCAAGTGAAGATGAAAATCAAGCACCAGCTAATGCCGAAGAATTTAAAGTTGTCAGAAAGTTTAGCTTACAAAAATTCCTTGAGGCACACCCAATCTTAAATGTCAAAGACCTTTGTAACTTTTCTTTGGATCAACTCTTGTATTTAGTTGATGTTGTTCGCGAGCATGAGTTTTCATCCAGACGCGGTCGGAAAAACGGTTGTGATCCATTAGATGCGTTATTCCTAACATTAACTTACTATTGCACTTATCTTCCATTGCAAAAAATGTCAGGAATTGTTAGTTTGAAACAGAGTTACCTCAGCAAAATCATTAACAAAACAACAAACAGGATGTTCCCAATTTTAGTTAGTATACATATCATGTGTACGAAGACACTGCGCGCCTCCTTACCCATTATATGTGAATTTGACACTTTACAAAACCACTAACATATATTTTACAACACAAACAACAACACTAACTTAACCTTAAATATTTACAAAGCCACCAACCACTTCACCTCACTAACGTTTTCACAAACGACTTCACTACTGTAAAAAATAAACGTTCTCACTTACAAAAGTATTGCAACTCCTCCCATTGCTGTGCTTCACACAATACTTCATATTCTTCAGTATCGCTGCTGTCGCTCCAATCGTCAGAGTCAAAGTCACTGTCAAAATAAATGTTATTAAGTTTTGACAAAGCTAATGAAATACGTTTACCGTTTGTATCGTATGCTGTATAAACTTTCATCTTTCATTCCTTCATAAACGCTCAACTAACTTTACCCTTTCTCCTCGTATCTGATAGAATGTATTTTCACGAGGAACGAAGAACAAATTCTTGAACTCATGACCGTTGTAGTTTGTTATCTCAATAGTTTTCGTCATTTATATAAAAATTAATGATATCACCACCCTCACACGTATGAAAACATAGCACAAAAATAAATTTAGGTGAAGTGGTGAGATTTCACCTCTTTTTTCACCTCTTTTTTCACCCTGTTGAATTCATTGCTTTATAACTCTCTTCCTTTCTCCAACTCTTCTAACTTCTTCCTAAGTTCAGCAATGTTGTCCTCATGAAGTTTAATCTTCCTTAATATACCTTCTCTATCTAATGGTTGCTTTATCTTTCTAAACTGAACTCTACCATCCTTCATAGAGTGAATGTAAAAACCTTCTGGAATAGTTCCTGATTTAATGTATTCTACCAAAAACTTTTTGTTTCATTGCTTCAGTGACTTTATTTGTCATTTCAATCAAATAAAAATTTTAATATTAAATAAAAATAACGTTATTTTTTCAGTAAGGAAACGCAGGAGTTTTTACGATTTTTTGAGGAGTAGGTTCTGGTTTAAATGTTGGAGTCGGTTTAGGAGTTGACTTTTGAACAGGAGTTTGTACTTCCATAGGTTCAGGAGTCATTGAAGGTTTTGCTTGTGAAGGCGTTGGAGTTTGTTTAACTTCAGCTACTTCAGTATTATTTACAACATTTGCTTTATTTCTTTTCAACATCATAACTGCTCCTGCTGTAGCTAGCAAACCTAGTGGGAGACCATATCTTATATAAGGACTTGACCAAATGCTATTTTGACAGGAGCTGGTGGAACACCTAACCTTGTGAGACTGCTCTTTGCCATTGTGCAGCTCGTAAAAATATTCAATAGGTGCTCCATAATCGTTTGGTAAAGTTTGTTTCATAGATGGTGAAGGTTCACGAGAGCTTGATGAAGAACTCATTTATAAGCTTTAAAAATAAACGTTCATCCTTTATTCCTCACTGTCGTCCGTAGCTAAGTTATAGTCATCTAATCTTATTATGGGGATGCCATTAGCACGCACCTGAATGGCAAAGCAACAATCCCTCATAAATCCAATAAGTGGCTTTGGTACATTTTCAGTTGCTAGTTCAATAGGTCCTTTAACAGACAATTTGTATGTTATTGAGCAGTAGATGTTTGACCTTGCTGGAAGCAAAAGTCCACTTCTGTTGGAAAACCACATAAGAAATGTGTGTTGTCATAGCTATCCCATTTATGTTCCACACTACCATCATCCACCAATGACCTCATAACATCTTCATTAAATCCTATCATATCATTGTTTGTATTGCAAGCGTTCGCAACCATTTCATAAAATACAGGTCCATATGATTTTTCAGGTTCTGCGCAGGCATATTTCCATAAGCTCCCATGGAAAGCTGAAGATATTTAAACTTAGGGTTCTCAAAATTAACATAATAGTTGTCTTTCTTTCTAAATAGTGCCCAAATACTTTTAACATTAATAGGCGTATAAGCTGCTGTAAATGTTGCACTTGAACTATCTGTATTCTTTGAGAATGAACCGTCCATAGGAATCCAATCCATAACTTTAACAGGAAAACATAAAGCCTCGTTTGTATAATGTTCTACAAGTTCTGTATAAATGTTAGGGTCTAAAGAGAATGACTTTGGATGAATGAAACATTCATTAAAATCCATCTTTGTTCGAAATAGTTGCTGGGTTACAGTTGTAATAGTAACTGTTCCACTAGCTTCTACTGCCTTCGTTATCATAGTGAATGGTTCATTCCATGGAACAAATTTATTTGTCGGTGGATTTGAATCTGAAGCAAATGCAACTTTAAGGGTTGGACTGAAAGCAATGATATCATTTACAGATATAGATGTGCATTGTAAGGCGTCGCTACTGAACTTTACTTTAAGCTGAATGTTTCCTGCAAAAGCTGGAATAAATCGAATAGCTTCTAATGGAAGGAATCTTCTAACAGGAATTCTTAAACGAAGCTTAAAATCAAATGATTTTCCTGCTGTAATTGGACCACTAACAATTTGTCCTGTTCTGCATGGTCCCGAATGACTCCATACATCTTCATGTCGAGTCTTTGAGTTATCAGTGTCGAACATAATTGACGAAGAGAGAATCGTCTGATCGTCAAGTTTATTAGTTAACGGGAGGGTTAGATATATTCCATCACAACTGAAAAATGATGACAACATGACATTTAGACAACAGTCCAGGAAATAAATTTTATCGTTAATGTTTTCAGTGTCGATCATAATCGACAAAGGGTTTTGTTTTTTATCGTGGTTTTCTCCACTATGGTCCTAACGTGGCACCCGACGAGATTTTTTTTCATTCTTCCTCTTTGAAGTTATTGAAATATTCTGTTATTTTTTCCTTCAGTAATGTTAAGTCTTCTTTGAATGTAAGTATTGTGCAACCTTTGATGTCATAGTGTGTTTGAGGAAGAGTATTTTTGACAATTTCCTTTATTTGTTCATTCGGTGTCATTGAAATCGGTAAGTTTTCACGATAGAACCAGTTTCTGTCAGATTTATATATCTTAGCTAAGTCATAAAAGCTCTTGTTGTTTCTTCTGACTAAATGTAACATAACCATATCTTTATCTTCTTCTTTCTCCAACTCTTCAGTATATATCATATACTTATAACTCTTTTCCTTTCCTTTTGGTACTGAACGCGGTATTCTTTCTTGTATGCTTTTGTCTTTGGATTCAATGACTTCATCTTTTGCTTGAAGTTTCTTTTCCAACTCTCCACGTTCTGCTTTATATAGTTCATCTAACATCATGAAATATAACAAGCATAACGAGGTGAAGCCCACATTGCTACAGCGTTTACTAAAAAGTCTATGAACATAATAACCTTTCAAACCAGGAGCCAAATTCTTGCGATTTTCGTACGGAATCTCTTCTCTCGGTTTTCCGAGGGAAGCAATCATATGAGGAAATTCTTCTAAAAGTTCTTTTGTCTGTTGGTTTTCAAACCAATGATATGCTTGCTTTGTAGAACGAAGAGCGTTCATTATACTTTGCATTTGGTACATATCGTCTTTGACCGAACGAATGAGTCTCAATTGTTTTGTTATACTGTATGTATTCGTATTCTTCATTTATGGCTTCATGAACGATAGCAATTGTTGTTTCTCTAATGTTGACATTACTGTCTTTACATACACAAATAAAAAAATTTAGTATAAAAAAATTAGCGTTTATTTTCTGACTTTCACAAAAGACCAAAAATAAAACGCTTTACATGTATTTTTCAGCAACTTCGTCAAATAATTTTAATAGCTTTATCTATCTCATCTACTTCAAACGTTTCTTTACCTTTCGTGGGAGCACCATACATTTTCTCAAAAACTTCAAGCAGTTCTGTTTCAGCAGCTCTCATATCATTAACAAACACAACCTTGACTCTATTGACTGTACTGTCATATCTTTGAGTTATATTATATGTCCTTCCTTCTTATAATCTTTTTGTGTTGAAGTCCTTCGGTTTCTAACGATATAAAGTAAGCCTTCACTGCAACGTTCTGAGTCGAATGAACCATATTGTTATGAAGTTATATCCAACAACTGGGTCTACCATAACAAAACTATTGGTATAGACTTTTGTCTATAAGATATGCTCTTGTTCCATGAAATGCTACTGATATCATAAGCTCAGGATTTCTTGTCAAAATTTTCTGAGTTGAAGCATTTCTAACCCAGTCGTTTGTTTTCTTTTCAGATGGAGATATAATGTCTGACAAAGAATATTTGTTGTATTTCTTTGAGTATCTTACGTTTAAATCACCTATTCTAACCACTTTGGTGTCATTGTCTATCTTTCTAAACTGTTTCAAACTCAATGTTTGTCATTACTGTCTTTACATACAAATAAAAATTTTTCTTAGAAAAAAATTAGCGTTATTTTTCTAACTAATGAAATTCATTATTTTTGTGCTGAATTCAATAAAAATAATGTTTAGGTGAAGAGGTGAGATTTCACCTGTTTTTTCACCTCTTTTTTCACAAGCGTTTTACATGAATTGTACGATGTATATTTGAAATCCTAAACAATTTCGTAGCTTCTATTTCTTCTTTTAGTACATTGAATGTTTAATCATGCCGAAAGTCTCTTTATATTTCTTCTTGACGTCAGACAGAAGGAAATTCTGCTGTTGGATAGTTTTATTAAGAAATGTCAACATATCATTTTATCTTCTGCTTCTTTCTTTAAGTCTGCATAGTCGTTTCGCATTCTTTCTATCTCTTTGACTGAGTAGTTTATATTTTTTATTGCTGCTTTACATTTTGAACATTGCGGCATCGTTTTTGCGTTATACATTGAAACATTACCAGCTAAAACAACTAAAGCGTCAATTGCTCTCTTCATCTCAAACATAGCGGGTCTTATTTGTTCGTTCCATACTTTGCCTCTTCTATCTTTATCTCTTATTTCCCAAACACATTTTGCAACTAATGAAACAAAGTTATCGTATGTCTTAAATCTTCGGATTTGTAAAGGTCAGAAATATTTTTATAAACCATGTCGCAATCTTTGTCCATAACTTTATGGTTGCAATTGAAAACCAAGGAATTCATAATTTACTTTACGTATGAATTTCTTAATTCTACTGAGTCAGTTGCTTTGACTTCAATTTCGTCGAATTCAGGAATAGTTAGTTTTTGCTGCTGAATTTCAGGTAGTTTAGGCAAATGGTCGATGAGGTCCTCCATTTCATAAAGATACTGTTCATTTGTTTCATCTTTCGCACTACAGTCTAAATTACTTGTTAAAAGTTCTTGCTTTATCTTCTGGATTTCTGTTTCAAAAGTATATGAAGAAGGAATGAAGTTTTTCATCTCTATCAACATTGACGTAGGATTCATGACTAACGAGTTTGGTGCTGTAGTTGTGGACAGTACAGTCCCGCCGTTCGCAGCTTGAGATTTGTTGTTGTACCGATTGTTGAAATCATATCTTTTATACAAAATAAAAAAATATAAAATAAAACTAACTTTATTTTTTCTATCTTAAGGAAATTCATGAAAATTCACGAGGGTGAAAAAACAGGTGAAAAAAGAGGTGAGATTTCACCTCTTCACCTAAACATTATTTTGTCTGATTTACATCTAATGAAAAAAGTTGAAAGAATTTCTATTCTTTCTGGCATTTTTGTCTTTCCAGTACTCCCGCTCTAATGGTCCCAGATGTGTTTGGCTTCGACTCTCTCAAGTTCTTAGATGGTATATAACATCTTCAACGCCTCCTTCATATCTTACTTTATAAGTGTCTCGTTTATGTTATAGCCAAGTATTTCAATAACCACTCCTCGCTTTGCTTCGTCAATGGTTTCAGCAAGTTTGCCATTACTACTTTCAACTAATTTATGACGAGGATAAAACGGCAATAGAGTCGTCGGCAGCTTTTTATAATATCCATTACCTTGCGTAGAGTCTACGATATAATAGTTTCTACTTAACCTTAAACGTTTCTTTGTCAACGGTTTGTCGTCAAGAACTACACGAACTTTTGTACCAGGAATGAGGGTAAAATTTGTTGGAATTTCTGATATTTGTGTTTGACTTCGTTTCTTTTGTATATACTTTTCTTCTTGTTGTTGTGTCATTGAATTTGGTGTATGTCCTGTTGTAGAGTGTGTTGAGGAATTATATACTTCGAGAAAATGTTTCATTGTTTCTTCGGTAAAGTCTCGCTCTTGATTTAAATCTCTGAGAGTCCTTATGAAGCGGTTTATGATGCCGAGTATGTTATGGTTATGGTCTTCAGTAGTGTAGTGAGTTATGTTATGCTTAATGAGAAAATCTGTGATTTCATTGCTGAGGTATGCACTGTCTTGGTCTGATGTTAAAGTACTTGGGCTATGTTCTGCTACAAACTTTTGTAAAACTCTTAACACTTCACGAGTTCCTTTATTTTTCATTGAATATGCATATGCTTTGCGAGTGTTAACATTAATGAAGATGAGGAATGGTGGCTTTCTTCCTTTTCTGCTTTGAACGAGAGTGTCAAATTGGTATGCGTCAGGAGTGTTGGAGTAAATTGGTAAAAAGTAGTCGTAAGGGTTTATTTTTGTTTGATGTACAACATTTTTGTCAAAGAACCTTTTCACTTCAGCTCTGTTAGTAAATCCCCAACTCTTTGCAGCTTCATTGAACTTCTTAAATGACCTCCATGGATGTTGTTCGAATACTTCTTTCAAGCTCATTTATGTAAAGTTAAAGATTTTATTCAAGACGGTAAGCCTTGACCCAAAGGGTCTAGGCTCAAGCGCGTTCATTGAACGCGGTACCATGCAAATACAGTCACAAATGGTGGCATATAATCTTTACCCAAGCCTGTTGGATTTGTTGTGAAAGTATGGACATGATTTCCTCCTGGTTCAGTTTGTCGAAAAGTCTTTTTTGCTGAATTGTTATAAGATGGAGATAAAACGTCATTGCCTGCTTCATAGTCTGAGTTGTATAATGGGTGGTCTCTTAATGAGTGGGTATGGTCGCCAGAAAAGTTTGTCGTTCCTGTATGAGTGTGCGGAGGTAAGTTTGCTTCTTTAATTTTCTTTGAACCACCGGCTTGTTTTGAATTAGTAGTACAATATAAGAATTTGTTTACAATCTGCTTCCATGAACCAAAACCCAGAACTGTTGCTGGATTTGTTGAGTTCATTGATGTATAAATAGAGCCTATAGGATATAATGTTTGAAGTATTTCAGTCTTTAATGTTTGAAGCTCTGTTTTGTCAACTTTCTTATCATATAAATCTTGAGCAGTGAATTTAACATTATTTTCATCATCCATGACATAAACATTTTTACAGCTAATTTCTTTCTTCGTTGTTATGTTTTCATTCGATGTTAAACCTTGTGGAAAGTTAGGAGGTTTATAATATAATGCATCCCCACCAGTTCCGCCAACCGTTCCTTCAATACTTTCTATAGCAACAGTTGAGAAGGAGTTATGTGTATGTTCTTTATCTGCTTTCTTATCTAACATTGCTGGTAGTTCATGTGTTTCAAAGTTTCTGACATGACCTTCGATATTCATACAACTGTTATTTAAGGAGTTTAGTGTATCTTTTACGCTTGTACTTGGATTCTCTAAAGGTGCACTTGAACCAAGGGTATAGTTCAATATTATGTCGTCTGCTCTAACAGTAGTGAAGGATTCATGTGTATGGTTCTTGTCAGCTTTACTATTTAATGTAGCTTGAAGTTCATTTATATCGGAGATATTGTGTTTATGAGATTTCAAAACTTTGTTCGTTGCGTCAAGTTCATCTTTGTCTGCTTTACTTTTAATAGCATCTTCAAAAGTTATTTTTGCCTTAACTCTCAATGTAAATCTTGGTTCAACTAATACACCGTTAACAAAGAAGTATGAAGCATAAATTTCATTGTTATAACCAAATGCTTCTGGTGCTTTACCTGTGTCATACTGTACAGTACAGTGTATGTCATAACCTTTAGCACGAATGAATTTATATCTTCTTTCATTAACATCTTCCGTCTTCACTTTTTCATCCTGTGTTAAATATCCATGGTAGTCCGTTATAATCTGTTCGTCTGAACTTATATAATGAACATGGTTTTTATCTGCTTTTTCGGCTAATTTCTCTTCTATCTCAATTATTTCAAGTTCATACCTACCACCACCTCCCAAAGAAGTATTTTTCTTCAGCTCTTGAAGAACGTCCACTTCGCCATCTTTGGTGTCAATAATGAGACTTTGAGTTAAAACTTTCCTGTCTTAATGGATGTTTGTAAAATCTTCTTCACCGTGTTCGGGGTCATGGTCGTCATCATATCTTGTGAAATCAGAGATGTTGTCATACATTAAGCATATCTGTCTCAAAAGTTCTGCTATTTGAAACTGGAACGAAAGATATACAGAACTTTCATCATCTCCTAAAGTCAAGTCTGCTTTCTTAAGTATTTCTTGAATGTATGCAATGAGAACAGAGTACCTTGGAAAATATTCGAACAATATTTCATTAGCTGTTGGTTTTGGTGGTTCTTCTGGAGTTTCTGTTGTTTCAGTTCCTTCTGTAGGTTCTGTTGGAGTTTCTGCATCTCTTGACTTCAATGCTCTTGCTCTCAAAGACCTAAATGTTAGAGCACCAGGTTTTACAAAGGACTTTATAAATGCTTTAATAGTTCCTGGTAAGTTATTGTTAGCATTAAGTAAGTTCCTTATGCTTGCATCATGTACGTCCATAGCACTATGTAAAAAATCTATACTTTTCTTGTAGTCAGCAATAGACTGACTGTGATTTTTTAAAGATTTGTCAATACCTTTAAGCCAATCTTCATGCATGTCTGATACTGAGCCAAGAATATCATTTGCTTCCTTTAGTGTATTTTGTGCTTCTCGTAAAGTATCCAATCCCGTACGTGCATTGTTTGCTATACGTCTTACAGTATCTATTTGACTCCTTGTTTCTTGCATCCAACTAGATAAAGTTTTAATAGTATCCGAACCATTTGAAATGAAGTTCAAAGCATTTTTAACGTCATCTAAAACTTCTTCACCAAGTACTGCCCATATCTTTCCGATTTGGTATTGAAGAACTCCATATGAAGCAGCTGTTAAACCAGTATTTATAAGGTTCCATATCCATGATTCAGCAGTTTTTCCATCCTTTCCATCTTCACCATCCAAACCGTTTTCGCCTTGAGGTCCTTGTATTCCTTGTATTCCTTGTATTCCTTGTGGTCCTTGAGGTCCGGTGTCACCCTTCTCTCCTTTCAGTTCATCTTTATGTTCGTTATAATATTCTAATGTCATAAGGTGTACATCATTACTGCTACCAGCAACGCCGAGAATTTGTTTCTCATTCATGACTAAATTCTTTAGGCATTTAATGTTGTCGTCAAATCGAAAGCTCTTTAACAATTCAATGAGAACATTTAATACTTTCACTAATGAGGCATCTACTGTAGAATTTATATATTGCACCGTTCCATCATTTATGATGGGAACCTTGCTTGTTGTAATGAATGGGTCATAAGTGTTAAAAGTATCGAAATCAATGACTTTTTTAGTTTTTCCATCGTCAATGACTAAATCATTGCCTTCCACTGTTAAAGTTGAGTTTTCGTTTACTAGTTCATGTGCTCTTCTTGCTTCATTTGTTTCATACGCATATGCAGCAATAGTCATATTTTAATGAGAATAAAATGTTGTTCTATTTGCAAAGTACAGACCCAAACGAATACGGGACAGTAAAGCTACAAACAAACTTAGGTCTTCAGAATGAAGCGCTTGCTTTCAGAGTTGTTGACTTCAATACTATCGCAACTTTTGTCATAACAGATGAAACAGATTTCATAGAGATTGAAATAGATGACAAAATAAGTGTTATAACATTTCCTAACAGAGCCGGGTATAGAATAGATAAAATTGCTGGAGTCATAGATACTCTCATAAATGAAGAAACTATTGACAACATAGATGTCGAACTCTCTTCTGAGGGAACATTGAAGTTCAGTTATGCGAAGGAGTTTAAGATAACACGAATGAGTCATAGAGTTCAATTGCTTCTGGGAGCATACCATATGACATTTCCTTTGAAAAGTGTTGACAAAACGATTGAGATGAAATCTGTTCCATATGTATGTTATGGTAATTGTTTATACATTGAGTCTAAAATAGCTAATGTCACAGGCATTTCAGGAGTTAATAGTAAAGGTTCAGTAGAATATAAGTCTTTCTGTTATGAAGTAAATTCAATGTTCATTCCAAACGTTCCTGTCATAGCAACTCATTTAGGTAAATGGGTTCGCATTAGTCCTCATAATTTGAAAGACATGCAATTCAGACTTGTTGACTTTCAAGGAGAGCCTGTAGAACTGAAGGCACCAGTGCGAATGACTGTTGAAGTTGACTTTTTAGAAAATATTAAATGCAACAGCTTACAAGAGAACTCAGAGCTAAAAATATAAAGTATGAATGTTATGTATTAGGTCATGAACTTTGGTTGTTGCTGTTTGATGAAACAAATGAGTTAGTTATGTCAGTCAAGAGAACAGAAAAATATTGTGTTAGTGAAAACTGCACCAAGTCAATAAGATTAGGTTTGCATTATGAAGATGAGTTCGATACTGTTGAAGAAGTTTTGGATAGATATTACAAATTGCTAACTTGAAATTTTTTGACTGACGGCGCAAAGCGCCAAGACCGAAGGTCCTGACTGCTTTAATTTACTAAAACATATTTCAAGCAAAGTTTATATTCTGTTGAAAGTTTTGTATATTCATTCGAATATTTATACTTAAACTCAACTCCTGTAGTTCCTGGTGTTTCAATGATGCGGATGTTACCTATTTTCATGAATAGTGGAGTTTGACCACAGCATTCGATTTCAGGGTCGAGATAATCAATGACACATTGTTTCCCTGTTATTCTTGATATAACATTTTCTAAATCCTCCTTTGTTAGAATTATTTGGTTCTTGCTTATAAGATTTGTCAAAAGCTTCTTATCGTCTTTGAGTAAAATTGTTTGGTATAACTGAAGAAGGTAATGGTCTACGTTATCTGAAGGATTTGTTTGAACATTTGTGTAAGGATTGTCGTTGGCTTCTCTTGAAAGAATTTGGTCCAGTGGTGGATACTCTAACTTAACATCTGATGTAGCGTTAGCGTTTGAAGCTGTGTTTAAATTCACGGATTTCAGCTCTGGTTCTGGCTCTTTCAAACACTCCGAACTATAATTCTTTATGACAATATTGTTTGTCGTTCGTGAGTCAACATTTGATGTTGGTTCAATTGGAACATTAACGGCACCAGCTAAGATGGATTTGCTTCTCATTTCATATAGAATAAAAACCTTTTATATGTATGAAATGAACAATATACTCGACAAGGGTTTGAATGTAAAGCTAACGAATGAAAATATTGTTGAATTCACTGAGACAGGTGCTGTGTATAAAGATGTAGAACTACTGAACAAAAGAGCAAAGGGAAGAAGCAGGAACATGAACAAAGGGTGGAAGCCTATAAAAATTTATGTCAATGATGGCTCAGGAGGTTCAAACATAAAATATGCAGAAAGTTATAGAGTTTATGCTCTCAAAGGTGAAAAGCATTCATTTAAGAACAGCTATTCTAACGCATATCCTCAAAAGCTAACGGATGAGGAAGTGGATGATATGAATGACAGCAAAAATATTACCAGAAATGGCGACAGAGATGCATGGAATTTGTTTACCATCAGTCAATTGAAGGTTAAACTTTAAAACAATGTTGGTCGTTCCCATGGAATATTTTTGACTTTAATGGTATTAGTCATGATATGAATCTCAAGGTATGAACGAGGAGAGATGAGAGACTTATATGCTTCCCAAATTTCTTCAAAAGGTAATGTTATACCTGACTGTTTCTAAATGAGTTCAATATCATAGCGTGAGAAACCTTGAAAGATAACGAAGTCAGTTATGAGACGTTTTATGTTTAAAGCTAAAAACCTCTATGTTTGCATAAGTATTGCTACAGTTAAATGGTAATGTCTGACTTTAGTTATGATGTTAGCTAATGGTGAGTCTGGTTTTGACATTAAACCTTTTCCGGCGAAGTCGTCACAAACTAATAAAGTGTTTGATGGATATTTTTTGAAGGGGTATTTTGAAAGTTTTGACAGAATGTAGTTTGTAAGTCGTTTCATATCGTATACTCCTGAGTATTGACGTAAGTGGTGTTTGTCAATAATTCTTTCCATCTCCTCAGAAGTCTTTTGCATTCCTGACTGTATAAATTCAACGATGGCATAATATTTCTTCTTACGTCGAATGTAACGTTGAAGAAATTCAATGAGTTCACTGTCTGGAACTTTAACGACAGAGGCTTGAACTTTTGACATAAATGTTTTCGCTGTTGAGTCCATAGAGTCTGAAGTTGCTGATATAATGATTTGGTCATAGTAAGAGTCGTTTCCTAAACGCTCTGTTATGAGTATATGACGAATGAGGTTAAATGTCTTACCTGAACCCATCTTTCCACAATAGAAATACACACCATTTGAACAGAACTCATAATCTTTGCTGAAAGGAAGAATGAGAGAAGAGTTAAGTTTGTCTGTAGTTTCATTCATGTCTTCATCTACGTCATGTATTAAATGCTTCATTTTATCTCCATTAAAAATGCAAGTCAGAAATATTCAGAACATAGCACCGAGTCTAACTGACAAGAGTATAAAGATATACTATGAACACGTTATGATGAAACCAACCAAAATTCAAGAAAGTCAGTATACTTATGAATATCCAAGACACTGGGTAGAGTATGTAGAAGGTGAGAAAGCTATTGAAATCAGACAGGTTCGAAGTATTCCAGCAGGAAGAACAATATTATTGAAGAACTTTAATGTTTTGAGATATAATGATGAAACAAAGAAGCAAGATAGTTTCCCTGTTGCTGTGTATGTGAACCTAGACACAGGAGATGACATGAAAGTTTTTAATACAAAGCTTCAAACGGTAGTGAGAGAACAACTGACTGCGGAAGGGCATCCATTACCTTCAGAAGTTACCATAGCATATAATTTTGAAACAAACTCAATAGATTTTAAAGTCGTCTCTGCAAAGAAGTCAGGATTTACATTTAATGAAGCAGATGTCTATTCGAATGAAAACTTCAAAGCTATTGCATGGTTAGATAATGACGATTGCTTTAAGAAAATCTTTAAATTCAGTGACTCAACGATGTCAATAGATGACCTTCGTGGAATGTTACCATCGACGTTTACAGTTGAAGGTTCAGCAGGATTGCTTACAAGATTGTCAATTGGTGGCATTTGGTCTCGTGAGAACATTGTTATAAAATTCAGTATAAGTGAATTTGCTGAAGAATCTATATTATGTCTTTCAAACTATATGTATTCGCCGCCAAAGCATTATAGTATAACAAACTTTGTCAGTAAGTTTAACATAAGACTTGTCGAACCTTCTTCAATGAAAGATGTTGTGCTACCCAAAGACGGAAAGGATGGACTCATTATTGAGATGATTTTAATAGCATATTAAATGAGCTTGTTCTTGAAGGTCATTCATGATGAAATAACTGTTGTAGAAGATGTTAGCAATTGTTCAGACATTTTGAAGCGTATAGATGATATAAGAAAGAAGTTAGATAGACCGCAAAGCGGTGAGGGCGAAGCCCGTGAGAACGCTTATGTTTCATTGACTTTCTCCAGTAACGAGAACTTTTATGAGATAATATTGAAGAGAGATGATTTTAATATGGTGTAAATGGTAGCTTGGGCAGCTTTATGCGCAATGGGAACAAAAGCATTAGCATTTGGAGCAAAAGCACTTGGAGCTTATGACGCAGTAAATAAAATGAGTGGAGGAAGGGTTTCGAAGACATTAGATGCAAATAAAGGGAAGATTGGAGGCTGGGTTGCAAAGAAGTTAAGATTAAATAAAATAGGGCTCATAAATAAAGCATCCAATTTGGTTGCGACTGAGTCAGAAAATGCTTTAGGAAAGGACGATGAGTTTGCAAAACACGCAAAAGACTTTAATGACCAGATGAAAGGTGAAACAATGCATTTAAATAGAGTCGATGGAACTAAAGAAAATGTTTCTTCTCCACCAGCGGTTTATCCATACGGACCTTATGGAATGTATGGAAACCCTTATGAACGACCATTTGACCCATTGACTGGTGGAAGTAATTGGTATCATTACGGACGAAGAAGAAAGACAGTCAAGTTGGAGACAGACGTGAAGAAAGCAACTAAAAAGAAACCAAGGAAGAGAGTTATAAAGCAATGAATTCAATAGGGTGAAAAAAGAGGTGAAATCTCACCACTTCACCTAAATTTATTTTTGTGCTATGTTTTCATACGTGTGAGGGTGGTGATATCATTAATTTTTATATAAATGACGAAAACTATTGAGATAACAAACTACAACGGTCATGAGTTCAAGAATTTGTTCTTCGTTCCTCGTGAAAATACATTCTATCAGATACGAGGGAGAAAGGGTAAAGTTAGTTTGAGCGTTTATGAAGGAATGAAGAATGGAAAGTTTATACAAGCATACGATACAAACGGTAAACGTGTTTCATTAGCTTTGTCAAAACTTACTAACATTTATTTTGACAGTGACTTTGACTCTGACGATTGGAGCGACAACAGCGATACTGAAGAATATGAAGTATTGTGTGAAGCACAGCAATGGGAGGAGTTGCAATACTTTTGTAAGTGAGAACGTTTATTTTTTACAGTAGTGAAGTCGTTTGTGAAAACGTTAGTGAGGTGAAGTGGTTGGTGGCTTTGTAAATATTTAAGGTTAAGTTAGTGTTGTTGTTTGTGTTGTAAAATATATGTTAGTGGTTTTGTAAAGTGTCAAATTCACATATAATGGGTAAGGAGGCGCGCAGTGCCTTCGTACACATGATATGTATACTAACTATTTTCATTGCTGAATTCATTCCAAAACAATATTCTCCCTGTGACAAGGAGTTCGATAACTTTCCAACATGTGTTGCTGCAGTTGATAGCTCTACTATTCCTTTTACCGTTCCTCTTGATCTTGCTGAGCGTAAAAGTTCATGGGATGCTAAAAACCATTGCAATGGTATGAAGGTTCAAGTTCTTGTTAATCCTTTAGGACAGGTAATTCACATGAATACAAGTTTTTTAGCTTCAGTTCACGATAAGAAAGTATTTGATTTATCAGGAGCTTCAGATTTTTTACATGTCCAACGTGGAGTTGAATCTGTTGCATTAGAACTTCTTGCAGATAGAGGTTACATCGGTATTCAGAAATACCATCCAACAGCCGTCATTATGCAAAGAGGTGATGACGAAGAAGTTACAAAACGCAATAATGCGATTGCACATGATCGCCAAATTGTCGAACGCCGCTTTGCACGCGATAAAAGTAATTGGAGTGTCTTGGCAATAGGATATCGTGGTGAAAAAGGCAATCTTCCACTTATTGTTCAAGGATTGTTTGCTTTAGATAACTATCACATCGATTCCACACCTCTCAGTGAGAAGGATAACTGCGATTTTCCTTGCACTCCAAAAGATGAAAAAGAAGCTGCAGCAACACCAGAACCAAATGGTTCAGGAAGCCCAATGCCAAAGCCAAGATGTGTTCCAAAAGATCTTTATCTCCAAACTCCAGAAACTCCAATGAAGATTCCATCTCCACTAGCTGGATATGAAAAGATTGATAAGATACTTATTAAAAGAACACAAAATGCAATCTACAACATCGAAACAAAAATGTCAATTCCAGGATTACATAATGAGGGAGCTACCTGCCATGTCAATGCCGTTTTGCAAGTTTTGTTCTACGTAAATACTTTCAGAAAAGATGTAATGGAGCATTTGGGAGATGTCGAATATACGCCAGTGAAAGCACTTGCCGAAATTTATGATCAGATGTTGCACTACCGCCACAAGGAATACACAATTTCATGCTCACAATTCATCACAACACTCGGCAAGCAATACTTCCAGCAGCAAGATGCCGATGACACATTTCAAAAGATTGTACATGATGTTACGGAATCAGCAAACAAACCAGATATTGCCGTTACATTCCAATATCAAACTGAGACTCCTGATGAAAGCTTCTATTCGGTTTCGCTTCACATTCCTCTTGGTGCAGCAGGTATTGATCAAGGAATTAAACAAATGTGCACAGATGATTCTCATATCAATGAAATCTCAACATTCCTCTGGGTCGACGTTCAGAGGAATTGGTCTGATCCAAATGTCTTCTTTGACAAATTTGAGATCAAGAAGAACTACAAAACTCAACTCAGTGATGGAACGTATGTATTTAAGATACATTCCATTATTGCTTATCATCAAGGTCATTTCGTTGCCTTCGTCAACAAAGGAAGAGTTTGGTTCATGCTCGACGATGAAATTACTTACATTGTTCCTGATGGTTTGATCAAAGGTCTTCAAGGTGGAGATGTTGGCAGCGATTTGTGGTCATATCTTGGTGGTGTCAAATGGCTTGCAAAATGTGTCATCTATCGCAAACACAAGTTCTATGGAGCTGGTGATGATGATGATTGAAAACAGTTTAATTTTTTTTAATCTTATTATAAGGGATAATTCTCTAAATATATGATTTTTTCTTAAGTTAGTGAATATTTTTCTTGTGTGCTTTTACTTATTTAAGTATTTAGTATTATTACTTAAAAATTTTGAACATTTATTTTATAATATTGAGATTTAAAATAAACTATTGCTCGATCGTATCTTTATTTGCTCTTTTAATAAAAAATCTAACTTACTATTGATTAGATATTGATTTAAAAAAATAATATAATAGCATAATAAAATTTCTTTATTTCCCCGTACAAAGATATAGCCGTAACAAGACATTAACGTTTGGAAAGTAAATTTGAAAAAAAGTATTATATTATAAAAGAAGTTACAAATTTTTAGAATATTTTTGTAAAATAAGAGCAAAAAGTAGAATGCAAACTCTTCGGGTACTAAAACCTGCCATTAAATTGAGATAAATAATAGATTTTGTAAAATTTTGTTGTAATTCTTGTATCAGTCTTGCCTTGAGTATGAGTTTGAGTCTACCCTTGTTTCCATATTGCCTATTCCTGTTTTAACGCGGCTATTCCTATTCCAGTTTTTGGTGCTTTTCTATGATAACCAAATTGATTTGGTTATCATAGAAAAGAGACCATTATAATGCTTAAAATTAATTATGTTTAGGGCCGGTTTATTGGAATAAGGAAGTTTATAATACGTGAACACTTGTTTCCTCATCGAAAAGTCATAACGCATAAAGTCGATGTTTCCTTAGTACAAAAAGTGACATATGACGCTTAACTCTTTATTCCAGATAATGACCATATTTATGGGATTAAAAGTTTAGGAAGCTTCTCCCCATTATGTAATCAAACAAGCTCATTCAGAAATGAACTATAAAAATCAATTGAATAGTATTCATTTGATTAGAATCTTATTCAAAATGAAATAATACTTGGAAGAAGAACTAAATTGTCTAATCTTATTCATTAAAACTAAGTCGATTTATTTTTATTTAGCCCTTCTTTTCTGAGGGCAACTATGACGCAAAAAGGTGTAATAATTTCTATCTCTTCTCAAAATTTATTTTTCAATAATGTTTCTGCTCTGCGCACTCGCTGCCTCTGAAGAGTACACTGGAACACAATCAAAATATCTTGACATTTATGCTACTCAAGATATCCTTATTCAGGATTGCCAATTTACTGGTCTTGGTGGATGGGCAGTTTATCATCCTGCCGTAAGAATTCAGCAAGGCACACCAGCATTTTCTACAACAATCACAGAAACTACTTTCACAAATTGCCAAGCCACATGGGCTGGTGGTTTCAGCTTCGAAGCTTCTACCAATTTCAAGGTCATGAAAACTGTCGTTGATAGCTGCAAGTCAGGAAGTTCTTATGACTATGGTTGCATTGCACATATTAAACCAACATCAGATATAGTATACACTCTAACCTTGAACTCATTTATCAATTGCCCTGGCGGTTCTAAGCCTTTAGATTGCTTTGGATATGGAAAATTGTCTAATCTCAACTTTACTAATGACTGGGCTAGCGCAGGCATCAAAGGTGCTGCAAATGGCGTCTTAGCTTATGATACTGCCACGAAGATTGATACATCATACACTAACTTTTATAAGTGCTATTCCACATGTGGTATACTCTATGCCTACTATATTACAGATACTTGCACTATCAGTAACTCCAACTTTATTGAAAACACAGTTGCAAAGTGGTATTTGGTTGGAACTGAAGGATCAAAGAAGTCATTAAAGGTCGACTCATGCATATTCAAAGATAACATTTACGGTGGACACGAAATCTTCGGTGTTTATTCCGGTGTCCAAATGATTGTCGTTAACTGCAAGCTTGATTCTACAACAATGGCTGGAACTATTTCTCAGGATGGCAACACAGTCACTTCAGCTACAGAAATCCCTATTGTTTTCTACGCTACAGGTGTTGTTGAAGCCAAGATCCCATACGGCCAGCCAAGCAATGGCCAGGCATCTAGCCCAGGCACAGGCCCAACAGCCGCTGTTCCAGTCATCCCAGGCGATCTCCCAACAGAAGATCCAGATGGAACTGCTTCAAAGGGTAACGAAGACACAGGCGATATCCCAGTTGAAACAGAAGACGCATCCAACACAAACAGCAGCCATGTCGCCAACGCTGACTCTGGAAAGGGCGGAAAGTCCACTGGCAAGTCAACACCAATGTGGTTATTAGCTGTAATCGCTGGAGCTGTCGTTGTCGCCGCTCTCATCGTTGGCTTCGTCGCATCAAAGTTCTACGAGAAGAGACTTGACGAGTCTGACTCACAGTACTCCAACCAGGAATCAGAAGACACAGAGCACATCGAGATCCCTCCTCAGCAGCCGGAAGAACAGCATGATGAGGAACCAGTCGATCCCGATTTGAACCAACCAGACCTCACATCAATGGAACTCACACCAGACTTAACTTCTAGAGAACTTAATGGGGCTCCAGAGAACGATAACGAAGAAAATGATGATGAGTAACTTGAATTTCACTGATACGGAAAATATTTGACTCTTTTTATATAATTTGTTAAATATATTTTATTCCCTGTTTATAATCGCTATCCTTTTTGTTTTAAATACAGTTTAAGATATTTCAAAAACATGAAATCAAATTATTCGTTCCTGCTTCTCAAAATTTGAGGGAATTGAAAAGTTTACAATTAATTTATTTTTGTTGAATCAGAAAATTAAAAAGATGATTATATGAATCAAATTTTGAGAGAAAATGGTATATAATTTTCTCGGACTTTTCAGAGGATTGTGAGAATCAGAATCACATGATGAAAAATGATTGTTTATCATGCGTAAAATGCTCATCTATTATTTGTTGTATTTATTAAACGATCTGATATAAAAACTGACTGTCAGATTTTAATGGCAATCGAAAATCTCAGTTCATTGTTTGTTTTCAAATTTTCCCGAGTGCGACAGCGAATATGTTCTTGCTCTATTTGCTATTGGAATTTTATTGTTATTTCCTTATGGTTTTGTTGGTGTTCAAATTCTGAGAAATCAAAAATTATCTAATTTAGTAGCAAATGATCACAGTATATCATTCTGTTTCATAACGATTTATACTAACTTCGTAATAATAATTTTACATTTATCAAATTTATCATTATTCAAGAAGGAAAATGATGTATACATATATAGATCAGCGAGATACTTTCAATTATTCGCTGTTACACTTGTGTTTATAGATGTTACGAAAGTTTTACTAACATTAGATTTCCGAGGAGCAAAAATACTATTATATATAGGAAGAATCACAGAAATTATTATTGGAATTTTAGTATTCGTTCATTTTATTGCATTCTATATTCCATATTCGAAATTTACCATTCATATTGTGAAAAAAATTCAAGCTATGCATACACTTACTGGGTTAACCTTATATTTAGTTTCTCTCTTTGTAATTGTATTATCTTTCTGCTTTATTTTCACAAATTTGCAACACTTTATTGATACAAAAAGGCTGTTTATGATAAGGCTAGGGATTTTCATTTTATTTTTATTAATAGTTTTACATAGTAATACATATTTCTGGATCAAATCCAAACCTTTTCAATATCATTTGATGAGAGATTTATCGAATTTGAAATTCTATGATCAAAGCATCAAAACTAATATCAAATTTGAAGTCTTGAATCTTGCATACTTATGTTTATGGGATCCTCTTTGTTGTTATGTTTTCTTTTTAACAATGTACTATCTAAGTCCAGATGTAAGTCCAGAGAATGTAAGTGAAACTCCAGAAGTTAAAATAGAATTTGCATCATTATTTAAGACATTATCAATCTAAATTATATTTACGATGTTGTGAATTTTTAGTTTCAAATTTCTCCCAACATTTTTAAAATTGGAATATAACATAGTCACATAATCAATAATATTGAGGGGAAGATTATTCTAGATATCCTTATGAGGGATTTCTATTCTAAACTAACTCCTTATTTTGCCAAACTTGCATAATATAGGAAGTCTCAAACATATTGTCAAGAATTTTGCGTTGCATCTGTTGTTTCTATATATATCTAATGAGTAACATCATTCTTTATTGCAGATATTTCAACACGAAAGTAGTATATGTGGAAGGGTTGTGTGATTTTTTTTGTAAACGTAAGAATTCATACAATATAGAACGATTTTGTATCATTTTTAAATCTTGATTTTTTCTTACGTTTTTTAAGTCATGAATTCGTAAGAAAGCGCGACATTATTAAATGAATTAGTAATAAATATTATATACTAAACACATTAAAAAATAATCATTAATTTTAAAATAATTATTTTCATGAATGAAAGATTCACTACCATAATGAAATAAAAAATAAAAAAATTAATGATTATTTGAATTTATGAAATCAATTATTTGATTCATTCTTTCTTCAATCTCTTCTATTCTTTTTGTTAAATCATCAATTTTCATTAATGAGGTGATTCTTGATTGAGGAATAGATTTCAAACTAACCACTCCTTTTATTTTTGAAATTTTGAATCCATCAACTTTAAACATTTTATTCAATTTACACGTTGTCAATTCTTCAAATAATTTTTTATTATTAGCATAATAGTCATTAAATTCTTCAACAGATGAAAAAATTTTTATTTCAGTAATTGGTTTAACAACGTTTATTTTTTGTTGAACATTTTCACTTTCATTTATTTCTTCCTCCTCTGTTTCATTTATTTTTAAAATCGGTTTCATTTATGATTAAATAAAAATTAGAATATAAGTGATGAAATATATTTTTTAATTAATATTAAATCAGAAATGGCGGCAGGATTCTTTAAAAAATTATGGGATGGAATTAAGAAAGCTGCGGGTTGGGTTTATAAAAAGGTTATTAAACCTGTTGCAAACTTTCTGGCACCAGTAGCGAAAACGGCAGGAACTATCATAGGTGGGGTATTAGGTACTAAAGCAGGTAATCCGGCGATGGGAGCACAAGCAGGTAACGCAATTGGTGGAATAGCTGAAGGAATACTTAATAAAATAGGAGGTAAATAGTGGAAAAATAAATATTATTTTTATCTTAGTATCGGTTGTAGTCTTTGATAAACTTTTTCTCCTTTATTTAAAATTTCTCTTATTGGGGCAGCTTTTGGTGTTATTGATTCAGCTACGTCACTAATTGCTTCTTTATTCTTAAATATCCAATTTGCTCCCTTCTTCAATGTTTCCCAAACTTTACTCGCTCCTCTTTTTACTCTATCCACAGTTTCTTAAATATACCTGCAGCCATAGTTGATTATTTCATTAAAATTAAAAATTCATTTCCATCTTTTAATTTTGATTTTTTATTTATTAATAAATGACGACTAACTATTTGGTGCCAAACACTAAACCGATTAATGGAAATGTGTTTCATTCATTCGAAAAGATAAATGAAATATTCGCAAAGAATGACGGTAGAAGATATTATAGAGAACTTGAAAGTTCATGCTATGACTCTGATACTCCATATTTTGATGATAAACAAACTCATTTAAGAATTACAAATCCGGCTCATGATGTGAACCAATTAGGTGACACATATATTAAACGCAAAGTTAAAGCAACTCTAGTTTCAAATAAAGCTTTCACATGTGATGCCGCTTTTAAATGCATGCGTTTATTCGTTGGTTACAAATCATCAAATCAAAGCTTTAAACAATTAGAAGTAGAAACTGAAAGAGGTGATGCCGGTTATCTTCAAATGGATTGCGCCCGTGAATCTTTCGCATTTGCAACATATAAACCAAAATCAGAAAGGAAAGTTAAAAAGTTTGTTCATTCGTTATATAATAATGTTCAAAAATATGATAACTCAGTATGTGGTAAATATATTGACCCTTCTGAAGTTTTCAAGAACGCAAATAAAGAAGTTGATATCACTTTTGATATGATTATTCCGGTAAATGATTTGTTAGCATTTCAGGCGTTCGATGATTATCCTAAATCATTTGGTGATATCATTCTTAAATATTATGTTTTCAGGGATACTTTAGTATTTTGTCAGGTTGACCCGTTAAGAGTTGCTGATTTACAAAATTACGTTTATGAAAAGATAACTGATGAAAATTATGAAAAGATTATGAATCATGTTTATAAATATGATCGCAAATTCCAACAAATCGGACTTCCTGCCAAATTAATTACAAGCTTAGCCGCTACATCTGCTGACGCAACAGTTGATGACGTTATTATTTCATGCACAAAGATGGAAGTTTTAGAGGATAAATGTATTACACCAGGATACGGTTTAATTGAAGAATCAGTTAAAGCAATACCACGTTTATTCAGTAAGGAAGATCCATTCATGATTCCAGCTCAACATATTGACGTTCGTTCACTAAATGGAGGTTGCATCACTCCCGAGGGTATTAGCTCAGATTTCTCATATGCTCTTCATAATGTTACAGATGTTGTGTTAACATTTCCGAAAAATGCAATGCAAAGAACAGTTTTAGAAAATCCAATGCTTCGAGGTCTTCAGGTCACTATAGATTCCAGAAACTTCCCCGATCAAGCGATGACCACAGTGGGTGACATATTCTTTACACGTATGCTTCAAGCTTCTGATTTAGATGGAGTGAATGAATGCACGGAAGAATACGAGGACTCATTAACTAGACCACTGAATGCAGATGATGGCATGCCATTAGCTAGAACATGGAAAGACCAAACTTCATTCTTATGCACTATTCCAGTTCAACGTGATGAGCGGGTATATTCTTTGATGGATTAGAAACTTTTAACTCACAAGTTACAGTACAAGTGAAAGCTTATCCAATCATTCAGGGTGAAAATGACACTTACTGTTCAAAGGTGACAAATCCTCCTCAGGTTTGGTTTACTAGGACTACATATTGGACATGGACACCGGATGAAGGTTTGAAATATCATCCAACAGGTACACCACCACAGTATAGAAGTTCATATGATGAAATATTGATGAATAGAAATGTTTAAAATTATAAATTTATTTTTGATTAAATGGATTTAAATTCATCCACCCCTTATGAAGAATTAGCAGGAGTATATAATACATACGTAGATGATATGATTAATGAAGCATTGAGTGATAATAGAAATGCTCTATCTAAGGAAAAATTAATGAAAATTCCATATTCTGAATGTTACTTAAATTCAATCACTGCAGCAATTGGTAAACAAAATAAAGGTAAAACATTAACGATATTAAAACAAATTATCATTATTGCTAACACTTCCCCCCATTCACACGTGTTAATTTATATCAACCGTTCAGGTTCACCTTCAGATGATACATTTGAATCTTTAAAGCATTTAATCAAAATTCCAATTATTTATTTATCACAAGAAGAAGCAGAAGATTATTTAAAAAACTTTTTAATGTATAAAGAATTATATAATACAATCAAGAAGCAAGGATTAGAGGATAAAATTATTGATAAACAACGGGATGAATTATTTGAAACACTTTCTATTTCAAATTTTGATAAAGAATTTTTGCATTCACTAATTTTTCTAGATGATGCCGTGAAATCAAAACTAATAACTAATGAGAAATCATATTTTAATCAATTATTAACTCAATGTCGACATATTCAATGTTCATTCTTTATGGCTGTTCAATACTTTAAAGCATTAAGCACAAACATTAAATCAAACCTGTCCACCCTTTTCATTTTCAGTGGTTTTAGTCGTCAACAGTTGAACGTTATGCTTTATCAAGTGAATTTACCAATGAGCATTAATGAACTTTACACACAATATCAACAATTAGGAGAACATGGAAAAATAATAGTTGATTTAAATAAAGGAGGTGTTAAATTTGATTAACTTTTTATAATTAATTTTTATTTTTTATTTATAATTAAACATGACAGAAATAGCAAATCTTCTACAGGTTCCATTAAAACAAGGAACAAACAAAAAGAGTGCATATAATAGAACTATGAAAGTTCCTGATGGAATGAAAGAATTAGTTCATATTGTTGCTGGTCTTCAAAAAGATGTTAAACAAATGAGAAACGTTTTAACATTACCAGAAGCTCAAGCATATGCCAAACGTCAAGGTCCAAATTGGGAAGCACATGAAGCAGACATTACGGGTCCAAATGGAAAACCTGATGGTATAAATGAAGTTTTCGTTACTGATGGTCAAGGTAATATTAAAGTCATAAATGGTTACAAATTAACTATAACTGATTATCCTAAACGTAAAGCATATAATGAACGTTATCCCATGCAATTTGATGAAAATGGAAAAGCTGTTAAACAATACATTGGAGAAGGTGAAAATGGTCCAATTAATTCATACCGTTATAATCCATATTCTTATTTCAATGAAGAATTAAATGCTATTGAAGAGGGACCGGATGGATTACCACGATATTCTAACCAGTTTGATGGTCAATATGCAAATATTAGACCCGAAATTTCAGCTAAGAAATTCTTTAAAGTTGCTTTATTCGATCCAGTGTTCAATGAACAGAAAGAAGCAATGAAAGCAGAATTTAAACCAATTCAAGTGGCAAGAATTTCTTCATCTTCACTTTCAGAAGCGTTCAAGGAATTGATAAAGAAACCACTTTATTCTCAACAAGGTTATAACTTTGATTTAATTAAAGAAAGTGATAGACGTAAATTAGAAAAATCAGATGGTTTTAAGAATGCATGTAATGAAATGATTAAAGATATTGTAAATGATAAAATAAGACTGGGAGAAACTCAAATCATTATCAATAACATAATTGGTGCAGTTACAAAGAAAGTATAAGCAAACAAGGATGAACCTTGGGATATTACCGTAACAACTAAATAAAACTTTAAATATATTTTTCTTTTTTTTTATTCAATTATAAATGAGAAGACGTTTCACAAGTCAAAAGAACACAAACGCAAAAGCAGAGATTACGGTTGGTTATAACGTAAATGATGATAAATCACGAATTATTCAAAATGTTAAAGTTAATGTTAGCCCTGAATTAACAAGGTCAGCAACTCAACCAAATTTATTAACTCGTGACTTACCGAAAAAGGAGGAGCAAAATAAAGAAGATGAAGACCCAATCATTTTATCTGAACCTGGTAAAGAACCTGTTGAAATTCCCACTTATCCAACATACCCCCCACCTCTTTCATCAAACATCGAGAACCCATATAAAATAGACATTAATTCTGAATTAATGAAAATTTACCGTGATATAATAATTAATAATTATGATTCAATAATAAATTTAATTGACCAATCCGGTTTAATTATTTTACCTTATGAATCATTAATTCACATTATCGCCATTCTTTGTGATGTTCAAGATTCAGACGTTAAGATTCAATTTTTCATAGATGATGAGGTTTCATGCTGTGGAACAGTTGCAAAAATAAATCCTATAAAGGATATTAGCACAATTAAGATATCAAAGAATGGAACAACAACTGAACTTCATTTAACATATAATAATATTTATAATAAAATAGTTGATGAATATAAAATATCACTTGAAAAATTCTTTGTGAAGGCTATTTAATATTCAAGCATTAACATTATCGAATAATAATCCTTTGAATCATAATCAATAATAATTGACCTTTCACCAGTTTCTATCGTTTGTTTTATTTCTTTTTGTTTCCCACTATCCGGATCAGTCATTGTAATTGTTTTTGTTATAGTATCAGCTTTATCTTTAACTTCAATCTTTTTTCCATCAGGATATTTAAACCAAAATTCCAAAAATTCGATATTGTCAATCTGTTCATATTTTAATCTATCAATTACATTTTTAATACCATCTGAAAATCTTATGAAATGGTCATTATATGGGTTTGATTGAACTAAATTTGAATGAAGTGAAATATAACCTGATGATGAATATGACATCGACTCATATTTTCTGAAAACACTAAAATTTATAACATGAATGAATTTCTTATTCGTTGAATTTATGAATTCTTGAGGTAATCTTATTCTAGTTTTATTTATCACTGGAAAATAACGCTTTACCATATTTTTAATCGTAATAAAAATGTCAATTATCAATATTATTTCAAATAATAACTGTGAATTAAATTTAACAGTTAGTGGAATTTATAATGTTACTCTCGTTTCTGTGAGTGGTAAATTTAATCCCATTCTTTTAGACCCTTCAGATTATATATCATTTATTAAAGAACCATGAAAAAACGTATGATATGTATATAAATAATGTAATAGCGAAATGGGATATTAACACGATTTTAAGTTATTTAAATGAATCATTTATCGTATGGTATGAAGGAAATTTTAAATCAAAACCTGATAAACTTTTTGAACTTGATGAAATAAATAACCTTATTAAATTTCCGCTGAAAATTAAATTTTGTACTCCTCATCTTCGTTCATTGTTGGGGATATTAAATTTTGAAAAAGATGTTGGGGATGTTTTGTATTCTGACACTGGTTCCAATTTCATTTTAATCAAATGTGATAAAGTTAATACCCCAATGAGATTTTCACATCAAACATTAGACCCTAACTCTTACCCATCAATACAAAACATTTTATCCATCAACTTAAACACATTTTCTTTATCATATCCGTTTCAATTATCCGGGAATTCATTTATTCTTCATTCAAAAGATTTATCAAATATTAAATTTAGAATAACTGACCTATTTGATTGTGATTTAGAATTCATGAATGAAATATTATGGCAATTTCAAATAGAAAAAATAGCTGATGAGATAACAGATTAAATATTTTTAAATCATAATAAATGATTAAACAACAGCAACCACAACAACTTAAGGCACAAAGCACCCAGGTCCTTCAAACCATTACATATGCCATATATGCATATAGTTCAAAGACGGCAGAACAAACGCAAAGGTTGAAATATGGAGATTTGGAGATAGTATTGAAAAATGAGCGTTTCGAATTCGTTTGCAAAGGTGGTGCGGTGATATCAAATATAAAAGAAATTTTATTTATGAATTCAAAAATTAAAGGAATAACGGATGATATAACATCAATTCCACCAGAAGAACAAAGATATTACGCATTAAATGCATTTCCTAAAGTTTTGAAGATTGGAAGATTTAATTTAAATGAGGAATTCATAAAAGGTTTCCTAAATGACATAATGAAGAAAGCAGATAAGGAATATGTGGCTAGTGAGTTAATGAAGAAGGCAGATAAAGAATATGTGGTTAGTGAGTTAGAGAAGAAAGCAGATAAGGATTGTGTGGCTAGTGAGTTAGTGAAGAAGGCAGATAAGGAATATGTTAATGAAAAAGATAATGAAATTAAAGAAAGGGTTGAAAGGTATCACGAATGGACATCAAATATTTTAAAATCTAAAGCTGATACAGGATGGGTTTCAGGATGTTTAGACCTTAAAGCAGATAAGGAATATGTGGCTAGTGAGTTAGTGAAGAAGGCAGATAAGGAATATGTTAATGAAAAAGATAATGAAATTAAAGAAAGGGTTGAAAGGTATCACGAATGGACATCAAATATTTTAAAATCTAAAGCTGATACAGGATGGGTTTCAGGATGTTTAGACCTTAAAGCAGATAAGGAATATGTCAACAGTGAGTTAGAGAAGAAGGCAAATAAGGAATATGTGGATGAAATATACCAAAGTTTGATAGGAACAACTAAAAATATTGAAACTATTTTTGGTGACTTTTCTGTCAATGAAGAAAATAAATATTTTAGATGGCAGTTTGTACAGTCCTTAAGAAATGGTATACGGTATAAACTCATTCCGAAAAATAACAATGAAATGTATGTAAGCTATATAAAGAATAATGGTACACAAGTTAAAGTTCCATTAGACAACAACTGTTACTTAAATTTATATGGAGACGAACAAAAGAAATATTTAAGAGTTTATGAAATGACAGATATGACATTGCCTAACCTAGCTCCAGCACCATATTATTATGACTATGGAGATGACGTCAGAACACCACATGTAGATGAACAAAAGCTCAAAATTTACCACGAATCATAACAAGGGAGGAAACGATAAAAATGCTGCGAGAACTTGCTAAAAATAACAAACCACTAAAACTGAGAAAATGTGGTTATGCAGTAATGATGGAAAGAGAGATGTTGTCAAAGAAAAATAAAAATTAATTTTGGATTGAGTTTAAAAATTCATCTTTATTAAATTCATCTCTTCCAATCAATTTATTTATTCTATTAAATTCTTTTATTTTTGCTTCACTTAGTTTAAGGATTGAACGGTAAGTTTCTAATTTTTCGATTATTTCTTTATCGTTTTCAACCTCACCGCATCGTGGCTTCTTTTTGTAATAGCATATTTTTGATTTAATTCTGTTTAGTTTCTTTTTATATTCATCGTCTGGACTCTTGACTGCTTCGTTGTCACTCATTTCTTACGAAATAAAAAAAATTAAATATTATTTAAATATAATGGAGTAATAAATAAATCGAATTTCTATTAATTTATTGTCAACTTCAACTAATGCATTGCCGTTAATATATCTAACAAATTCAGCTATTGTGTCAAATCTTCGTCTTCTTTTGTCATTGATTTATCAGTTTTTCCATAATCGAGATGAATCAAAACTTTATCCCTTGTTTAAAATTCATGAGCCCCGAATTAATTTGTTCACGTTTAACATCATTCAACCTTTCCATTTGCTTTCTAATATATTCCCATTCTTTTGAAATATCATTTTTCATTTCCACCGGTTTCATGTTTATAGTTCTATGCCATGTATTATTATAATAATATACTAACTGTTGTATGATGGAGTCATGATTTCCATCCCAGTATATCTGACCGTTAACCCCTAACGCATCTCTAAGAGTTCTCATTACCGCATCAACTATTTTATTATGAAACGTATATGGAGAGGATGAAAAGTAAAAATTAATTTGTGGGAAATAATGAGTCATAGTTGCCTGAAATCCTTTATCACTATCACCCCTGATATTATCTACTCTTTCATGATCTAGTAAGTATTGAATAGCTCTTCTTGTTTCCTGTTCTGTTTTCCCTTTCACTGGAATGCAATATAAATATCTGGTGTTAATGTTAATGGCAAATAAATAAGTAACGTTTCCTTTTGAATATTCTAAATGATCGATTTCGTATGAATATGGATATGGTGCAAATGAAGGGCGACCAAATTTTTCCTTTAACGGTTGAATTTTCGGGTCAATTGGTTTATTTAATATCTTGAAACCCTTTTTAAAATCTTTTTGCTTCTTTAATGTTTGAAATGGATATAATAAAGTGAATGATGAAGGATTAACTGGAGGAGGTGGTTTTGGTGTTGCAGGTACAGTCGTTGGAGGTTTTGGTGTTGCAGGTACAGTCGTTGGAGGTATTGGTGTTGCAAGTGGTTTAATTTTATCCGCTTTGATTTTGGATGATGAAGTTTTGGAATTCATTCCTTCCTTCATTAATTCTGGATGTATTCTATTCATTTGTTTTAAATATGCTGTATATAAAGGTTTGATATACTTTCCTGCTTCGAGTTTATGTTGAAGGATGAATTCCAAAAGTTGATCTTTATTTAAAAGTTGGGCTGAATGTGGTTTAACTAATGAATCATAAATTAAAGCTTGTGCATCATTTTTGGTCTGAAGGACCCGGGCGTTTTGTTTCTTTGTTTTTTGTGGCTCAGGATTATATAATTTATATAATTCATCAATATCTTCTTCTGTTAATACTTCATTTTGAAATCTTTCAAATGTTTAAGTTGTGATTTAGTTTTTTCCTTTGTATATTCATTATTTTTAATTTTATTTAATTTTAGAAATTATTTCATCATGATATTTCAAAAATTCATTATCATAATATGAATAATAATAATCTATATCATCATCCGTTATATTTTCATCATATTTTTGGAGATATGCTTTTAAATCATAATAACTAAGAAAATTTTGATCACGTACTAAATCATCAATTAAATTTTCTAAATCTACGTTATCCATTTATATAAAAATAAAAATAAATGTTTTAAGGGTGCCCACTCTTTGATCAAGAATCAAAACCATCATTCAACGGTTCCTTTTGTCTCTTCTGTGGCATTTCATTAAATAAACGGCATACAACATCCATTTTCACAACATACAGCCTTAGTGTGTGCTCCTGTTAATGCAGTCTTACCGATTGTTAAGCGAGTCATTGACCCGTTTTTAAGTTGTAAATTAATATTCTGACCATCAAATATCACTTTATCATTTATTATATCCAAATAATTTTTAGGTGTTAATTGTTTATTTTGTCGTAAACTAACTCCTTTCATTTTTTGTGCAATCTTTTTAAAATCACTTCCATCAATTGAACCGTTGAATGATGTATAACACTTGGGGCATAAAGCAACCATGTTATCACCTTGTTTCTCAATTGCTAAACCCAATAACTTTTCTCATGTGCTTTTTCTTCAGCTTTATTCTTTAATTTAGGTTTAAATTTCTCATCAAAACAGAAGAAATCAAAGGTGCGAATTTGTAAATGTTTTTATCATAAAATTGTTTATCGGTAACAATTGCTTGAAATGCTTGAGTGTTAGGAAGATTTGGATCACCAGCGATTGCCCAATAAGATGAATCAGTATCACCTTCAATGAAATGAAAACGATTAACATTCATGCATTTATACATAAAATCATAAATGAAAACCAAATACCAGTATTTAGCATTATCTAAAGTGAAGAATGCCTCTTGTAAACATGTTTCACATCTATAAAATCTATCTTTGAGCATCATTTGATATGTATCTTCACCTATTTCTCTTATGTTTTTAAACTTATTTGCCATACATGCAACGCGTGCCTTCTGTGCATTCATTATTTTAGTCTTTGTGTAATTTTGTGTATTCATTGCATCGTAACCATATGATCCATTAAGTGAAATCTTGCAAAATAAACTTTTTCCTTTATTTCCTTCTAATTCAGCCTTTTGTCTCTTCGTTCATAAATTTGTTCGCAAATTCATTAAAACAAGTGTTTTTAGTAAATGTTAAAATTGATTGAATGTCATCGATGATAAAATGAAATTTGTCTATTAGATACCAAAGATAATAAGAAGAAAATGGTTGATATTGGTTGTGTGTTGATGCTAACTGAGTTAATTTCCTCTGTTTCTGGTCAACTGGTAGATTGTTTGATTTCATGTAATTATACATAAAACTGCCAATTGTTTTTTCATCTGTGATAATATCTAAGTTTCTTATTATCGGTAAAAAGTTTATGTAATCATTAATGTATTTTTCATCAATGTGACCCTTTACTTCAGCCACGAATAAAGTATTTTTCTTCTTAATTATTCCCAGTGCTTTTGCTTTCTTTGTTGCTGTATCACAAATGATAACACCATTCAATCTTCCCGGCATATACATTTTATGGTCAGTATATTGAATGAAATCATGAGGATTAGATGAAAATGATGAAGGATATAATGAATTAAAATCAACTCCAACGAAATGAGTCATAATGTTGGTGGTGTCCTCATTTGATACAGTTTTAGTTTCTGGATTATATGCAAGTTTATTAATGTGCGTGATTCCTTTAAGATTTACTCTATGTTGAACATTTGATAAACCACCAGTAATTCCATTACGGAGAATGTGATAAGCTTCAACTGAATCTAAAGTCATTGGTAAATTATTTTTTAATGCATAATTTCTTAAATTGATTCTTAAACGTTGAACATCTTCATCTTTATTTGATTTTACGACATTGCAATAACAACACATTAACTGACAATTTTCTTTGGTATGTGGTTTTTCATTATCGATTCTATCCAATGTTGGTTTATTTGCATATGTAAACGCTTTACCACACATTTTGCATTTAGATGAAAGGATTAAATCGTGATAGTATTGAAAATCATCCATTGAAACATTATTTTTAGTATCCCTTTCTGCTTTTTCATCTTGTTTCTTATATGATTCAATTTTATATTTCCAATACTTTTTCGTTAATTCAAAACTTGATTCTATCTCTTCCTCAGGATATTTTTCATTAGGATTAAAGTCTTTATATGCTAAAGCGTAACGAATCATTGAAGCATTCGATGATAAAGAAAGATTATGAAGCATGTCAATTTTATAAACAAATGTTTCTTCAATAATTTTATCAATTGGGTCAATCATAATTTCAACATCTTTATTGCAATAATGAATAAAATATTCTAATCTATTCTTAAAGTTTTTAGCATCATTGAGATATATTTGATAATCACTATCTGATATAGTTTCTTGGGTTAATGCTGAATAAAATGAATCTTGAGTGAATGGTTCCTCTTTATATAATTCTTCTTCGTAATTTTCCCACGTGATGAATTGATAAGGGAAAAAGGATTTAACATGTGATTTATTGTTTCCGAAATCTTGAGTGAATTGGTCTAATGTCCCACTCGCTATATAATTTCTGATGTCAATAAATCTCAATTCATATGGAACGTTTGTTTTCTTTACAATGATTTGCTTAAATTGTGAAGATGAACCCAGCATTGATTTTATTTTCCATTTTGCAGTGTTTAAATCACGAAGAATTAAATTTAAATCAAACTTTCCCGAATTAAAACCTATGATATTCACTTTATTGAATTCCTCATCTAGAAGTTCTTTAAATGCTTCCTTCTGTTTTTCATTTAATGTATGAGACAAAGTCCCCGCCGTTTGCGACTTCATTAATTCTTCATATTGTTCAATATTTGATTTAGCAACTAATGAACAGGTTGAAAATAAAAACTCAATCCAATCAGAAATAAAAGAATCACTCGAAGTTAAGCAAAAATTCCTCGTATATGTTTTATCATTTAATTTAACCGTTGATGATACCATGAATGGTTTTAAGTAAGCGTTCAAAGTTGCACACTCAGAAAGTTGTAATTCTTCTTTAGTCTCTAATGTTTCGAAGTCAAAAGTAATATAATATCTTGTCGGTTTATAATATTTCTGCAAATTATGAGCTAATAACCACTGATATATCTTCTGTTTCGTAATATGTGGTGCATATGGTTGCTGTGTCTTTTGCAATTGAACGTCTTGAATTAATCTTCCATTATTTTCTTTACATTTCTCACAATGCTTTAAAAATCTTCTTTGGTTTTTCCTTTCTGGATCATCACGGATAGAATAAACTTCTTCTTTACAATATGGACAAACTCTATAGCCGGTGAGTGCTTCAACGTCTGTTATTCTGTCAGCGTGAAGTTTTCCACATGGACTCTGTGTTAATAAAATATTTACTGTTTCAAATTCTGGATCTATCATTATTGATTCCACTAATGGAAAGTCTACCTTATTTATGTCCACGTCTTCTGGTTGAGGATCACAATAATAGAAATCAATATTAACATTTAACATTCTCGCTAATCTCTCACTTTCTGATGAAATGTCAAACCCTTCATATGAATCTATTGCTTCATTTAAATAGCTTCTACGAGTTTTAGGATTAACACCATCAGGAATGTTATAGAAGCGTTTAAATAACCTTCTACCTTCTGCTCTAATTTGATTATCATTCATTTTAGCTGTTCCATTTTTGTTCATTTATGTAAGAATAAAAAATTAAAAAATAAAGTTTATTTTTTAAAGCCCATAAAATGAATTAAGAACACATAAATTTTTATCATCTGCGACGTGACGAATACATTTTAATTTACTCAAGAATGCGTACCCTGATACATTAAATCTAATTCCTGTCTTATTTAATTTCACAACTTTGAAAAGGAATGTATGAATAGCTATAAAATGATGAGAAGATGTTTTATGGGTTGCTTCCATTTTTTCTGAAATAAATGAATAAATATAATGTTTATAAGTTTTCATATCTTTTATGTTCTTAATAACGAATGGTATAGACCTTTCCACTTCATCTTCCTTCGGTGCTGTTCTTTCATATGAAACATTATTGGTATCTTCAATAATGAAACCACAATCACACAAAATTTTATATGTTCCAATGGTTTCTTTTGATATTTTATCTAATAAATCAAAAACTTTATCAACACCTGTGCATTTATTTAAATAATAATTTGTGTAAATATCATGATCTTCTTTCTTAATCGTATTAGTTGCATATGTCACGTTTTTAAGAGCTTTTTTGAATTTTTCGGAATCGAGAGGGGGTGAAAGTAAGATACAAGGGTATTTTTCATTATCAATAAATTGTAACTTATGTTTACGTATAAATTTAGTACCTTCTTCTGAAAGTGTTTCGTCTATTTCGCCATCTAATAAATTTTGTGTTGATTCTGAGACATAATTTTTATATCTTTCTTCATGAGATTTCTGAACTGCTGATTCTGAAGCTGGGATATTCATTAAACCCTCTACTTCATTTTCATTATATTTTTCAACTTCTCTTAATTCCTTAATTTTTTCATCTATTTCATCTCTTATTTTTTTCAGTCTTTCAATTTCATCGTATTCATCATCTTTAATTCGTTCTTCATAATATTCGGAGAAAACATCAGGTTCTTTAGGTTTTTCTTCTTCAGATGTAGGATATAAGAAATTTATAACATCATCTTTATTCATTTTTCCATCATAATCTAAATCATTTAATAACTCCGCGAATTTTTTACAATTTCTTAAATAATATTTATCAACTTCATAACACATCTCATCTAATATATCCTTTATTTCCTCGTTTGTGAATCCTAATTTTTTAACGTCGTTAGTTTTGACGCTCATTTCATACAAAATAAAAAATAAATTATTCAAAAATGTAAGACATGAATTTTTAAAGTTTATTTTATTCATGAAAATAATTATTTCTAATTTCTTCTTCTCGTTTATGAGGTCTTTGATTATGACTCCATTGATTCCATGAAATTAAATATTCTTTATCATTATATTTATACCTCATTAGCTTATTTTGGCTTTCATATTCATTTAATAATGTCGCGCTTTCTTACGAATTCATGACTTAAAAAACGTAAGAAAAAATCAAGATTTAAAAATGATACAAAATCGTTCTATATTGTATGAATTCTTACGTTTACAAAAAAAGTCACACAACCCTTCCACATATACTACTCACGAATGCTTTGGATAGAAGTCAATAATTCGTTTGATATTAAGATATTTCTGATTAAATAATAATTGTAATATATCATAATAAATGAAATTTTCAAAGCAAATGATGCATCATTATTTTCAAACAGTCAGAGTGGACTAAGAGGACTATTCTATAAGTTATATTATAGCAACCATAATATTTCCGATTATGGCTGAACAATAGCAAATGCTACAATTTAGAGTGGGGGACAAACTCGCCCATTGTCACTTTTTCATTAACCTTAAACTTGTAATTTTCATTATTTTTAATTAACCTTATTTCTTTCCCAATTCCTGATTTATTTTATTCACTTACTATTAAAAGTCACATTTTAATAAAATATAATAATTTATTTATAGCATTTTTTACTATACTGTAATAAAAAATTAATTATAATAAATTAAATGTTTATTAAATCAAATGTTTTCTTTGCAATAATATTTTTAATGTTGAGTAAACAATGTTGGGATCAAGTGTATCATTTTTCAGACCTTTCTGAACAGCTTCAAGCATACTGATGCATTCGACTTTTTTAAATTGTGTCATTTCTTCGAAATCTCTTGTGACTTTTTTGATAACTTTAACACTTCTCTCTGAATCCAGACCTTTAATTTGCAACTTAATCAGGAATGAAGGAACAACACTGGAATATAACTCGATGACAAGTTCATCGAGTCGAAGATTTGGTTGTACACCACTTGTATGTGCCGGATACCATTGTGTCAAATTTTTTCTGAAATTAACTTTAAAAGTACTAAGTAAGATCATGAGATATAGCAATATATGTTTAAACTAACTTATATTTTGGTTGTACACCACTTGTATGTGCCGGATACCATTGTGTCAAATTTTTTCTGAAATTAACTTTAAAAGTACTAAGTAAGATCATGAGATATAGCAATATATGTTTAAACTAACTTATATTTTGGTTGTACACCACTTGTATGTGCCGGATACCATTGTGTCAAATTTTTTCTGAAATTAACTTTAAAAGTACTAAGTAAGATCATGAGATATAGCAATATATGTTTAAACTAACTTATATTTTGGTTGTACACCACTTGTATGTGCCGGATACCATTGTGTCAAATTTTTTCTGAAATTAACTTTAAAAGTACTAAGTAAGATCATTTATTTTTGCATAATATAATGCCAATATGGTTTCTTTTGATTTTATTTCATTTATAAGCAAATCAGATTTACCCAAAAACTCCACTCCATAAGCGTTCATTTGCTAAATTAAAAAGTGACAATGGGCTAGTCTGTCCCTTTCTCTAAGAGGACTATTCTATAAGTTATATTATAGCAACCATAATATTTCCGATTATGGCTGAACAATAGCAAATGCTACAATTTATATTCGCCAAGGAATTTTGTCAAGCTTCAATTTTAAACCCTTTAATAATCGAAACAATTTTCTTGGATGACGAGAGTAACTTAACTATCAATACTTTGATGCTTTTATTCATGTTTTCTATTTCATCATCAATATTTGAAAATAAGTGAAAATTTTTTGTTTTGTGAATAAATACCATACTTTGTTTCATATGATTTTTCAATGTTGCTTGATAATCAAACGAGTACTTGAGTTTTAGAACATTTGGATGAAAAATATTTGAATCAATTTAGAAAAATATGGATATATTGCAAAGAAATAGTAAAATTCAGCTCAGCAGGTAGAACAGATCAATGGATTGACATGAGTTTGTATATCATTGTCATTTTGTATATTCTAATAAAAAAAACGAAACAAATTTTATATTGGGAAAATTGTCAATATTCTATTATGGATAGTCAGATTATGGATCAAATGTGAAGGTTTCGTAGCTCAGTAGGTAGAGCGTAGTGCTGATAACGCTAAGGTCTTGGGTTCGAGCCCCAGCGGAACCATTTTTTTATTTTTTGAAGCAAAAACATCATTGATGATGATTTGTTTTTACTGGAGATGTATCAATCAAAAAATGCTGTATGAATAATGATTTCGAATCTAATCAACAACAATAATACAATCAAGCTTCATATGATATAGAGATTAATTTAGATGATTGCGAAATAATCTTGAAACAGTTTTAGTTTACTTAGATCAAGCTAATGATGCCAATAAATGCTTTATCCATTCAACGTTATTTAATATTTCGTCCCTTTTCGAAACCAGTAAAAACAAATCATCATCAATGATGTTTTTGCTTCAAAAAATAAAAAAATGGTTCCGCTGGGGCTCGAACCCAAGACCTTAGCGTTATCAGCACTACGCTCTACCTACTGAGCTACGAAACCTTCACATTTGATCCATAATCTGACTATCCATAATAGAATATTGACAATTTTCCCAATATAAAATTTGTTTCGTTTTTTTTATTAGAATATACAAAATGACAATGATAACTTTACCAAAGCTCAGGCCTTCAATTTCACAAGTAGAAACACTCTTATCTCAACCAAGTCCAAAGCCTAGGCAAATCGAAAATGAATTAAATCGAATATCTCCCAAAATTATCGAATTAACGAATCTGATTGATAAACTTTTTTCTCAAATACCAAGCAATATTAGCGATGAATTCGAAGAAATGAAAACTCAAATAGAACTTGCTAAAAAACGCGGCAAATATACTGATGAAAGAGAATATATTGATTCTGAAAGACTTAGAACTAAAGGAAAATTTGAAATATCGGTTGCTTTAGAGAAAGAAAACATCGAAAAAGATGTTGAATTTAGATTAAATCAAGTTATCTATGATGCACAACAAAAGTCTCTTGAAATACCAGAAAACAAGGATGCAAATAGATATAACAGTATGAAGCAGCAAATTGCTCAGTACATTCTTCAGATTAACTCAAAAATTAATAATTTAGAACTAAAAATGTCCGGAACTACTTTAAACGAGTCTAAAATACCTTATTGGCAAATCATATCTGATACTGAAGTTAAATCTATTGATGTTAAAAACTCAATTAGTATGTTTGAAACGTTTATGAATGAAATTGAAGATGGACTGAAAAGAATACAAAAACTAGAAGCATTGCCAGTTATAGAATCTACTGAATCGCATGAAGATGTATATATGCTACCAAATTTGAATCCAAAATTGGATAATATTAATTCTATTATTGACGAACAAAGTGCAGAGCATGATAAAATGTTATTTGAAGTAGAAAGTAAGCTAATGTCCTACGAAAATCGTATTAAATCTTTAGAAGATGAATCATCAGAAATTTTGCAAAGTTTATCATCAATAGCTGATAAAACTGCTGAACAACAAAAGAGTTTGAATAGTTTAGACTCACTTATTGAAGAAATTACTAAATCAATGCATAATAATATTCAAGCTCTTCAAATCAAGTCAACATATGATAATTTCTCCACAAAGATTAAATCAATAGAATCAGAAATAGAAGATATGTCTCTTAAATTAAAGCGAGTATCACTTGAATTACCATTAATTTCAAATGACAATTCAACATGATTATTCTGATATTGTAACCATGGTAGATGTTAATCTGAATATAATTTCTCTTATGTATTTGCTCATTTTTGTAATTTCTTGTTATTTTATGAAAAATATTTCATATTTTTTTTTGTTTTATGCTTTCCTTATAAAATAAAAATTTGTTATGTTATTTATGATAAAATGGGGAGAAGCTTCCTAAACTTTTTAATCCCATAAATATGGTCATTATCTGGAATAAAGAGTTAAGCGTCATATGTCACTTTTTGTACTAAGGAAACATCGACTTTATGCGTTATGACTTTTCGATGAGGAAACAAGTGTTCACGTATTATAAACTTCCTTATTCCAATAAACCGGCCCTAAACATAATTAATTTTAAGCATTATAATGGTCTCTTTTCTATGATAACCAAATCAATTTGGTTATCATAGAAAAGCACCAAAAACTAGAATAGGAATCGGCAATATGGAATTATGAAACAACTAGGATAAAATGGATATGGGACATTCATGAATGCATTCACTTTTTTCAAGACTTTTTAATGAATTTCAAATTCCTCAGATTATTTTCAATAGATTTTCCGTACCATATCATTTTTATTAGACAAAGCTATCTTTTCGATGAAATTTTTGCAAAAATACTCTGTTTTGAAAAAGATTTATGTAAATTTTTTGATAAAAGTGTCTTGAATGATTATCATTGATAATACCATTCCAATTGAATGCTGTTTTCGGCTGCTTTTATAAAACTTTGATCATATTGTACTCATAATTTTTTTTTGTATTTTGGTCAAAAACTAAGCTAACATCAGCTGTATATTTGCATAAGCCATTAATAAGCTTTGGTATAGGTTATACTGAGTTTAGACGATCATACAATTTAGACTTTTTTCATTTAATTTAGTCTAACAAAGAGTGATTATCTTACTATTTGATTCATAAATATATAGGAAATAATAGTTTTATACCTTAATATGATAAAATTTTATAAAATTTTCCCTTCTCCTTTGGCAATATTAGTCATTAATAGATATATTTAACATGATGGTTCTAAATATATGAATAGATAAAATTTTCCTTTCAATTTTACGAACCTGGCGACAAATTTGCCCAGCCAGTAAAGTATTCAATTTTTTGCATTTTTTTAAGGGTGCACACGAGAGGATCATGTAAACTTCAGAATTTAGCTTCTTAAGGGTGCACCTGTATGTACGTTTATTTGAGAGGAGGAGGATTACCCTCTCAATTTTGAGGGATTCGTTAGTTTATTTTCTCGATGAATATGCAATAAAATTTGATTTTTACCTTATCAATATACTTCATATAATATACACATATTCATGTAAAAACTTTTTTCCAAAATCCTCAGGAATTAAGGGATTTTTGAATTTGAAGAATTTTTTTCGAATTTTTTCGAAAAAAAAATATTTTCAGAACAGCCTTAACGGCTAAGATTTAGGAACAATGTTAAGTATCAAAAAGAAAGGAGGTCTGATATAGACAACATATATCGTTGAAGGTTGAAAAAATCTCTAATATTTGAGCCCAAAATTTCAAATTTTAATTTTTTGAAAAAAGAGGCCACCCGTATGTACGTTTATTTGAGAGGAGGAGGATTATATTTTTGAAAGGGTGAAACATTATGAATATGTTAATTATATAATAATATGTATTATTATAAAAAAGAAAAAATAAAGCACGTTAAAATTTTTCTTTCTTGATTTTTTACAAAATCTACTTAGAATTATGCAAAATATGACTAAATAATTATAAATTTCAAGTTAAATTTTAATTTTGATAAATAATTTAAATTTCAAAATATCAAGTTCAGTTCGACTATGTATGTAGTAATTCCTCAATAAAGTGCCAAAATCCTATTAAAATATATGAACATTTTCAACATTTTAATGTTTTTATTTAAAAATTTGTTGGAATATGAGCTTCAAACAATTATTATGTAAATAAAAATAATTAAATATATGTATTTATTCGTATTACAACCGTAGTAAGTCGATTCTTCCTTTCTTCTACTGAGGTTTGAATTTGATTTCGAATTGTAAAGAGATTCAAAGGGAAAATACTAGCGGATAAAAACTACCTCCATGAAAGGGTCATAATGGAGTCAAGTTGTATTTTTTGATATTTTTTGCTTTTCGAGCCTAAATAGGTAGCCAAGATAATGCCTAAAAATAAGGTTCTAAATTCTGAAGTTTACATGATCCTCTCGTGTGCACCCTTAAAAAAATGCAAAAAAAAATGTAATAAAATAAAAAAATTTTTAGTATCGATAATCTGAAATATGTTGTTTACTTAAGCCGCTCGCTTCGCTCGCGGCTTAGTTTCGTAGTTTCGTATAATCTTTTTTCGAATCTGTTCTTTTCGTCAGCCGCGAGCGAAGCGAGTGGCTTAGTTTCGTAATTTCATACAATCTTTTTTCGAATCTGTTCTTTTCTTAAGCCACTCGCTTCGCTCGCGGCTTAGTTTCGTAATTTCATACAATTATTTTACGAATTTGTTCTTTTTGTCAACCGCGAGCGAAGCGAGTGGCTTTTTATTTTTTAAAATTTTTTTTCTTTCTTACTTTTTTTCCCCCTTACTTACAAATTTGATAGTAACTTACCAAATCTCTCTATCATATAATAATAAATTAATCCATTTTTTGTTTCAAATCTGACACTTTACATTTCTGACATGTAAATCTATCACTTTTCACTTCATCTCACTGGGCAAGTTTGTGCCCCCCTCAATTTTTTCTATGTTTATAGACATTTGGAACTTTGTATGAAGTCTAAATATACATGTAGAGTATTCAAACAAAACAAATATCAAAATCTAAACCTTTGAATTACCTTCAATGCTTAACCGAATTACTAGATCTTATATATATGTGTGTACTAATACCTTTTGATGCATAAAAAACTCCAAAAGAGTTTCATTTTTAAAATAGTCGATATCAATTCAAAAAAATTGAAACTATACCGTCAACTGTCAATTTTTCAATAGTTCGTTTTTTTAAATGTAATTGCTTTTTTTATATGCATTAATCATTTGATAGTAGTGGGATCAAATTACATATCTTAAAAATGTATTCCGAGTGGAAAAAAAAATCAATAGAATTGACCACAGATATCTGTTTAATCCAAAAATATTATTAGAATCATATTTAATAAAAATGCTATGCTTTTAGAAATAAACGGAAGAATAAACGCACTTTTTCAAACCGTCAAAATTGAATTTGTGTCAAATATCTTGAATTTACAATTTTAGCTATTTAGATAATTAGAGAAGCATTTGATCAATTTTTGTGTTAAACAACTATTTTTCGAATTTCTGAGATATGAAAATTAATTCACTAACTTCTTAAAAACATGAATTGAATGAAAACTCTTAGAAGAAATGTTCATATCACTTTCATTAATGGAGTACAAGGATGATTCCGAGTTCTTGGATGATATCCAGAAGTTCAAAACCCGATCCAAGGAAATCGTGAGAATGCAAATGCACTTAGCTTATCTTGATGAATCAGAGCCCGCAAGTGAAGATGAAAATCAAGCACCAGCTAATGCCGAAGAATTTAAAGTTGTCAGAAAGTTTAGCTTACAAAAATTCCTTGAGGCACACCCAATCTTAAATGTCAAAGACCTTTGTAACTTTTCTTTGGATCAACTCTTGTATTTAGTTGATGTTGTTCGCGAGCATGAGTTTTCATCCAGACGCGGTCGGAAAAACGGTTGTGATCCATTAGATGCGTTATTCCTAACATTAACTTACTATTGCACTTATCTTCCATTGCAAAAAATGTCAGGAATTGTTAGTTTGAAACAGAGTTACCTCAGCAAAATCATTAACAAAACAACAAACAGGATGTTCCCAATTTTCATTGCTGAATTCATTCCAAAACAATATTCTCCCTGTGACAAGGAGTTCGATAACTTTCCAACATGTGTTGCTGCAGTTGATAGCTCTACTATTCCTTTTACCGTTCCTCTTGATCTTGCTGAGCGTAAAAGTTCATGGGATGCTAAAAACCATTGCAATGGTATGAAGGTTCAAGTTCTTGTTAATCCTTTAGGACAGGTAATTCACATGAATACAAGTTTTTTAGCTTCAGTTCACGATAAGAAAGTATTTGATTTATCAGGAGCTTCAGATTTTTTACATGTCCAACGTGGAGTTGAATCTGTTGCATTAGGACTTCTTGCAGATAGAGGTTACATCGGTATTCAGAAATACCATCCAACAGCCGTCATTATGCAAAGAGGTGATGACGAAGAAGTTACAAAACGCAATAATGCGATTGCACATGATCGCCAAATTGTCGAACGCCGCTTTGCACGCGATAAAAGTAATTGGAGTGTCTTGGCAATAGGATATCGTGGTGAAAAAGGCAATCTTCCACTTATTGTTCAAGGATTGTTTGCTTTAGATAACTATCACATCGATTCCACACCTCTCAGTGAGAAGGATAACTGCGATTTTCCTTGCACTCCAAAAGATGAAAAAGAAGCTGCAGCAACACCAGAACCAAATGGTTCAGGAAGCCCAATGCCAAAGCCAAGATGTGTTCCAAAAGATCTTTATCTCCAAACTCCAGAAACTCCAATGAAGATTCCATCTCCACTAGCTGGATATGAAAAGATTGATAAGATACTTGTTAAAAGAACACAAAATGCAATCTACAACATCGAAACAAAAATGTCAATTCCAGGATTACATAATGAGGGAGCTACCTGCCATGTCAATGCCGTTTTGCAAGTTTTGTTCTACGTAAATACTTTCAGAAAAGATGTAATGGAGCATTTGGGAGATGTCGAATATACGCCAGTGAAAGCACTTGCCGAAATTTATGATCAGATGTTGCACTACCGCCACAAGGAATACACAATTTCATGCTCACAATTCATCACAACACTCGGCAAGCAATACTTCCAGCAGCAAGATGCCGATGACACATTTCAAAAGATTGTACATGATGTTACGGAATCAGCAAACAAACCAGATATTGCCGTTACATTCCAATATCAAACTGAGACTCCTGATGAAAGCTTCTATTCGGTTTCGCTTCACATTCCTCTTGGTGCAGCAGGTATTGATCAAGGAATTAAACAAATGTGCACAGATGATTCTCATATCAATGAAATCTCAACATTCCTCTGGGTCGACGTTCAGAGGAATTGGTCTGATCCAAATGTCTTCTTTGACAAATTTGAGATCAAGAAGAACTACAAAACTCAACTCAGTGATGGAACGTATGTATTTAAGATACATTCCATTATTGCTTATCATCAAGGTCATTTCGTTGCCTTCGTCAACAAAGGAAGAGTTTGGTTCATGCTCGACGATGAAATTACTTACATTGTTCCTGATGGTTTGATCAAAGGTCTTCAAGGTGGAGATGTTGGCAGCGATTTGTGGTCATATCTTGGTGGTGTCAAATGGCTTGCAAAATGTGTCATCTATCGCAAACACAAGTTCTATGGAGCTGGTGATGATGATGATTGAAAACAGTTTAATTTTTTTTAATCTTATTATAAGGGATAATTCTCTAAATATATGATTTTTTCTTAAGTTAGTGAATATTTTTCTTGTGTGCTTTTACTTATTTAAAGTATTTAGTATTATTACTTAAAAATTTTGAACATTTATTTTATAATATTGAGATTTAAAATAAACTATTGCTCGATCGTATCTTTATTTGCTCTTTTAATAAAAAATCTAACTTACTATTGATTAGATATTGATTTAAAAAAATAATATAATAGCATAATAAAATTTCTTTATTTCCCCGTACAAAGATATAGCCGTAACAAGACATTAACGTTTGGAAAGTAAATTTGAAAAAAAGTATTATATTATAAAAGAAGTTACAAATTTTTAGAATATTTTTGTAAAATAAGAGCAAAAAGTAGAATGCAAACTCTTCGGGTACTAAAACCTGCCATTAAATTGAGATAAATAATAGATTTTGTAAAATTTTGTTGTAATTCTTGTAATTCTTGTATCAGTCTTGCCTTGAGTATGAGTTTGAGTCTACCCTTGTTTCCATATTGCCTATTCCTGTTTTAACGCGGCTATTCCTATTCCAGTTTTTGGTGCTTTTCTATGATAACCAAATTGATTTGGTTATCATAGAAAAGAGACCATTATAATGCTTAAAATTAATTATGTTTAGGGCCGGTTTATTGGAATAAGGAAGTTTATAATACGTGAACACTTGTTTCCTCATCGAAAAGTCATAACGCATAAAGTCGATGTTTCCTTAGTACAAAAAGTGACATATGACGCTTAACTCTTTATTCCAGATAATGACCATATTTATGGGATTAAAAAGTTTTTTTAGGAAGCTTCTCCCCAATGACTAATATTGCCAAAGGAGAAGAGAAAATTTTATAAAATTTTATCATATTAAGGTATAAACTATTATTTCCTATATATTTATGAATCAAATAGTAAGATAATCACTCTTTGTTAGACTAAATTAAATGAAAAAAGTCTAAATTGTATGATCGTCTAAACTCAGTATAACCTATACCAAAGCTTATTAATGGCTTATGCAAATATACAGCTGATGTTAGCTTAGTTTTTGACCAAAATACAAAAAAAAATTATGAGTACAATATGATCAAAGTTTTATAAAAGCAGCCGAAAACAGCATTCAATTGGAATGGTATTATCAATGATAATCATTCAAGACACTTTTATCAAAAAATTTACATAAATCTTTTTCAAAACAGAGTATTTTTGCAAAAATTTCATCGAAAAGATAGCTTTGTCTAATAAAAATGATATGGTACGGAAAATCTATTGAAAATAATCTGAGGAATTTGAAATTCATTAAAAAGTCTTGAAAAAAAGTGAATGCATTCATGAATGTCCCATATCCATTTTATCCTAGTTGTTTCATAATTCCATATTGCCGATTCCTATTCAGTTTTTGGTGCTTTTCTATGATAACCAAATTGATTTGGTTATCATAGAAAAGAGACCATTATAATGCTTAAAATTAATTATGTTTAGGGCCGGTTTATTGGAATAAGGAAGTTTATAATACGTGAACACTTGTTTCCTCATCGAAAAGTCATAACGCATAAAGTCGATGTTTCCTTAGTACAAAAAGTGACATATGACGCTTAACTCTTTATTCCAGATAATGACCATATTTATGGGATTAAAAAGTTTAGGAAGCTTCTCCCCAATATAATTAATTTAATATTTGTCTTCAAGTTTCTTAGTTGAATCATCAAGCTTATCAATCAAGAACTTGACGTATTGGATGTACTCAGGTCTTGCCGGCTGTTGTTCTATGCCAGGCAAGTAGTTGTTGATGTCCTGAGTGATTTGTTGTGCTTCAGCGAAGTCTTGCTGTGAAGGACCAGTCTGAGGTTTCGGAGCAACTTCAAGACTGGAGTAGTCAACTCCTGGAACTTTCGGTGGCTCGGATGGAAGCCTTGCTGGCTGTCCTTTGAAAGGCGGGAGAGAGGCCGTCCTTATCTTCACAGAGTCAGCCAATTTCGAGAGGATTGGGACTTCGCCAGTGTGTAATTCCGGAGGAATTGCAAAAGCGGAGTTAAATTCTGCTTCACTTGAAATGCGCGGTAATTGCGATGACAAAGAAGTCTTCTGCTGAGAGCTAGAAAAGTCGAAAGCTTCATCGCTTCTTGTTCCCAACTCTAGTGGCAACTCCTGTGATGAACTATGCATCGAGTAACTGGAAGGAGGTGGAGGAGGAGCTGATGAATCTCTTCTTTGTTGGTAAGGAGTAGTATAGATAACTCTGTCATCAAGCTTTGGAATGATGGCATCCAAGTCTTCGTCGAAACCAATGTCTCTGTTGATGATTCTCAATACATCAGCAATGGAAGGAATTGGATGATCACTGAGTGTTTCAGGAGGAAGTAAATTGTTTCCTTTGATTCCGTATTTGTCGATGATTTCCTGATCTGTTTCTCCTTTGATTTGAACAGGCTGAACGAAGTTTCCTTCTGGAGACATAGGAATATCAGCCTGTGTTGACAACATGTCCGCAACAATCGCTTGTCCTTGGTAAGGATTGTTGATTTGGTGAGGAAGTTGAACAATTGGAGGAGCTTCGATTTTAGGAACTTCGACTGGGTTGAAATCGTAAGTTTGTCTTGGACCTTGTTGCATCTGTATAACAATTGGTGCTGCTGGTTTTGGAGCTTCTGGCTTTTCCTTTGGCTCTGGAGCACCGACTTGTAAGTTAGAAACAGGCTGTTTCATGACGATGTTGATCGGAGGAGGTCCTATCATCTTCGGAGGTTCTTCAACAGGTTTAGGTGGTTCTTCAACTGGTTTCGGAGGCTCTTCAATTGGTTTAGGAGATTGTGGAGGTGATTCCGGCATCTGAGGAATTTCTGGAATTGTCCTGACAGGAGATGGATTGACTGGTTCCTGTTCAACAAATGAATGCTTTGTTTCTTGTTGAGGAGGAGGATTCATTGCGAATGAAGGAAGAGGAGGCATCTGAGGGACTTGTGGAAGATCGTTGTCTATCATTTGCATCTGAGGAACTTGAGGAACAGGTTGTTGCTGCTGTGGTTTCGACTGCAAATCGACAGAGAACAAAGGCATTGGAGGCAAATTCTGCATTGGAATCGAATCCAGTTTGAATGTATCGTTTCCAGGAGACAAAGGCATCGAAGGAAGAGGTGGAGGTGTCGATCTGTCGTTTGCAGGTGTTGTTGGCAATGGTGGCGGAGGTGTTCTTGGCTCTGGTAATGTTGGCGTCGACACGTAATTCTTTGGAGGAGGTGTAGATTTCTGGATAATTGGAGATTGTTCTTGTTGCATTGCTGGAGGAGGAGTCAATATGTTTGGCATTGGCATGATGTTTCCAAATGCAACAGGAGCACTAGGAGCAGGTACTGGTTCTGGTGATTCGATCGCGAAATCAGGAAGTTTCGGCATCGGCATCACCAAATTGGCAGAAGAATTAAGTTTCTCTCCTGGAGCTAATGATTGCAAATGGAAAGCTTGATCTTGCTGTAACTGAGCCAAACTTGGACCAGCAGGAGCAGACTGTGTTGGCTTGAATGTGAGTGAATCAGTGTGTGAATTACTTGTTGGAGGTGGAGTCATTATCTTCACTCTTTCCTCATCATCTGAAGAGGATGACGATGAAGAAGATAATTCTTTGAATTTGGAAACTGTTTCTTGCTGTGGAGGAGGGAACATCATTGGCATTGTCTGGAAATTACCCATCATTGGAGGACCAGTTGGAAGAGGTGGAGGCATTCCCATGGAGCTCTGGAAGTGCGGCATCATTGGAGGCATCATAGGAGATGGTCCTGTTGGAAGAAGAGGAGGAGGAGCTCCTGCAAACATAGGAGGAAGTTGAGAAGCTGTTGGAATTGGTGTTGTTACTTCTACAACAATTTCGTCTGACTTTGGCTCTTCCTCTTGTTTCTTCTCAACAACAATTGGTGGAGGAGGTGGACTTGTTGATACTTTAGTTGTTTGCTCCTTTGGCTTTTCAAAGACTAGTGGCTTTTGTTTCTCCGATGATTTGACATCGTGTTCTTGAACTTTCTTCGGTGGTGTGAAGACAGGAGCTTCAATAGGAAGACTTGATCCCATCTTTACAGGAGGAGCGAAACTGAATGCCCTTGATGGAGGTGAAACTCCTTTCTTCGGTGCTTCAAAGATGTTCTTTATCTCGTACTTGTTGTCAGGAGCTTTCGGAGGATTGAATTTGCCTGGAGGAGTGAATGTCGGCATCTCAACTGGCTTCAATATCTCTTCAGAATCAGATGATGAACTCGAAGAAGAAGATGATGATGATGACTCAGAGACCTTGAATTTAAGTGGTGTAGAAGGATGTGGATTGCTAATCATGACTGGCGGTGGAGGAGGAGATTTCTCAATGACTGGCTGCAAAGGCATTGAGTGTTTCCTTGGAGGAGGACCTCTTGGAGGAGGTGGTTGATTGGCAGGTGGTGGCGGTGGGTGCTTCCTCTTATGTATTAGTGGTTGTGTCTGTATTTCAACAGGAACAGGCATTGGCAGCAACTCTTCCTGTTTCGGAATTTCTCTTACAGGAGTAAGAGGAGGTGGTGGAAGCATTTCCTTTGATAGTTCAGGAATAGGTGGTGGAGGAGGCATCTCTTTTGGTGGCTCGGGAAGAGGAGGAGGTAATGGCATCTGTAGTTGCTGAGATTTAGGAACTTCTGGAAGAGGAGGTGGCAAAGGCATTTGCATCTCTTGTGATTTTGGAAATTCAGGAAGAGGAGGAGAAAAAGGTGGTAAATCAGGTTGTTTTCTTGTTGGCATCTCCGGTTCTTTCATCTTCTCTTCGTCTTTGAGTGGAATGACAACTGGTTGTTCGTTTGTTGTTGGTAAAACAAATGGTTTCATCTCGAGGGAATCGACATCTTTAATTCCAACAGTTTCAAATGGAACATCTGATGTTTCAGTGATTTCGGAACTGGATTCATCATCACTTGGATCACTACTGGATGTGGATGACCTTTTATCGATCTTGCCAGGAGCAATTATTGTTGTCTTCCTCAATGGCTCCGATGTTGGTAATTTCTCTTCGAAATTAAATGTCGGTTTCTGGTCAAATTTCGGTTTAACTGGGTCAGGAGAGACAGGAAGTGGCGGAGGAGCGTAAGGTGGAGGTGTTGGAGGCATTGGAAGGTTCTGTTTGTTGTTCTCAGCCATGATTGGTGGTGGAAGATTGGCTGCTTCGATTTTTGGATAGTTTTTGACTACATAATTGTGGAGAGGAAAGCCAATTAAAGATGGAGGTTCGCTGCTTGGAATTTCCGGTGAGAAAGGTGGTTCATCTTGAAGTGGTGTTGATTCTGGAGCACTTTTCATGGCTAATGCAGGAATAATTGAAAGAGCTTGAGGTTTTGGAGAAGCTAATGGTGGATCCATTTCGGCTCTCTTATGGGACTTCCTGATTGTGATTTCTGAGTCGGTTTCGAATGGAATTTCCGGAATTGTTTCTTCTTCATCGTCATCTTGACCTGATTCTTCATTTCTCTTGATGTATTGGAGAATTATCTTCAAGAGAGAGCCTGATAGTTCATTGAATGGTGAGTCAGTGAGCTCTCTTGTCTGAATAACTTCCATTGTTGCGAAATCAAACAAAGCTGGAACGAAAAATGGTGATTCTGGAACTGTTACATCCTCAATCTTCGATGGCTTGAACTGTTTCTGCGATACTTCCAACTCCATCTCTTTGCATTGGTCAGCAAATTGAGTGGCCAAACTGGAACACATATCGCTGCAGTCAATTACGTCGTTTTCAGCACTCTTGTCGCCTAAATCGTATTTGCCGGAATAGTAAATGAACTCGGAGACACAAAAGATTGAATCCGCGTTCGCAATGTCCGGAGCCAAATACTGGAGCGTGAAAAGCATTGACTGGAACTCAAGAACCAAGCGAATGGCCGAATGGATGATTGGTTTGTGGGCTTGAATGCACTGATCCAAAACTTCGTAATGGGATTGAATTGTCCTGATGTTGGAGCTCAACATTAATGATGGTAACAACAATTCAATGGAAACGAAGAGGACATCCAAGCAACTTGCGTAATTAATCGCGGCTTGTGCGTTAGTTCCGATTGCTTGAGCGACCAAACCATCTGGGCAGCTATAGAGGGACTGGAATGCACTCAATGCTGATGAAATGGCGTTCTTCAAGTCAGATGCGTTATCAGGAGAGAAGCAAAGTACTCTTGAAGCTTGCCAGATAGCATCTTTGAGTGGCTTGGACTCAAACCCATTGGCAGCGCCGAACTTTGACATGGAAGAAGCAACTTGGAAGAGCATTGAACAGATTGCCATTCTGAAATTGTATCCATTCTGGATGTAGGAGGTGCAATATGTTTGTAATCTTAATGTATTCGTTCCTGTTGCACCGGATTTGTTTGCACCTTCCGTAGAAGATGAAATTGCGTAGAATAATGGAGTTAATTGTGCCCAAATGCTTGAAGAATGGACTAACGATGATACAGAGAAGTCCTTATCCTTCTTTAGAGCATTGATGGCCTCTTGAATGACCTTCAAGAAGCCAGGAAGAAGCTTTGTTCCAATTGGTTTCAGATCGTGAATCTCTCCAGCGGATTTTATGCCGTCGTATCCATTCTGTAGCTGGGTATTAAGAAGTCTGCCACTAAGTTCAAGGCAGAAAAGTGCAACGGCGATGTTATCTGGACATCCGTCGACGCTGATCGCAGAAAGGACAAGAGTAACGGCGGAAACAATTACGTTGTCTTGGAAGATCGGATCGAGTGGATTACTCTTAAATGCGGAAATTGCATTTGTAAATTTTTCATAATCGATTTCAAGCTTTGCTTTTGCGTAAAGAATGATAGGCTGGCCTTTCTGTGGAACGCTGTTGATCTTCTTGGTCAATTCGGCAATCAAATCATTGAATTGCTGCGAATAATTTTCGTTCATTCCGAGAGAAAAGTTTTTGTTCAAGAAATTGGAAGCAGTGTTAAGAACTGTGTAAACAAATGGCAATTCCGAGGAGTATTTGCACTTAAGATAGTCCAAATTCGATGTATTTGTGTTAGTAACTGAATTTTCTTGAGGAACGTGGTTTGTAGCTGCTGTATAATATGGCTCGTATGTTTCTGAGTCTTGGAGGAAGTTCCTCTTGCAGTTATCAAGGTGTTCGAGGATCAAAGATTCTTGACCACAATTTGACTTGATGTAAGCGGAAGAAAAGTTGGAGAAGAGCTTGATTGCAGTCAAGCCATTCTTGAGACCTGATTCTGCAACCTTTCCTGTAGCTGAAATGTTTAATAAAATGAGATTTAATTTTGCCACAGATTTAACTAATCTTGTAGCAATTGTCTTAAGGCGGATGACATGCTGTCTGTAGTTTTTCAGCTTTGAGCGAGATAAAATGATGCAATCGAGTGCAAAATGAGTGAAACTCTTAATTTGCTGAACTTGAAGTTTTCTGATGAATTCTTGCATTCCGCCAACAAACTGTGGCTTAATTGCACCACGTGTAAGACCAAGGTTCTTGTCTAAAAACTTGTTTAAGTCGGCAATCCAAGGTTCAATTTGAACTTTAAGAGATTTGATTGCGGAGTTGGTTTCTGTAGCTGGTTTGTTTGCTGAAAAGTTCTTTGATGCTTGGACAATTTGTTTCAAAACACGAGAAATTTTTGTTGATAAAGGCAAAATTTCAGCAAATCTTCCAATTTGTGTGCATGTCTGTGCCTCTTCATCACAGCATGTAGCAATGGAAGTGAATGGCGTAACGAGATGTTCGACTAATGCCGTAGTTTTGTTGAAATCAGAAACCTTTTTTCCAGTAACTTCGTCCATCATATCATCAATAGCGAACATAAATGTGGCGCTCAAAAATTGCATGTATTCGTACAAGAGTTCGACGATAGCTAAAGAAAATGTAAGTTTTGAAGCTAATTTTGGAACAACTGTTTGTTTAAGAGTTCCATTTGCGCAGGCATAAGCAACAAATGTAGTCTTAAGCAAATGGTTGATTTCAATCATGGATTGACGATCAACTCTTCCAGTATATGATAAATCTTTGCAAATTGACTGACTCATTGTTTCATATTTTATTGACATGTCAGGCTTGAAGTTTCCTTCACCTGGCTTTACTGTTGCAGTCAATAAATAATTGGAAAGTTCATCATTCGAATTCTTCATAAAAATTTGTTTAGAAGTGAAAAAAAAATTGATCATTTTATCCAAGCTTTGCCAAATCATTTTATTCCTAGATTATTTGGTTCATCATAGTCAATGATGAAGAAAGGAATCATAAAAAATAGGGATTCATAATTCGGAGGATTTTATCTCAATAATATAATCAAACTTTCACTATTCATCTTTAGAAAAATAGATAAAAAAGAATTCAGAAGTCCCAGTAGTATATTGGTTAGAATAGATCCTTGACACGGATCAGAGGCCAGTTCGATTCTGGCCTGGGACATTTTTTTCTTTTATTAATTTTTTTGGGCAAGTGCTAAAAATTCATCTAACATACGTCATAATCAACTTCGTCGGGACACGAATCATCGATATCTCCCTTGATGATAATTTCATAGATGTAGTTATTTTGAGAAGTCTTAGACATTTTTTGCATTTCAAATTAGAAAGGCATATTGTAAAATCAGCATTCTGTAACTAATACATTTTGATTTGTATTATGAATCAAATAAGTTTATAAAATGCCTTATTTTTTCATGTGCGATAATTCAATCTTTTAGTTTACAAATCAATTCAAATATTGACGATATTTGAGAGAGACGATAACGTCACTCATTTATTGATCCATTTCGTCTGCATCAGTTAACTAAACTCGGTTCAGCGACATCCATAAGTACTCCAGCTCCAATTTCTATTATTCGATAGATCATACATGACCAACTTATCTTCGAATTAATCGATTCACAAAAAATGATAATAGTTGAACATTGCAGCAATACGGAGAAGATTTTCGAATGGAAAGCAAACTTATATCAATTGATTTGATCCTTTTAAATGAAAGATTATAAGTTATCAATCTTTTCATAGAAAGGAATGCATTTTTTATGCAAATCGCTAATTTTCCAAAGTTTCAGTATAGCAAGTCCATTTTTCAGCAGAAAATGCAGAGAATAATATGAATTCGGAAAAATATCACAGGATCGTTAATTTAATTTCAAATTCTTTAATGTATATAAATAAGTACTGCCTAAATAAGGTTTGAAAACTGTTTAGAAAAAATTAAATTAATTCATTAAGAATAATGGCTCGTTAAGAAGCTCAGGAGTTGTAGATGCAATAGTAACAGTTTGTGCATATCTGCGGAGAGCAGTTGCAAGACGTTTCTTGCATTCTGTTGCAGTCATATCTGGATCGGCCTTAAGAGTCTTCATCAAGTTGTATGTAAACATACCTTGCTCGACTCTATCTGCAACAGTCTGCTTAGCTGTCTGCTTATCGTTAGCAGCAGAGACAGACATGATTCTATCTTGAAGCTTGCGGCCATTAACGTTTCCACTCTGAATATCCCAGATGGATCCTGAGTGGCAGCAGTCGGAGACGAAGACAACCTTTGAATCTGGATTCTTGCTTGCAGAGACAACTCCTTCTAATTCATCATCAACGATGTTTCTATCAACGAAAACGAGAGCCTCATCACTTCTATCAGCTTCATCGCCACTAGTATCAGTAACATTTGTACCGTGACCGACGTAATAGACGACAAGTTCAACAGAAACGTTCTTGAGGAAGAATTCAAGAAGGTCAAGGAATCCTTTTGACTTGATATCGAAAGTGTAGAATACTTGGAAGCCGTACCTCTTGAGGCACTTAGTCATGTTGTAGCCATCGTTCAATGGACCGTCGCCAAGAGAATAACGTGTTCCGAGGTAGCAGTTAATGCATACAAAACCAACGCGCTTCAAGTTAGTTGGGATTCTGCTTGTTGGAATGTTAGTAATTTCGGTTGCGTACTTCTTAATGTTCTTTTTTGCGCTCATTTATCTTGTGTTAAAATCTGAGCATTCAATATTTTCGCTTAGAGTTCTCAATTTTTAACGAATTATTCATAAAGTACATCGTAATTTCCTACTGAATTTAGTTCAAAGTGAAATGAAAACTGTTTTTGAGAAAACAAAGCCACTAACGGATTATTACTGTTCAATCGATGGTATCACTTGTCAACTTATTCCAACGAGTTTTCCGCCAAGATTTTTATATTTGAAATTTCGATCAATTTCAATACGGTATTTAAACAAAATGAAGTTTATTCTTCAATGGATTTTTTGGTGCTGATTCATATCTCTAATCAAAACTGGTCTTAAAGCAGTTTTGATAATTTTTTTTCAATTAAATGTAAAACTTCAATATTTTAGTGCAACTAAGATATCCTTAAACTAAAGATGCTAGCTGTTCTATTTTTATTGAAAATTATATTCAAAAAATATAAGCATTTAAAAAACTTTAAATCAGCGCGTGTAGTAGTGAGTTTTAAAAGAGTAGACTCTTTAATAAATAAATCACTTGATATATTTGATATTTCATGGAAATATCCTGAATATGATGTTTAGCAGCCGAGTTAGAATAATGCTCACACAATAAATGAAAGTCTAATAAAAATCATCTTTTCAAGTTGAACGTATGATCCAATAAAAAACCATCGGCCAATCCTTGATTTTTCAAATTTCATTTAATTCAATTAATTGAATATTATTCAATTTAATATTTGGTTTATCAAATGTACAAATGTTTTAAACCATTATAATTCATAGTAAAGTGATGTGACCAATCGTAGATGTCAGAATTGCAGCCTTTCAAATTTTCTAATAAAACTTCACTTTAACAAACAATGTGTGAAAAACTTCGTCTTGTTTTCCCACAATGGCAAGGTGGCGAAACCAATAATATTGCAAGCTATGTTACCGAGCTTGAACCAAAGGTTGCTGCTCAAGGTTACGTTATTGGTTCAGAATTACTTCAATGGCTTGCTCCAGTATCATCTGTTCCAATGGAAAAGGTTCCAGTATCTCTTGATGACTCACCTGAAGCTGTTGCTACAGAAAATGGAATCTTTGCCTATAAGATATTTTCGATATTAAAAAGCCAAAGAAAATTGTCACACTTGGTGGTGATTGCGCTGTAAGCGTCGCTCCATTTACATACCTTGCTTCACAATATCCAGATGATGTTGCAATTCTCTGGATTGATGCACATCCAGATCTTGGTGTTCCAGGAGATGATTACACTGGTTTCCACGCCATGGCTTTGGCTCAAACATTAGGTCTTGGCGATAAAGAAATCACAGCAATGTTACCAAAGACAGTCCCTGCAAACAATGCTCTCTTTGTTGGTTTGAGATATTTCGGAGAACCAGCTGAACAGTGCCGCAAAGATCTCAAGATTCCTTACATTTCATGTGAAGTTGCGAACAAAAGCTCACAGGAGATCTTAGACTGGATCAAACAGACAGGAAAGTCTAAAATCCTTATTCACTTCGACTTAGATGTTTTAGAACCAACTCAACTTAAAATTGCAGTTGGTTTTGATCCAGATGGTCTCCGTATTGAAGCTGTTACTCGTATTATCAGTGATGTTGCTAAGAACTATGATCTTGTCGGCCTTACTGTTGCTGAACCAATGCCACGTGAGGTTATCAAACTCCGTGCATTACTTCATAGCCTTCCAATCTTCTAAACATACTAGTTCTTCTAAATTACATTTTTTTCCATCATGAGCATTATACATTTAAAGAAAATAAAATAAAATTCATTATTTCTTCATTTCTTGATGTTGACATAATAGGATCAGATAATGTATAAAAAGGTGGGCTTTTAGTCTTCTTTATTTTGAATGAAATTATAGTTTTGAAAAAAATTGAAAATTTCGCTAGACGAATAATCTTTAAAATTTTCCGATGAATTTGTATATGACAATCTATCTATAATAAGAATATCATATTTATTTTCTCTGAATATAAGAAAGAGAATGTAAACTCGTTCTATCGTTTTGGTCGACCTTTCTCATGTCAGCATCTGGCAAGTTCGCACAGCGTAACTATACATACCGCGGCAAGACACTCGATGACCTCCGTGCTATGGAGCTCAAGGACTTTGTTGAACTTCTTCCAACAAAGCGCCGCCGTTTCATCTCCCGCTCATTCGATCTTAAGCACGTTCACCTTATTGAGAAGCTTAAGAAGGCTCGTCAGGCTGTTGAAGGCCAGGCTGGTGTTCGCCCACCAGTTGTCAAGACACACCTCCGCCATATGGTTATCCTTCCAGAATTCGTCGATAACGTTATCGGCATCTATGATGGCCATGTTTTCTTTGAGGTCCAAATCAAGCCAGAAATGATCGGCCACGTTCTCGCTGACTTCGCCCCATCCAAGAAGGTTGTTAAGCACTCCAAGGCTGGTGTCGGCGCTACACGCTCATCTTCTGCTACATCCCTCAAATAAACAATTTTCTTATTACATATTACAAAATAAAAATCTCGATTTTAAAAATTATTTGATATGACCACACATCGAAAAGTGAATTTTTTACGACTGAAATCTATTACATTTGAATTGTCTTGCTTGAAAACATCTATATTAGCATTTGCTTGAGTTTCTGGACTTACAAAAATTAATTCTATAAATATTCTAATTCAAACTACTCAGTTTAGAATGTGAGAAATATTTTTCTAGAAGAATTATATTGTTTGGAAAAGTAAATGCAATAATATAAACAATTTATATCAATAAAACAATAATAATGTCTATAATAAGGTAATTAATCAGAAGCTAAGGCTTGTGATATTTCTACAAGATCAAAGAAATCTGCTGCTTTATCTAATTGTGGTTTGTTAAGATCCCACATTGTAACTTTTGAAACTTCTTTAAAATCTTTGATGTGGCCATCTTCTATTTTGACTATCTTTTGAGTATATCCTTCTGGTAACTCTAATGGTTTACCACATAATTCTCTTCCTCTAAAGAAGCCAACTAAGTAGCCATTATCAAGCTTTTTGACTCGAGAATCAAAATATGCTTCAACATTTGCTTCATGGTCTGTTGGTAAACGGCCAGGAATCCATTCAACTTTCACACTCATTTTTGAGAAAAATTGACAAAAATAAGAATGAATCATATTTCACCGATTTCATTTAAAGAATAGTACATATTCTTTAATTCAAATAAATTTATCATATTTATATTCTGATTTGTTCATATAATGATATGTTTTCTATTCTATTTTTCACTTTCAACAGAATATTATGTCAAGTGGAAAGCAGACAATAGAACTATATGTCATTCTTTATGGCCCTGTGATTGGGATATTGCTGTATCTCGTTTTAAAAGAGATGATATTATTGTTATTACTGATAAGATCCTAAATACAACAGAACAACTTGAAAAATTCCGGAATGTGTCTACTTATGTACTCAATACTGGCGGAGGAGTCAGTGGAAATCCTACAATTATTGATGGCTCATTATATGAACCTTCAATTCAAGATTTTTATATAGAAATGTCTCCTTTTAACGAATCCTTATTCGTTGGACTTACTTTCATCAATTTTAAATATCCAATTATTTCTGTACAAGGAATGGAGTTAGTTTATTTCGTTAACTGTTCATTCAACAACAACCAAGTTTCATTTGATTTCCCTATGCTTACTTTTAACAATTGTACCGCAATTATCGCAAATGGCACGATAACTAAGAATATTGTAGAGGCAACATCACTTGTCGGACTTTCCACCGCTATTTTAGGCCTAATGAATATGACTGTTGAAGAAAACACTCAATTGTCTCGAGGTCCAATACCTTTATTTGATTTTACAAACGCAGCATCAGAAATTTCGCAAACTGTATTTAGAAACAATAGTTCTCCGAACTCTCCTTTATTTGGATCATGGTTTTTCATTATTGTTTACATCACAAAATCCAATTTTACAAATAATTTCTGTGGTTCATCAGCATTAATAGTTGGAGACTCTCTTGCAAATATAACAATTGAAGATTCGCTTATAACTAATAACTATGGAGCTCTAGTTCATTCAATGACGATGTCTTCTATAAATATCTCAAATTCCAAGGTGAAAGAGAACTTTGCATCAGAGTCAGCGCTTGTATTTGCACCAAGATCATCAATACAGTTCTTAAATCAAACAATTGTTGAGAATAATATAGCTGATTCAATTATTTCATCACAGTTAACAAATGAAACATCATTAGTACTGAATTCAACTATATTTGTTAATAATTCATGCTCTGACACTGCTTTTGCCCTTTATAATAGCAATTCTTGGGTTATTAACTCAACAGTTTCTTCTAACACTGTTGTTGGCCATCCGTTCATATCAATTCAGATCTCAAACTTTACAATTGACGGTTCTACATTCAATTCAAACTGGGCAACGAATGAAGGTTCAGTTGTGAAAATAGAAGACTGTAGCGTTAATGCAAACTCATCTCTGTTCTCTGAAAATAGTGGAAGATTGTCTGGAGCATTCGATATCGCAATACAAACTAATGAAACTTTGAAATTTGTATTTCAAAATTTGACATTTAATTCGAATGAAGGAAAAATAGTCAGTTCTGTCTATTTTAGTAATAAAATACCGGAATCGCGTTTTGAATACTGCAAATTCTCTAAAAATAGGTTTGATGAAGTCAATGGCCATTTAAACCTTCCTCAAACGTTCTTTAGATGCAGATTTAATACGCAGAACAACTCATATATATCTTTCCATATATCATCTACTGTTGAAAATCAACCAGATGAATTTGTTTTTATTATCTGTTTAATTTTTTATGTAGTATCTATTATATTGCTTTCTGCACTAATACTTATCCCTATGGATAAGTTTATTGCATCTCATTTATGATATATTTCTTTAGTTGCTGAAATTTATTTAGAAAACACATGATTGACAATGAAGTCTATCATGAGTATCTTTTATATTATCTTTGTTTGTATCTTTTTATAGAGTTAATGTTTTTTCTTGATATTATTTTGAACATTATCAAAATATCTGAAAATTCATTTTTTGTATAGTAAATATTATTTCTATCATGTTTAATTTTTAGCTCAGCTATTTACCCAACACAAAAATGATTGTAAAATCGAAATTTGAATTGAATTGAGCAAAACGTATAAATTAGAAAAGCAAGATTCACCTACGTGTTCATAAAATCTTGACTATAGTGATATACTGGGATAATTGCTAATAAAGACCGATGAATTTGAATTTTGAAACAATAATTTGCCTTATTTTCGTAGACATCAAGCATGAAAAATAAAATATTTCGATTAGAGATCATTGATTTGCTGAAATTTATATTGATTTTCTTAATCACTGCGGGTGACGATTATTTTTTTAGAAAAAAATTTTTTTGATGGCTCTTTTATCTTTATTCCTTTCATCTTCAAATAGTATTGATATGCCTAAATGGCCAAAGGCATACAAACTTCAAGGCACATGGAGCATTCCTTATCAGAAAATCGTAGAACCATTTACAGTTTACGTTGATAACGCTAAACAGCGTTGGGCAGAGATTGCATACAGCGGTGTTTCAAGAAATGTTTACTTTGTAAACGATAAAACCTACAATATGCAGCCAAAATTTGATCATATGACATGTATGTACAAGAAAGGACCAACAGAGGTCCTCCAATACTTACCAACTGATTACGAAAACTATCAATATGCAGGCGTAACTGTTGTTCTTGGCCGCAAATGCCATATGTGGGAAAAGAAGGTTGAAATGCCAGTAAATCAATGGTTCTATCGCGTGTATTGCGATTATGAGACATTAGAACCAGTTCGTCTTTGGAACCATGGCGCTTCGATTCGTGGATCTCATCCAGCCGATTATTACTTCGATGTTTTCGATTTCGGCCCAGTTGTTGACGAGGCACCATTTATAATTCCAACAGGCTGCGTTGGAGGCAACTCTTCTGGTCCAACTCTTCGTCAATCTAAAATGAATACAAATTACTGCCCAACGAAGCACATTGACTTCAAGGGCGATCTCCCAGAGTCATTCTCATGGCGTAACCTACCGAATGTTGTTGCTATGCCACGTGACCAAGCAAATTGTGGTTCATGCTGGGCCCAAGCCGCCGCAACATCAATTTCATCACAGATCTCTATGAGAACAAACAAGACAACAAAGGTTTCAGTACAGCAGATCGTTGATTGCACATGGAATGACCACAATTTCGCATGTTTCGATGGATTTACAGATGCAGCCTTCAGAGTAATGCAGCAGAAGCAGATGAAACTTGTTCTCGAGGATGACTACCCATACATCGGCCTCGGAGGCTATTGTCCAACAAATAATCACTCAATGAACGTAATTGTCAAAGATTGCTGGCAAGTCGAGCCAAAAGACGTCGAACAGCTCAAGCGCGCCCTTTATCTCTACGGCCCAGTCGCTGTTGCCATTGCAACTGACTCGAGTTTCGCCAAATATCAAGGACCAGGTGTTTTCCCAGGAAAATCGGCCACACTCGATGATCTTACACACGCTGTAACTCTCACAGGCTGGGGTGTCGCCAAGGATGGAACAAAGTACTGGGAAATCCAGAATTCTTGGTCAGATTTCTGGGGAATTGACGGCTATGGTCTCATCAACCAGGATTTCGACCACGACATCGGCATTACATTGGATGCCTTTGTTCCAGTCATAGAAGTAGTTTAAACTCATTTATTTTAAGTATATTTAAAAAAAAATTCAATTTTTAAGCAATGAATATTAATATTAATGGATTAAATTAATTAGCTTTATTCAATGAGAGACGTTGATTTTGATGAATGAATACAATTTAAGGATTGATTTAAAAGATTGTGCAAAATATAATAATCTTGATGCATTTTTAGTTTATTTAGATTTTGGCAAATACTTTGTTTATTCACTGATATTTAATATTCCATCCCTTTTCGAATACTTCCTTTCACACGGTGTAAGCATCAATGAAAAAAATGAAGATGGAGCTACAGCTCTTCATAATACAGCACAAAATAACAGCTTAGAAATAGCTGAACTTCTTATTTTGCATGGTGCAAATATTAATGAAAAAGATTATTATGGAGAAACTGCTCTTCTTATAGCCACATTTTATAACAGTAAAGAAATAACTGAACTTCTTATTTCACATGGTGCAAATATCAATGAAAAAGATGGAAAAGGATCTACCGCTCTTCATTATACAGCACAAAATAACAGCTTAGAAACAGCTGAACTTCTTATTTTACATGGTGCCAATATCAATGAAAAAGATGAAATGGTTGTACTGCTCTCTATTTTGCAGCAGAAAATAATTGTAAAGAAGCAGCTGAAATTCTTATTTCACATGGTGCAAATCTCAATGAAAGAGATAAAAAAGGGCAAACCCCTCTTCATCTTGCAGCATGTAATAATAGAAAAGAAACAGTTGAACTTCTTATTTCACATGGTGCAAAAGTTCCTACATAAGACGCTTTCTTTTCATATTAAAGAGTGATTTAAATGAAATCAATACATTGTTCCATACTTGATTTCATTTAAATAGATCCATCCATGAATATGTTGTTTGTAGTCAATTTATGATCTTTATTATGTTCAAAAAAAGAAATTCACGTTATTTAAATTCTATTTTTTTATAATTACAAACAACAAACATTGATATAAATATATTTTCTATAATTCATTGTCAAATGAATCCTTTTGCTATGATTTATGGTTTGACCATAACGGCTGAACTTTGGCAGCTATTGTAACTTCTTCTGCAACTTCAACATTTGAAAACCCGGAATATCCATTATTAATCAACTTCTTAACGACTAAAATAACAGAGATAATAGCAAGAGCAACAAAAGCAATATATATAGTTGTGTCTTATTTAATGTGCTTGATTCAATTGTTGAATTTGAATTTGATTCATTTTCTTCAACATTATTTATACTAATTGATGAAGCTGTTGTTGCATCTGGAGTTTGATAGGGATTAATGATTGAACCAGATGCAAAAGAAACTCCATTTGGAAGTCGATTCATAATATTCTTTGTGATGGATACTTTTCTTGTGAATGAAATCGAATTAAAAGAGTATTTCGTTGGCAGTATATTTGATATCTCTTCTTTTATTTGCTTCTTCGCAAAAGTAAATACTGTATCAGCCTGATCTGTATTTCCTGGACAAATATTTCCAGCGCCATTGTAGATATTACTGAGTTTAATAACAGGAGATATTGCTTGTGAACCAGAAAAAGCAATATACAACCCATTATCTTTGTAATTTGGAATCACATCATCAATTGATTCAAATTTTGCATTGCCTTGAATATAAATTGCGTTTCCTGTAACTTTGCGCTTATTTGATGCTGTATTTCTGGCATTATTATATGAGTAGCAGTTTCCTTGTGAATAAAAATAACCTTTTTCTTTTTGAAGATTTGCATTATTTGGTGATATGAAACCAATAGCACCACCACCTCTTATTCCATCTAGTACTTGATCATCTACAAAAGGAAGCATCAGAGTAAATGAATTAGAGATGTTAGGATCATATAAAGGAGCAAATGTAAGATTATTGTATGCTAACAAGGAGTTTATCACTTTCAAAAAGTCAACATTACTAGAAAATATGCCTGCACCACTATATGCTGCTGTGTTATTCATGATTTGGCATTGATCAAAATAAATTTCCAAAGTTGAGGAAAAGAATAAGGCTCCGCCACATTCTGATCCAATATTATTGCTAAGTATGCACTTATTTGCTATGAATTGTACTGGATAACCTTTGTATTCCTCTTCTGGGATAATTCCGGAGTAATATACAGCGCCTCCATATTTATAAGCTACATTTGAATCTAACATGCAGATAGTAAGAAATACTGATGATCCAAATGAGAAAATAGCACCACCATTCGTCGCTTGATTGTGAGAAAACTTAATTGGCTTTTCATTTCCAAATGTATGAAGCATGCATGAAGTAATAAAAATAGATCCACCTATAGAAGATTCAATTGTTTCTCCTAGTGCAAAATTTTTCGTAAATTCTACTCCAGATCTAATAGTTATTGTGGAATAGTAGAAGTTTAATCTTGCTTGTTTTGTTAACTCATAGTTTTTACTTGTAATTTCTATTGAAATATCGTGGTTTTCTTCTTCTTCACTGATATCAGTTTCATACTGAAGAGATTTGAAGGCCGGCTCTTTCTCCAATATCACATTTGTTTGCTTTTTGTTCTTCATTGTATCAAATATTGTGGAGCTCGCTGCTACGTTGAGATAGAAAAGAAACATTTAAATTGAGATAAAATTTGTTTTATCTCAAAAAATTGAAATTGAGAACCTTATTGAAAACCTGGTCAAAGGTTTCTCGTCAAAACATTTGGGAAATGTATTGGTAATCTTAATGTAAAAATGTGTGGTTTCATTCTCATTGAATTTGGGAAATTTTACATTCCATTGAAAAACACCATAGTTATCGTAAATCGGGATATTATTTATATCTGAATAATAGTTCATACCAGCATTAAATGTTGATATTTCTTGTTTTAATTGATTTCAGAGTAATTTATAACTCTCTTTTCCAAATTTGGTATTTCACTCTTATTCTTTACCTTTTCTGTAAGTCATTTCAGGCAATAATATGATTGTTATTGAAGCAATGGTTGTTAACAATGAATTTTATCATAAAAGGTTCAAAAAAATGATTCACAAAGTAATGATTAATGGTTTTCGACAAATAAGGGTAATGCCATGATATTACATCACGATAATCTATGCATTGATTGTATAGAAATCTCAAATACAATATTTTTATTTCAGATTTTCATGATTCTCAATATTGTATTCTATCAGTTTTGTGCTAGGCGCATACTACAGAAATATATTTATATCCTCTTATTCATATAATTCAACAAATTGTGCAATACCCTCAATTTTTAACTTTTGCAACTCCAAAAACCAGGTGTTTTTCCAGAACTACCATCTAGGATGAGTCCTAGGAGCTATAATTCTAGGGTTAGATGATACCCACTTAGTACTTTTATTTGTATATGTTTTAATGGAATTTGGTGAGGGGTCATGAAATTCGTATCTAATTTGCTATCATCTAAGCTGGTAAAAGTTAGAGAAAGCTATTTACTGGTTGTATATTACAAATATACCTTGTAATAGAAAATATAAGTGTTTGTGATTTAAATTCGCTCAATTAGCTCGAAAATTTGTTTTATATCCATGACAAACTAACACAATCCTATTTATGTGATTTCCAATCTGTTCCCAAAATATATCAGCATGAATATATATATATTGATATTATTTGCAATTTCATCATTAAATAGTACTTTTTTTCTATTTTTAATTTAGAAATAGTATATTTATATGATAGCGACACAATATTTTAATTAAAAAATATATGTTATCGATCATCACACTCAAATTGAATTTCAAAAATTTTAGAATTTTTCAATTTCAATATTGAAAATATATTTCTTATATCATAGCGATTCATGTTATAATAATATGGAGAAAAATATTGTTTTAAATCTAAAATTTAAAATGAATGATTGGGCATTACATTATTCCAATTTATTGTTTATTTGTTAATCTAGTGGAAACAATTAATATTTTGGAGAAACAAAAATTTGAAATTTGAAATTTTGAAAAAAATGCATGAATCGGTAATTAAACATTGATTTATTAATTTATTAGCCATGTCTTTGATGTTGGTCTTATTCATAAGCCGATTTAAAGAATTAATTTTTCCAAATCGTGTTTGACATTAACACATATATATATATCAGGAAAAAAGGTATCACTTATCAAGTTATTGGTTTTTATGTATCTCCTAACTTTGCCTCGTTCTGAATACAATTCTAGTTAACGAATTTTAAATAACTATATGAAGAATACATCATTTTGGTTTTATTATTATTAAAATGATATATATTAGCTATGTATATGCTTGTAAGAATATTATTCCGTGAATTGGAAACAGAAAAAATAAATTTAGACAGAAAATGCATATCTTTAAAAAATAATATGAAATTTAGCTTTGATATTATTATCCGATAAAATATGCATGATAATTACTCCGCAAATAAAATTTAGGAAGCAAGTTGTGACGGTTGGGCGGTTTTCAATGGCTCACAAGGAAGGAAGTATCGTTTTATCAGGCAACAAGAGGTCTTGAAATGAGTAAAGGACTGATCACCCTTGAAAGGTTCAAACTTGCTTGCGCGCCGCAGTCTTAAAAATGATATGTTTCACTTCTGGTCGAAAATTTCAACCTCTATGACAGTTGTTGGATGAACAATTGTGTAGCGGGATGAAATCTGAGTGCGGCCTGGGGCTGCAGCATCTTTACCGCAATCATCTCTTAGATTGCACACAAAGTTGCGAACGAGCAGCTTTCTATGCGGTAAAGATGCCGGTAAAAGAGAGCCGTAGTGATTCTCTGCTGCAGCGTCAATCTTCCCGGCATCTTTACCGCAATCATCTCTTAGATTGCACACAAAGTTGCGAACGAGCAGCTTTCTATGCGGTAAAGATGCCGGAAAGAGAGAGTCGATGTGAGGTTCTTTTCGAGGTCTCGAAATGAGAAAGTTCCGCATTCATAACTTGAATGCGGAAGTTTGACCGACAAGAGTGTATTGTGCACTCTTGTCGGTCGCAGTGTCTCATTCTGGGAGACATTGCCTCTGCATGTCTCCCAGAATGATAGAAAGTTCCGCATTCATAACTTGAATGTGGAACTTTGACCGACAAGAGTGCACAATACACTCTTGTCGGTCGCAGTGTCTCATTCTGGGAGACATTGCCTCTGCATGTATCCCAGAATGGAACAATCTTTTGCAATCAGAATGTGATTGCAAAACTTTGACCGACAAGAGTGTATTGTGCATCCACATTTGTCAATTAACTATGTTTTATAGAGACATCCCCTCACACATATTTTTTCTAATATAATTTTACCTTTTTAATATTTATTTTTTATTTTTTGTGCTTTATATAACTTATGGTGTGTACCGAACTATCTTACAGACTCTACTGAGCTATTTACACATATAAACATGTGACAATAACGCATACATACTCCCTTCGTATTCTGATCTCATGACATATTATCGCAAAAACTATATTTATACAACACACCTCATAAAGTCTCATTTTAGCCCTATCTAAGCGTTCAAAACCTATTTTTCCCGCGTAATCTGATTCTTCAGGCTCCGCTGATTCGATTTCTGCTGTCAGATCGTGAAAATATGCATCACATAACAAGATAAACCCAAATTACTTAACTTAATATTTTCCTTAAAATTTCGCTTCACGTTCATGCTCAAACAAAATCATTTTTGAAAAATCCAAATTTTTCAAAAAATGTATGAATTCAAAAGTTTTGATCATATCGAGTCATTACCCAATATTAATATTGTATTTTAGTTTTTGAGTTATTCATTTTATTATACGTATTATTCAGAAAATTAAATATATTTGTGAGGGAAACGGAAGATATATAAATATCCCATAGCGAGGAATAGGAAATTTTAAGGAAAATATTAAGTTAAGTAATTTGGGTTTATCTTGTTATGTGATGCATATTTTCACGATCTGACAGCAGAAATCGAATCAGCGGAGCCTGAAGAATCAGATTACGCGGGAAAATAGGTTTTGAACGCTTAGATAGGGCTAAAATGAGACTTTATGAGGTGTGTTGTATAAATATAGTTTTTGCGATAATATGTCATGAGATCAGAATACGAAGGGAGTATGTATGCGTTATTGTCACATGTTTATATGTGTAAATAGCTCAGTAGAGTCTGTAAGATAGTTCGGTACACACCATAAGTTATATAAAGCACAAAAAATAAAAAATAAATATTAAAAAGGTAAAATTATATTAGAAAAAATATGTGTGAGGGGATGTCTCTATAAAACATAGTTAATTGACAAATGTGGATGCACAATACACTCTTGTCGGTCAAAGTTTTGCAATCACATTCTGATTGCAAAAGATTGTTCCATTCTGGGATACATGCAGAGGCAATGTCTCCCAGAATGAGACACTGCGACCGACAAGAGTGTACACTCTTGTCGGTCAAAGTTCCACATTCAAGTTATGAATGCGGAACTTGTCTATCATTCTGGAGACATGCAGAGGCAATGTCTCCCAGAATGAGACACTGCGACCGACAAGAGTGCACAATACACTCTTGTCGGTCAAAGTTTTGCAATCACATTCTGATTGCAAAAGATTGTTCCATTCTGGGATACATGCAGAGGCAATATCTCCCAGAATGACATCTTCATGCCAAAAGCAATATATTTCTTATTTAAATTTGCATAAACTCCAATTTTTTTTCAATCTTAATTAAATTTTTTTCTACTTCTTTAATTCGTTTCATCTTTCTCATAGAATATCTATTCCTTTTACAGACATGAAATCACTAATCAGGCTTTTTCAATACTCATATATTTCATATAAATCATTGTTATTTTTTCTCTCATCGCATATTTTATTAAATTTACATATTTCCTCTCACATATCCCTCTTCACATATATTGAATCTCCACACTCATCTATTAGAACAATATATTTTCGCTTAATCTCATATTATTCATTAACAATCTTTCCTATTCTTATTTCTAGTTAATATACCAATATATATATATAGAATATATGCCGAATTACATATTCAGATATATTAAATTCAAGAAATTCTTCTAAAATTATTCTCCTATTCATAATAAAATCATATTTAGTCTCACATCACAATTCTCTCAGTTCTCCAATATCATGTCATATTGGTAACATCACATATATCTCTTATAATATCACTTTAATTTGTATTTTTTTATTTTAATTATATTTAATTAGTTCTACATTCTATTATTATAGAGGTTTGACAAATTCATCAATAGTTAAAATCGAAATCTATGCAGATCTTTGAATCTAATGAAAATTACATTTCGATATCTTTTTGCAAGCTTAATTTTTTGTATTATCTTAAAATACATTTAGTAATGTTATGTACATATTGAATTCAAATTATGACGCAGTATTATTCAACTCATCTTGAGATTCACATTTCATTTTCACAATTATTGCATATATACATCAATAACATATTGTACTCATATAGCTACACGACTCTAAACTCAATGACATCAAATAATGCTTCTAATATTTAAAAATATTTTTGCATTTTTGATTCTCAGCTTAACTTCTATAAATGTCACCAAAACATTTCATTCCTACCAAAAAATAATATATTAGTAATTAAGCGTTTATTATCATTGTTACTCACATCATATTAATTCATTTTTGTAATTTTTTAAATAAATGACTGGAATCATAAACCCTATGTACCCATATCAACATGTTAAAATTTCAAAGTCTGAAACTTAGTATACATTGAGTTTCATGAAATCAGATAATCTCGTAGATTTCTTAAATATTATATATTGCTGGCCAATAATGATGCAGCATGATTCTCCATCATATCAGCATTCTAAACATATCTTTATTTTGTCAATTGGCATAAATTAAGGGTGCTTTTAAGGCGATAAATGGTATTTTAGATACCTGGGTAGGGTCATGAAAAAGTTGCAAAAGTCAAAAATTGAGGGTATAAATAACTTGACTTCATCTGTTAGCAATTGATATCTCATCTCTATTGGACTTCTTCATATAAATCAAGTTACTTCACAAATAACTATTTGGAAATTCTGAGCCATTGTTGTTCTGTTGCTTCAGAGAATAGCTATTGCTATGCCAAAAGTATTTTAAGCCACTTTACATATGGTTGGTCATGTGTCTTTGCTATTTACGCAAATTGTTCAAAGCCGAATTGTAAAAAAATTTTTTTTTTCAACAAATGTTTTCAAAAGCGGAAATCGAGAATATTGTTGAGCATTTGAAGCCAATTCCAATTGAGCAATGGGGAAGTCATGAATGGCTCAAACAAATGATCGGAATTGAAAAAATTAACGTTCAAGCACATGTAGAAGCATCATCCAACAAGTTCGAGTCCGTTGTCGATTGCATCAAGACACACGACAAGTTTGAAGTTCTTGTGCACGAGCTTATTGCAACAGATATGTGTCTTAACAACATGTTTTCCAAATTTAAATCCAAATTACCACAGCAAGCCTTCGCCAGAGTATTTGTTGTTGAAAGATCACTTAGTACACTTCTTACTCTTCTTGGTTTTGTTGTTTTCAAACCAGAAAGTCTCTCATCAGAAGGTTTACTACCATTAATCGATTTCTGTGCAGCAAAGCTTGCACAACTTACAAAGATGGATGTTGGTGACATCGATCCTACCAAGGAACAAGATCCACTTCTTCCAAAATTCCAAATTTGTTTTGGAGCTCTTTCAATCATTTGGTGTATTGCCTGTGCAACGCCAGATCCAGGTTTTCCGATCTCTGTTACTAAGCGCCTTGTCAATGAAGATGATTTAATACCGACACTTTGCGAGCTTGTCATCAAACAACCATGGAGAACAATTCGCAAAGGAAAAGTTCTCAAATGGGGCGATAATGCATTGATTGAACTGGAAAAGAAGGATGCCCTGAGAGTTTGCAAACCAGAAGCTCACGCATGGACAGCAATTCAACAACTTCTTGAGCCAAGATGCCTAGAATTGACAAATTGGAATGATTCAAGGAGAGAATCACTTTTACACGTTGAAGGAATGCTTTCTGAAGTGTTAATTGACCAGTTACCTCCATTGCAATCACTTAAGAGAGCTCTACAGTACTTAAGAGTCAATATTCCTCCGCCTCCAAAGTTCCAAGCAATTATTGAACAGATTCCTCCAATGAAGGAAGAGTTTGACAGAAACTGGGACTGGAATTCACTTTCTGATAAATGTTTCAACAAATACTTCAAGACTTCTCCACAACAGGCTCAAGCTGAGCTTCAGATGATATCTGACTACTTATCAATCTTCGCTAATTTAGAAGGGCAATAAATTAAATTCTATTTTGTGTTTATAAATATAAAGATTATTTTATAAAATGCTTTCATTTCTATTATAAGAATTATTCATCTTATGAGTTCTACTCATTGTTGATATTCCTCTTTAGAATGAATTGCAATATATTTTTGGCAAATATCGCCTCTATGACATGATTTTCAGTTCTGGCCTTTAAGACTGCACTTACACCCATCTGACTTTAATTCAAATTTTTGACAACTGGCGTGAGGCGTAAGTGCACTCTTAAGGATGTACTTACTACTTTCTGACATGCTTGAATTATATCAATATATCTTTATTGTAATTGCAAAAAAAGTATAACAGTAATATAAGGTATTATGAAGTGATTTATAATGACTTTTTCCCAAACAATCAAAAAAATTAATTAATTAGATAAAAAGCTAGAGTGTCAAAAAATTAAAAGCATGTCAGAAAACGGAAAGTGTACCATTAAGATTATATTAATTACATTGTTTGAATTTGACAATTGATGGTAAATTTAAAATAAAAAGTGATAATAATAAAAAAAAAATAAGATGAGCGATATTAAATTTGTTGTTGATTCACAGTATTGTAAAAATTCATCTTTAGTTAAATATGGAAGTGATTTTTGTTTCGTTATCAATGGTCATCGATTTTATACAGCACAATCACATGCAGTCGTTTTAAGTGAAACATTTCGAAACATCTTGATTACAGATAACAGTGCACAAGAGATTAATATTGATATTAACATTAATAATATCAATCCAATTGCAAATAAAGAATCATTTAAGAAAGCATTAAATATTTTTTCGAAGTTTGTTCAAGATGGGTATGTTTCAGAAAACATCGACATCAACACAAGCGAAATAATATATGACCTCGGTGTTTTTCTCAAGATCGACGATTTTATTTCACAATACAAATTTATAATTTCATCAACAGATATCAGTGAATCAAACATCGAATCATTCATCCGATACAGTCTTAAAACTGGTGATTTCAAGAAAACATGTTCATTCATTGCATCTCATATCTCTTCTATTGGCCCTTCTAAGCTTTGTCTTCTTTTTGAATCCGTTTATCATTCAATTGTATTATCGCATTTTAACGAAAACATCGATGATATTTTTATTGATTTTATTTCGTGTATTTTGAGTGATGAACATGTTTTTGTCTACAGCGAAGATGATATTTGTGATTTTGTCATTTCATTCAACAAAACATTTTCACCTTTATTACCAATTTCAGAAACATCAAAATTGGACAAACTGATTGAATTCATCAGATTTGAATTCTGCACTAACGAAAGAATTTCTCGATTTATCAACTTTTATTCTTCATTTATCAACTCTTTTGATAAAGAAATCAAAACAGGAAATAAATCAGTTGACAATATTCAAAAAGAAAATGAAATCTTCACTCATTTATTTGAGACATTTATGTTATCATCAAATGATAGTAAAGAAACCAAACAATTTGATAAAATTGCATCAACAGATGAAAATAAAAAAATATTGAAAATGTATTGGACTTCAAAAAATTTCTTCGATCTTTATGATACATTTGAAAAATGTAGTCAAGAACGAGATCTTTATTCGATCAAATTTGCTGTTGATAATGGAATCAGAGTATGTCCTCACGCAATTGTGGAATAATTCATTATGCAGCAAAATATAATAATTTATCACTTGTTCAAGATCTTATTTCATGTGGTGTCGACCCTAATATGAGAAATATTTGTCAAGACACACCGCTCATTATTGCTTGTTATAATAATTCAATTGATGTTGTCAAATTCCTTATAACATTAGATGGAATTGATATTAATGCCCAAGATTATTATGGAAATACTCCTCTTCATGAAGCATGCAGATGCAATTATCGAGATATTGTTGAGATTCTCATAGGATTTAGAGGTATTAATATCAACATAAGAAATGTTCAAGGTGATATTCCTATTAACATGACTAGAGATAAAAGAATTAATAATCTACTGACAGCCCCCGAAAAAAGTGTCGAAGACAGGAAAATAAAGGAAGTAAAAAATTGAAAAGAGGAAGTAAAAATTGAAAGGATCACTGCCTTATTGCACAACTTTTAATATATTCTCATAAAAGTCCAAGAGTATTATAATACTATAAAAAAAATGAAATGAAACACTATGGCCATCCACCGCAATAAAAACTTTCTTTTTCGATATCCACAAATCTAAAATCATTATCTATATATAACAAAAAACATGTGCATCTTGATCAAGACTATAATGCTCATAATTTCAAAGATTAAACTTGAAATCATATTCTTCGCGTCTGTCTCTCAAAATTTGAGGTAATTGAAAGGTTTACACATGAAGAATATGATTTCAAAGATTACAATTCTTTTTCTTTATTGTATATATGTTATGAAATAAAAAAAAAAAATCATAAAAACAATACAATTTATTTATATATAGTATTATGGATAAGAATTTGGTCCTCCGTAGCCAAAACCAAAGGATCCATACCCGTCTGATCTTTGTCCGAATGCTGTTATGGTTGTATCTGCTTCAGAACCAAATCCATTTCCATCTCTTGGATTATAAACCTTTTTTGCAGTAATTGACTGACCATCGCTCTTTGTGACGTGTACAGCCATTGCTGATAGCCAATCAGGTGGTACTTGTGCGCTATTTTTGATGACTTCTACGAGATCTGAAGCTAAAAATCTGTTTTCATCGGTAAAGAATGTAATTGCAACTCCTGTCTTCTCGCCTCTTGCTGTACGGCCAATTCTATGTACGTAATCCTCAATATCGCCTGGAAAATCGTAATTTAAAACTAAATCAATATCTGTAACGTCCAAACCACGAGCTGCAACATCTGTAGCGACCAAAACACCTCCTGTTCTTGCATTCTTGAATTTATCAAGTGCTACAACTCTTTCTTGTTGAGTTTTGTCGCCATGAATTGATAAGCATCGAATTGATTTTGATTTTAAGAAATCTGAGAGCTGTTGAACAGTTCTCTTTGTTTTAGCAAATATAATGATCTTCTTCGACTGGTTTTCTTTTAATATTTCAACACATTTTTCTCCTTTTTCGTGTTCTTGCAAAAGAAGAACGTTTTGTTGGATTCTTTCATTAGTTGCCAACTCTTCTCCTCCAACATGCATATGTATTGGGTTAGAAAGAAAGTCTGAGGCTAATTGTCGAATTTCTTTCGGCCAAGTTGCAGAAAACATGAATGTTTCACGGTCTTTTGTCAATGAGGCGATAATTGCACGTATTTGTGGCTCAAATCCCATATCAAGCATGCGATCTGCTTCATCCAAAACTAAAAAATTCGCTCTGTTAGGATTAAACACTCCGCTTTGTAAGAAATCGATTAATCTACCAGGAGTAGCTGTTACTATCTCTGGATGGAAGCGTAATTTGTTGATTTGTCTGTGTCTATCTTCTCCTCCGTAAATGCAAACGTGTTTATAGCCCATTTTGACGCAAAACTGTGCAGCAACCTCATCTGTTTGTAATGCCAACTCTCTTGTTGGACTTAATACTAATACAATTGGACCATCATTTTCTGAAATTTTTCTTTGAGCAGATATATGCATTAAAGCAGGTATTAAAAACGATGCTGTCTTTCCTGATCCTGTTTTCGCTATTCCTACCATATCATTGCCTTTTAATCCGATTGGAATTGATAAAGATTGAATTGGTGTTGGATTTGTCCAATTATTCTCTTTAATAACTTCCATTATTTCTTGTGGTAAATTCAATTCTTCGAATGTTACAGCAACAGGAGGAATGTTTTCACCAAGTAATTTTATTTGATTCTTTTCTAGGTATTTCTTTTGTTCTTCTTCTGTTAGTGTCGGTGTAAAAGTGAGATTTAGGCGTGTTGTTTTCTCATATTCCACGTTTAAATTAATAGATTTTAATAATTCTTCGTTTTTTGCTAAACTATCCGAACTCTTTGATTTTTTATGTCTTTTCGAGCTCTTTGATGATCTTCTTTTTCCATTTTCTCCATTAAATCTGTTCATTTATAAATAAGAATTTCAAAATCTGTCACTTTTTATAAAAATTTCAAAATGCTGCTGCTGAAAGTGAAAAACTAATATTTATAATTAGCTTTAATCTTAAAAATATCTAAGTATGTTATTTATCAAACAAATCTTTTAAAATATCAAACAAACAAAAAAATATATAAAATATTAAAGTCTATAATCACTAAAGTTGACGTTTTCTGCACCCCAATACCTTCTTGGGAACCTTGAAATGTAAGTCAGTCTTCCTTTAGCAAGCTCAATCCTTAATTCTTCGTCCCAAGGATCAACGTGTTGAGTAAGATTCGAAACTTTGTCATGTTCTATATGAATGCCTCCAGAAAAATGCTGTAGAAGGATTGGCCCAGCCAAGGCAGCTCTATCAAAGGCAAGTAAAGCGTCAATATTATAAGTAAATCTAGATTCAGCGTATCCATGGATCATATTCCATGCATCTCTATGCATACCTTGGAAATCTCCGCATGCATCAATGAAAAGCTCAACATCAAAGTTTGATTCTTCACCAGGATGGACAAAAAGCTGCTTAACATCTGTATTTTGTCTGTAAAGATCAAAAATTGTATTCAAATCCGGTGGAGAAGAAATTCTTGTTGTTCTTATGTAACTTATTTCAGTAAAAGCCCGAATTCTAATGGCTTCGAAGAATCCATAAGGCAGAATAACATCAGCACTTCCACATGTGATGTATGTTCCTTTTGCTCGCCTTATTCCAATATTTCTCATTTGATATTCAGGAAAACCAACAGTTTCGAACTTAATTCCTAGGTCATACCAATATGAAAGAGGTACTTCGATAACTCTAATGAATTTTTTCAAATTTTTTGGAATTGTTATTTGATCTGACAATTTTTGATTAGATCTAGTACAATAAACTATCAGAAACTCAAATGGAATATCAGGAAATTCAGATAAAATGCTATCAAGAGCATAACATGTTAAATTAAAGCGTTTCATGATTGATTCGTCCTCAGAGAGCGTAGTTACATGGGTAAGATAAGGTTCTTTGTTATCACTAAGTGTGTCTTCATGAAAATAATACATTTCTTTGACTTTTTCTTGAAGATTTATGTCAACTGATTTCATTGTTCTGTAATTTCGAATGTAATTAAGGATGTTATCTTTCTTATAAATGGTACTTGATATGGGAATGCTCTTTTCTGATTTTGCAAAGTTATTATATTGAATTTGTTTAATTATTTCATTTGCAATATCTTTTGCGCTGTAATATTCGTCAAAATTTTGCATTTTATACAATTCTGGTGGTTCAAGCGATAAAATTTCTGAGTTTGGGAAATCTTGAAAAATATTGTGTGAAGACCCAAATAATGGCTTATCTATTATAAGATTTTTGTAGTTACCTTCCATTTTTGGATTTTGAGATACCGTAATGTAATTGATTTTGTTGTGTTCGCAATAATTGATAAATTCTTTTTCTCTATCAGGTGGTAGGTGTTCAAGATTGATAATAGTACTGAACATAACTGACCGTAGGTACCGAATGATTGAGAAGTTTTGGAGGTTGAAATGCGTGTAATCTCGGATTTCTCCAAAATTTATGTTCGATTTTTTGAGTAAATTGCATATTTCGATGCCAAGCATGGTTTTTGAGCCTATTACTAAGTAATGCGGCTTCTCTGCTTCGTCAGGATCAATGAAAAACATACATGATAATAAATTCATATGATAATCATATGTATACATATCATCAATGTCGTGACCAAAGAAATCGTGTGTGTAATGTATGCATTTAGAGTTAGATTGTACTTTTTCTTTATCTATATCAAAAATCAAATATTTTTCACTTGGAAGCAGTATTGCAGATACAACAGCAATACAAGGGAATACCATTAATATGTAAAAGCAGTTAAATCGGATTGTTCGGCCATATCTTGATATACTTAACATGATTAATCCGATTACTTGTCACTTTTCCCAGTAATTTTTATATTTCTCTCTTAAAATTATTAAAAATCAATTAATTCATGTTCTGAGATAAATATGTCTTTTATTTTTTAATCCTAACTTTCTCAATTTTTGAATGATTTTATGAATGCTCACGGAAAGAAAATAAAAAGCTGTTCGAGTCTATCCAAATGACACTATTCATGTTGGATATATCCTATCTAAAAATATTAATGGAATGTGGGGATGAGAGTTTCTTGAAACTAGGTGATATAAAAAAATATGAAAAAAAAGAGATTAAGTAATATAAAATTATTGGTAGACACACATTTTACCATGTTGGCTCAGCGTGTTTCTTCTTCTTCTCAACTGTCCATTCGAACTTACGAAGACGGCCAAGGCAATACATTGTGGCCTTCTTGCAAGACTGGCAGGTGAAACGAAGAGAAATCTTCTTGGATGTCTTCTTGGAACGACGAAGAATTGGTTTAACACGACCACCGAAACCCTTTTGTTTACGATCGTAGCGGCGACGACCAAGGGCGGAGTGGCGTTCCTCACCACGGGAGGCCTGAGAAACCTTGCACATTGTGTGCTTCTTGCAGAACTTGCAGAAGAATTTCTTTGTCTTTGGGTGGTGAACCATCTGTTGAAAAGGAAGACCAAACGCGATAATCGTCTTCCCCACAAATTTATAAGACCATGTATTAAGATAAATATGATATAAGCTATGTTTGTGTATTCTGTTTTTGTTTACAAATTTGAGGACAAAGCATGAAATACAATTTTCGAATAATAAAAATTGCTATTCAGGCTTTCTTGTTGCAAAAACAAACTATAATAGTATAATACAATAAGATTTCTTGGTAATGAAATTGTATATTTCAATATTTCATCAGGAAATTGTCTTCTGCCCTAAATTAAGCTAACTTCTGATGGCGCCCATTCTCTGATTCAGCTAGCTGTTAAAAACATGATGATAAAATGAATTTATGAAGATAATCTTGGTTCACAAATTTCTTAAAAAATGTTGTGTCGTATAGGAAAAGATAATTCATTTATTGATGACAAAGATATTTCTGGTTTTTATTCAATCCTAACAAAATAGACGGCAAAATAATATTCGTCTTTTTCAATAGAATCAATAGAAAGACCACAATTATTGAATCTGCCAAAGAGAACTTTGTTATGGTCATTTGCAAGCATTTCAACGACTTTCTTTGCTAAATCTTTTTTATCTTGGCAATGGAATGAAAAAGCGCAACCGTCAACAAGTTTTGCATTTGGAATAATAGCTGAAAGTGCTTCTTTATGATTATGGGAGAATTCAAAAATTGTTCGTTCTTGTCTCATTGTATCAATTGCATTGCATGCGAAGGTATAAATTGTTTTATTGAACAGTACTTCGTCTTTTACTTTATGGGCAGCTCTAGCATTGCAAATTGAGTTGTAGATTACGTAATCGAGACTTCCTCTTTTATCTGTTGTAGCTACGATGACAAGAGCGAAGAATTGTTCGTTCTTGGTATGTTTAACGGCTATATAATAGCTCGTTTTTAATGATAAATTAATATTTGAGATAAACTGATCGACTTGAGGGATCAAAGTATCATGAGAGTAATGTCCATGGAAAATTTCATATTCGATGTACTGTGGGAATAGTTCGTCAATCACTTTTTGCTCATCATATTTCGAGTGAAGAAATTCTTCAACTAATTCATCAAGAGAGCCTTGTATATTGTCAATAAATTCAAGTTTTCCTGATTTGTTAATTAATTTGGATATTTCATCAACAACTGCAGCTGGATAAACACGAACTGGGGAAGGTGATGGTTTCCAGGATGTCAACGTGATAGGTTCCTTTGTTGGAGTGAAGCTTTTATTTTCCTTATGTTGTTGCTTATGAGAAGGTGTCTTAGAACCATCTTCTGGCTTTGGTAAAATTTCTGGTTTACGTGGAGTATTTGATGTAGAGTTTGGATTGAGCTTAGATGGTGAACCACGATTAACTTTCTTTGAAAAAGCGAATTTTTTAGGTTCAAACTCCAAGAATTTTTTATTAGCCTTGGATTCCGAGCGAGCATACATATTTGTGGAAGAAGGAGTAGAATTAGATGGTGGATAGGTAGTGAAAAGGAATAAATCTGAACGTTGGATATAAACTGCAGTACCTCTAGCTGAAGAAGTAACTAATTGAAGAAAATCTTCGTTCTGGAATAAAGTTTTGATAAGATCATGAATGTCATTAAAGTTAACATTTGCAATGTGGAAGAATTGGCCGTCCAAGTGATCTACGTAATCAATCAAATCGCTAATCTTTTGTTTGAAAGGAATTTTTTCACTTAACTTATTTTCCAAAAATGATTGGATATTTGTTTCGGTGTCAAGCAAACGTAAATGAAGAACTTCTCTGAATTTATTGCAAATGTCAAGAATTGTATCACAATCAATTAATATGTCTTCAGAAAATGAATTATATGTTGTGGCATATGCCTCTTGCATAAGTTCATCGTTAATCTGAGCAAGAAGAATCGCGTATGCAGCTCCACCATTTTTACGGAGCAAAATAGATACACCACCGTATCTATAGAGTGGGCTAACTAAATAAGAGTTGTATTTTGAATTTGAATTAAGATCGTCCTTAATCTTCTGTAAGACGTTATCTTGTTTTGCATCAGCTATTACATTTCTGATGACAATAAGCTTTTCGGCAAATGGGAAATGTGTAATAATACGATTTTCATTAGTTTCATAGCCATCATCAAAATTAATAGCTATGAAACGTGCATTTTGTGCCAATTTTCTCCCTATAATTAACTGACCTGCATTTTTACGAATGCCATTGATGTAATTGATCAATTCTCTTTCGTATTTATTGATATCAATACAGGTTGTTTTGTTCATTGTTTATTTTTATCGTTTATTCTTTTCCAAGTGAGCTGTTATTTTATTCCCTATTACATTAGGATAAAAATCAATACCATTAAACGGTGTTTTAAATTACAATCAAATTAAGGGTTCCGACCGACCACCTATCTCCTCTCAATTTTCATCAACTTCATAGCATCTTGTAGGCTCACATGATAGATATCTTTCTTTGCTACCATACACAATATGATAGTAATCCTTCATATAAAGATATACATATATGGTAGGTGAATCTCAAAGCCACCATATTGCCTTAAAGAAAGCATTTTTTTGCCTCATTTTTTCATTTTTCCATATTAAAAGTACTTGGTAAAATGCCTCGAGTTGCACCTAAAAAATTCGATTTTTTCGACTCTACGGAAATGAAATCAGGACAAAGTGTATAAAATAATTGCAATTAAACTCTGCTTCAAAAATCAAATAACTACGAGATATTGAATTTGATTACATTAAAATATGCTTTTCTAGCAAATACAAATAAATGTTATGCATCTAAACCTAATGAAGTATATCGCTGTTGAATGAACATCCACATTTTACTTGCCCCTATACAAAAATAATGAAAATAAGAATGAGATAACTAGCTCATTTCCAATTAAGCCTGCCATAATATCCAACTCAATAATGTTTAGCATATTTCGTTTCTAGACATAATACTCTACATCACAATTGTGATAATAAAAATATATCTATAGTGTGATTACGTCAGGAGCCATTGCAAGTAGCATATTTCAATCCAAAATGCAATAAAAGGATTTTCTTCGCACTAAAATCCATCATTTATTTGGAAAAGTATAAAAAAAAATTAGATCTTGCTTTGACAAAATTACAGCTTGGAATATGAACATAAGGTGTTGATTAAAGCTATAATATTACTGGTTTCATAATGATGATAAACGTACAATTTTTTGATTAAATTTCAAAATTTCTATCTAAAAACACCAAAGCAAGAAGGTTTCCATATAATCCATTACTCACTAAACAAGCAAGATATCCCAGTTTGGAAGCAATTTAATCAATAATTCCATTTATTGATACTTTTTATTTGATTTCAATTAACTCTCTCGCAAACAATAGATTTTTACTCCGTATTCTCCCTTAAAAACCTAATGGTATTTCTTTAACAAGTTACTAAAATAGTTTCAAAACATTTTTAGCATGAATTATGAATTATCACATAAAGTTATTAAATATTACCACTCTGGCTCTACAAACATTTCTATTTCGGCACCACAAAGACTACTTTGCTAGCATCAAGTACAATCTTTTGAATTTGAAGACCTGAAAATCTTATTTTTGCTTTGTGAAAAAATGATAAATAGATTCATAATCTCTGATAATTAATAATACTGTTTATAATAAAATTATAAGCTAATTCGTTCTTTAGTCTGCCTACTTCTTTGTCACGTTTCACTTCATTCTGACACGTAAATTCGACCAATTTTACATGTCAAAATTTTTTATTTTCGAATTTGGCATCAATATATGCATATATATAGGTCATAGATTATCCCATTAAAATCTTAAAAACATCGGTTGAATATTCATGATTTTTCTCACTCAAAAGGAGAGGGTGAAAAAAATCGAAAAAATTCGAAAAAAGGAGGGTTGAAAGGGGATCATCGATAAAGACTTCACTTAGAGATATTTTTAAATACCATATATTATAAGGAGGAATGATGTGCCGGGGATTCGGATTGAAACCTCGTATTCGCCAAGATAAGACCTTCTAAAGTTGAAAATTTTGAGAGGAGATAGGTGGTCGGTCGGAACCCTTAAAAAACTTTCTTTATTGTTGATGGAAGTCAAACATGGATATGGAATGATTTCAGAAGGATGTAATCTTATATACATTGCGTACATCGATTTTAGTACATGTGAACTCTAATTATTAATACTAAGTCTCAAAATCAAAATAAAATTCGGTATTTTATATGTTTACCCAAAGATTGATAAGAAAAATAGTTTACCTAACAATATTTAAATTGTTTAAATATTCTATAAATAACAAATATAATACAAAATAAAATTATAATAATAAAAGAACTTGAGCTATTGATGCCTGCTGTGGGGTTAAATCAGGCTTTGTCGTAAAAGCAGGTACCTCTAGTCCACTTGCCTTAATTCTTGTCAGATAATCAATATAAATCCATGAATTCTTTTGAGCCCAATTCTGAAGGACAACATCATACTCTTTCTTATATTTACGAGCCATAATAAGTCCTAGATCTGTTTGTGGCTCGGAAATCGAAAGAAACTTGATTGTTTGTTGATTTATTTTTATTCCTTGAATCCAAGCAATTGTAGCAATTCTACAGTATAAAGTACTGTTTGACAACCTTGCCAAAGTGTAATCGTTATCACGTTCGAGATCTTGAATGAATTTTTTGTTTTCTTCATGCGTAAAGCCAAAGAATTCGCCATAGTACAAAACTTTACTAGTCATAGTAACTTGTGGTACTGAAAATATTATGTGAGCAAGTTTTGCACCAGCTAATTGAGATGCTTCTTTCATTAACTGGATATTTGCTTTAACTCCATGGAAAGAGCCGTAAATAATGAGTGCTAATGGTCTTGCAAAGTCAATTTGAGCAATTGGGGAATTAAAAATGGCCATGTAAAACCTTATTATCGTATAAATTGGATGGCTTGACATTTCGAACTGATTTTCGCAATACTCATTAGTAAGAACTGCAAGTCTACGCTTTTGGAAAACAATAGGCGCGATTTCTTTGAAAAGAGAATGATATCCAAAATCATCATTCGAAAAGTCTAACATGGCTGTAGAAAACAGTGAATCTAGCCATTCGTTAAACTTTGCTGTATCATGAATATAGATATCTGCCTTTTCTTTTGGAGTCAAATTTTGTTCCACGGATTCAGGAAGAGGCCCAACTTGAGATATCTTAGGAACTCTAGAAAGAGCAATTTTGAGTAATTCTTGAAACTCTCCGATTTCAGAAAAAGGTTCAATTTCTTTAACTAAAATTCTAAGCTCTTCTTGATTCATTGTGAGTATTTTTTGCTTGAATTCAATAAGCTGTTGTCTCAAAATATCAGAAAATACATCTGTTGTTGAACGATTTAGAGTACCCATGAGATTATAAAATGGTCCGAGATCATTTTTATCGATATACTCGAAAGATGATAGTTTGCTAATGAACTCTAAAGGTTCTGCAGCTTCTGTAAGATCTGTTTGTAACTTTGCCTTTCCACCTTCCTTGAGATAAGGCAAATAATTTTCCATGATACTAAAATCTAGTCACTTTTTAAAAATCATATTTTGGTAATTTTTAGGGTAATTTCATAATAGAATTCAAAATTAATGTGAGCAATGACATATGTAAGCCCTAAATAATTAATCCATACTGTAGAAATTTGATTTCTAATAAAATGAGTTTCCAAAAAAATTTCAAAAAATTAAAAATAACTCAAAAAATTGTAAATTTTATGATCATTTTGGAGAATTTGGAAAAAATTTGGAAAATAAGAACTCCCTAAAATAAGTTCTATTTCAGAATTTGAATAAAATTTTGAATTTATCTCGCTTTGTTGAAAAATTATTATAACTATTAGAGATAATAGACAAAACAGCCAAGGAATATAATTTTTTACATCATAGATATGGCATTTTTAGCTTCAACTGAGAGTCTGGACGAAATGTTTCTCATAGAATACAAAAATTATTGCATAAAGTTTAACGACATTGTTATACATGATATCTAGAGCCATAAAATCAGATAGAAACACAGTTTTGCTATCAGGATTTGATTGCAATAAAAGGTGACATTTTAAAATCTCTTCTTTATTTTGCATTTTTTTAGATGTCTGCGAGTGGAAAAATGAAGAAGAGCATCGAGAAAATAAGGAATAGAATCAAGAAGCTTAATAATCAGCTCACTATCGAGACTGAAAAAGTAAATCTTGGTGAAGAAGCCGTCGAACAGCTTGGGCAACAAGTTAGAGAAATTAAAAATCAAAACGGAGTATTACAATCCGATTATGATGCGAAAGTAAAAGAATACGAAGATAACAGAAAAATCGAACAATCTAAAAATGATAAAATTTTAGCAGATAAAAATCTCGAATTATATCATCTTAGGCAATTAATTGAAGAATACAATAGAAAGGCTGAGGAAGAAGCCATTTTATTGGATAAAGAACAAAAAGAGATTGAAGTAGCTTGTTCTCAATATGAAATTGATATTAAGCGTGCTAGAGCTGAACTTCAAAAGCTCCAAAGCGATTTACGAAAATATGAATGCCCAACAGAAACAACAACAAATTTTGTTATGAAAAAGTTATTCACGCAAATTCAACAACGTGAAAAGAAAGAAAAACTATCAAGGCAAATAGAAACCCTTACAAATCTTAGAAATAATTTAGATATGGAAATACAAAATCTTGAAAAACAATTAGGAGCTTTACCACCTGACCCAATAGCACCAGATCAACCTCCTAATTCTACCGTGAAATAGTAAACAACTACTTATTGTTGATATTTTACATAATTTTTTAAGATCCATATTTTTTTTGACTATAAACTATAATGTAAATTGGTTGAATGTATAAAAATATGAGGAAATCCAAATTAATTAACATTTTTCATAAATAGGTTTTTTATTACAAACAAATCATTCTAAAAGAGATCATCAATTTCTATATCATGGTGAACTTCAGGTTTTTCAGAGTTGAGAAGCGAAAGCATATTTTGGTAATCTTTATATCTGAGATGTAAAACACATTTCTTTCTTCCTTTGCCATCAATATCCTTCATATCAGATCCAGCGGCTTTTGCAACAATTTCATGGTTCTCAATGTCAACGCAAACACGACCATCTCTAACAAGATGGGCAAGCTCGAAAGCTTTTTGTATCATTGCATCAAACCCTTCCTCTGTACTTATTGTATCAGCAAGAGGTCGAGCTCCGCTGTTACTGATTTCTTTGAAAAATTTTCTGCCTCTTTCTGTTAAAGAATGTGCCTTTTCATTTGTTTTCTTGTATCCTACTTTAATTTCATCAGCAGTAACTTCATCTCTTACCTGCGATTGAGTGGCTCTTTTTTGTCGTGGTTTTACGTGAAAATCATCAAGTCCGTATAGCATTGGTATGTTCATTCTTGGGGCAATAAGGGAAGATCGAATAAAAATATCCCCAAGCTGAGCTAAATCAAATTGTTTTTCTTTGCGCGTTGGATATTTTGCACATAAATTACGATGTACAGATGCAAGATTAAATGCAGAATCTGACAATGTGACTTGATTGCCTTGTTCAACAGCAATACGTGTAACTCGATTTATAGATTTTAGATCTTTTTCAAATACAGATGGTTTTTTAACAAGGGATTGCATTTTATCCATTTGTATAAGGATCTCGCTAAGATTTCTTGGGGTTGCATTAGTGATAAGATCTTTTTCGTTCTCAATTATTTGCTGATTGATATCATCGTATTTCTTTATAACATCCTTTGGCTCAAGGTTACTTGCAAAATCTTTTGAAGGAAGGTATGATTTTCTTTGTGATTGGGAATTTTGAGATTCTTGACTCATTCCCAACAAAGAAAAATGAAATTTCTTGCAATTAAATATTAATATTCTCAAGAGCCAAATATAATAAATGATAACTTAAATTTCATCAAACTCAAAGAATTTTTCCAAATTTTCTGAACTTCGTTTTATTTCCACTGGAAGGTTAATTAACATTTCAAACTCGAAATTATAGGCATTTCGCTCATTTATAGGAATTTTTATGAAAGTATTGGAGAAAATTGAAGCAATTTACGTAATAAAAAACAAAAAACGTTAATTATTTAATAACTAGTAAAATTAACAAATAAGAAAACATAATATTCAACATCTAGGCTAAAGAGCAGGCTTTCGAAATTGCAAGATTTTGGCCTATCCAGATTCCAATGAAAATCTTCTCGCCTTCCTTGATCTCATAATCACCAACTGTGAAGATTCCATAGAGAGGCTCGCTGTTGTGCATTAACAAGATTCTCTCTGCCTGGATTCCAATGTGCTTGGTGATCATAGCGATAAGCTTCTCAATTGTCCAGTCTGGAGAGACTGTGAGGGGGATTGCGTATCCCCCTGGGAGGACCGCATGGATTGCCATTCAGATTCAAGAAAAATGAATTGTTGGCAGAGTCTGAGAAAATTTCTTTTGGTACAAAATTTTCATTCAATTTTTCTTGATTTGGAAACTCACAATTTTTGTCTAAATTACAAAAATCAAAATTCTAGTTTCATACACTATTTTGATGATATTTTATCAAACCAGATCCTGTTTGAATTTTTCGGTTTTCAATTCAAAATTTAAATTCCATGAATTCAACAAACAGAGTAGCTGAATTATAAAATTTTGAGTAAAATCCTTTACCAGACCTTTCATTAAAATTTTTTACAAAGAAATCTTGTATTTTATCATTAATTTAAGCTTTTACGAAATATATTCCAAAAATTTGATTGAATTCAGGAGTCATAAAGTCTTCCACAAATAATAACAATAGGAATTTGAGTTAAAAATCATATAAAACATTAATATTTAGCACAAAAAAATTAGATAATTAAAACAAAATTCAAATTCGCATTTTCAGTCAAAAGCCTCCGTAAGCATCAAAGCCGTCTTGGTTGATCTCGATCTACTACGTGGCCTGAACGTATATTTCTTCTTCTCTTCGGCAGGAGGTGTAGATATTGGCAATTTTTGAAAACCTATTGATCTAGGTATCTCATCTGGTGGCGGAGTTGAATCCTTTAATTTATTGATTCCGTTCGTTGAGGCTGAGCCTTGTATTTGTTTTAGCCTATTGCAAGTATCAGATCTTGCACGCCCGTGTATTGGTTTGAATGTCTGTGAGCGAGGTATTCTTTGGAGCTTTTCGATATAATCATTTCGACATAAAATACGATAAATAGCTGTACTCTCATTGAATACCTTTAAAGTAATATTTTGGCGAATGTTATCTATTGAAATTCCCATCTGTTCCATTTTAGGTATAACAGAAAGGTTAATATCGAAATCTTTCCATTGTTCAGTAATTATCATCGTATATGTGTATTCTCGAGGTGAAAACCATGGATGTGTTGAAATATCATCGCAGGAAATGCGTTCGTTTGGGTTCTTTGTCATCATACGGTTCAATAAATCTTGTAATGATTGAGTCATCGTTGGAGGGTAAATAGGATTTGAGAAGAGAATTTTGTTCATGGTACCTTGGGAGTCGGTATCCTTAAATGGGAGTTTACCCACGGCCATCAAGTAAAGTAATACACCTAGCGACCAAATATCGGAGCCGAGCTTGTAAGGTTCATTTTTGAATATTTCAGGAGCCATATAATCTGTGTGTTAGTAACTTATAAAAATTGTTTTTGGTTCCACATTAATAGAAAAATTTTGAGATTTTCTATTAATAGTGATAACCAATAAAAGAAACATACATTGAGATCCGCATCTAGTAAAAAATTCTGTATTTTCATCAACAAAAGTAGTGCTCAATCCGAAATCTATTATTCGGATATTATAATTTTGATCTAGTAGAACATTTTCGGCTTTCAAATCTCGATGAGAAATCTTAACAACTTTATGGAGGTAGTATAAAACCGAGTAAATTTGAGCGAATATCCTTCCCATCATACCTTCTGGTATTGGTCCTTTTTCTTGTATGTAATCGTCAAGGTTTCCATTAGGAAGATATTCCATAACTAAATAATGATAATTTTCATCTTCCAAGGTTTGATATAATTGAACTATGAAAGGATGATCCATTTGTTTCATCAATTCGACTTCTCTTATAAACCGCATTTGTTTTTTGTCATTTTGTATCAGCTCTTTTGGAATAGCTTTAATTGCAACAAATAATTTTGAAGGAATATGCTGAGCTTTCCAGACCGAAGCCATTCCTCCTCGCCCTATTCGTTCTATAAATTGATAATTACCAATATTCTGTGGCTGAGAATTTTCATCCAACAAAAGACTCATTCGCTTGTTGAATAAAAATTTTTTATGAGAAAATTTCTGAACGATTTGTTATGAAAATTTATTGCATTCTAGCATAAAATTGAAATAATATGAAAGATTATCTTTTCTTTAATGATACTAAAATCTATAGTTTACAAATTCAGTCAAATCAATTTTCTATGAGATATTAAAATACTCAGATAAAGAAATATATTTAAAAACGCGTAATAAATGAAATTAAAAATAACCTTTTAATTTTTACATGGGATGTAATCCAATTTATGTTCGCATTACAAGCAACAATATGAAATGGGGAGAAGCTTCCTAAACTTTTTAATCCCATAAATATGGTCATTATCTGGAATAAAGAGTTAAGCGTCATATGTCACTTTTTGTACTAAGGAAACATCGACTTTATGCGTTATGACTTTTCGATGAGGAAACAAGTGTTCACGTATTATAAACTTCCTTATCCCAATAAACCGGCCCTAAACATAATTAATTTTAAGCATTATAATGGTCTCTTTTCTATGATAACCAAATCAATTTGGTTATCATAGAAAAGCACCAAAAACTAGAATAGGAATCGGCAATATGGAATTATGAAACAACTAGGATAAAATGGATATGGGACATTCATGAATGCATTCACTTTTTTCAAGACTTTTGAATGAATTTCAAATTCCTCAGATTATTTTCAATAGATTTTCCGTACCATATCATTTTTATTAGACAAAGCTATCTTTTCGATGAAATTTTTGCAAAATACTCTGTTTTGAAAAAGATTTATGTAAATTTTTTGATAAAAGTGTCTTGAATGATTATCATTGATAATACCATTCCAATTGAATGCTGTTTTCGGCTGCTTTTATAAAAATTTGATCATATTGTACTCATAATTTTTTTTTGTATTTTGGTCAAAAACTAAGCTAACATCAGCTGTATATTTGCATAAGCCATTAATAAGCTTTGGTATAGGTTATACTGAGTTTAGACGATCATACAATTTAGACTTTTTTCATTTAATTTAGTCTAACAAAGAGTGATTATCTTACTATTTGATTCATAAATATATAGGAAATAATAGTTTTATACCTTAATATGATAAAATTTTATAAAATTTTCCCTTCTCCTTTGGCAATATTAGTCATTAATAGATATATTTAACATGATGGTTCTAAATATATGAATAGATAAAATTTTCCTTTCAATTTTACGAACCAAATTTATTACCATATCCTAAATTTTTTCTATGTTTATAGACCTTTGGAACTTTGTATGAAGTCTAAATATACATGTAGAGTATTCAAACAAAACAAATATCAAAAGCTAAACCTTTGAATTACCTTCAATGCTTAACCGAATTACTAGATCTTATATATATGTGTACTAATACCTTTTGATGCATAAAAAACTCCAAAAGAGTTTCATTTTTAAAATAGTCGATATCAATTCAAAAAATTGAAACTATACCGTCAACTGTCAATTTTTCAATAGTTCGTTTTTTTAAATGTAATTGCTTTTTTTATATGCATTAATCATTTGATAGTAGTGGGATCAAATTACATATCTTAAAAATGTATTCCGAGTGGAAAAAAAATCAATAGAATTGACCACAGATATCTGTTTAATCCAAAAATATTATTAGAATCATATTTAATAAAAATGCTATGCTTTTAGAAATAAACGGAAGAATAAACGCACTGTTTCAAACCGTCAAAATTGAATTTGTGTCAAATATCTTGAATTTACAATTTTAGCTATTTAGATAATTAGAGAAGCATTTGATCAATTTTTGTGTTAAACAACTATTTTTCGAATTTCTGAGATATGAAAATTAATTCACTAACTTCTTAAAAACATGAATTGAATGAAAACTCTTAGAAGAAATGTTCATATCACTTTCATTAATGGAGTACAAGGATGATTCCGAGTTCTTGGATGATATCCAGAAGTCCAAAACCCGATCCAAGGAAATCGTGAGAATGCAAATGCACTTAGCTTATCTTGATGAATCAGAGCCCGCAAGTGAAGATGAAAATCAAGCACCAGCTAATGCCGAAGAATTTAAAGTTGTCAGAAAGTTTAGCTTACAAAAATTCCTTGAGGCACACCCAATCTTAAATGTCAAAGACCTTTGTAACTTTTCTTTGGATCAACTCTTGTATTTAGTTGATGTTGTTCGCGAGCATGAGTTTTCATCCAGACGCGGTCGGAAAAACGGTTGTGATCCATTAGATGCGTTATTCCTAACATTAACTTACTATTGCACTTATCTTCCATTGCAAAAAATGTCAGGAATTGTTAGTTTGAAACAGAGTTACCTCAGCAAAATCATTAACAAAACAACAAACAGGATGTTCCCAATTTTCATTGCTGAATTCATTCCAAAACAATATTCTCCCTGTGACAAGGAGTTCGATAACTTTCCAACATGTGTTGCTGCAGTTGATAGCTCTACTATTCCTTTTACCGTTCCTCTTGATCTTGCTGAGCGTAAAAGTTCATGGGATGCTAAAAACCATTGCAATGGTATGAAGGTTCAAGTTCTTGTTAATCCTTTAGGACAGGTAATTCACATGAATACAAGTTTTTTAGCTTCAGTTCACGATAAGAAAGTATTTGATTTATCAGGAGCTTCAGATTTTTTACATGTCCAACGTGGAGTTGAATCTGTTGCATTAGGACTTCTTGCAGATAGAGGTTACATCGGTATTCAGAAATACCATCCAACAGCCGTCATTATGCAAAGAGGTGATGACGAAGAAGTTACAAAACGCAATAATGCGATTGCACATGATCGCCAAATTGTCGAACGCCGCTTTGCACGCGATAAAAGTAATTGGAGTGTCTTGGCAATAGGATATCGTGGTGAAAAAGGCAATCTTCCACTTATTGTTCAAGGATTGTTTGCTTTAGATAACTATCACATCGATTCCACACCTCTCAGTGAGAAGGATAACTGCGATTTTCCTTGCACTCCAAAAGATGAAAAAGAAGCTGCAGCAACACCAGAACCAAATGGTTCAGGAAGCCCAATGCCAAAGCCAAGATGTGTTCCAAAAGATCTTTATCTCCAAACTCCAGAAACTCCAATGAAGATTCCATCTCCACTAGCTGGATATGAAAAGATTGATAAGATACTTGTTAAAAGAACACAAAATGCAATCTACAACATCGAAACAAAAATGTCAATTCCAGGATTACATAATGAGGGAGCTACCTGCCATGTCAATGCCGTTTTGCAAGTTTTGTTCTACGTAAATACTTTCAGAAAAGATGTAATGGAGCATTTGGGAGATGTCGAATATACGCCAGTGAAAGCACTTGCCGAAATTTATGATCAGATGTTGCACTACCGCCACAAGGAATACACAATTTCATGCTCACAATTCATCACAACACTCGGCAAGCAATACTTCCAGCAGCAAGATGCCGATGACACATTTCAAAAGATTGTACATGATGTTACGGAATCAGCAAACAAACCAGATATTGCCGTTACATTCCAATATCAAACTGAGACTCCTGATGAAAGCTTCTATTCGGTTTCGCTTCACATTCCTCTTGGTGCAGCAGGTATTGATCAAGGAATTAAACAAATGTGCACAGATGATTCTCATATCAATGAAATCTCAACATTCCTCTGGGTCGACGTTCAGAGGAATTGGTCTGATCCAAATGTCTTCTTTGACAAATTTGAGATCAAGAAGAACTACAAAACTCAACTCAGTGATGGAACGTATGTATTTAAGATACATTCCATTATTGCTTATCATCAAGGTCATTTCGTTGCCTTCGTCAACAAAGGAAGAGTTTGGTTCATGCTCGACGATGAAATTACTTACATTGTTCCTGATGGTTTGATCAAAGGTCTTCAAGGTGGAGATGTTGGCAGCGATTTGTGGTCATATCTTGGTGGTGTCAAATGGCTTGCAAAATGTGTCATCTATCGCAAACACAAGTTCTATGGAGCTGGTGATGATGATGATTGAAAACAGTTTAATTTTTTTTAATCTTATTATAAGGGATAATTCTCTAAATATATGATTTTTTCTTAAGTTAGTGAATATTTTTCTTGTGTGCTTTTACTTATTTAAGTATTTAGTATTATTACTTAAAAATTTTGAACATTTATTTTATAATATTGAGATTTAAAATAAACTATTGCTCGATCGTATCTTTATTTGCTCTTTTAATAAAAAATCTAACTTACTATTGATTAGATAAAAAAAAAAAAAAAAAAAAAAAAAAAAAAAGGGATTGGGGCTTCCAGGGGCTGCGCCCCTTCTAGCCCCTAAAAAACCTAGAGGAGGACTGACCCTAAGACTCCGATGAAAAAGAAAGATATTTAAATAAAATAAAATTTTTTAATCTTAAATAGTTTTTTTACTCAGTATAATCTGAGTCTTTAACATCTTCAAATGTTTGTTCCTCTTCATTATCCGAAGATATAATTTCCTCGACTTCTTCTTCTTCGTCATCTGGTGCTACGTGTCCAGCTATAAATACTTTGTAGAGTCCATCTGGAGGTGTCTGTATTATGAATGTGGTATCGTGTAAGAATACAAACTCAACATCCTGTTTGAATTGGCAATTTGAATTAGTGAATTCTGCCAATTTTATAGGATGTCCTTTGGTAGCTTTCGGGAAGCTTGAAATACTAACTTTGCCACCGTATGGAACTCTTTCTGGTGTATCTAACGCTATAGTGGATATGACATGGAAATTGTCTTGAAATTCTGGTAAAGGTTGTATACAATATAACCGTTTTGACTGTCCTGGTTTGGTAAAAAAGTATACGTAAAAGGACCTTTGCCCATACTCATCCAATTCTTCGAGATAGTTGTAGGTATTGGGATATATGCTGACATACTCAGCAATTTTCACATTTCGCAAATAAGTTTGCATATTTTTGGGGAAAAGTCTAATAAATTGGTCGATGGCTTGTAGTGCAATTAGGTTTGCTGTAACAGGCAAGTATTGAACAAACAAGTCCACGAGAACACCTGGGTCTTTAACTTCATTTTCAACTGGTTGCAAACTATCCATAACAGACTGAAACACTTCCGAATAATCGGTGTCGTCTTGAATTCCCCATTGGTTTTTGAGTTTTTCAAGGAGTTGAAGTCTTTTTTTAGCATATTGCCTGCGAACACGTTCAGGTATGGTAGTGTTTTCTTCTGTATTTTCTGTATCTCCTGATTGAAATTGCTTCGCGAACGCGAGGTATCTCATCTGGGACCTTGTCGTCATCGATGACGCGCTTGGTTGTTCCTCTGTTGTTTCGTTTGTTTGTATGGTATTTTCTTGAGTAGATTGTCTTGAATTGTTGGACAATTGGTTTGCAATTGGAGAAGACTGTAAAACTTGTCCTGTTGTGTCTGGTACAACTGTATCTGTTGTTTCGTTTGTTTGTATGGTATTTTCTTGAGTAGATTGTCTTGAATTGTTGGACAATTGGTTTGCAATTGGAGAAGACTGTAAAACTTGTCCTGTTGTGTCTGGTACAACTGTATCTGTTGTTTCGTTTGTTTGTATGGTATTTTCTTGAGTAGAATGTCTTGAATTGTTGGACAATTTGTTTGCAATTGTATGAGGAAGTTGCTTTGGTATTATAGGAGGTTGTAAGGGTTTTGAGAATGGTGAGACATAAGTTGTAGGAACTTTAACTGCAGAGGTAGTCGACGAATTGTTTGCAATTGTATGAGGAAGTTGCTTTGGTATTATAGGAGGTTGTAAGGGTTTTGAGAATGGTGAGACATAAGTTGTAGGAACTTTAACTGCAGAGGTAGTCGACGAATTGTTTGCAATTGTATGAGGAAGTTGCTTTGGTATTATAGGAGGTTGTAAGGGTTTTGAGAATGGTGAGACATAAGTTGTAGGAACTTTAACTGCAGAGGTAGTCGACGAATTGTTTGCGACACTTTTTCTTCCTTCCATTAGACAAAAATAAACTGTTTTTTTCGGACCACTCATAGAAAAGTTTGAGATGAACCGTTTTCGTCAACGGTAACCCCCTCTATTTTTTTATTTTATTTAAAAGTTACCGTTGGAAAACCGTTCTATCTCAAATATTGAATGAACTATAAACGTTTTTTGTTTTCTATATATACTTTTTTGTCCAACGGTAAAACTTTTTGCACAACGGTTTTTGAGAGTCGTCGCCGTTGACCGAGTAGTTTTTTGTGCTGAACAAAAAGTGTCATATAACATCTGTCAAAAACCGCTTTTTAACTTCACTTAAAATGCCACGTAAGCTACGTAAGAATATACGTAAGAGGAAGAGAGCATTGAAACATCCAATAGTAAAACTGACACCACAACAACAGTTGCAACAACAAATGATGAATGACCCCACTATGTTGCAACAAATGTCAAGCAACCCTATGCTTTTAAACCGAGTTCTTGGTGCACAGAGTGGAGGTTTAAGAGCGGCACTTTTAGCGAAAATGGCAGGCTATGGTGGAGCTGCAGACGGAACAGCCTATAACCCTCAAAGTCAAATGAATTTGAGTTCACTCAAAAATCAAATATCAGATGTCAAAAAGTCAAACATAGACATACAGAAGCAAATAAGTGAAAACGAAAAGAAACTAGAATATGACAGACACACAAAGAAACTCAATGAGTTAAACGTAGAGAAAAAGAAGAAAGAAGAACAACTGAAAGAACTAAGTACAGAGGAATATGCGAAAAAAGTGTCAGAAAAAGCAGCAGAAGTAGCAAAAATGGAACAAGATGTCATAAATTTGAAAAACCATACTACTCAATATAAAATACTGAAAGATGAAGAGATAAAACAAAAAGCCCTGAAGACATATATGGATAGCGATGAGTATAAAAAAGAAGTTGAAGCAAATGTAAAGGCAGAAAAACTTTTACAGTTGCAAAACCAAACCGTACAGTATGAAAACTTAGCACAAGAAAGTAAAAATAACGACGCGGCTATGCAAAAGGCAATGAAAAGCGCAGAATATATAAAAGCTAACAATGACTGGTTAGATGCCCAAGCCAACGCTAAAGCAGCCCAACTCATAGGGTCAATAAGGACAAAAATACAAGCGGATGAAGACAGTTCAAATGAAGCTTTAACAAATGCTGACTTTAAGAACGCTTTCGAAGCTCTTCATAGTAAGGTGAAACAAGTGAACGACTTCTCATCTGGAAAGAAACTGAAGTCTGAAGGTTTCGACAAAGAGTTAAAAGAAGTAGCACAAAATATGACGAAAATAACAGATGCAGCAACGAGACAGGCAGTTCAAAGTGCCTATGACGCCGTTAGAGCAACTGTTGTGAAAGTCAAGAAAAAGAGTTACAACAGACCAAAACAGACCTAGTAAATGCTTTCTTAAGAACGAAAAGTCAGGTAGGACATTACGCTGCAGATGGAACATATGTGCCAGCTGGTGGAACTTATATACCACCAAACCCTCCAAGAGAAGCACCTGCACCAGGACTACCTAAAACATTTACATCGTCACATGGACACAGACACAGGCATGCACCAAAACCAACACAACAACCAGCACAACAACCAACAGTTCAAAACCCTGCACAACAACCACCTCCACAACCAGCACAACAACCAGCACAGCAACCAACAGTTCAAAACCCTGCACAACAACAACCACAAACAGAGCAAGGACATAAAAGAAGTAGAGAACAAGGAAACCAAGAATTCTTAAAAATGCTTAAAGAAGAGTGTGGTTTCCCAGATACTGTTGACTTTAGTGACAGATATAAAGAAGCTATTGGAAAGTTCAAGGATGGAAATACTGACCCGAACCTATTTAGCTTTATGGCTCAGCACCAAAACGGATATAATCTCAAACCTGGAAAATACAAGCTCGCTAAGGGATATGATTTAATAGCATATCATCCAAATGACATGATGAATTTACTCCGAGATATTTGATGTCAGAGCTAAATGACAATTCAACTTTCGTCATGAAACGCGTAAAAAATAGAGACGGAACGAAAGAACAAAAGCTTATGAATGCGGATGACGTAGATTTGTTGAAAACGGTCTCGGAATATATGAAATGCCAGCAGATGAGGTACAAGAAACTCCACAGGAAGAAGTTCAGATACAACCAGACATGGAAGAAATAGTTCAGCAACAACAGCTAGAAGAGCCTGAAGGAAACGAACAAGTCACTCCTTTGGAAACTAACTTCACAGAACTAGATGAAGATTTGGAACAGCCGAAAAATCTTGACCCTCAACAAGAGTATGCGGAGAATATGGAATATTTCCAAGAGTCTAAAAAAAATTCGGCTGACATAGTAGAAGAATATCGAAAAATGTTTGCCGACATACAAAAGACTCCAACATCAGATGAAAATATTCGCATAGAATGGAAGACTGAAAGAAAATGTACACAAATACAACAACCCTTTTTACTTACGAGCATTTAACGTTCAATCTTCGGATGAACTCGGTGAAATAAAAGGTTAAATTTCAAGAAAACATATAGAAATGAAACATTGTTTAAAGTTCATTCAGAACCTAACCAAGATGGAAACAAACCTACTTTTGTTTCTGCAGACGATGGAACTACAATGAGATGGGGTCATAAAGCTAATCCAGATAGGTGGTTCATAAACTTACAACCACAATTCCAAGAAGTTGTAGACGCAATGGAAGTCAATGGTGAACCAGATATAGCTGGTATTTTCAGCGCGGCTTTAATGCCATTGAAAGATATGAAACATGCAGATATTTTGGACCAGTATGAAATGAACATGGCTGATGGAAATATAACACCTGACGTTCTAGAACATTTATCTCAAAGAACTACACAGAACCATAGAGATGGTATATTTGGTGAAGAGTTTAGAAAGAAAGTTAGGGAGAGGAAGGAAGAGAACCTATTGTACATGACCTTGCAAACGAAAGTTTACAAAATGTCATAAAAACTTACTTTGCAGACAATGAACCGAGAAGGGATGAATATTTAAGAAAACTCAAATGGACAGTACCAAATGAAATGTTAGTATTGAAAAACATGTTCCTTGACAAAATAAAACCAACTACAGAAATAAACGACGCAAGACTGAAAGATTGGGTAAAAGCTTTCCCATTCACAAAAGATATATTGGTAACATGGAAAGAAAACCAGAATGGCTACAAAAACATATATTTGGAAACGAGCATATTCCATATGGACAGGCACTGTTTGAAGAGCTTGAACCGAAACTCAGGAAAGAGTCATGCAAACAATACGCGAAGACTCAAATACAGACTATGACAAACTCTTTCTAGGATATAGGTTACCTGAGATGGGCGACCAGAGCCAAAAGGCAAAAAGGACATGGGAAATTTGCAACATACTAGATGAACATAATGCAAAGATGCAACAACTTCAAGCAGAGGGCAATGAAGGAAAAAGAAGAGTTAAAAACTCAGTCAGGAAGAAAGTAAAGCTTGGTCGAGTGGGTTCTATTATGACATATAAATCCAACTATTCTATATTTTTACTCATATGAAATGTACGCCGCTCAGAATATAACGCCAACAGTTTTGGATGCTATGAATGGAAATGTTTCCGAATGGTATAACGAATGCGACAATGCCATTAGAAGGTCAGAAATAGTTCCTGGAACTTACGAATATACAACTGCTGTTTCTTATGGAAACGTAGGTGAGTTTGGAGAAGGTTCTTCAACAACAGTAGATATTGCTTGCGACAGGTTTCATATTATTTCTATTGACAACTCATTCTTATACGTGGAACAAGACATTGAAATAAAACCTTCTGCCAAGTTGTCTGACAAGAAAGGTTGCAATGGAATTTTCTATGTCGGATACCAATATGCTCCAGAAGTTTTCATGGGATATAAGATATATTCTAACTCTGACTTAGTTCAAACAGTAACATGGGCAAACTATGAATGGTTCGCTTTGAGAAACTCAGTACAACCACAAGCTAGAGAACAAACAGACCAGTATGCAACTATTGAGAAAATAAGAAGACTTGACCCTAACGTTCCAGGAGTTTATGTTAACCTTTCTGGTTCAAAACTGCTGCCACTAAAGTAAAACTGAAACTTAGAGTTCCTTTGTCATCTTTCCTCATCTTCAGGTTTTTAAGATACTTGCCAAACTGGGCAGGAAAAATTTCTATCGAACTTACTCCAAGCAAAAATAACTTAGTCATTGCACCAACACAAGACCCATTCACTTACTGTAGCTGAACTGGGAGCCAAGTCTTCGACTTTTGCAAAGACAAAGTTGACTTAGACTTTGGTTTCTCAAACCTCAACACTGAAGTAAACTATTATTTCAATGCTGCTGGAACTGCTTGGGACCCAGTTAAGTTCACATGCGAAAAGTTTGAATGCAAGAGAATAGAAAGCAGACTTGCAGTCTATATGTTGGACCCAGATATTTCAAATGCTTTAGCTGCCAAATATATTGCAGTTCCACTTATGTTCCCTATACACCAAATATCTGTCAAAGACTTTGCAGGTGAAGTTGGAAACCAAAGTGCTGACCCAGGTGCAAGAACAGATATTGCTTTAACAACTGCAATGAAACATGCAGATACTATGTTTGTACTGTTCAGACGAACTATAAATGACTATTCTTGTTTACAACCCTGGTATTAAATATCATATAAACATAGATGGCAAATATTATCCAAGAGAAGAATATTCTACAGTTGAGGATATGAGGTCATACAACTTGACATTAGATGCTATGAACTTTAACAACAACTTCACAACAACCATTAACCCTGAAATGCAAAGTTCTATTATGCCATATGTGAAAGTATGGACCATACAGGAGCTCAAAAACTCAATATACAAATGGAGACCGTTCAAACTTTTGGCTTGGCATTCCATTTGCTGACTCAGAAGACTTTATGGGTGGTATTTCAACTGTTGGTACAGTTCAAATACAATATACTGGTGACAGAGACGGTCCAGATGAATTGAAAGCAAAGAAGTTTACAAAACCAATAGCACTTTTCACGGAAGATGCTCTTTTGAAATTCGTTCGATGAAACCTGCTGGGGCTCCTCAGATTGGTATAACGACAGCTTCCATCGAGCAGATTTTGGCAGCAGGTCAGTAAGTTGTTCTTGAACTGACTTCTCTCCGTCAAATATTGACAGTACGCCAGTTTTGACATAAAATTGATAAACTTACCTTTAGAAATATCTGTAGTTTTGTTGTTATATTTTTGTCTGCTTCAAGAACTTTCACCATTTCAGTTATACCAACTTTCTTTGCTTTATGAAAATATTTTGGTTCAGCAAAGACTGCTATTCTATAACATTTCCATTGTTTGTATAAAGAACTATTCTGTCAATGTATTTGTATTGTTTGTGTGTGTAAACTTTGTTCTGCTTCAATTCGAAGAGATACTCAAATACGTCCATCTTTTATTCTAAGTAAAATGTCATTTCCGAAAAATAGAAGCGTAAGTGTTTCAAAAGGTTTAATGGCGGTGGCAGATGTGAAGTTAAATTCACCAACTCAAACAAACAGTCAAAGTGTTGTTGTCAATGTCAAAGAAAGAGATGTTGAAGTGGGGAAACCATACGAAGACGAAGATGGTATAACAATTGTTCCTGTAAAAGAACAACCAACATATCCTGAAGTTAGCAGAGACTTAAGTTCTGTTGCAGATATTCGAAACGACTACCAACAACTTAAAGACAAACTTAAAACTCAGGAGAAGATTTGTCAAGCTTTGGTATAATGTTAAACTTGGTCGAACACAACCCTGTAAAAGTGAACTCATATGTCATTGCACCTCATGAAGTTTTGAAAGAACTATTGAAACTTTTGACAGAGGCAGACGATATAAACATCAAAGAAATAGAACCCGACATTGCTTGCTGTGGTGTTTCATATAATGTCATTGACAAGATATACGTTATGAAAGGAGGTGAAACGTTGAACTTAAAATATAGTTTCCCAGACGTCATAAAAATATTTGACGACCACAACATTTCATTAAAATTTACTTGCTAAGTAAATGGCAGAAGACATAGTGGTTTATACTATTACGACTAAAAACCCTGAGTCATATAATTCTATAACAACAAACTTACAAAGTCCTCAAGGACGATATTGTAAACTAACTTAAACACAATGACGACTAAAGCCTGTTTTGCTCTTTTGACACCAGAAGACTTTGTTGTTGTGAATGGTAAAAAATACTTCTTTGAAGATACTTACTCAGATATACCACCAACAGGTTTTGTTGACTTATTTAATACTTTAAGGACGGATGTAACATGTGCTGCAACTAGAGCAGGTTTCATTATGTTTGGATGTCCGACTGAGTTTACTATAAACGATATGAGCTATAATACAAAACTTATTTCTGGTTTTTACTACCAACAGTTTCCTATAACAGGAAAAGGGTGTCATACAAGGAATGTCTATTCCATTGACTTTAAGCACACCTATTTTATATATTGTTTCAAACTTAGGTTCAAAGTGCTATTCGAATGTCGACAGAAACTACTATGACCAAAAGATACTCATGCGTATAAACAACACTTTCTCTGCTGGTTTGCCTATTGTTCATTCGAATGCAGAGTTTTCAGCTTTAGTAAACTCAAACACTTTAGCAAACATAAACTTAACCTTAGTTGACGCAAACTTTGTTCCTGTAAAACTTTTATGTCCTATGTATTTGTCAATGACGGCAGAAAGTTTCGAATTGGAAGATGCAACTGGTGAAAGTATTGTATTACAAGAACAACTTCAACAACAAATAGCTCAAGAACAACAAATGCAACAAATGGAACAACAAAGTCAAGAATAAAAAAAAATATTTTTTTTATTTTTATAAAAATGTACAGAATAGATGTTTCAGATTTTTATGACTTCCAAGCATTCAGAAATTGTGTCCATTTAGAGACTATAACAAAGCAGTCGAGAATTTGAAACGTTTAGTCATTTATGTCGACTCTGCCCCAGAATGTTATGTTATGAAAGAATGGGATGTTGTCTTTAACAAACCAAGAGCGACAATAGTTTCAGAACAAGAATGTAGACAGAAACTTAAGAAAATAAAAGTCGTACAAGTTGGATGAAGATGTTAGATGCTTGGGATATCTTATTGTCAAAGTTAGAAGATTTTTCAGTTCGTGGTATAAAGTTCTATACACCTTCTCCAAACTTCTATTCTATCTTCACTGGATATAAATACGAACAAGTAGAATGGAAAGAAATATTATAGAAGCTTGGTTAGACCATGTCAAAGAAATTATATGCAATGGAAACGAAAAGGTTTATGAGTATATCTTATGTTGGTTTGCAAACATCTTACAACATCCAAGTGCTAAAAATGAAACTGCTCTCATTATAATTGGAAAACAAGGAACAGGTAAGAACACTTTCTTTACAGATATCTTATGCAAACTGTTAGAGGGCTATTCGAACCCTAATATGACAAACTTAGAAAACATCTGCGGTAAATTTAACTCTTCAATAGAGAATATGAAACTTATAGTATGTAACGAACTTCAAAGTATAGATACAACAAAGTTTTAAACTCAGATGCTTTGAAGAGTCTTATAACAGACAAAGTTGGAGTTGTTGAAAGAAAATATAAAGACCAAAGAGTTTGTGAAAATGTTGCAAATTCATTATGGTTTCAAACAATGCTGTTCGATGAAGTTAGAAATTCTGACAGAAGATATGTAGTTGTCAGAACGTCAGATTCTCATATGCAAGATACAGAATATTTTGACGACTTAGCAGAAACTTTGACACTGACTTTTACAACCACTTGTTCTCATATTTCATGACATTAGATATTTCTAAGTTCAATCCAAGACAAATTCCACATACCGAAGAAGACAAACATTGTTAGAAGCAAACAAGAGTGTATATGAACTGTTTATAGATGAGACTAACTTTGAGTGTTTAGATGAAAGGTCATTGTACGATGAATATAAACAATATTGTCAAGAATATGGTTAATACAGCGTCTAAACGAACATTCTTGGCAAATGTCAAAAATCTTTTAGACGTTATAACGGCGTATATACAAAGAAAATTTTTATGAGTAAATTTAAAAAAATATTTTTTATCCGATAGAAAAGATGACGAAATCTCAGTAAATAAGTACATGACAGAAGTCAAAGAAGAACTAGACCCATTCGCTTATTTGAATGTTTACTTCTACCATTTTGAAAAGTCTACATTTTGACAAAGTTTGAACATCGAACCAGTTAAGTTTGCTATTGTGACTAAAAATGGTGCGAAATTTTGAAGACTTAGACATAGAAGGTTTGTTAAAGTCAAAGAAAATTTTGACAGAAGGTTCAAACCTTAAAGAAGCAAAGCATACAAACTTGTTATACCTTATGAACCAAAGAAAGACAGACGACTATGAATATTATGAGTCTAAGATAGTTGAAGTTCAAGGTAAATTGGGTAAAAAGATTTTAGAGTCTAAGCCAGTGTTTGCCCCTAAAGAGGAGAGAACATTGACATTGACCCAGAAATGTTCTAAAAATAAAATTTTATTTTTACATGTCAAATTTCTTTTCTCTTCTTGACATTTGTTGCAACATAGTGGGGTCATTCAGCATTTGATTGTTGCAACTGTTTTGTTTGTGGTGTACAGTTCTTACTATTAGATTGTTTCAATCTTCTTCCTCTTTCACGTATATTCCTTACGTAGCTACGTGGCTTTTAAGTGAAGTTTAAAAACAATTTACGAATGAAGAAGTCTTGACAAAACATTATACGATGAACATGACGTTTTCTACGATGTTGAAAAATGTTACGAAAAGCGTGTTAGTCTAACTCTAACGATAAACATTATTTTGGGTATTTACGCTCATACGATGAAATCATGACAAACATATACAATGAAATCATGACAATACATTTACGACAGAAGTACTTGACAAAACATGAAAACATATTATAATTTGTGAAAGCTCCTGGAAGCCCTCCGATAAAAAACTTCTTTATGCTGGGCTAGAAGGCACGAAGTGCCATGAGGCCACCCCAAGAAAAAAAAAACTATTATACCCAATCGAATCCCAGGGCTAGACGCCAACGAAGTGCCTGAAAAGCCCCACTCCCCCTTTTTTTTTTTTTTTTTTTTTTTTTTTAATCTGCAGATAAGTATATATATGTTATATTTGATTCGTGCCCAAAAACTTATCAAAAAAAAAAAAAAAAAAAAAAAAAAAACAAAAAGGTAAGTGGCCTTCCAGGGGCTTGCGCCCCTTCTAGCCCTTAAGAATTTTGCCCAGCCCAAGAGGGACCGAACCCCAGCCGACCCAGCGTCCGTTGACTTTTTTGTAGATGCACTCAATAATAAGTATAGGCCTTTATCCGGACAAGTAGGTCTAGTCCGCGCTAACAGGAAAGTTACGGGCGCTATCCAAGGAGTATACTTTGAGAAGCCTTTTCTCCCTTTTAAAGCAAGATAGGAACGGTTATTTTAGCAAAACTGAACAAACACTTTGAACCGAGTAGTTTTTTTTGTGCTGAACAAAAGTGTCATATAAACATCTGTCAAAAACCGCTTTTTAACTTCACTTAAAATGCCACGTAAGCTACGTAAGAATATACGTAAGAGGAAGAGAGCATTGAAAAACATCCAATAGTAAAACTACACCACAACAACAGTTTGCAAAACAACAAATGCTGAATGACCCCACTATGTTGCAACAAATGTCAAGCAATCCTATGCTTTTAAACCGAGTTGTTGTGCAGCAGAGTGGAGGTTTAAGAGCGGCACTTTTTAGCGAAAATGGCAGGCTATGGTGGAGCTGCAGACGGAACAGCTATATAACCCTCAAAGTCAAATAGAATTTGAGTTCACTCAAAAATCAAATAACAGATGTCAAAAAGTCAAACATAGACATACAGAACAAATAAGTGAAAACGAAAAGAACTAGAATATGAACAGACACACAAAGAAACTCAATGAGTTAACGTAGAAAAAAAGAAAGAAGAACAACTGAAAGAACTAAGTACAGAGGAATATGCGAAAAAGTGTCAGAAAAAAGCAGCAGAAGTAGCAAAAAATGGAAACAAGATGTCAATTTGAAAAACCATACTACTCAATATAATACTGAAAGATGAAGAGATAAAACAAAAAGCCTGAAGACATATATGGATAGCGATGAGTATATAAAAAGAATTGAAGCAAATGTAAGGCAGAAAAACTTTTACAGTTGCAAAACCAAACCGTACAGTATGAAAACTTAGCACAAGAAAGTAAAATAACGACGCGCTATGCAAAAGGCAATGAAAAGCGCAGAATATATAAAAGCTAACATGACTGGTTAGATGCCCAAGCCAACGCTAAAAGCAGCCCAACTCATAGGGTCAATAAGGACAAAAATACAAGCGGATGAAGACAGTTCAATTGAAGCTTTAACATAATGCTGACTTTAAGAACGCTTTCGAAGCTCTTCATAGTAAGGTGAACAAGTGAACGACTTCTCATCTGGAAAGAAACTGAAGTCTGAAGGTTTCGACAAAGAGTTAAAGAAGTAGCACAAAATATGACGAAAATAACAGATGCAGCAACGAGACAGGCAGTTCAAAAGTGCCTATGACGCCGTTAGAGCAACTGTTGTGAAAAGTCAAGAAAAAGAGTTACAACAGAACCAAAACAGACCTAGTAAATGCTTTCTTAAGAACGAAAAGTCAGGTAGGAACATTACGCTGCAGATGGAACATATGTGCCAGCTGGTGGATACTTATATACACCGCAAACCTCCAAGAGAAGCACCTGCACCAGGACTACCTAAAACATTTACATCGTCACATGGACACAGACACAGGCAATGCACCAAAACCAACACACAACCAACAGTTCAAAAACCACTGCACAACAACCAAACAGTTCAAAACCCTGCAACAACAACCACCTCCAAACCAGAGCAAGGACATAAAAGAAGTAGAGAAACAAGGAAACCAAGAATTCCTTAAAAATGCTTAAAAGAAGAGTGTGGTTTCCCAGATACTGTTGATTTAGTGACAGATATAAAGAAGCTATTGGAAAAGTTCAAGGATGGAAATACTGACCCGAACCTATTTAGCTTTATGGTCAGCACCAAACGGATATAATTCAAACCTGGAAAATACAAGCTCGCTAAGGGATATGATTTAATAGCATATCATCCAAATGACATGGAGAATTTACTCCGAGATATTTGATGTCAGAGCTAAATGACAATTCAACTCTTCGTCATGAAACCGTAAAAAAATAGAGACGGAACGAAAGAACAAAAGCTTATGAATGCGGATGACGTAGATAGGGAATGTTGAAAAACGGTCTCGGAATATATGAAATGCCAGCAGATGAGGTACAAGAAACTCCACAGGAAGAAGTTCAGATACAACCAGACATGAAGAAATAGTTCAGCAACAACAGCTAGAAGCCTGAAGGAAACGAACAAGTCCTTCCTTTGGAAACTAACTTCACAGAACTAGATGAAGATTTGAAACAGCACCGAAAAATCTTGACCCTCAACAAGACATGAGGAGAATAGGAATATTTCCAAGAGTCTAAAAAAATTCGGCTGACATAGTAGAAAGAATATCGAAAATGTTTTGCCGACATACAAGACTCCAACATCAGATGAAAATATTATTCAGCATAGAATGGAAGCACTGAAAGAACAATGTACACAAATACAACAACCTTTTTACTTACGAGCATTTAACGTTCAACATTCGATGAACTCGGTGAAGATAAAAGGTTAAATTTCAAGAAACATAATAGAAATGAAACATTGTTTAAAAGTTCATTCAGAACCTAGACCAAGATGGAAACATAACTACTTTTGTTTCTGCAGACGATGGAACTACAATGAGATGGGTCATAAAGCTAACCCGGATAGGTGGTTCATAAACTTACAAACCCCAATTCCAAGAAGTTGGTAGACGCAATGGAAGTCAATGGTGAACCAGATATAGCTGGTATTTCAAGCGCGGCTTTAATGCCATTGAAAGATATGAAACATGCAGATATTTTGGACCAGTAAGAAATGAACATGGCTGATGGAAATATAACACCTGACGTTCTAGAACATTTATCTCAAAGAACTAACACAGAACCATAGAGATGGTTATTTTGGTGAAGAGTTTAGAAAGAAAGTTAGGAGAGCGAAAGGAAGAGAACCTATTGTACATGACCTTGCAAACGAAAGTTTACAAAATGTCATAAAACATTACTTTTGCAGACAATGAACCGGAGAGGGATGAATATTTAAGAAAACTCAAATGGACAGTACCAAATGAAAATGTTAGTTTTGAAAAAACATGTTCCTTGACAAATAAAACCAACTACAGAAATAACGACGCAAGACTGAAATATGGTAAAAGCTTTCCCATTCACAAAAGATATGTATTGGTAACATGGAAGAAAACCAGAATGTACAAAACATATATTTGGAAACGAGCCTATTCCATATGGACAGGCACTGTTGAAGAGCTTGAACGAAACTCAGGACAGAGTCATGCAAACAATACGCGAAGACCTAAATACAAACTATGAACAATCTTTCTAGGATATAGGTTACCTGAGATGGGCGACCAGAGCCAAAAGGCAAAAAGGACATGGAAATTTGCAACATAACTAGATGAACATAATGCAAAAGATGCACAACTTCAAGCAGAGGGCAATGAAGGAAAAAGAAGAGTTAAAAACTCAGTCAGGAAGAAAGTAAAGCTTGGTACGTGGGTTCTATTATGATATATAAATCCACTATTCTATATTTTTACCCATATGAAATGTACCCGCTCAGAATATAACGCAACAGTTTTTGGATGCCATGAAGGAAATGTTTCCGAATGGTATAAACGAATGCGACAATGCCATTAGAAAGGTCAAGAAATAGTTCCTGGAACTTACGAATATACAACTGGCTGTTCTTATGGAAACGTAGGTGAGTTTGGAGAAGTTTCTTAACAACAGTAGATATTGCTTCGACAGGTTTCAATATTTTCTATTGACAACTCCTTCTTAACGTGGGAACAAGAACATTGAAATAAAACCTTCTGCCAAGTTGTCTGACAAGAAAGGTTGCAATGGAATTTCTATGTCGGATACCAATATGCTCCAGAAGTTTTCATGGGATATAAAGATATATTCTAACTCTGACTTAGTTAAACAGTAACATGGGCAAACTATGAATGGTTCGCTTTGAGAAACTCAGTACAACCACAAGCTAGAGAACAAACAGACCAGTATGCAATATTGAGAAAAATAAAAGAACTTGACCCTAACGTTCCAGGAGTTTATGTTAAACCTTTCTGGTTCAGATGGAAATGCTGCCACTAAAGTAAAACTGAAACTTAGAGTTCCTTTGTCATCTTTCCTCATCTTCAGGTTTTAAGATACTTGCCAAACTGGGCAGGAAATATTCTATTGAACTTTCCCAAGCAAAAAATAACTTAGTCATTGCACCAACACAAGACCATTCAGCATTCTGTAGCTGAAGATAGTGGGAACAAATGTTCATTCGCGAACTTTTGCAAAGACAAAGTGACTTAGACTTTGGTTTCTCAAACTCAACAATGAAGTAAACTATTATTTCAATGCTGCTGAACTGCTTGGGGACCCAGTTAAGTTCAATCTCGAAAATTTGAATGCAAGAGAATAGAAAGCAGACTTGCAGTCTATATGTTGGACCAGATATTTCAAATGCTTTAGCTGCCAAATATATTGCAGTTCCACTTATGTTCCTATACACCAAATATCTGTCAAAGACTTTTGCAGGTGAAGTTGGAAACCAAAGTGCTGACCCAGGTGCAAGAACAGATAATTGCTTTAACAACTGCAATGAAACATGCAGATACTATGTTTTGTACTGTTCAGGACGAACTATAAATGACTATTCTTTTTCTCAACCCCTGGTATTAATATCATATAAACATAGATGGCAAATATTATCCAAGAGAAGAATATTCTACAGTTGAGGATATGAGGTCATACAACTTGACATTAGATGCTATGAACTTTAAACAACAACTTCACAAACAACCATTAACCCTGAAATGCAAAGTTCTATTATGCCATATGTGAAAGTATGGACCAATACAGGAGCTCAAAACACTCAATATACAAATGGAGACCGTTCAAACTTTTGGCTTGGCATTCATTTGCTGACTCAGAAGACTTTATGGGTGGTATTCTCAACTGTTGGTAACAGTTCAAATACAATATACTGGTGACAGAGACGGTCCAAATGAATTGAAAGCAAAGAAGTTTACAAAAACCAATAGCACTTTCACGGAAGATGCTCTTTTTTGAAAATTCGTTCGATGAAACCTGCTGGGGCTCCTCAGATTGGTATAAGACGAAGCTTCCATCGAGCAGATTTTGGAGCAGGTCAGTAAGTTGTTTTGAACTGACTTCTCTCCGTCAAATATTGACAGTACGCCAGTTTTGACATATAATTGTAAGATAAACTTTCCTTTAGAAATATCTGTAAGTTTTGTTGTTATATTTGTTGTCGTTCAAGAACTTTCACCATTTCAGTTATACCAACTTTCTTTGCTTAATGAAATATTTTGGTTCAGCAAAGACTGCTATTCTATAACATTTTACCATTGTTTGTATAAAGAACTATTCTGTCAATGTATTTGTATTGTTTGTGTGTGTAAACTTTGTTCTGCTTTCAATTCGAAGAGATACTCGAATACGTCCATCTTTTTATTCTAAGTAAAATGTCATTTCCGAAAAATAGAAGCGTAAGTGTTTTCAAAAGGTTTAATGGCGGTGGCAGATGTGAAGTTAAAATTCACCAACTCAAACAAACAGTCAAAGTGTTATTGTCAATGTCAAAGAAAGAGATGTTTGAATGGGGAAACCAATACGAAGACCAAGATGGTATAACAATTGTTCCTGTAAAAGAAACAACCAACATATCCTGAAGTTAGCAGAGACTTAAGTTCTGTTGCAGATATTCGAAACGACTACACAACTGTAAAGAACACTTAAAATCAGGAGAAGATTTGTCAGCTTTGGGTATAATGTTAAACTTGGTTGAGCACAACCCTGTAAAAGTGAACTCATATATGTCATTGCACCTCATGAAGTTTTGAAAGACTATTGAAACTTTTGACAGAGGCAGACGATATAAAACATCAAAGAAAATAGAACCCGACATTGCTTGCTGTGGTGTTTCATATAATGTCATTGACAAGATATACGTTATGAAGGAAGGTGAAACGTTGAACTTAAAATATAGTTTCCCAGACGTCATAAAAATATTTGACGACCACAACATTTCATTAAAATTTATTGCTAGTAAATGGCAGAAGACCATAGTGGTTTATACTATTACGACTAAAAACCCTGAGGTCATATAATTCTAATAAACAACAAACCTAACTGTCTTTCTAAACTCTTCACCAAATATACCATCTTTATGGTTCTGTGTAGTTTCTTTGAGATAAATGTTTTAGAACGTCAGTGTTATATTTCCATCAGCCATGTTCATTTCATTACTGGTCCAAATATCTGCATGTTTCATATCTTTCAATGGCATTAAAGCCGCGCTTAAATACCAGCTATATCTGGTTCACCATTCAATTCCATTGCGTCTACAACTTCTTGGAATTGTGGTTGTAAGTTTATGAACCACCTATCTGGATTAGCTTTATGACCCCATCTCATTGTAGTTCCATCGTCTGCAGAAACAAAAGTAGGTTTGTTTCCATCTTGGTTAGGTTCTGAATGAACTTTAAAATGTTTCATTTCTATATGTTTTCTTGAAATTTAACCTTTTATCTTCACCGAGTTCATCCGAAGATTGAACGTTAAATGCTCGTAAGTAAAAAGGGTTGTTGTATTTGTGTACATTTTTTTTCAGTTCTTCCATTTCTATGCTGGATATTTTCATCTGATGTTGGAGTCTTTTGTATGTCGGCAAACATTTTTTCGATATTCTTCTACTATGTCAGCCGAATTTTTTTAGACTCTTGGAAATATTCCATATTCTCCGCATACTCTTGTTGAGGGTCAAGATTTTCGGCTGTTCCAAATCTTCTTCTAGTTCTGTGAAGTTAGTTTCCAAAGGAAGGACTTGTTCGTTTCCTTCAGGCTCTTCTAGCTGTTGTTGCTGAAACTATTTCTTCCATGTCTGTTGTATCTGAACTTCTTCCTGTGGAGTTTCTTGTACCTCATCTGCTGGCATTTCATATATTCCGAGACCGTTTTCAACAATTTCCCTATCTACGTCATCCGCATTCATAAGCTTTTGTTCTTTCGTTCCGTCTCTATTTTTTACGCGTTTCATGACGAAAGTTGAATTGTCATTTAGCTCTGACATCAAATATCTCGGAGTAAATTCATCCATGTCATTTGGATGATATGCTATTAAATCATATCCCTTAGCGAGCTTGTATTTTCCAGGTTTGAGATTATATCCGTTTTGGTGCTGAGCCATAAAGCTAAATAGGTTCGGGTCAGTATTTCCATCCTTGAACTTTCTAATAGCTTCTTTATATCTGTCACTAAAGTCAATACTATCTGGGAAACCACACTCTTCTTTAAGCATTTTTAAGAATTCTTGGTTTCCTTGTTCTCTACTTCTTTTATGTCCTTGCTCTGTTTGTGGTTGTTGTTGTGCAGGGTTTTGAACTGTTGGTTGCTGTGCTGGTTGTTGTGCAGTGTTTTGAACTGTTGGTTGTTGTGCTGGATTTTGAACTGTTGGTTGCTGTGCTGGATTTTGAACTGTTGGTTGTTGTGTTGGTTTTGGTGCATGCCTGTGTCTGTGTCCATGTGACGATGTAAATGTTTTAGGTAGTCCTGGTGCAGGTGCTTCTCTTGGAGGGTTTGGTGGTATATAAGTTCCCAGCTGGCACATATGTTCCATCTGCAGCATAATGTCCTACCTGACTTTTCGTTTTTAAGAAAGCATTTACTAGGTCTGTTTTGGTCTGTTGTAACTCTTTTTCTTGACTTTTCACAACAGTTGCTCTAACGGCGTCATAGGCACTTTGAACTGCCTGTCTCGTTGCTGCATCTGTTATTTTCGTCATATTTTGTGCTACTTCTTTTAACTCTTTGTCGAAACCTTCAGACTTCAGTTTCTTTCCAGATGAGAAGTCGTTCACTTGTTTCACCTTACTATGAAGAGCTTCGAAGGCGTTTCTTAAAGTCAGCATTTGTTAAAGCTTCATTTGAACTGTCTTCATCCGCTTGTATTTTTTGTCCTTATTGACCCTATGAGTTGGGCTGCTTTAGCGTTGGCTTGGGCATCTAACCAGTCATTGTTAGCTTTTATATATTCTGCGCTTTTCATTGCCTTTTGCATGGCTGCGTCGTTATTTTTACTTTCTTGTGCTAAGTTTTTCATACTGTACGGTTTGGTTTTGCAACTGTAAAAGTTTTTCTGCCTTTACATTTGCTTCAACTTCTTTTTTATACTCATCGCTATCCATATATGTCTTCAGGGCTTTTTGTTTTATCTCTTCATCTTTCAGTATTTTATATTGAGTAGTATGGTTTTTCAAATTTATGACATCTTGTTCCATTTTTGCTACTTCTGTTGCTTTTTCTGACACTTTTTTCGCATATTCCTCTGTACTTAGTTCTTTCAGTTGTTCTTCTTTCTTCTTTTTCTCTACGTTTAACTCATTGAGTTTCTTTGTGTGTCTGTCATATTCTAGTTTCTTTTCGTTTTCACTTATTTGCTTCTGTATGTCTATGTTTTGACTTTTTGACATCTGTTATTTGATTTTTGAGTGAACTCAAATTCATTTGACTTTGAGGGTTATAAGCTGTTCCGTCTGCAGCTCCACCATAGCCTGCCATTTTCGCTAAAAGTGCCGCTCTTAAACCTCCACTCTGTGCACCAAGAACTCGGTTTAAAAGCATAGGATTGCTTGACATTTGTTGCAACATAGTGGGGTCATTCAGCATTTGTTGTTGCAACTGTTGTTGTGGTGTCAGTCTTACTATTGGATGTTTCAATGCTCTCTTCCTCTTACGTATATTCTTACGTAGCTTACGTGGCATTTTAAGTGAAGTTAAAAACATTTACGATGAAGAAGTCTTGACAAAACATTTACGATGAAATCATGAGTTTTCTACGATGTTGAAAAATGTTAGAAAACGTGTTAGATCTAACATTCTAACATAAACATTATTTTTGGGTCATTTACGCTCATTACGATGAAATCATGACAAAACATATACAATGAAATCATGACAAAACATTTACGAAGAAGTCTTGACAAAACATGAAAACATATATAATTTGTGAAAAGCTCCTGGAAGCCCTCCGAATAAAAACTTCATTTATGTGGGCTAGAAGGCACGAAGTGCCTGGAAGGCCACCCCAAGAAAAAAAAAAACTTCATTATACCAATCATCCTCAGGGCTAGAAGGCACGAAGTGCCTGGAAGCCCCACTCCCTTTTTTTTTTTTTTTTTTTTTTTTTAATCTGCAATAATAATTATATGTTATATTTGATCGTGCCAAAAACTTATCAAAAAAAAAAAAAAAAAAAAAAAAAAAAAAAAAAAAAAAAAAAGGTAGTGGGGCTTCCAGGGGGCGCCCCTTTCTAGCCCTAAGAAATTTTGCCCAAGACCCAAGAGGAGGACCGAACCCCAGCCGACCAGCCGTTGACTTTTTTGTAGAGCACTCAAAATAGTATAACTTTATCCGGACAAGTAAGGGTCTATCGTCGCTACAGGAAAAGTTACGGGCGTTCCAAGGAAGTATACTTTGAGAAGCCTTTTCTCCCTTTTAAAACAAGATAGGACGGTTATTTTACAAAACTGACAACACTTTGACCGAGTAGTTTTTTGTGCTGAACAAAAGTGTCATATAAACATCTGTCAAAAGCCGCTTTTTAACTTCACTTAAAATGCCACGTAAGCTACGTAAGAATATACGTAAGAGGAAGAGAGCATTGAAAACATCCAATAGTAAGACTGACACCACAACAACAGTTGCAACAACAAATGCTGAATGACCCCACTATGTTTGCAACAAATGTCAAGCAATCCTATGCTTTTAAACCGAGTTCTTGGTGCACAGAGTGGAGGTTTAAGAGCGGCACTTTTAGCGAAAATGGCAGGCTATGGTGGAGCTGCAGACGGAACAGCCTATAACCCTCAAAGTCAAATGAATTTGAGTTCACTCAAAAATCAATAACAGATGTCAAAAAGTCAAACATAGACATACAGAAGCAAATAAGTGAAAACGAAAAGAAACTAGAATATGACAGACACACAAAGAAACTCAATGAGTTAAACGTAGAGAAAAAGAAGAAAGAAGAACAACTGAAAGAACTAAGTACAGAGGAATATGCGAAAAAAGTGTCAGAAAAAGCAGCAGAAGTAGCAAAAATGGAACAAGATGTTGTAAATTTGAAAAACCATACTACTCAATATAAAGTACTGAAAGATGAAGAAATAAAACAAAAAGCCCTGAAGACATATATGGATAGCGATGAGTATAAAAAAAGAAGTTGAAGCAAATGTAAAGGCAGAAAAACTTTTACAGTTGCAAAACCAACCGTACAGTATGAAAACTTAGCACAAGAAAGTAAAAAATAACGACGCAGCCATGCAAAAGGCAATGAAAAGCGCAAGAATATATAAAAGCTAACAATGACTGGTTAGATGCCCAAGCCAACGCTAAAGCAGCCCAACTCATAGGGTCAATAAGGACAAAAATACAAGCGGATGAAGACAGTTCAAATGAAGCTTTAACAAATGCTGACTTTAAGAAACGCCTTCGAAGCTCTTCATAGTAAGGTGAAACAAGTGAACGACTTCTCATCTGGAAAGAAACTGAAGTCTGAAGGTTTCGACAAAGAGTTTAAAAGAAGTAGCACAAAATATGACGAAAATAACAGATGCAGCAACGAGACAGGCAGTTCAAAGTGCCTATGACGCCGTTAGAGCAACTGTTGTGAAAAGTCAAGAAAAAGAGTTACAACAGACCAAAACAGACCTAGTAAATGCTTTCTTAAGAACGAAAAGTCAGGTAGGACATTACGCTGCAGATGGAACATATGTGCCAGCTGGTGGAACTTATATACCACCAAACCCTCCAAGAGAAGCACCTGCACCAGGACTACCTAACACATTTACATCGTCACATGGACACAGACACAGGCATGCACCAAAACCAACACAACAACCAACAGTTCAAAAACCCTGCACAACAACCAACAGTTCAAAACCCTGCACAACAACCACCTCCACAACCAGAGCAAGGACATAAAAGAAGTAGAGAACAAGGAAACCAAGAATTCTTAAAAATGCTTAAAGAAGAGTGTGGTTTCCCAGATACTGTTGACTTTAGTGACAGATATATAAAGAAGCTATTGGAAAGTTCAAGGATGGAAATACTGACCCGAACCTATTTAGCTTATGGCTCAGCACCAAAACGGATATAATCTCAAACCTGGAAAATACAAGCTCGCTAAGGGATATGATTTAATAGCATATCATCCAAATGACATGGATGAATTTACTCCGAGATATTTGATGTCAGAGCTAAATGACAATTCAACTTTCGTCATGAAACGCGTAAAAAATAGAGACGGAACGAAAGAACAAAAGCTTATGAATGCGGATGACGTAGATAGGGAAATTGTTGAAAACGGTCTCGGAATATATGAAATGCCAGCAGATGAGGTACAAGAAACTCCACAGGAAGAAGTTCAGATACAACCAGACATGGAAGAAATAGTTCAGCAACAAACAGCTAGAAGAGCCTGAAGGAAACGAACAAGTCCTTCCTTTGGAAACTAACTTCACAGAACTAGATGAAGATTTGGAACAGCCGAAAAATCTTGACCCTCAACAAGAGCATGAGGTGAATATGGAATCTTTCCAAGAGTCTAAGAAAGATTCGGCTGACATAGTAGAAGAATATCGAAAAATGTTTGCCGACATACAAAAGACTCCAAATCAGATGAAAATATTCAGCATAGAATGGAAGCACTGAAAGAAAATGTACACAAATACAACAACCCTTTTTACTTACGAGCATTTAACGTTCAATCTTCGGATGAACTCGGTGAAGATAAAAGGTTAAATTTCAAGAAAACATATAGAAATGAAACATTGTTTAAAGTTCATTCAGAACCTAGCCAAGATGGAAACAAACCTACTTTTGTTTCTGCAGACGATGGAACTACAATGAGATGGGGTCATAAAGCTAACCCGGATAGGTGGTTCATAAACTTACAACCACAATTCCAAGAAGTTTGTAGACGCAATGGAAGTCAATGGTGAACCAGATATAGCTGGTATTTTCAGCGCGGCTTTAATGCCATTGAAAGATATGAAACATGCAGATATTTTGGACCAGTATGAAATGAACATGGCTGATGGAAATATAACACCTGACGTTCTAGAACATTTATCTCAAAGAACTACACAGAACCATAGAGATGGTATATTTGGTGAAGAGTTTAGAAAGAAAGTTAGGGAGAGAGAAGGAAGAGAACCTATTGTACATGACCTTGCAAACGAAAGTTTACAAAATGTCATAAAAACTTACTTTGCAGACAATGAACCGAGAGGGGATGAATATTTAAGAAAACTCAAATGGACAGTACCAAATGAAATGTTAGTATTGAAAAACATGTTCCTTGACAAAATAAAACCAACTAAGAAATAAACGACGCAAGACTGAAACATTGGGTAAAAGCTTTCCCATTCACAAAAGATATTGTTGTAACATGGAAAGAAAACCAGAATGGCTACAAAAACATATATTTGGAAACGAGCTTATTCCATATGGACAGGCACTGTTTGAAGAGCTTGAACCGGAAACTCAGGACAGAGTCATGCAAACAATACGCGAAGACTCAAATACAGACTATGACAAACTCTTTCTAGGATATAGGTTACCTGAGATGGGCGACCAGAGCCCAAAGGCAAAAAGGACATGGGAAATTTACAACATACTAGATGAACATAATGCAAAGATGCAACAACTTCAAGCAGAGGGCAATGAAGGAAAAAGAAGAGTTAAAAACTCAGTCAGGAAGAAAGTAAAGCTTGGTCCACGTGGTTCTATTATGACATATAAATCCAACTATTCTATATTTTTACTCATATGAAATGTACGCCGCTCAGAATATAACGCCAACAGTTTTGGGATGCCATGAATGGAAATGTTTCCGAATGGTATAACGAATGCGACAATGCCATTAGAAGGTCAGAAATAGTTCCTGGAACTTACGAATATACAACTGCTGTTCTTATGGAAACGTAGGTGAGTTTGGAGAAGGTTCTTCAACAACAGTAGATATTGCATGCGACAGGTTTCATATTATTTCTATTGACAACTCTTTCTTATACGTGGAACAAGACATTGAAATAAAACCTTCTGCCAAGTTGTCTGACAAGAAAGGTTGCAATGGAATTTTCTATGTCGGATACCAATATGCTCCAGAAGTTTTCATGGGATATAAGATATATTCTAACTCTGACTTAGTTCAAAACAGTAACATGGGCAAACTATGAATGGTTCGCTTTGAGAAACTCAGTACAACCACAAGCTAGAGAACAAACAGACCAGTATGCAACTATTGAGAAAAATAAGAAGACTTGACCCTAACGTTCCAGGAGTTTATGTTAACCTTTCTGGTTCAGATGGAAATGCTGTCACTAAAGTAAAACTGAAACTTAGAGTTCCTTTGTCATCTTTCCTCATCTTCAGGTTTTTAAGATACTTGCCAAACTGGGCAGGAAAAAATTTCTATTGAACTTACTCCAAGCAAAAAAATAACTTAGTCATTGCACCAACACAAGACCCATTCACTCTTACAGAAGTAGTGGGAACAAATAAAACGTCATTCGCCGACTTTTGCAAAGACAAAGTTGACTTAGACTTTGGTTTCTCAAACCTCAACACTGAAGTAAACTATTATTTCAATGCTGCTGGAACTGCTTGGGACCCAGTTAAGTTCACATGCGAAAAATTTGAATGCAAGAGAATAGAAAGCAGACTTGCAGTCTATATGTTGGACCCAGATATTTCAAATGCTTTAGCTGCCAAATATATTGCAGTTCCACTTATGTTCCCTATACACCAAATATCTGTCAAAGACTTTGCAGGTGAAGTTGGAAACCAAAGTGCTGACCCAGGTGCAAGAAACAGATATTGCCTTAACAACTGCAATGAAACATGCAGATACTATGTTTGTACTGTTCAGACGAACTATAAATGACTATTCTTGTTTCTACAACCCCGGTATTAAATATCATATAAACATAGATGGCAAATATTATCCAAGAGAAGAATATTCTACAGTTGAGGATATGAGGTCATACAACTTGACATTAGATGCTATGAACTTTAACAACAACTTCACAACAACCATTAACCCTGAAATGCAAAGTTCTATTATGCCATATGTGAAAGTATGGACTCATACAGGAGCTCAAAAAACTCAATATACAAATGGAGACCGTTCAAACTTTTGGCTTGGCATTCCATTTGCTGACTCAGAAGACTTTATGGGTGGTATTTCAACTGTTGGTACAGTTCAAATACAATATACTGGTGACAGAGACGGTCCAGATGAATTGAAAGCAAAGAAGTTTACAAAACCAATAGCACTTTTCACGGAAGATGCTCTTTTGAAATTCGTTCGATGAAACCTGCTGGGGCTCCTCAGATTGGTATAACGACAGCTTCCATCGAGCAGATTTTGGCAGCAGGTCAGTAAGTTGTTCTTGAACTGACTTCTCTCCGTCAAATATTGACAGTACGCCAGTCTTAACATAGTATTGTATTAAAAACTTTCCTTTAGAAATATCTGTAAGTTTTGTTGTTATATTTTTGTCAACGTCAAGAACTTTCACCATCTCGGTTATACCAACTTTCTTTGCTTTATGAAAATATTTTGGTTCAGCAAAGACTGCTATTCTATAACATTTTCCATTGTTTGTGTAAAGAACTACTCTGTCAATGAACTTGTATTGTTTGTGTGTGTAAACTTTGTTCTGCTTCAATTCGAAGAGATACTCGAATACGTCCATCTTTTTATTCTAAGTAAAATGTCATTTCCGAAAAATAGAAGCGTAAGTGTTTCAAAAGGTTTAATGGCGATGGCAGATGTGAAGTTAAATTCACCAACTCAAACAAACAGTCAAAGTGTTGTTGTCAATGTCAAAGACAGAGATGTTGAAGTGGGGAAACCATACGAAGACGAAGATGGTATAACAATAGTTCCTGTAAAAGAACAACCAACATATCCTGAAGTTAGCAGAGACTTAAGTTCTGTTGCAGATATTCGAAACGACTACATGCAACTGAAAGATAAGCTTAAAACTCAGGAGAAGATTTGTCAAGCTTTAGGTCTAATGTTAAACTTGGTTGAGCACAACCCTGTAAAAGTGAACTCATATGTCATCGCACCTCATGAAATTTTGAAAGAACTATTGAAACTTTTGACAGAGGCAGACGATATAAACATCAAAGAAATAGAACCCGACATTAGTTGCTGTGGTGTTTCATACAATGTCATTGACAAGATATACGTTATGAAAGGAGGTGAAACGTTGAACTTAAAATATAGTTTCCCAGACGTCATAAAAATATTTGACGACCACAACATTTCATTAAAATTTACTTGCTAAGTAAAAATGGCAGAAGACATAGTGGTTTATACTATTACGACTAAAAACCCTGAGTCATATAATTCTATAACAACAAACTTACAAAGTCCTCAAGGACGATATTGTAAACTGACCTTAAACACGATGACGACTAAAGCCTGTTTTGCTCTTTTGACACCAGAAGACTTTGTTGTTGTGAATGGTAAAAAATACTTCTTTGAAGATACTTACTCAGATATACCACCAACAGGTTTTGTTGACTTATTTAATACTTTAAGGACGGATGTAACATGTGCTGCAACTAGAGCAGGTTTCATTATGTTTGGATGTCCGACTGAGTTTAGTATAAACGATATGAGCTATAATACAAAACTTATATCTGGTTTTTACTACCAACAGTTTCCTATAACAGGAAAAGGTGTCATACAAGGAATGTCTGTTCCATTGACTTTAAGTACACCTATTTTATATATTGTTTCAAACTTAGGTTCAAAGTGCTATTCGAATGTCGACAGAAACTACTATGACCAAAAGATACTCATGCGTATAAACAACACTTTCTCTGCTGGTTTGCCTATTGTTCATTCGAATGCAGAGTTTTCAGCTTTAGTAAACTCAAACACTTTAGCAAACATAAACTTAACCTTAGTTGACGCAAACTTTGTTCCTGTAAAACTTTTATGTCCTATGTATTTGTCAATGACGGCAGAAAGTTTCGAATTGGAAGATGCAACTGGTGAAAGTATTGTACTACAAGAACAACTTCAACAACAAATAGCTCAAGAACAACAAATGCAACAAATGGAACAACAAAGTCAAGAATAAAAAAAATATTTTTTTTATTTTTATAAAAATGTACAGAATAGATGTTTCAGATTTTTATGACTTCCAAGCATTCAGAAATATGTGTCCATTTCGAGACTATAACAAAGCAGTCGAGAATTTGAAACGTTTAGTCATTTATGTTGACTCTGCCCCAGAATGTTATGTCATGAAAGAATGGGATGTTGTCTTTAACAAACCAAGAGCAACAATAGTGTCTGAACAAGAATGTAGACAGAAACTTAAGAAAATAAAAGTCGTACAAGTTGGCATGAAGATGTTAGATGCTTGGGATATCTTATTGTCAAAACTTGAAGATTTTTCAGTTCGAGGTATAAAGTTTTATACACCATCTCCAAACTTCTATTCTATCTTCACTGGATATAAATACGAACAAGTAGAATGGAAAGAAAATGTTATAGAAGCTTGGTTAGACCATGTCAAAGAAATTATATGCAATGGAAACGAAAGAGTCTATGAGTATATCTTATGTTGGTTTGCAAACATCTTACAACATCCAAGTGCTAAAAATGAAACTGCTCTCATCATAATTGGAAAACAAGGAACAGGTAAGAACACTTTCTTTACAGATATTTTGTGCAAACTGTTAGAGGGCTATTCGAACCCTAATATGACAAACTTAGAAAACATCTGCGGTAAATTTAACTCTTCAATAGAGAATATGAAACTTATAGTATGTAACGAACTTCAAAGTATAGATACAACAAAAGTTTTGAACTCAGATGCTTTGAAGAGTCTTATAACAGACAAAGTTGGAGTTGTTGAAAGAAAATATAAAGACCAAAGAGTTTGTGAAAATGTTGCAAACTTCGTCATGGTTTCAAACAATGTTGTTCCGATGAAGTTAGAAAGTTCTGACAGAAGATATGTAGTTGTCAGAACGTCAGATTCTCATATGCAAGATACAGAATATTTTGACGCTTGTCAGAAACTTTGACATCTGACTTTTACAACCACTTGTTCTCATATTTCATGACATTAGATATTTCAAAGTTCAATCCAAGACAAATTCCACATACCGAAGAAAGACAAACATTGTTAGAAGCAAACAAGAGTGTTTATGAACTGTTTATAGATGAGACTAACTTTGAGTGTTTAGATGAAAGGTCATTGTACGATGAATATAAACAATATTGCCAAGAGTATGGTTATATGACAGCGTCTAAACGAACATTCTTGGCAAATGTCAAAAATCTTTTAGATGTTCAGAACGGCGTATATACAAAGAAAAATTTTTCTGAGTAAATTTTAAAAAAATATTTTTTTATCCGATAGAAAAGATGGCAAAATTCATCTCAGTAAACAAGTACATGACAGAAGTCAAAGAAGAACTAGACCCATTCGCTTATTTGAATGTTTACTTCTACCATTTTGAAAAGTCTACATTTGACAAAGTTTGGAACATCGAACCAGTTAAGTTTGCTATTGTGACTAAAAATGGTGCGAAATTTGAAGACTTAGACATAGAAGGTTTGTTAGCAGTCAAAGAAAATTTTGACAGAAAGTTCTCAAAACTCGAAGAAGGCAAAGCATACAAACTTGTTATACCTTATGAACCAAAGAAAGCAGACGACTATGAATATTATGAGTCTAAGATAGTTGAAGTTCAAGGTAAATTGGGTAAAAAGATTTTAGAGTCTAAACCAGTGTTTGCTCCTAAAGAGGAAGAGAACATTGACATTGACCCAGAAATGTTCTAAAAATAAAATTTTATTTTTACATGTCAAATTTCTTTTTCTCTGGTTCAGGTTCTTTCTTCTCTTCTTCTACTTTCTTTTCTTTCTTCTCTCTCTTCTTCTTCTTCTCTGGTGGAGTTATGTCAAACTTCTCAGAACCATATTTTTGTAAAAGTCTTTGTCCTTTAATAGCTCTTCTATTCTGTTTTCTATTTCATCTTCAAGAACAGCGCATGTGTCTTCTTTGCATTCTAAGAACTTTTGTTGGACTTCAGCTTTCCAATCGGCGTCATCTCTGTCAACAAGTCTGTCATTGACAAATTTTAAGACTGCTCTGCTTAATGTTTTATGGTTCTTGTCATATTCCCAGAAACAGAACTTTAGAACAAATTCCCCTTTCTTGTTTACACTATGTAAGATTTTATGGTCTACAGATGTTTTGCTGTCGAAAAGTTTGTCTCGAATATAGATAGCGAAATCGCTAGACATTTTCAAAAAGATAAAAATTTTAATTTTTCTAAAAATATGTTAGAAAAAAAGTTTGCTGACATTGACAAGAAATTTGAGAATGTTTTAAACAAGAACAAGAGGAAGTTAGAAAATGCTCAGATAAAGCCTATACATGACAAGTTCTTATTTGCTCAGAATGGTATAACAGGTCTAATCGCACCACCTGGGTCGGGTAAGACTTTCACTTATCTTAAAATGGCTGCACAAACAACAAGAACTAGATGAGAAGAACCCATTCTATGAGTTAGTAGTCATTTGTAGTACTTCTGGTCAATTTGACCAAACCGTCAATTCGTTCAAAGATATTATAAAAAGTCTAAGTTAGTATGTATAAAAGACTCTGAGTTGTTAGATTGGATAAAGAAGTACCAAAGAAGAGTTTTGAAGTACAATGCTATAAATGAGTATGTCAATTCTAAGTTTAAAGACCCAAATGAGGAAATGCAGAGAATATTAGAGAAGAAACACTTCAGAAACAAACAGAAAGAGATAGAATACATTTCGAAGAAATTGCAATCTTACGATTGGAAGACTTACCCTCACAGATGTCTTCTTATCTTAGATGACTTTGCTTCTCATCCTTTGTTAAAGAACAGAGAACAAGATATGTGTCGAATTCTTAAGAAGCTCAGACACTTTAACATCTCAGTTGTCATTTGTGTACAGACAGCAAAGAGTTTAAGTAAGGATGTTAAAAGAATACTTACTGATATCATACTTTTCCCTGGATTGTCCGAAGACGATTTCATGGAACTTATGAAAGAGTCCATGGCAGGTAAGTTTGACAGACATGAACTATGGGAGAAGTACAAAGTCATACAAGACCCTCATACTTCTTTCAGAATTCATATCTACGCGAACAAAGTTCAAATTGTAAAAAGTCAATAAAAATAAATGTTTAGTCTTAGTAAGTCTGTTGTGGTGCTGGGGCTGTCGGTTCTTCTGGCTTTGGAATGGACTCGGTTGGTGGTACGTCGGACATTCGTTTGTGTCTTGTCGGATGGAAGGACTTTTCCTGTCGGAAGGAAGGACTTTTTCTGTCGGAAAGAAAAACTTTTCCTGTCGGAAAGAAAAACTTTTCCTGTCGGAAGGAAAAACTTTTTCTGAAGGTCGACCAAAAAGTTCTCAATTTTCGAAAATTTGAATGGTTTACGGACGAACAACAGAAAAAATTTTTCCTGTTGGAAAGAAAAACTTTTCCTGTTGGAAAGAAAAACTTTTCCTGTTGGAAAGAAAAACTTTTCCTGTTGGAAGGAAGGACTTTTCCTGTTGGAAGGAAGGACTTTTCCTGTTGGAAGGAAGGACTCGGAATGCCAGAAGGATTTGACAAGACAATTTACCTTATAGAGCTACCTGAGCCATCTGAAGTCAAGCTTGAAAAATAAATGGTTCATTTACTCTTCCTCTTTGAAGTTATCGAAATACTCTGTTATCTTTTCCTTCAGTAGCGGTAAATCTTCTTTGAATGTAAGTATTGTACAACCTTTCATATCATAGTGTGTTTGAGGTAACGTATCTTGAACTATCTGTTTAACATCTTCATTCGGTGTCATTGAAATCGGTAAGTTTTCGCGATAGAACCAATTTCTGTCAGATTTGTAAATCTTAGCAAGGTCGTAAAAGCTTTTGTTGTTTCTTCTGACTAAACGCAACATAACCATATCTCTGTCTTCTTCATTTTCCATCTCTTCAGTGTAAATCATATACTTATAGTTCTTTTCCTTTCCTTTTGGTACCGAACGTGGTATTCTTTTCTGTATGTTTTTGTCTTTTGCTTCAATGACTTCATCTTTTGCTTGAAGTTTCTTTTCCATCTCTTCACGTTCTTGTCTATGAATTTCGTCAAGAAGTCTGTAAATATACCAAGCATAACGAGGCGAAGCCCACATTGCAACAGCATTTACAAGAAGTCTATGAACATACCAACCTCTCAAACCAGGAGCCAAATTTTTACGATTTTCATGTGTTTTATGCAAGGCCGAGAATTCTCGGTCTAGAGAAATTTCACTCAAAAGTTCTTGTGTGCTTTGGTTTTTGAACCAGTCGTCTGCGTGTTTAGTATCTGGAGCAAAAACATGCTGTCAAAATACTTTGCATTTGGTACATGTCATCTTTGACTGAACGAATGAGACGTAACTGTTTGTTAAACTGAACCCACTCGTATTCTTCACTTATGGCTTCATGAACGATAGCAGTTGTTGTGTTCTCTGTTGTTGACATTTCTGTTCTTACATACAAAATAAAAAATAAAATAAAAATAAAATTAGCGTTATTTTCTATCTTGTATAAAAGACCAAAAATAAACGCTTTACATGTATTTTTCAGCAACTTCGTCAAATACTTTTATAGCTTTGTCGATCTCATCTACTTCAAACGTTTCTTTACCTCTCGTGGGAGCACCATACATTTTCTCAAACTTTTCAAGTAGTTCTGTTTCAGCAGCTCTCATATCGTTAACAAACGCAACCTTGACTCTATTGACTATACTGTCATATCTTTGAGTTATATTAAATGTTCTTCCTATCTTATATCTCTTTGTATTGAAGTCCTTCGGTTTCTGAACGATGTAAAGTAAGCCTTCACTGCAACGTTCCGTATCGAATGAACCATATGTTATGAAATTATATCCAACAACTGGGTCAATCCAGAACAAAACTACTGGTATAAGACTTTTGTCGATGAGATATGCTCTTGTTCCATAGAATCTTACCGATATCATAAGCTCAGGATTTTTTGTCAAAATTTTCTGAGTTGAAGCATTTTTAACCCAGTCGTGTGCTTTCTTTCCTTCAGATAGTGTTAAAATGTCTGACAAAGAATATTTTTTGTATTTCTTTGAGTATCTTACGTTTAAATCACCTATTCTAACCACTTTGGTCTCATTGTCTATCCTTTTAACTGTTTCAAACTCAGTGCTTGTCATTTCCTGTTCTTACATACAAAATAAAAAAATAAAAAAAATAAAAACTAACTTTTTTTTCTATCTTGTATAAAAGATATGATTTCATAGAGTTTTTTTACGAAGTGTCAAAGTTCACTTCGTCAAAAAAATACAGTTATATCATGAAATTTGGTCATTTTTTCACTGTTTTCATGTGTTTTAGGCGACTACGTTTTCTTACGTACTCGCAATTTTTCATGATTTTCATGAGTTTTTTCACTGTTTTCATAGAGTTTTGGCGACCCCTGTAAAAGTCGGGGTCGCATTTTTTCACGATTTTCATAGAGTTTTTTCACGATTTTCATGTGTTTTAGGCGTCCCTCGGTTTTCCGAGGGTCGCATTTTTTCACGATTTTCATAGAGTTTTTTTACGATTTTCGTACGGAATCTCTACCCTCGGTTTTCCGAGGGTAGCAAACATATGAGGAAATTCATGAAATTTGGTCATTTTTTCACTGTTTTCATAGAGTTTTTTTACGAAGAGTAAAAGTTCACTTCGTCAAAAAAATACAGTTATATCATGAAATTTGGTCATTTTTTCACGATTTCAGGGATTTTTTTTACGAAGTGTAAAAGTTCTCTTCGTCAAAAAAATACAGTTATATCATGAAATTTGGTCATTTTTTTCAGCAAAAATATATTTTAGGTGGAACCAGGTCCCTCGGTCAACTAACATCTTTTTGAAAATAGTGACAACATGACATTTTGACAACAACACAGGAAAAAGACTTCTTCGTAAATGTTTTGTCAAGATTTCTTCGTAAATGTTTTGTCAAGACTTCTTCGTATATGTTTTGTCAAGACTTCTTCGTAAATGTTTTGTCAAGACTTCTTCGTATATGTTTTGTCAAGACTTCTTCGTAAATGTTTTGTCAAGACTTCTTCGTATATGTTTTGTCAAGACTTCTTCGTAAATGTTTTGTCAAGACTTCTTCGTAAATGAGCGTAAATCAGACAAAAATATATTTTAGGGTAGAAGGTTAGATCTAACCTGTCTTCTACCCTCTTTTCTACCCCAGTTATTTTATAAGCGTTTTACATGGTAAACATTGTGAATTCGTGAAATTCTAAACAGTTTTGTAGCTTCTATTTCTTCACGAAGGATATCGAATGTTTTCACAATGCCGAAAGTTTCTTTATATTTCTTCTTGACATCTGAAAGAAGGAAATCGTCAGCTGTTGGATAGTTTTTGTTTAGAAATGTCAACATGTCCATTTTATCTTCTGCTGGTTTCTCTGCCTCCCTCTTTAAGTCAGCATAGTCGTTTCGCATACGTTCTATCTCTTTGACGGAGTAGTTATATTTCCTCATTGCTGCTTTACATTTAGAACATTGTGGGTTCATTTTTTGCGTTATATTCTGAAACCTTACCTGCTAGTATGACTAAGGCGTCAATTGCTCTCTTTAACTCAAAAGTTGCTGGTTTTATCTGTTCATTCCATATCTTACCTCTTCTATCTTTATCTCTTATCTGCCATACACATTTTGCAACTAACGAAACAAAGTTGTCGTAGGTCTTAAACTCCCCAGATTTGTATATGTCAGAGATGTTCTTATATACCATATCGCAATCTTTGTCCATGACTTTGTGGTTGCAATGAAATCCAAGAAACTCATAGTTAACCTTTCGTATGAACTTCTTTATTTCTACTGAGTCAGTTGCTTTGACTTCTATTTCATCGAATTCTGGAATAGTAAGCTTTTGTTGTTGGATTTCAGGAAGTTTAGGTAGATGGTCAATAATATCCTGCATTTCATAAAGATACTGTTCATTTGTTTCATCCTGTGCGGTACAGTTTAAATTAGATGTTAAAAGTTCTTGCTTTATCTTCTGGATTTCTGTTTCGAAAGTATATGAAGAAGGAATGAAGCTTTTCATCTCTACTAACATTGAAGTTGGGTTCATGACTAACGAGTTTGGTGCTGTTGTTGCTAACATGTTCTTACAATAAAAATAAAAAATATTTTTTTAAAAAAACCAACTTTATTTTTTATTTCGGGAAAACTCATGAGGTTAGAAAACATGTACGAAGAAGTCTTGACAAAACATTTACGATGAAATCATGACAAAACATTTACGATGAAATTCATGAAAATTCAAGAGGGTAGAAAAGAGGGTAGAAGACAGGTTAGATCTAACCATCTACCCTAAAATATATTTTTGTCGAAATAAAATGGTTCATTTACTCACAATATTTTTGTACAAAACGACCCCAAACTTTTAACTTCTTTTCTGCAGCTTCTAATGTTATCTTAGCGAGTTCATATTCTCTAAATTCTCTCTTTAAATCTTCTTGTTCCCATTGGTCTAGTTCGTATGGAGAATCTCTATAACCAGAACATATCTCACGTTCATGTTCTATTTGTTTTTCATGCATTTTTCTAACTTCTTCTTCGAACAAAGGTTTTGCATTCTCTACTGTATCTTCAAGTTCTTCTTCATCTAATTTCTCATGAACTTTCTTGTCTATGAAGTCCAGAATTTTTCCAACTGCTATACAATTTTTGGAGAAGCCCACATTGCTATATAGTTTACGAGTCTTGGGTCTACATACATTCCTCTAACCTGTTTGATTTCATCCGGAATTCCTGCATGAATTTTATATAAAAAGCAACCCGCGGAATTCCGCGGGTTGGTATATTCTTCACAAAATGCCGTATAATACTCTTCCCAGGACTTATTTTCCAACAACCTTCTAAAGTCTTTCCTAAACTGCTGACACATCTTTGTTGCATTTATATAACCATCCTTGTCTCTACGTAAGACTTCAATACCGTTGTAAGTGCCTTTTGTGAATGTTTCGCCATTAGATTTGTTCGTGAACGTTTTTGCTTCGACTGACATTTCTGTTCTTACAATAAAAATAAAAAAATATTTTTTGGTGGGACGTCGGACATTCGTTTGTGGCTTAACCGTCGGACATTCGTTTGTGGCTTAACCGTCGGACCACAACGATAAAAATCTCATTTTAACTCACTTTTTCTATCTTAAGGAAATTCATGAAAATTCACCTGTTGAATTTTGTATAAAAAGCACCCCGCGGAATTCCGCGGGTTGGTATATTCTTCACAAAATGCTTGTTTTGAGGTCGAGCCATTTTTGGCTCCACCTCTTTTTTCAATACTTTTTCAGCACTTTTCCGTAGTTGTATATGAAAGACAATTCGAGATAAAAGTCGTAGTATAATGGTATAATATGCTGCACACCGTTTGTTGTGAACCAAACTTGAAAGTCAGAGAAACTGTTACTAGGTGGTTCGTAGAATTTAGAAGCAAAGTCATAAAAGTCCTTACCGATACACAGAAAACTGTTGTTGCTTGAACTGAAACTTGCATGACACATAACATTTTGAGGGTCAAACACGTTTCTATAAACTGTCAAATCTGTAAGCACCGGATGAAATTTCTTCATCTGAAATTGTCCTACCAGTATTTGTAAAGATATAGTCTAACGGTTTTGTATCTGCTACTTTTGTTCTTTGTTTTTCAACCTGAAGCATTTAATATATGTAAAAATATACTGTTTTAAAAACGTTTTAAAATGGTATGCCATATAGCTTCTTGAATTTGTTAAGATGTATTTGAACGTATTTTCCATCTGTATCTCTAGCGTTTACATGAGCATAGCCCGCCTTAGTAAAACATACTTGTAATTTCCTATAGTTTACGCCGGTATAAAAGTAGAAAGAGTCTTGTTCTTCGCTATAGTAGTAAAACTCAAACGTATGCTCGCCATAGTCTGTAATTTCAATTGCTTCATCTTCTAGTTCGTCGACAAATTCGAATACAATATCTCGAAATTTGCCTATGTTCTTATTGTTTTCAGAACAAGTGACCCAACGCAAGTTTTCAAGTCTATTGTCGTTTCTTATATGGTTTATATGGTCTACAAAAGGTAAATTGTTAGGGTTCGGTATAAAATGAGTTGCAATGACAACATGTTTAAAATAGTTTTTTCCACTCATCTTCATATTAGCATATCCGTCATTTCGCTCCCATCCGCTTAAAACTCTTTTTGTCTTTTTGTTTCTGACTTCAAATGACTCACAACAGTGAATTTCATATTCTCATCTAACAAACAAGTTTCCCAACGGTCTGTTCCAACAAACTCAGCGTACATTTCAAATAAAATAAAAAAATATTTTTTTTGAAAAATGTTTTTTCCTTTACTTAACATAACCACCAGCTACCAGAAGTCTTTGACGCCAACCCATACCAGCTAATGAAGGTTGACTTGGTTTAGTCTGGAGACTAAACTTTGGTTTTGGTTTATCTTCAGTTTTTGGCTCACCTTCTTCTATTGGTTTTTCGTCACTTTTCGGTTCCTCTGACTTTACCTCACTTGCTGGAACAGTTGTGTCGTCAACATCTTCGTAAATATCATATGCCATTTGTTTTTGTTTTCCTTTCAACTTTTTGTGTTTGTTGTAAAGTTTAGAATATTTCGACTCTAAGTCAATGAGATGTTCTATAATGAACTGTTGGTCGGTGAAGTATACCTTCCCATCTGTTGTCTCGAAAGCTCCTTCAGACTTCAATATTTTATTTGTGAGAGTCTGTTTCTTTTTTGAGATACTAGCCGTTCCATTTCTATGAAAAGTGACTTTGTAGTTAGGGTTTGTATTTCCAGACCTGGCACTTTCTATTATTGAATTTTTTTCTTCATCTGTAAGTTCTTTGACAGGTTTTGACAATGGTTCTGAACTTTTTGTTTGTGGTGTCAAATCTACCGTTTCAACTTCTTCCGTCATTTCATCTCAGTAAAAAATTTAATTTGGTTTGTTTTCAACTGGTTGTTTAGGTTTTTTAAGTCGGTCTAAAACTTCTTGAGGTATAGGAAGAACTTGACAAACACGTGGTTGTGTAACTGCTGGAAGCCGACAAATCCATCTTGAGCCCATTTGTCTCAATGCTGTATTGTTCATTTCATCTCAGTAAAAAAATTTACATTCCCCACGTTTGAGGCGGTTGCGGTTGGTTGTTGTTTACCCACTGTTGTGCATGGTTATATCCTCTGTTAAAGAATCTTTCACCTTGGTCCATGTAGTGTCCTGCTTGGTTATAGTAGTCATTTGCTTTGTTATAGTAGTTTCCTGCTTGTCTTCCTACATTGTCCATCCATCCTTGAACTTTTCCTCTTGTTTCAGGATTTGGAATAAGATTTGCTGCATCTCGTGCTACATCCCAACCTTTCTGTACAGTTTGTATAATAGGTTGTGCTTTCTCTTTAAGTATACCTAATGTACTCAAAATCTTCCTTCCAATTCCAAATGCACCTCTGGCTATTGTTCCCACTGCGGGCAAAAATCTGGATGCAACTCCTGCTAATGCGCCAAATAAACCCATTTCTTATGGGTTAAAAAATGACGAATCCGAACAAGGACCCCTATGTTTCTAAAGCAACAAAGAAAGCACTCATGGTAAAAATCTTTAGTTCAACACCAAATGCTTGGTTTATGGATATCTTGGAAAACATTCCGAGAGTTAGAACAGATGGACCACCATACTGGCTAATATTTGTCGGTCAAAACACAAGATACTGTGAAGCCATACCATTACAGTCCAAAAATATTTTAGATGTGAAAACTGCTTTGACAATATTCGTTGACAAATACCATCCAACAAAACTGACATCTGACTGTGAACGTTCTTTCAAATCAGACGATGTAAAAAACTATCTGCGTTCAAAAAATGTAAACCAATATTTCATTGTCGACCAAAACCATTCTGCTCTTGGTGTCATTGACAGTTGTATAAAAATCTTAAGAGACTTAAACCAACCACAAGGTGGTGAGGTAGATGAAATGTCATATGACGACAAGTATAGACACTTCTCCATGGCAAAGATGAGACAAGTTTTAAATATTTACAATACCCGTAAACAAAAAGGTTTGGGAAACCACTCCCCTGAAGAAATGAAAAACAACCCCGACTTAGAGAAAGACTATATATTTAATAGTTTAGTCAAAAGAGACAAACAAGAAAGAATGCCAGGCTTCAAACTTAAGAAAGGTGACAAAGTAAAAATAGAAATACCTAAACGCGACCCATATGAAAATACTATTGACTATGACAACAATGGGAACTCGACAGGTACTCACATTCGTGTTCGTAAAAATAGAAGAAAGTATACAAGAGAATATTATGAAGTTTTAGGCAAACATGGCAAAATGTACAGACTGCAAGCAGAAGATAAAACTACTATTGTCAGACCTCGTTTCAAACTTGTCAAAGTTCAAGGTGGTATACTTTCAAAGACAGTTCCTAACAAATATAAGACAACTCCTGACGAATATGCTAAAGAAGTTGAAAATGACGACTAAGCAATTCTATACCATGCGTAAACTGTCATGTAAGGTGGCATGTAGTCTTTACTTTGTCCGTTGTTTGTGTATACCCTGAAACGAAATGTGTATGGTTTCCTTCTCCCTGAGTGTCACTCCAGTAACAATTTATAGCAAACTTAACGTCGTCTTTAACATCATATCCTTTACCTTTTGTCATTCCTGACCAATCCCAATATCTATGCTTATGCCAACCTGCTTGAGATGTACTTAAATCTATGTAGTGACTGTGTGCAGGTAAATTTTCACCTGAATCGTTTTTACTTCCACCTGTTTCCTTTGAAGAGTTTGCACAATACAAAAACCTGTCGACTATTTGAGTCCAAGTTCCAAAACCAAGTACTACTTCTGGTCTGGTAGAGTTCATTGACGTATAAATAGAGCCTATAGGATATAATGTTTGAAGTATTTCTGTCTTTAATGTTTGAAGCTCTGTTTTGTCTGCTTTTTTATATAACTTTTCTTCAAGTTCATTTACGTCAGAGATGCTATGTCTATGATATTTTTGTGGGTATGTTCCTTCTGTCCATGTGAAATATACTCTTTTGTTGCATCTACATATCCTTTTATCCATGTCGAGTCTGCTTTTGTATTCCTTAACTCTGTAACACCTTTCTCAAGCTCTTTCAACTGTTGTCCATCTTCCATTAAACCTCTGGTATGACTTGAAACCGTTTGTGCCAACATATCTACAGTTTCTTTGTCGGCTTTAAGGTCTAACACCCTGAAACCCATCCTGTATCAGCTTTCGTTTTAAAATCTTCGATGTCCGTTCATTATACCATTCAACCCTTTCTTTAATTTCATTGTCTTTTTCATCCACATATTCCTTATCTGCCTTCTTCACTAACGCACTAGCCACACATTCTAACTCATCGTTAACATATGTTTTATCTGCTTTCTTTTCAACATCCTCTTTTGTTGCATATGTTGCATCTGCTCTGTCATGTTCTTCTTGAACTTTTTCAATGACATATTCTTTGTCAGCTTTGTTGTCAACATCTGCTTTCAAAAGAAGTTCATCTATAGGCTTCTCGTTTAAAGTTCCTTTTGTTGGATTATACAAACAGTATGGTTCTTACTGTCTTGAAACAGAAACTCGTCTGTCAATGGGTTTATCGTCAGTTTTAAATTTCCTTCTTTCAATGACTCAGATATCTTAGAATAGTTTGAAAAGTTTGTTGTGTTCTTATTTAGAGCTTGTATAATGAGTTGTCGGTTGTGTTGTATTTCTCTCATAGACGCTGTTTCATTTGACATTTTTATTCTAGATAAAATATGCTTTCAATAGAAAAAGAAAATTCTAGAGTTGCTACAACTAAACCATTAGATGAACTTTTTACTAACGTAGGTCAAAAGTTTGAGACAGAGACCGTAAAGCATGAAGGCTATCGTTTTGACTACCCATTGAGATGGCTAAGAGACCCATCCGTCACAAAAGCTGTTGGCTTTCGTAGAATGAAGTTCATTTCAGAAGCCATACATGGTTTCCCATTTACGGTCGCTTTTGAAATTCGATACTATAACAAAGAAAAACATACGTATGAGAAATTTGAACAGGGAAAACTTTTACAAGTGAATTTGCTTGTAAACTTAGAAACAACTCTTCAAGCTTTTCAAGAAAAAATAAACGATATCTATCTCGAATATGCAAAACAGTACAACATTGACGAAGGAGAGTACCATCTCGATATTTTATATGACAGGAAAAATGCAACTGTTAAAATCAATAGAATAGAAGACCTTGGAGAAGACGTTTATATTTCTACAAAATATAACAACTTGGCATGGTATAGATTTTTGAGGATGTTAAATCAGCCTGCAGAATATCCAGTACACCCGAACTTTTATGAAGTCGAAAACCCTAATGGAACATATGAAAATGTTTTCGACTCAGATGCTATTATCGTTCATGCTTCATTTTCTGGTGCACAAAACTCTTTTTTATGCTTGGCAAATGACTTTTACGAAAAACCTACAAAGCTATATGAACCACCGAGTGGAAGTATTTCAGACTTTCAAGTATGGTTTACAACAGATGGAAGAAAGAGAATAGTTCCATTATACCATGCGTTTTACTTAGAACTTAGTCTCATATACAACTACTATCGAACGGTAAAAATATAATTTTAATACGGTTGAGGTGTTGGATTTGGTTGCCAACTTGACTGTGGTGCAGGTTCAGGCTGTTGTATAACAGGAGCTTGTTCTTCTGGTTCAGGGTCTTTAGGTATAATACCAACGAACTGACCTACTCTTTTACCAATATTTTTGACTCCGTTCCATACTCCTCTTCCGATAGATTTTATTCCATTCCATATACCTCTTCCAACATTTCGAAAGAAGTTTCCTATCTTACTGAAGAAACCCATTTTACTATATGTAAAAATCTAATGTCCACCTAGTCTCTTACGTTTCCTTCTGAGTTCCATAGCATTCTTTAACTGGAGCTCATACATTCTATTTCTCCTCTGGTAGAAAACATACTCTGGGTCAACTCCTGTGTTCGCGTCATCTGCATAGAGTTGTTTATATCCCACTTCGGGGTTTGTATAAAACTCTTTCCATCTCATATTTGCATACCATGGTGGCAAACCTAACGCAGCGTCATTTGACATGGCAGTTTGCATTTGTACATCTGTTGGCACTTGACCATAGTTTGCCATTGCAGTTTGTATTCTAACTTCATTTGGAATATTCTCTGGGTTTGGTTGTCCAGGTTGCTGTGCATTCGCTAAGTTCTGTGCGTCCATTTAATATTAGATAAAAATATCTCTTACGAGTACATATACTGAACATTTGCAGGCATCGGTTCATCTTCATATTCTCTGTACTTTTCTGCCACGTCAAATAAGTAAATGACACAATGGAAAAAACCTAAAACAAGTAGTCCTATTTCAAACCACATTTACTTACCAATAAAATTTCTTTGTTATGACACTTTCTCCGGTTTATAGGACCTCTCTCATATTCTATCTTGTCATATCTAAACTCATAGTCATGTATGTCCTCTAACCATCTCATAACGGTTTCCAAACCACTTTTATCGGATGTAAAGTAAAAGCATGGATGGTTATGTAAAACGTCTAAAGTTTCTAAAGAGTCTCTCAAAGTCCAGTCTACTTGGTATTGAAAATCCCATGTGTTATAGAACGGCGGGTCCACTATAAAGAAAACATTTTCCTTGTCTTTATATTTTTCATACAACTCTGTCCAATGACATCTCACAAACTCTATACCCTCAATATATTTTTCTATGTTCTCTTTGAAAACATTTGTATAGTTAAGATATAAAACTTTTGACATAAGTGTTCAATGTCATGAACTCTATATGCACCACTATATAATAGTCTAGCAGATATACTATCCCAGTCAATATACTCTGCCTTTTTCAAAACCTCTCTGACAGTATTTTTCTTATCTAATGGTATACGTTCCATCTTACCTATAGGTATCTTTTCTTTTAACTCTTTCAATATTTTGTTTGTGTCTGGTATATGTTTGAGACGGTTCATATAGTTGTCGAAGTCATTGCATATAATCTTTGAGTCAGGAAATATTGTATGGCACAAATGAGATATATAGAAACTTCCACCGAACAAGTCTACAAATGTTAGACCATTCGGTAGTTTCTTAAGTTCTCTCAATAGAATATCTTTACATCTACTCTTATTTCCAAAGAAGGGTAACGGTGGTTTTGTAAAATTCATTTTATATATATAATAAAAATGTTTTTTCCTGAAAAGTGACAGAAAAGTGACGGGGGGCTAGAGGGCACGAAGTGCCTGGAAGCCCCACTACCTTTTTTTTTTTTTTTTTTTTTTTTTTTCCCATGAGAAAGCTCTTAACGAGAGAGAATATTATTAGTACCAAGGAAAATAATTGATAATATTCCACTTCAGACAAGAAAAACAATATCCTTATTTGGTATATTAAGACTAATATTTTATATGTTTAGTCAATCTTTAATTTTTGTTTCAACTCTTCAATTCTAGTGATTTTATCGAGAATATTTACATATATATGCGAAAAAGTTTAACAATTACCATAATATTCAATATATTGATATATATTTTTTATAAATTTGGTAATTTGATAAACAAAATTAATGTTATATCACCTTCGGCGTATAGGAATTAAATTTAATTCCTCATAATCCCTGACTATGAAGAATAATGTTGAATGAAAAGCAAGAATGCAGGAATTATTATGTCTACAAAAAAAAAAAAAAAAAAAAAAAAAAAAAAAGGTAGTGGGGCTTCCAGGGGCTGCGCCCCTTCTAGCCCCGAAGATGTTTAGTATAAATGAAGTTTTTATTCGGAAAATTGTTAGTCTTCTTGGTCGAAAACATTATATAATGTTTTCATGTTTTGTCAAGACTTCTTCGTAAATGTTTTGTCAAGACTTCTTCGTAAATGTTTTGTCAAGACTTCTTCGTAAATGTTTTGTCAAGACTTCTTCGTAAATGTTTTGTCAAGACTTCTTCTTCGTAAATGTTTTGTCAAGACTTCTTCGTAAATGTTTTGTCAAGACTTCTTCGTAAATGTTTTGTCAAGACTTCTTCGTAAATGTTTTGTCAAGACTTCTTCTTCGTAAATGTTTTGTCAAGACTTCTTCGTAAAATCAGACAAAAATAATGTTTAGGTGAAGAGGTGAGATTTCACCTGTTTTTCACCTAATTTTTCACCTCGTGAATTTTCATGAATTTTACACCAAAAATAATGTTTAGGTGAAGAGGTGAGATTTCACCTGTTTTTTCACCTAATTTTTCACCCTCTTGAATTTTCATGAAATTTACACCAAAAATAATGTTTAGGTGAAGAGGTGAGATTTCACCTGTTTTTTCACCTAATTTTTCACCCTCTTGAATTTTCATGAAATTTACACCAAAAATATACTACTAGGGTCATTTACGAAGAAATCTCAACAAAGTCTTTACGATGAAATCTTGACAAAGTCTTTACGAAGAAATCTCAACAAAGTCTTTACGAAGAAATCTCAACAAAACATAGACAAGAAAGTTCATGAGAAATTAGATGAAGAAGTCTTAACAAAGTCTTACGAAGAAATTCATGAAAATTCAAGAGGGTGAAAAAAAGAGGTGAAAAAAGAGGTGAATCTCACCTCTTCACCTAAAATATATTTTTGGGTCATTTACACTCATTTACGAAGAAATCTCAACAAAGTCTTTACGAAGAAATCTCAACAAAGTCTTTACGAAGAAGTCACAATAAAACATCTGTCACTTTTCAGGAAAAAACATTTTTTATTATATATATAAAATGAATTTTACAAAACCACCGTTACCCTTCTTTGGAAATAAGAGTAGATGTAAAGATATTATATTGAGAGAACTTAAGAAACTACCGAATGGTCTAACATTTGTAGATTTGTTCGGTGGAAGTTTCTATATATCTCATTTGTGCCATACTGTATTTCCTGACTCAAAGATTATATGCAATGACTTCGACAACTATATGAACCGTCTCAAACATATACCAGACACAAACAAAATATTGAAAGAGTTGAAAGAAAAGATACCTATAGGTAAGATGGAACGTATACCATTAGATAAGAAAAATACTGTCAGAGAGGTTTTGAAAAAGGCAGAGTATATTGACTGGGATAGTATATCTGCTAGACTATTATATAGTGGTGCTATAAGAGTTCATGACATTGAAACACTTATGTCAAAAGTTTTATATCTTAACTATACAAATGTTTTCAAAGAAACATAGAAAAAATATATTGAGGGTATAGAGTTTGTGAGATGTCATTGGACAGAGTTGTATGAAAAATATAAAGACAAGGAAAATGTTTTCTTTATAGTGGACCCGCCGTTCTATAACACATGGGATTTTCAATACCAAGTAGACTGGACTTTGAGAGACTCTTTAGAAACTTTAGACGTTTTACATAACCATCCATGCTTTTACTTTACATCCGATAAAAGTGGTTTGGAAAGTGTCATGAGATGGTTAGAGGAACATACATGACTATGAGTTTAGATACGATAAGATAGAATATGAGAGAGGTCCTATAAACTGGAGAAAGTGTCATAACAAAGAAATTTTACTAGTAAGTAAATGTGGTTTGAAATAGGACTACTTGTTTTAGGTTTTTTCCATTGTGTCATTTACTTATTTGACGTGGCAGAAAGATATAGAGAATATGAAGATGAACCAATGCCTGCAAATGTTCAGTATATGTACTCGTAAGAGATATTTTTATCTAATATTAAATGGACGCACAGAACTTAGCGAATGCACAGCAACCTGGACAACCAAACCCAGAGAATATTCCAAATGAAGTTAGAATACAAACTGCAATGGCAAACTATGGTCAAGTGCCAACAGATGTACAAATGCAAACTGCCATGTCAAATGACGCTGCGTTAGGTTTGCCACCATGGTATGCAAATATGAGATGGAAAGAGTTTTATACAAACCCTGAAGTGGGATATAAACAACTCTATGCAGATGACGCGAACACAGGAGTTGACCCAGAGTATGTTTTCTACCAGAGGAGAAATAGAATGTATGAGCTCCAGTTAAAGAATGCAATGGAACTCAGAAGGAAACGTAAGAGACTAGGCGGACATTAGATTTTTACAATATAGTAAATGGGTTTCTTTGGAAGAATAGGAAACTTCTTTCGAAATGTTGGAAGAGGTATATGGAATGGAATAAAATCTGTCGGAAGAGGAATTTGGAACGGAGTCAAAAATATTGGTAAAAGAGTAGGTCAGTTTGTTGGTATTATACCTAAAGACCCTGAACCAGAAGAACAAGCTCCTGTTATACAACAGCCTGAACCTGCACCGCAGTCTAGTTGGCAACCAAATCCAACACTCACCGTATTAAAATTATATTTTTACCGTTCGATAGTAGTTGTATATGAAACTAAGTTCTAAGTAAAACGCATGGTATAATGGAACTATTCTCTTTCTTTCCATCTGTTGTAAACCATACTTGAAAGTCTGAAATACTTCCACTCGGTGGTTCATATAGCTTTGTAGGTTTTTCGTAAAAGTCATTTGCCAAGCATAAAAAAGAGTTTGTGCACCAGAAAATGAAGCATGAACTATAATAGCATCTGAGTCGAAAACATCTTTAAAATAAATATGGTTCATCTCTTGCATATCGACTGTAAATATTTGCTAAAGGAAGTTCGACTTTCTGATTTAACATTCTTTGCAAATAATACCATGACATTGCAGTGAATTCTGTATATATTTGTTCGTCTTTCTTTGGATTGTCTTCGTAGATTTGAAATGACACTTGTGAATTTTGTTTGTCATATACAATTCTCACATAAAGTGTGCTCTCGGTATTTGCATATTCATCAGCATATTTTGCATAACATGAATTTATTTTATCTTCTATATTTTTTAACGCAGTCTGTAGAGAAGATGAAAGGTCAACTTGTATTAGCTCAATTTCTTCCCACATTTTTCGTTTCCCTTCAGATATATAATCTATATGAAACCTTACAATAAATGGAAAACTTTTATCTTCTACAGACACAAACTTCATTCTACGAAAGCCAATAGCTTTTTGACAGATGGGTCTCTTAGCCATCTTAATGGGTAGTCAAAACGATAGCCTTCATGCTTTACGGTCTCTGTCTCAAACTTTTGACCGACATTAGTAAAAAGTTCATCTAATGGTTTAGTTGTAGCAACTCTTGAATTTTCTTTTTCTATTGGAAGCATATTTTATCTAGAATAAAAATGTCGAAAGAAACAGCGTCTATGAGAAAATAAAACACAACCGACAACTCATTTTGCAAGCTCTAAATAAGAACACAACAAACTTTTCAAACTATTCTAAGATATCTGAGTCATTGAAAGAAGGAAACTTAAAACTGACGATAAACCCAATGACAGACGAGTTTCTGTTTCAAGACAGTAAGAACCATACTGTCTGTGTAAATCCAAAAAAAGGAACTTTAAACGAGAAGCCTATAAAAGAACTTCTTTTGAAAGCAGATATTGACAACAAGCTGACAAAGAGTATGTCATTGAAAAAGTTCAAGAAGAACATGACAGAGCAGATGCAACATATGCAACAAAAAACATACTCATCCTGAACTAGCGGACAAAACATATGTTGACAATAAAATGTCAAGTGAAGTGACAAGAGCTGACAAAGAATATTCTAAAAAGACTCATACACATACCATTGCAAATATTACAAACTTACAAGAAACCTTAAACAGGAAAAGTGACGTTGGACATACACATTCTATATCTGAAATAACAGACTTAAACGTTAGCCTTGAAAAGAAAGCTGACAAAACATATGTCAACAGTGAGTTAGAGGAGAAAGTAGATAAGGACTTATGGCTAGTGCGTTAGTGAAGAAGGCAAATAAGGAATATGTGGATTGAAAAGATGAAGAAATTTAAAAAAATGGTTGAATGGTACCATGAACGGACATCGAAGATTTTAGAAGGTAAAGCCAATACAGGGTGGGTTTCAGGATGTTTAGACCTTAAAGCGGATAAGAACCATACACATACCATTGCAAATATTACAAACTTACAAGAAAACTTAAACAGTAAAAGTGACGTTGGACATACACATACCATTGCAAATATTACAAACTTACAAGAAACCTTAAACAGTAAAAGTGACGTTGGACATACACATAACTTCTTCTCAACTGTTGGTATAGAAAGTATTTTAGGAACGATTGAAAAAACTGTGGGGTGGATTATATTTTAAACCTCCTAACTTTCCAGAAGGTTTAACATCGGATAAAGACATTAAATGTAGAAATGTCTATGTCATGGAGGATGAAAACAAAGTTAAATTCACTGCTCAAGATTTATATGATAAAAAAGCTGACAAAACAGAGCTTCAAACGTTAAAGACAGAAATACTTCAAACACTATATCCTATAGGTTCTATTTACACGTCAATGAACTCTACCAAACCAGAAGTAGTACTTGGTTTTGGAACTTGGACTCAAATAGTCGACAGGTTTTGTATTGTGCAAACTCTTCAAAGGAAACAGGCGGAAGTAAAACGATTTCAGGTGCAAATTTACCTGCGCACAGTCACTACATAAATTTAAGTACATCTGAAGCAGGTTTGCATAGTCATAGATTTTGGGATTGGTCAGGAAATGACAAAGGGTAAAGGATATGATGTTAAGAGGACGTTAAGTTTGCCTATAAATTGTTACTGGAGTAACACTGAGGTAGGAGGAAGCCATACACATCGCGTTCAGGGTTACGCAAACAACGGGACAAAGTAAAGACTACATGCCACCTTACATGACAGTTTACGCATGTATAGAATTGCTTAGTCGTCATTTTTCAACTTCTTTTAGCATATTCGTCAGGAGTTGTCTTATATTTGTTAGGAACTGTCTTTGAAAGTATACCACCTTGAACTTTGACAAGTTTGAAACGAGGTCTGACAATAGTAGTTTTATCTTCTGCTTGCAGTCTGTACATTTTGCCATGTTTGCCTAAAATTCTTCATAATATTCTCTTGTATACTTTCTTCTATTTTACGAAACACGAAAGGTGAGTACCTGTCGAGTTCCCATTGTTGTCATAGTCAATAGTATTTTCATATGGGTCGCGTTTTAGGTATTTCTATTTTTACTTTTGTCACTTTCTTAAGTTTGAAGCCTGGCATTCTTTCTTGTTTGTCTCTTTTGATAAAACTATTAAATATATAGTCTTTCTCTAAGTCGGGTTGTTTTTCATTTCTTCGGGGGAGTGGTTTCCCAAACCTTTTTGTTTACGCTATTGTAAATATTTAAAACTTGTCTCATCTTTGCCTGGAGAAGTGTCTATATTTGTCGTCATATGACATTTCATCTACCTCACCACCTTGTGGTTGGTTTAGTCTCTTAAGATTTTTATACAACTGTCAATGACACCAAGAGCAGAATGGTTTTGGTCGACAATGAAATATTGGTTTACATTTTTTGAACGCAGATAGTTTTTAATATCGTCTGATTGAAAGAACTTTCACAGTCAGATGTCAGTTTTTGTTGGATGGTATTTGTCAACGAATATTGTCAAAGCAGTTTTCACATCTAAAAATATTTTTGGACTGTAATGGTATGGCTTCACAGTATCTTGTGTTTTGACCGACAAATATTAACCAGTATGGTGGTCCATCTTCTCTATACCTCGGAATGTTTTCCAAGATATCCATAAACAAGCATTTGGTGTTGAACTAAAGATTTTTATCATGAGTGCTTTCTTTGTCGCTTTAGAAACATAGGGTCTTGTTTGGATTCGTCATTTTTACCCTGTAAGAAATGGGTTTATTTGGCGCATTAGCAGGAGTTGCATCCAGATTTTTGCCCGCAGTGGGAACAATAGCCAGAGGTTTTTGGAGTTGGAAGGAAGATTTTGAGTACATTAGGTATACTGAAAGAGAAAGCACAACCTATTATACAAACTGTACAGAAAGGTTGGGATGTAGCACGAGATGCAACAAATCTTATTCCAAATCCTGAAACAAGAGGAAAAGTTCAAGGATGGATGGACAATGTAGGAAGAGAAGCAGGAAACTATTATAACAAAGCAATGACTACTATAACCAAGCAGGGACACTACATGGACCAAGGTGAAAGATTCTTTAAACAGAGGATATAACCATGCACAACAATGGGTAAACAATAACCAACACAACCGCCTCAAACGTGGGGAATGTAAATTTTTTACTGAGATGAATGAACAATACAGCATTGAGACAAATGGGTTCAAGATGGATTTGTCGGCTTCCAGCAGTTACACAACCACGTGTTTGTCAAGTTCTTCCTATACCTCAGGAAGTTTTAGACCGACTTAAAAAACCTAAACAACCAGTTGAAAACAAAACAAACTAAAATTTTTACTGAGATGAAATGACCGAAGAAGTTGAAACGGTAGATTTGACACCAACAAACAAAAAGTTCAGAACCATTGTCAAAACCTGTCAAAGAACTTACAGATGAAGAAAAATTCAATAATAGAAAGTGCCAGGTCTGGAAATACAAACCCTAACTACAAAGTCACTTTTCATAGAAATGGAACGGCAGTATCTCAAAAAGAAACAGACTCTCACAAATAAATATTGAAGTCGGAAGGAATTTTCGAGACAACGATGGGAAGGTATTCTTCACTGACCAACAGTTCATTATAGAACATCTCATTGACTTAGAGTCGAAATATTCTAAACTTTACAACAACACAAAAAGTTGAAAGGAAAACAAAACAATGGCATATGATATTTATGAAGATGTTGACGACACAACTGTTCCTGCAAGTGAAGTAAAGTCAGAGGAACCGAAAAGTGACGAAAGACCGATAGAAGAAGAAAAACCAAAAACTGAAGATAAACCAAAACCAAAGTTTAGTTTCCAAACTAAACCAAGTCAACCTTCATTAGCTGGTATGGGTTGGCGTCAAAGACTTATGGTAGCTGGTGGTTATGTTAAGTAAAGTAAAACAGTATTTTTTTCAAAAAAATATTTTTTTTATTTTATTTGAAATGTACGCTGAGTCTGTCGGAAAGGACCATTGGGAAACTTGTTTGTTAGATGAGAAATATGAAATTCACTGTTGTGAGTCATTTGAAGTCAGAAACAAAAAGACAAAAAGAGTTTTAAGCGAATGTGAGCGAAATGACGGATATGCTAGGATGAGGATTGGTGGGAAATGCTATTTTAAACATATTGTCATTGCAACTCATTTTATACCGAACCCTAACAATTTACCTTTTGTAGACCATATAAACCATATAAGAAACGACAATAGACTTGAAAACTTACGCTGGGTCACTTGTTCTGAAAACAATAAGAACAGAGGCAAATTTGGAGATATAGTATTCGAATTTGTCGACGAACTAGAAGATGAAGCAATTGAAATTACAGACTATGGTAAGCATACGTTTGAGTTTTACTACTATAGCGAAGAACAAGACTCTTTCTACTTTTATACCGGCGTAAACTATAGAAAATTACAAGTATATTTTACTAAGGATGGCTATGCTTATGTAAACGCTAGAGATACAGATGGAAAATACGTTCGAATACTTCTTAACAAATTCAAGAAGCTATATGGCATACCATTTTAAAACATTTTTAAAACAGTATATTTTTACATATATTAAATGCTTCAGGTTGAAAAACAAAGAACAAAAGTAGCAGATACAAAACCGTTAGACTATATCTTTACAAATGCTGGTAGGACTATATCAGATGAAGAAATTTCATCCCGAACCACCTAGTAACAGTTTCTCTGACTTTCAAGTTTGGTTCACAACAAATGGTGTGCAACATATTGTTCCATTGTACTACGACTTTTATCTCGAATTGTCTTTCATATATAACTACGGAGAAGTGCTGAAAAAGTATTGAAAAATATATTTTAGGTGAAGAGGTGAGATTTCACCTCTTTTTTCACCTGTTTTTTCACCCTCATGAATTTTCATGAATTTTGTGCTGAATTCGACAAAAATGAGTTTTTGGTTGAAAAAAGAGGTGGAGCCAAAAGTGGCTCGACCTCAAAACAAGCATTTTGTGAAGAATATACCAACCCGCGGAAAACAGCGGGTTGCTTTTTATACAAAATTCAACAGGTGAATTTTCATGAATTTCCTTAAGATAGAAAAAAATATATTTTAGGCGACCAGGTCACTCGGTCAACTAACATCTTTTTGAAAAAGTGTGACAACATGACATTTTGACAACAACACAGGAAATAAACTTCATCGTATATGTTTTGTCATGATTTCATCGTAAATGTTTTGTCATGACTTCTTCGTAAATGTTTTGTCGAGATTTTTATCGTTGTGGTCCGACGGTTAAGCCACAAACGAATGTCCGACGGTTAAGCCACTCAAAAATATTTTTTTATTTTTATTGTAAGAACAGAAATGACAGTCGAAGCAAAAACGTTCACGAACAAATCTAATGGCGAAACATTCACAAAAGGCACTTACAACGGTATTGAAGTCTTACGTAGAGACAAGGATGGTTATATAAATGCAACAAATATGTGTCAGCAGTTTAGGAAGGACTTTAGAAGGTTGTTGGAAAATAAGTCCTGGGAAGAGTATTTTGAGGCATTTTGTGAAGAATATACCAACCCGCGAATTCCGCGGGTTGCTTTTTATACACAGTTCATGCAGGAATTCCTGATGAAATCAAACAGGTTAGAGGAACGTATGTAGACCCAAGACTTGTAAACTATATAGCAATGTGGGCTTCTCCAAAATATTGTATAGCAGTTGGAAAATTTTGGATTCCATAGACAAGAAAGTTCATGAGAAGTTAGATGAAGAAGAACTTGAAGATACAGTAGAAAATGCTAAACCTTTGTTCGAAGAAGAAGTTAGAAAAATGCATGAAAAACAAATAGAACATGAACGTGAGATATGTTCTGGTTATAGAGACTCGCCATACGAACTAGACCAATGGGAACAAGAAGATTTAAAGAGAGAATTTAGAGAATATGAACTCGCTAAGATAGCATTAGAAGCTGCAGAAGAGAGGTTAAAAGCTTGGGGTTGTTTTGTACAAAAATATTGTGAGTAAATGAACCATTTTTTTCGACAAAAATATATTTTAGGTGAAGAGGTGAGATTTCACCTTTTTTTCACCTCTTTTTTCACCTCATGAATTTTCCCGAAATAAAAATAAAGTTGTTTTTTAAAAAAATATTTTTTTATTTTTATTGTAAGAACATGTTAGCAACAACAGCACCAAACTCGTTAGTCATGAACCAACTTCAATGTTAGTAGAGATGAAAAACTTCATTCCTTCTTCATATACTTTCGAAACAGAAATCCAGAAGATAAAGCAAGAACTTCTCAAGGAGATTTAGATTGCACTGCGAAAGATGAAACAAATGAACAGTATCTTTATGAAATGCAGGACATTATTGACCATCTACCTAAACTTCCTGAAATCCAACAACAAAAGCTACTATTCCAGAATTCGATGAAATAGAAGTCAAAGCAACTGACTCAGTAGAAATAAAGAAGTTCATACGAAAGGTTAACTATGAGTTTCTTGGATTTCATTGCAACCACAAAGTCATGGACAAAGATTGCGATATGGTATATAAGAACATCTCTGACATATACAAATCTGGGGAGTTTAAGACCTACGACAACTTTGTTTCGTTAGTTGCAAAATGTGTATGGCAGATAAGAGATAAAGATAGAAGAGGTAAGATATGGAATGAACAAATAAGACCCGCAACTTTTGAGTTAAAGAAAACCATTGACGCCTTAGTTGTTTTAGCAGGTAAGGTTTCAGAATATAACGCAAAAATGAACCCGCAATGTTCAAAATGTAAAGCAGCAATGAGGAAATATAACTACTCCGTCAAAGAGATAGAACGTATGCGAAACGACTATGCAGATTTAAAGAAAGAAGCAGAAAAACCAGCAGAAGATAAAATGGACATGTTAGAATTTCTGAACAAAAACTATCCAACAGCAGAAGATTTCCTTCTTTCAGATGTCAAGAAGAAATATAAAGAAACATTCGGCATTGTTAAAACATTCGATGTACTAAAAGAAGAAATAGAAGCCACAAAATTGTTTAGGATTTCAAATATACATCATACAATTCATGTAAAACGCTTATAAAATAACAGGTGAAAAAAGAGGTGAAAAAAGAGGTGAAATCTCACCTCTTCACCTAAAATATATTTTTGCTGAAAAATGACCAAATTTCATTATATAACTGTTATGAGTGACGAAGAGAACTTTTACACTTCGTAAAAAAATTCTATGAAATCATATCTTTTATACAAAATTCAAGAGGTGAAAAAAGAGGTGAAAAAACAGGTGAAATCTCACCTCTTCACCTAAAATATATTTTTGCTGAAAAAATGACCAAATTTCATTATATAACTGTTATTTTTGACGAAGAGAACTTTTACACTTCGTAAAAAAATTCTATGAAATTTCATGAATTTCCTTAAGATAGAAAAAATAAAAATAAAGTTAGTTTTATTTTATTTATTTTTTTTATTTTGTATGTAAGAACAGAAATGTTAAAGGTTGAGTTTGAAACAGTTAAAAAGATAGACAATGAGACCAAAATAGTTAGAATAGGTGATTTAAACGTAAGATACTCAAAGAAATACAAAAAATATTCTTTGTCAGACATTTTAACACTATCTGAAGGAAAGAAAGCACACGACTGGGTTAAAAATGCTTCAACTCAGAAAATTTTGACAAGAAATCCTGAGCTTATGATATCGGTAAGATTCTATGGAACAAGAGCATATCTTATAGACAAAAGTCTTATACCAGTAGTTTTGTTCTGGATTGACCCAGTTGTTGGATATAATTTCATAACATATGGTTCGTTCGATACGGAACGTTGCAGTGAAGGCTTACTTTACATCGTTCAGAAACCGAAGGACTTCAATACAAAGAGATATAAGATAGGAAGAACATTTAATATAACTCAAAGATATGACAGTATAGTCAATAGAGTTAAGGTTGCGTTTGTTAACGATATGAGAGCTGCTGAAACAGAACTGCTTGAAAAGTTTGAGAAAATGTATGGTGCTCCCACGAAAGGAAAAGAAACGTTTGAAGTAGATGAGATAGATAAAGCTATAAAATTGTTTGACGAAGTTGCTGAAAAATACATGTAAAGCGTTTATTTTTGGTCTTTTATACAAGATAGAAAATAACGCTAATTTTATTTTTTTTTATTTTTTTATTTTGTATGTAAAGACAGATATGTCAACAACAGAGAACACAACAACAGTTATAGTCCATGAAGCTATAAATGAAGAATATGAGTACATACAGTATAACAAACAGTTACGTCTCATTCGTTCGGTCAAAGATGACATGTACCAAATGCAAAGTATTTTGACAGCATGTTTTGCTCCAGATACTAAGCTTCCTAAAGACTGGTTTAGGAACCAAAGCACTATTGAACTATTAAATGAAGCACAGCGAGACATACTTTTTTCTGAAAATCGTGAAGAACAGCGAGTGGGAGAAAAACCCCAGTCGCCAAAACTCTATGAAAATCGTGAAAAATTGCCAAACGGTTTGAGAGGATATTATGTACATAGACTTCTTGTAAATAATGTGGCACAATGGGCTTCAGCTCGCTATTCATGGTATGTTTGTAAACTTCTTGACGAAATTCATAGACAAGAACGTGAAGAGCTAGAGAACAAGCTTGAAGCAAAAGACAAAAGCCTTCAGAAAAGAATACCACGTTCGGTACCAAAAGGAAAGGAAAAGAACTATAAGTATATGATTTATACTGAAGAGATGGAAAATGAAGAAGACAGAGATATGGTTATGTTGCATTTAGTCAGAAGAAACAACAAAAGCTTTTACGACCTTGCTAAGATTTACAAATCTGACAGAAATTGGTTCTATCGCGAAAACTTACCGATTTCAATGACACCAAATGAAGATGTGAAACAAATAGTTCAAGATACGTTACCTCAAACACACTATGATATTAAAGGTTGTACAATACTTACCTTCAAAGAAGATTTGCCATTGTTAAAGGAAAAAATAACAGAGTATTTTGACAACTTCAAACAAGTAGGGTAGATGAACCATTTATTTTTCAAGCTTGCCTTTTACATTCTGCCTGAGGAAGTCTTTAACAAGCTCGTTAATTTCAATTAGATAAATTGCTTCGTCTAAGGGGTCAAGCTCCATACTGAGTCAGTACAATATTGTACTTTTTCAAGACAATGTTGTATAAATTCAGTACAATATTGTACTTTTTCAAGACAATGTTGTATAAATTCAGTACAATATTGTACTTTTTCAGAACAATGTTGTATAAATTCAGTACAATGTCTCTCAAATTTGAGTACAGCTGTACTTTTTCAGAACAAGTCTTGAACTTTTTCAGAACAATGTTGTACTTTTTCAGAACAATGTTGTACTTTTTCAAGACAATGTTGTACTTTTTCAAGACAATATTGTACTTTTTCAAGACAATATTGTACTTTTTCAAGACAATATTGTACTTATTCAAGACAATATTGTACTGAATAAGTACAATATTGTATAAATTCAGTACAATGTCTCTCAAATTTGAGTACAGCTGTACTTTTTCAGAACAAGTCTTGAACTTTTTCAGAACAATGTTGTACTTTTTCAGAACAATGTTGTACTTTTTCAAGACAATGTTGTACTTTTTCAAGACAATGTTGTATAAATTCAGTACAATATTGTACTTTTTCAAGACAATGTTGTATAAATTCAGTACAATATTGTACTTTTTCAGAACAAAGACGGTTAAGACACAAACGAATGTCCGACGTACCACCAACCGAGTCCATTCCAAAGCCAGAAGAACCGACAGCCCCAGCACCACAACAGACTTACTAAGACTAAACATTTATTTTTATTGACTTTTTACAATTTGAACTTTGTTTGCGTAGATATGAATTCTGAAAGAAGTATGAGGGTCTTGTATGACTTTGTACTTCTCCCATAGTTCATGTCTGTCAAACTTACCTGCCATGGACTCTTTCATAAGTTCCATGAAATCGTCTTCGGACAATCCGGGGAAAAGTATAATGTCAGTAAGTATTCTCTTTACATCCTTACTTAAACTCTTTGCTGTCTGTACACAAATGACAACTGAGATGTTAAAGTGTCTGAGCTTCTTAAGAATTCGACACATATCTTGTTCTCTGTTCTTTAACAAAGGATGAGAGGCGAAATCATCTAAGATAAGAAGACACCTATGAGGGTATGTCTTCCAATCGTAAGATTGCAATTTCTTCGAAATGTATTCTATCTCTTTCTGTTTGTTTCTGAAGTGTTTCTTCTCTAATATTCTCTGCATTTCCTCATTTGGGTCTTTAAACTTCGAATTTATATACTCATTTATAGCATTGTACTTCAAAACTCTTCTTTGGTACTTCTTTATCCAATCTAACAACTCAGTATCCTTTATACATACTAACTTAGACTTCTTTATAATATCTTTGAACGAATTGACGGTTTGGTCGAATTGACCAGAAGTACTACAAATGACTACTAACTCATAGAATGGGTTCTTCTCATCTAGTTCTTGTTGTTGTGCAGCCATTTTAAGATAAGTGAAAGTCTTACCCGACCCAGGTGGTGCAATTAGACCTGTTATACCATTCTGAGCAAATAAGAACTTGTCATGTATGGGTTTTATCTGAGCATTTTCCAACTTCCTCTTGTTCTTGTTTAAAACATTCTCAAATTTCTTGTCAATGTCAGCAAACTTTTTTTCTAACATATTTTTAGAAAAATTAAAATTTTTATCTTTTTGAAAATGTCTAGCGATTTCGCTATCTATATTCGAGACAAACTTTTCGACAGCAAAACATCTGTCGACCATAAAATCTTACATAGTGTAAACAAGAAAGGTGAATTTGTTCTAAAGTTCTGTTTCTGGGAATATGACAAGAACCATAAAACATTACAAAGAGCAGTCTTAAAATTTGTCAATGACAGACTTGTTGACAGAGATGACACCGATTGGAAAGATGAAGTCCAACAAAAGTTCTTAGAATGCAAAGAAGACACATGCGCTGTTCTTGAAGATGAAATAGAAAACAGAATAGAAGAGCTATTAAAGGACAAAGACCTTTTACAAAAATATGGTTCTGAGAAGTTTGACATAACTCCACCAGAAAAGAAGAAGAAGAGAGAAAAGAAAGAAAAGAAAGAAAAGAAAGTAGAAGAGAAGAAAGTAGAAGAAGAGAAGAAAGAACCTGAACCAGAGCCAGTTCCAGAGAAAAAGAAATTTGACATGTAAAAATAAAATTTTATTTTTAGAACATTTCTGGGTCAATGTCAATGTTCTCTTCCTCTTTAGGAGCAAACACTGGTTTAGACTCTAAAATCTTTTTACCCAATTTACCTTGAACTTCAACTATCTTAGACTCATAATATTCATAGTCGTCTGCTTTCTTTGGTTCATAAGGTATAACAAGTTTGTATGCTTTGCCTTCTTTAAGGTTTGAGAACCTTCTGTCAAAATTTTCTTTGACTGTTAACAAACCTTCTATGTCTAAGTCTTCAAATTTCGCACCATTTTTAGTCACAATAGCAAACTTAACGGGTTCGATGTTCCAAACTTTGTCAAATGTAGACTTTTCAAATGGTAGAAGTAAACATTCAAAATATGCGAATGGGTCTAGTTCTTCTTTGACTTCTGTCATGTACTTGTTGACTGAAATATATTTCGTCATCTTTTCTATCGGATAAAAAAATATTTTTTTTAAAATTTACTCATAAAAATTATTTCTTTCTATATTTGCCATTCCGAACTTCGAAAAGATGTTTTATACCAGCATAGAATTTTTCTCTAGAGCTTGGTCTTATATCGTTTTCATAACAATATTTTCTATATTCTTCATATAAAGCCTTTTTTTCATACATTTCATAAGGACAATCTAACCAGAATAGCGCATATCTATTTTCGTTATCTAGGTCTTTTCCAACAAACTCAGCGTACATTTCAAATAAAATAAAAATATTTTTTTTAAATTTACTCAGAAAAATTTTTCTTTGTATATACGCCGTTCTGAACATCTAAAAGACTTTTGACATTTGCCAAGAATGTACGTTTAGAAGCTGCCATATAACCATACTCTTGACAATATTGTTTATATGAATCGTACAATGACCTTTCATCTAAACACTCAAAGTTAGTCTCATCTATAAACAGTTCATATACACTCTTGTTTGCTTCTAACAATGTTTGTCTTTCTTCGGTATATGGAATTTGTCTTGGATTGAACTTAGAAATATCTAATGTCATGAAATATGAGAACAAGTGGTTGTAAAAGTTAGGTGTCAAAGTTTCTGCTAAGTCGTCAAAATATTCTGTATCTTGCATATGAGAATCTGACGTTCTGACAACTACATATCTTCTGTCAGAACTTTCTAACTTCATCGGAACAGTATTGTTTGAAACCATAATGAAGTTTGCAACATTTTCACAAACTCTTTGGTCTTTATATTTTCTTTCAACAACTCCAACTTTGTCTGTTATAAGACTCTTCAAAGCATCCGAGTTCAAAACTTTTGTTGTATCTATACTTTGAAGTTCGTTACATACTATAAGTTTCATATTCTCTATTGAAGAGTTAAATTTACCGCAGATGTTTTCTAAGTTTGTCATATTCGGATTCGAATAACCTTCTAACAGTTTGCACAAAATATCTGTAAAGAATGTGTTCTTACCAGTTCCTTGTTTTCCAATTATAATGAGAGCAGTTTCATTTTTAGCACTTGGATATTGTAAGATGTTTGCAAACCAACATAAGATATACTCATAGACTCTTTCGTTTCCATTGCATATAATTTCTTTGACATGGTCTAACCAAGCTTCTATAATATTTTCTTTCCATTCTACTTGTTCGTATTTATATCCAGTGAAGATAGAATAGAAGTTTGGAGAAGGTGTATAAAACTTTATACCACGAACTGAAAAATCTTCTAACTTTGACAATAAGATATCCCAAGCATCTAACATCTTCATTCCAACTTGTACAACTTTTATTTTCTTAAGTTTCTGTCTACATTCTTGTTCTGAAACTATGGTTGCTCTTGGTTTGTTAAAGACAACATCCCATTCTTTCATAACATAACATTCTGGGGCAGAGTCGACATAAATGACTAAACGTTTCAAATTCTCGACTGCTTTGTTATAGTCTCGAAATGGACACATATTTCTGAATGCTTGGAAGTCATAAAAATCTGAAACATCTATTCTGTACATTTTTATAAAAATAAAAAAAAATATTATTTTTTTATTCTTGACTTTCTTGTTCCATTTGTTGCATTTGTTGTTCTTGAGCTATTTGTTGTTGAAGTTGTTCTTGTAATACAATACTTTCACCAGTTGCATCTTCCAATTCGAAACTTTCTGCCGTCATTGACAAATACATAGGACATAAAAGTTTTACAGGAACAAAGTTTGCGTCGACTAAGGTTAAGTTTATGTTTGCTAAAGTGTTTGAGTTTACTAAAGCTGAAAACTCTGCATTCGAATGAACAATAGGCAAACCAGCAGAGAAAGTGTTGTTTATACGCATGAGTATCTTTTGGTCATAGTAGTTTCTGTCGATATTCGAATAACACTTTGAACCTAAGTTTGAAACAATATATAAAATAGGTGTACTTAAAGTCAATGGAACAGACATTCCTTGTATGACACCTTTTCCTGTTATAGGAAACTGTTGGTAGTAAAAACCAGAAATAAGTTTTGTATTATAGCTCATATTGTTTATAGTAAACTCAGTCGGACATCCAAACATAATGAAACCTGCTCTAGTTGCAGCACATGTTACATCCGTCCTTAAAGTATTAAATAAGTCAACAAAACCTGTTGGTGGTATATCTGAGTAAGTATCTTCAAAGGAGTATTTTTTACCATTCACAACAATAAAATCTTCTGGTGTCAAAAGAGCAAAACAGGCTTTAGTCGTCATTGTGTTTAAGGTTAGTTTACAATATCGTCCTTGAGGACTTTGTAAGTTTGTTGTTATAGAATTATATGACTCAGGGTTTTTAGTCGTAATAGTATAAACCACTATGTCTTCTGCCATTTACTTAGCAAGTAAATTTTAATGAAATGTTGTGGTCGTCAAATATTTTTATGACGTCTGGGAAACTATATTTTAAGTTCAACGTTTCACCTCCTTTCATAACGTATATCTTGTCAATGACATTATATGAAACACCACAGCAACTAACGTCGGGTTCTATTTCTTTGATGTTTATATCATCTGCCTCTGTCAAAAGTTTCAATAGTTCTTTCAAAATTTCATGAGGTGCGATGACATATGAGTTCACTTTTACAGGGTTGTGTTCGACCAAGTTTAACATTATACCCAAAGCTTGACAAATCTTCTCCTGAGTTTTAAGTTTGTCTTTAAGTTGTTGGTAGTCGTTTCGAATATCTGCAACAGAACTTAAGTCTCTGCTAACTTCAGGATATGTTGGTTGTTCTTTTACAGGAACTATTGTTATACCATCTTCGTCTTCGTATGGTTTCCCCACTTCAACATCTCTTTCTTTGACATTGACAACAACACTTTGACTGTTTGTTTGAGTTGGTGAATTTAACTTTACGTCTGCCACCGCCATTAAACCTTTTGAAACACTTACGCTTCTATTTTTCGGAAATGACATTTTACTTAGAATAAAAAGATGGACGTATTCGGATATCTTATTGAATTGAAGCAGAACAAAGTTTATACTCACAAACAATACAAATACATTGACAGAATAGTTCTTTACACAAACAATGGAAAATGCTATAGAATAGCAGTCTTTGCTGAACCTAAATATTTTCATAAAGCAAAGAAAGTTGGTATAACTGAAATGGTGAAAGTTCTTGAAGCAGACAAAAATATAACTTCAAAACTGACCGATATTACTAAAGGAAAGTTTATAATACAATATTATGTCAAAACTGGCGTACTGTCAATATTTGACGGAGAGAAGTCAGTTCAAGAACAACTTACTGACCTGCTGCCAAAATCTGCTCGATGGAAGCTGTCGTTATGCCAATCTGAGGAGCCCCAGCAGGTTTCATCGAACGAATCTTCAAAAGAGCATCTTCCGTGAAAAGTGCTATTGGTTTTGTAAACTTCTTTGCTCTCAATTCATTTGGACCGTCTCTGTCACCAGTATATTGTATTTGAACTGTACCAAACAGTTGAAATACCACCCATAAAGTCTTCTGAGTCAGCAAATGGAATGCCAAGCCAAAAGTTTGAACGGTCTCCATTTGTATATTGAGTTTTTTGAGCTCTGCATGAGTCCATACTTTCACATATGGCATAATAGAACTTTGCATTTCAGGGTTAATGGTTGTTGTGAAGTTGTTTGTTAAAGTTCATAGCATCTAATGTCAAGTTGTATGACCTCATATCCTCAACTGTAGAATATTCTTTCTTGGATAGTATTTGCCATCTATGTTTATATGGTATATTAATACCAGGGTTGTAGAAGCAAGAATAGTCATTTATAGTTCGTCTGAACAGTAACAAACATAGTATCTGCATGTTTCATTGCAGTTGTTAAGGCAATATCTGTTCTTGCACCTGGGTCAGCACTTTGGTTTCCAACTTCACCTGCAAAGTCTTTGACAGATATTTGGTGTATAGGGAACATAAGTGAACTGCAATATATTTGGCAGCTAAAGCATTTGAAATATCTGGGTCCAACATATAGACTGCAAGTCTGCTTTCTATTCTCTTGCATTCAAATTTTTCGCATGTGAACTTAACTGGGTCCCAAGCATCTCCAGCAGCATTGAAATAATAGTTTACTTCAGTGTTGAGGTTTGAGAAACCAAAGTCTAAGTCAACTTTGTTTTTGCAAAAGTCGGCGAATGACATTTTATTTGTTCCCACTACTTCTGTAAGAGTGAATGGGTCTTGTGTTGGTGCAATGACTAAGTTATTTTTGCTTGGAGTAAGTTCGATAGAAATTTTTCCTGCCCAGTTTGGCAAGTATCTTAAAAACCTGAAGATGAGGAAAGATGACAAAGGAACTCTAAGTTTCAGTTTTACTTTGGTTACTGCTGCTGCAGTTTGTCCAGAAAGGTCAACATAAACTCCTGGAACGTTAGGGTCAAGTCTTCTTATTTTCTCAATAGTTGCATACTGGTCTGTTTGTTCTCTAGCTTGTGGTTGTACTGAGTTTCTCAAAGCGAACCATTCATAGTTTGCCCATGTTACTGTTTGAACTAAGTCAGAGTTAGAATATATCTTATATCCCATGAAAACTTCTGGAGCATATTGGTATCCGACATAGAAAATTCCATTGCAACCTTTCTTGTCAGACAACTTGGCAGAAGGTTTTATTTCAATGTCTTGTTCCACGTATAAGAATGAGTTGTCAATAGAAATAATATGAAACCTGTCGCAAGCAATATCTACTGTTGTTGAAGAACCTTCTCCAAACTCACCTACGTTTCCATAAGAAACAGCAGTTGTATATTCGTAAGTTCCAGGAACTATTTCTGACCTTCTAATGGCATTGTCGCATTCGTTATACCATTCGGAAACATTTCCATTCATAGCATCCAAAACTGTTGGCGTTATATTCTGAGCGGCGTACATTTCATATGAGTAAAAATATAGAATAGTTGGATTTATATGTCATAATAGAACCCACGTGGACCAAGCTTTACTTTCTTCCTGACTGAGTTTTTAACTCTTCTTTTCCTTCATTGCCCTCTGCTTGAAGTTGTTGCATCTTTGCATTATGTTCATCTAGTATGTTGCAAATTTCCCATGTCCTTTTTGCCTTTTGGCTCTGGTCGCCCATCTCAGGTAACCTATATCCTAGAAAGATTTTGTCATAGTCTGTATTTGAGTCTTCGCGTATTGTTTGCATGACTCTTTCCTGAGTTTCCGGTTCAAGCGCTTCAAACAGTGCTTGTCCATATGGAATAAGCTCGTTTCCAAATATATGTTTTTGTAGCCATTCTGGTTTTCTTTCCATGTTACCAACTATATCTTTTGTGAATGGGAAAGCTTTTACCCAATCTTTCAGTCTTGCGTCGTTTATTTCTGTAGTTGGTTTTATTTTGTCAAGGAACATGTTTTTCAATACTAACATTTCATTTGGTACTGTCCATTTGAGTTTTCTTAAATATTCATCCCTTCTCATTTCATTGTCTGCAAAGTAAGTTTTTATGACATTTTGTAAACTTTCATTTGCAAGGTCATGTACAATAGGTTCTCTTCCTTCTCCCTCCCTAACTTTCTTTCTAAACTCTTCACCAAATATACCATCTCTATGGTTCTGTGTAGTTCTTTGAGATAAATGTTTTAGAACGTCAGGTGTTATATTTCCATCAGCCATGTTCATTTCATACTGGTCCAAAATATCTGCATGTTTCATATCTTTCAATGGCATTAAAGCCGCGCTGAAAATACCAGCTATATCTGGTTCACCATTGACTTCCATTGCGTCTACAACTTCTTGGAATTGTGGTTGTAAGTTTATGAACCACCTATCTGGATTAGCTTTATGACCCCATCTCATTGTAGTTCCATCGTCTGCAGAAACAAAAGTAGGTTTGTTTCCATCTTGGCTAGGTTCTGAATGAACTTTAAACAATGTTTCATTTCTATATGTTTTCTTGAAATTTAACCTTTTATCTTCACCGAGTTCATCCGAAGATTGAACGTTAAATGCTCGTAAGTAAAAAGGGTTGTTGTATTTGTGTACATTTTTTTTCAGTTCTTCCATTCTATGCTGAATATTTTCATCTGGTGCTGGAGTCTTTTGTATGTCGGCAAACATTTTTCGATATTCTTCTACTATGTCAGCCGAATTTTTTTTAGACTCTTGGAAATATTCCATATTCTCGCATACTCTTGTTGAGGGTCAAGATTTTTCGGCTGTTCCAAATCTTCATCTAGTTCTGTGAAGTTAGTTTCCAAAGGAGTGACTTGTTCGTTTCCTTCAGGCTCTTCTAGCTGTTGTTGCTGAACTATTTCTTCCATGTCTGGTTGTATCTGAACTTCTTCCTGTGGAGTTTCTTGTACCTCATCTGCTGGCATTTCATATATTCCGAGACCGTTTTCAACATTTCCCTATCTACGTCATCCGCATTCATAAGCTTTTGTTCTTTCGTTCCGTCTCTATTTTTTACGCGTTTCATGACGAAAGTTGAATTGTCATTTAGCTCTGACATCAAATATCTCGGAGTAAATTCATCCATGTCATTTGGATGATATGCTATTAAATCATATCCCTTAGCGAGCTTGTATTTTTCCAGGTTTGAGATTATATCCGTTTTTGGTGCTGAGCCATAAAGCTAAATAGGTTCGGGTCAGTATTTCCATCCTTGAACTTTCCAATAGCTTCTTTATATCTGTCACTAAAGTCAACAGTATCTGGGAAACCACACTCTTCTTTAAGCATTTTTAAGAATTCTTGGTTTCCTTGTTCTCTACTTCTTTTATGTCCTTGCTCTGTTTGTGGTTGTTGTTGTGCAGGGTTTTGAACTGTTGGTTGCTGTGCTGGTTGTTGTGTTGGTTGTTGTGCTGGTTGTTGTTGTTGTGCTGGATTTTGAACTGTTGGTTGTTGTGCTGGTTGTTGTGCATGCCTGTGTCTGTGTCCATGTGACGATGTAAATGTTCTAGGTAGTCCTGGTGCAGGTGCTTCTCTTGGAGGGTTTGGTGGTATATAAGTTCCACCAGCTGGCACATATGTTCCATCTGCAGCGTAATGTCCTACCTGACTTTTCGTTCTTAAGAAAGCATTTACTAGGTCTGTTTTGGTCTGTTGTAACTCTTTTTCTTGACTTTTCACAACAGTTGCTCTAACGGCGTCATAGGCACTTTGAACTGCCTGTCTCGTTGCTGCATCTGTTATTTTCGTCATATTTTGTGCTACTTCTCTTAACTCTTTGTCGAAACCTTCAGACTTCAGTTTCTTTCCAGATGAGAAGTCGTTCACTAGTTTCACCTTACTATGAAGAGCTTCGAAGGCATTCTTAAAGTCAGCATTCATTAAAGCTTCATTTGAACTGTCTTCATCCGCTTGTATTTTTGTCCTTATTGACCCTATAAGTTGGGCTGCTTTGGCGTTGGCTTGGGCATCTAACCAGTCATTATTAGCTTTTATATATTCTGCGCTTTTCATTGCCTTTTGCATGGCTGCGTCGTTATTTTTACTTTCTTGTGCTAAGTTTTCATACTCTACGGTTTGGTTTTGCAACTGTAAAAGTTTTTCTGCCTTTACATTTGCTTCAACTTCTTTTTTATACTCATCGCTATCCATATATGTCTTCATGGCTTTTTGTTTTATCTCTTCATCTTTCAGTACTTTATATTTAGTAGTATGGTTTTTCAAATTTATAACATCTTGTTCCATTTTTGCTACTTCTGCTGCTTTTTCTGACACTTTTTTCGCATATTCCTCTGTACTTAGTTCTTTCAGTTGTTCTTCTTTCTTCTTTTTCTCTACGTTTAACTCATTGAGTTTCTTTGTGTGTCTGTCATATTCTAGTTTCTTTTCGTTTTCACTTATTTGTTTCTGTATGTCTATGTTTGACTTTTTGACATCTGCTATTTGATTTTTGAGTGAACTCAAATTCATTTGACTTTGAGGGTTATAAGCTGTTCCGTCTGCAGCTCCACCATAGCCTGCCATTTTCGCTAAAAGTGCCGCTCTTAAACCTCCACTCTGTGCACCAATAACTCGGTTTAAAAGCATAGGGTTGCTTGACATTTGTTGCAACATAGTGGGGTCATTCATCATTTGTTGTTGCAACTTTTGTTGTGGTGTCAGTTTTACTATTGGATGTTTCAATGCTCCCTTCCTCTTACGTATATTCTTACGTAGCTTACGTGGCATTTTAAGTGAAGGTAAAAAGCGGTTTTTGCCAGATGTTTATATGACACTTTTTGTTCAGCACAAAAAACTACTCGGTCAAAGTGTTGTCGGTTTTGTAAAATAACCGTCCTATCTCATTCTATAAGGGGAAAAAGGCTTCTCAAAGTATACTTCCTTGGAACGCCTGTAACTTTTCCTGTAGCGACGATAGACCCTTACTTGTCCGGACAAAGTTATACTATTTTGAGTGCTCTACAAAAAAGTCAACGGCTGGCTCGTCCTCAGAAATTTTTTATGGGCTAGAGGGCGCAACGCGCCTGGAAGCCCTCCGAATAAAAACTTCATTTATACTAAACATCTTCAGGGCTAGAGGGCGCAACGCGCCTGGAAGCCCTCCGAATAAAAACTTCATTTATACTAAACATCTTCAGGGCTAGAGGGCGCAACGCGCCTGGAAGCCCCACTACCTTTTTTTTTTTTTTTTTTTTTTTTCTACATCCTTATTAAAACCCTATCGAATTACGATATAGAGTATAACATTTTTTTTTCAATTTGCTAATATCTCAGTAAAATTGAGCTAACAGATCAGATTGAATCAATTCAATTGATCTGAAACAAATTGAATAAACTTTCAATTTAATTAAAAGTCAATTTATAATAAAAATGAAGATTTAATCTAATTATTGGAATTTATTATCAAATTCAGATTTCATCGATTTTGCAATACTTGATATTTATGTTTTTTTCTTCTGTTACCATTATCTATTAAATAATACCTTTAAACTTGATCGATCAATAATTATTAAGTAAAATTTTGACAAATGAGTGACAGCACAGCTAACGATTTGGAATTTGAGCAGCAGCTCAACGAATTTTTACAATCAATAAAAATCAAGAATGCCCGTTTAGCGTTGTCCTCTTCATTAAAACTTTTAGATTATGCAAAATTAACGAAAAAAGGAATTCCTATGGCTCTATCAAAACTTGTTCTTGCCACATATCTAAACAAGCATTTTGGAGAAGATTTTTATATTAATTTTAAATCATATCTTGGGGAAATTGAAGATTTTGAATCTCAATGGGAAGAAGCGAAAAAGATAATCGTATTAGATATATTAGATCTCTACAGAGGGCTAAGCAGTTATCTCAAAAACGATTATTTCACTACTGTCAATCCATTCAAACAAATTGCAGAATATTTAAATGAAGACGAAAATATCAAGTTAGCTAATATCAATCGCCTACTTATGCTTTGTCATGACTGTTCATCAACAATAAGCAAAGCAATTCTCTCGGATATTGCTTCAATTGGTTTAAAAAGGATAATTAATTCCATACAAGTTCAAAAAGAAGGAAATTACAACGAAAAACATCTGGAAAAGAGTATGACATTTATTAAAAACTACGTTCCAAAAGAGCAACAAAATGATTTAAATACATTTTTGTCCCAACTCATGTTTGAATTCGCTATTTCTGATTCCATTACAAAGAAGGCAGCAGCACTTCAAAACTTTACAGGTTTTCGCGCTTTTTCGCAAGAAACAATAGAAAAATTAAATGAATATAAAGTTGTTGATCATTTAATCGCAGATTTACATCAAGACTTAGTACCAAAATTTGTAACGTTTTTCATAAAGATGTGGAATTCAGGTCAATTCATTGATGAACAATTGGAAAAATATTGGAACGTTTGTGTTAACGAGCATCAAACAATTATTGATAAATTTTTTGCGGACTGGCCGAGACTTTTTGCTAGTATTCCGAAAGAAAAAATGCATGTTTTTTGGGAAGTCGTTATTCATTCTCCGAAATATCCAAAAGCTGCATTAGATTTTCTTATTAAGGTAGCACCGAAGGCAGAGGATATAACAAAATGCAAATTAATTACTTCTTTGTCAAATTGTGAAGAAAAAATCGATTGTGTTTACGCAATTTGCGAATATGCTAAGGTGGCACCAACTATATCCCAGGCGGTGATTTCAAATGCGTATACAGGACTTCATAAAGGAAAAAACAAATATTTTCATATTTTGGTTTTACTTAATTTATTGAAAGAACCGACAATGGATGATCTGGGACACGTTCTGGATTACGGACAATTAGATCCGAAAGAATCACGACCACTCTTTGAACTAATTTTGAAAATTTGCAGGATATTAAACCATAATTTAACAAAAGAAGAGTTTGACAAGCTTAAAATATTAATAGAACCAGTTATTATTGAAGATTCCCGCCTTGTTACTTTGTTTTTGAACCAATTAATTTTAAATCACATAATAGATACAACTTTAGTGCATACACTCCTTAGTTGGCTTGTTTCTCAGAGCCATGTGATGACAGATTTTATTTTCTCTCTGTTTCTTTTCATTAATAATTTAGATAATAATAATCAATTTGATAATTTTGATTTAGTTGGGTTCCAATCGATCCTTACAGTCCTAAAGAATAGCGATGATCCAGAAGTAGCTACTTTTATGACGAACTTGATCATGAGATGCAGAAATAATCAGTTAATCGATAATTTGATAGTCCAAATCATGGAAGAGTACGTATCCAATGCATCATTAATAACTATATCAAATTTAATATACCAAATCGAAACAATTTTGGTAAATCCTCCAAAATGCAACAAATTTGAGTATAGTCCATTGATTACGATCAAACCGACTGACAAAGGATCAATAATGATACCATTCGGGTCTACAGTTGATTTCTTCAAGCGTAGAGTTGAATCTTATTTGAATACAGATTTTAATCAGCTCGAGTTCTTCATAGGCGAAGATCCACTAACAGATATTCATCACTTCACGGCCAATGAAGAAATTACCGTAAAATCTCCGATTTTCGGCAACGGTGCAAGAAAATGGTCGAAATCTGAGTACCCAACAACAGTTTTAGCGAGGTATTCTGGGAAGTTATTCGATATAGTCAAAGCCAACTCCAAAGAATCCGAAAATGCATTGACAGTTTTGAATTTACTTCCAACAATTGAATCCGAAAGCAACATTTTCAAATCGAAGACACCAAATTGGAAAGAGGTCTTCGATACAAAATACCCTTACGTACTCCTTTATCGAATGAACATATTAAGTCACTTGATTAATCTGAAAAACAGGAGAGACATCACTTATATCTTTACTTCAGGTGGCTTCAAGTACTTGTTGAAGCTCATCATTGACAACAAGAGCATATTTAGTCGTCCAGAACATGTTGATTTGTTCGCATGTTCAGTTGGTATGTTAGTAGCCTCAGTTGCCACAATTGAAGAAGCAAAAGACAGTAAACTGGAGACATACAACAGTTTGGGATACAAAGCAATCATGGATTCTTTAATAATTTGGGTTCATAATATCAAATTTGAAGAAAGAAGTTATTCGTTGATGGTTCAGAACATTATGTTCATTATTTGTGATGTAGCACGTTATAATGCTGATCCACTGCTGGAAAATGAGAATTTTGTTGATATTTTCAAATCAACAATTTTTGATAATAGATATTACTTACAAGAAGTCTTCGGATCGGTCATAGCTTCAACAGATATGATTAAGATCGAACCTATTATACTTTCTTTCGTGGAATACGCTCGAAATGGCAACTGTTTGAGTTATTTCAAACTTGTGAAGAAACTTGCACAGATAAGTAACAAACCAGTGGAAGTATGGAAGACACTGGCCAAGTATCTGATGGATAACATGTTCATTATGAGTCCAAATGCAAAACTTCCGGAAGATTTCGGACATGAGAAACTTTACCCTAAAGATTTCAATAAACCGAAGGCTAAGAAGGGTAAGAAGAAACCAAAGGTATCAAATGCAACTGACGATAATGGCTCAAATAACGAAGAATTGAATAATTTTAATTCGGTAGATTCAAAATCAGATAGAAGTTCTTTTTCATCACAAGAAACCCATAAAAGCCCATCAGCCTTTGATTTGAAAGACGAAAGTCAAGATAATTTCGAAACAAAAACAATAGAAGAAAATAATAAAAATTCAGAAGAAAATAAAGCACCAAAAGATAATACAAGTAATCTAAATGAAGAAAATCCAAAGAATTCAGAAGAAAATTCTGATATCTCAAATAATAATGTTCCGAAATCCGACAATAATGAACAAAATACACAAAATAATGATAAGAAGACTGGATCAGAGCAAAATACCGCGAAATTTGCTCCAAATGATATTATTAATTCCCAAAATAAGCAAGAAGATAAAGAAAAAGTTGACAAGAGACCAACCATCTTTGCAGAAACAACTGGAGATGACAAGCAGCAGAAAGATGATCAAGAATCAGAATATGAAGAAGAAGAGAAAGAAGAAGTCAGATATTTACACCCAGGACCACAATTTACAGTTGAAGAACTAAAAGAAGCCGCTTTAATGATGTCCGCAAATGTTGCAGATCCAATGTTTGTTTCATCAATCTTCGAAACTCTTTTATTATTAGTAGAAAGAGTTGATAATCCTATTCCTTATGCAGAAGAACTATGCATGTTCGCATTAAACAAGATTGCTTTCAACGTATCGAGAATTATTCCAGCTCCTCATGATCTCTTTGACCTTATCGTTTCAATTGTCAACAAGGACGGGTCAGTAGGAAACACAATCTTTAATCGCCTGACCGTTCTCAAACATGACAGAAATCATTAAACTTGAGAAATTCAGAACTTCACCAGAATTGGCAAATTTGGTCTCTCAAATTTTCTGTCAAACAATGGATTTGTCCATTTTCAAGAGTAATGTTATCTTTATCTTTGAGTTCTGCAAATTGACAGATGATCAGCAAGACTTTTCAGTTCGACATTGCCTTGATTTGGCTTTGTCTCCTGTTGTTGAGGATTCTGAAATTAAAGACGCAAATTGCCAGACTGTTTATACTAGGTTGAGCATATTTATGAGTTTTGTTGATTTTATGTATTCAAGTTACAACAGAACACCAAAGATTACAAAGAGACCTCCTTATAAAGACATAAAATGCAATGATCCAAGAGTTAGAAAAATCCTTGATTACGCATCTAGTATCCAGTATTTTTAATTTATAATTGTTTGTTTTTTTTATTTATAAAAAATATTAGTTGTGATTTACTTTTCAATTTTAAATTATTTGCTATATTTAGCGTGGAATATCATCACTTCAGATGCTATATATGTTTAATTCCATATTATTTAATTCATCATGAAGAAGTTTCATAATTTCAATTCAGAATTTGCACAAATAATGAATATTTTCAAAAAATATTTGAAGAAATATTTATATTTCTTGATTCTAAATAGTATTATAATGTGATGTGTTATAAAATCTCTACCGATAGAATTTAAATACCGTACGTTTAAAACTATAAAATCATTCCAAAATGATCGAGAACACAAACCCTAACACATTGACGAGCCCAGATAAAAGGAGGAGAGCTCGTTTTTCATTGCCAACTAACGACCGCTCGAAGGTTTTCGGTCGCAGAGTTAGTATGAATTCATTATTGAATCCAAAAGAGAACAACAGTCCAATCAATTCACCACTTAATTCATCAAGTGATGCTGAGTGGGCAACATTTCAAGCTGCTCTCAATACAGCCAAGAATCAGGGCCAAGATTTCGATGATTCAGATTGCTCATTTGAGGAAGAAGTTGATGAGGATAACAAATACCTTAGGAAGCTTGACTCAGTATCGCCAAATAAGAAGAGATTGAGTATTGGTACAATCAACACAGCAAGAAATGAAATTGCACTTATGAAGAGAGATCTTGAAATTGAAAGCGAGATGCAAGCTCTTGATAAAGAGGTTGCTGATATGGAAGAAGCTTTCAGAACAATGTACGCTGAAATTACCCAACAGCGTGTAAATATTGAAAGAAATACAAATGATAATGTTGTTTATGATATGATCATGAATCTTGACTTAACAAACATTGACCCAATGCTTTGGGCCCCAACCATGGAAAAAATTGCTAATAATTACTCTGTTTAAATATTAAAACCATTGACGTATATTTGATTATTGAGATATACTATTATTTTTCCTAGATATACTTATGTATATGATACTCAATAGAATAACCTCAGTTAATTAATTCTTCATTGAAGTTCTTTTGGAATAAGATTAAAATAGAAGTGACAAATGTTTTATAATGATACATGTTATAAGGATGTTGATAAATCGAATGTAATAAAACTCAAAAAAGTTTCACCGGGATTGTCACTAATTGTAAAAAAAGGTGACAGTGAGAAAAAAGATGAGTTCATGGAAACAAGTTACTTGCGATCAGCGCGGCGTTCCAATGCTTATTGATGAGATTATTACAAAGCAATATCCAAACTTTTCGCTTACAATCCCTCGTATTCGCTATGGAGAAATCGGAGTTTTAACATTAACAAATAAAAGACTTATTTTCAACGTTTATCAAAATCCAATTGCATTAGAATTCGATCTCAGTGAACTTGGACAATTTACAACTGCTGCACACCCAGCCGATGCTAATGCTCTCGCATTTTCAAAATTTAAATCAGCTTCTGGCGAAGATTTTTCAATGCAAGCTCTCAAATTCGACTTGACTGACCTCGCAGCAAGATTATCCACATCACAAAGCTCAAGTTCTGGCTCATCAAAGAGAATTGTCAAAAAGATTTCTACAAAGAGCGCAAGCCGCGAATTCCGTGGTATTGCAGCTGCCAAGCAGATTGAGCAAAATGATATTGATCAAAAGAATGCCCAACTTAGCAGTTCTCTCGCAGATATTCAATCACTTAAAGAATCAGCACAGCAATTACTTAACTTTGCCCAAGAGCTTAAGCGCAAAGGAGACTCCGACTCCAAGAGCGACTTAGATGAAGTCTACGCCGCTCTCGGTGTCACAGATTCAACAATTGAAAAATCCGGTGGCCAATTCTCAGAAAGACTTGCCCTTCGATTCGCTACAGATATCTCAAAGGTTCTTGAGGTCAAAGGCGGCGTTCTTTCAGTTGCAGAGGCTTTTTGCATTTTCAACAGAAAATTAGGTACCGATTACGTTTCTCCGAACGATCTTGCCGACGCCATCAAGCACCTTCAAAGGAGACAGTACAAAGTCAAGGTTGAGACGATTGAAGGCGTAACTGTCGTAATTCTCGCAAATAAGACATACCAAGCGGTTTTAACAGATATTTTGAGCAAAATCGACGAGGGAGAATATACTACACCACTTCTCATGTCAAAGAAGACTGGTTTGCCAATGTCTATCGCAAGAAACTACTTGTTACACGCAGAAGTTGATGGTGTCTTCTGCCGCGATGATTCTATGGCAGGACTTCGCTTCTACAAGAACAATTTCAAGAACTTTAAGCCAATGTCATATTAAATTATTTTTCTATGTTGTTAATTTTTCAATGTTTAAGTTAAAAATATATTGCTGGTCCTCAGATATTTTTCATTAACTTCTCTTTCTTTTTTCCAATAAAAAAGTCTTAATTCTAAAGTTAGAAGTCTCGTAAACGAAAAAGAGGATTTGACTACGTCAAATCCTCTCTCAAAAAGTGGACTTTACATGCCAAATTTCAAATGCATGTAAGGTCCACTTTGATCAGTTTCAGGATGGAATTGGAGGCCATGAGGTACTGACATTGCATCAGTATCTCATAGCCTCCAATCCCTTCAAAAAATGGGAGAAACTTTGGTCGAATAATTTAACATTCGGCCAAAGTTTCTCCCATAATTAATGAGAATGAAAGGGTAAGAGGCATATAGGGTCACTATATACCTCTTACCCTTTCATTTTCATTTGGAGGTCAACAAACCCGGAGTTAATTGCAAACAATTAACTCCAAATTTGTTTATGTTAAGGAAGGAATTGGAGGGTAAGAGGTACATAGTATGAATATGTACCTCTTACCCTGCAATTCCTTCTAGAAGGTTCCAAAACTTTGGGTTAATTGCAAACTATTAACCCAAAGTTTTGGAACTTTCAAGTGGAGATGGAAGGCTTTGGGGTATACATTAATATAATATACCTCAAAGCCTTCCATCTCCACTACAAATGGGAGAAACTTTGTCAGAATAGTTTAACATTCGGACAAAGTTTCTCCCATCTTTCAATGTAATTGCTACCTGTGAGGTACTGACTTGAAGTCAGTGCTTCACAGGTAGCAATATCCAAAAATTTAAAAACATTTTATCAGTTCGTTAGAGAACTAGAGCCTCCTAGGTACTGAACCAGAATCAGTGCCTAGGGGACTCTAGTGATCTATATAAATCTGAGAAACTTTGAGGAAATTGTTCGACATTTCCTCAAAGTTTCTCAGCAATTTAGCGAGGAATGTTCGTTATCGTGTAGATATTTATAATATATACATGATAACAAACATTCCCCGCTAAAAGATGTAAAATCTTATAAGAAATAATTGCAAAAGAATAACAAATTGCAACAAATTTTATATGAAACTGAACCTTATGAGGTAGTGATTCAAGATCACCGCCTCATAAGATTCAGTTTCAATCTCAAGTATCTCAAAAGTAAGGCTCTATTTTTTTGCTATGTAAAGTGTCACTTTACTGTCAAACCGTTTTTATTGTTTTCGTTTACAACAGAAGTGGTAAGTTAGAATATTACAAATATTTCACTTTATCGCTAACATTCTATTCTAAAGTTATTGTCCATATTGCATTTCAATTTCACTGCATTGCTGCATAAAGAACGAGTATGAGACCATTATTTTCTGTAATATAAAGATCTATTCATACATTCTTATCTTATCAATCAATGTCGGTGTTATACCTTTGAATGAGCATAGCTTTTTTAATATATTGAATCATGAAAAGATGTTTTTCCTTTAATGTTCTAGCAAGCAAGAAGGCATTTGTTTGATATAGTATAGCATTCAAATCAGTATGATATCTATATATACTTTTTGATTCACTTGAGGGCTTATTGGTGGTCTTAATAATGAAACAAGATAAAACATATTTGATTGAGTAAGAATAGGAAAATGAAATATATAAATAGTAGACAAATTAAAGTGCATTGATAGAATGCATTCATGGTAGATTTCATAAGATTTCTAGATGAAAATATCATGTAGCGTATTACGCAATGGTGAAAACTAATGTATTATCAAAAATAATCGTATTTATATAGGTTACATGAGATTTTGCTGATACCGTCATCAAAATTCAATTGATATCCAAATTCAGGAAATTTAATTTGGATTCTGCAATCATTGGATGATAGTAAAATAAAAACTTCTTGCAAGCCTTTTCAGAAGGATTTCAATCTTATCGAAAACGATGATACTCAATTATCTTTATCGTTTTTATCGTTTTTGGTTTTTTTTTAACCTAATGTTTGGAGTTTTACTGTCTTTACTTGCCTATACTACAAAATTAGGTGTTACTATAGATTTCCCATGTGTATCACCTGTTCCTCTTGGTGATGAAAAAGTAGAAGCAGTGAACCCTCTGCCAAATATGACTCTAAAACAGATGATTGTGTTGACTCGTCACGGTGCACGCAGTCCAATCGATTCTTATTCGCAAAATGAGACAGAAGACTGGTATTGCGATGATGATAATCAACATGCTTGGGCTCCAAGGTATCAAGCTGCCGGTGGAAGCATTTTCAGACGTTTTCATCAGAAATTAGATCCTACTACACTTAGATTCAAGCCATCATGCCCACCAGGAGGCTTAATTACAGATGGAATGAGACAACACTACCAACTTGGTTCATTTTTCAGAAAAATATACGTAAATCAGCTTAAATTCTTACCGGAATACTATGATCCAACACAAATCTACGTTAGATCATCAGAAGTCGATAGATGCGTTAGATCTGCAATTTCTTTCATGAATGGCTTATATCCAGCTGCCACTCCCGATGAAATGGTCACAATAGAAACAGGTCACGCTACTCTCGAGATGCTTCACCCTCAAACTTCTCAATGCAAAGATCTTAAGCAAGCCTGGGACAATTGGGTCAAAACATATGACTATTTACAGCATAAGAACGAAGCTACTCCATACCTTAAGCCTCTTGCAGACGCTGTAAACATTGATTTCTACAAATCTGAGGCAACATGGATGTTTATTGGAGATTGGATGGCCACAATTGCATGCACATCACACCAGCTTCCAGACCTAGTTAATGATACCGTTCTTACTTACGGAATGAAAGCCGTCGAATTTTATTCGCACGGATTCTTCAAATACGCAAGAGGAGTTGCCGGTTCAGCCATTATGCGCGAAATCCTCCGTATTGTTGATAACCGTTTGGCCGGAAAGAACAATTACAAGTTTGCCCTTCTCAGCGCTCACGATGTGTCAATTGTTGCTGCTCTTACACTCCTTGGCTACGATAACCCCCATTGGTCACCTTTCCGCTCTTATATGGTCACTCAGATCTGGGAAGATCAGAATGAGCAGTTGTACATCAGATTTGTTTATAATAACCAGCCAGTCAAGATTAACTTCATGGAAAATGAATCTCTTGTTAAACTTACTAGATTCAGGAGTCGTGTTGCAGGATATCTCGATCACTGCAGAGAACTCCCGTAATTTAAATATTATTGATAGTATATTATATGATTATATTTATAAAGATATTTATACATAGAATATTTCATTGTTTTTCTTTTAAAAAATCGAATAATTTTGATCAAATCTCTTCACAGGCTATTTTTATACTTTGCATAATCATATGAACCCAAATATTCCAAAATAAAGAACAAGAAAGGCATACTGATATCTCTTTTCATGATTATCTTATTGATTTTTATCTCAATATCTAGTATTGAGGCTACATCGTTGATAGTAGAATGAATATTCATTGAGATCAAGTTGAAAATCATTGCGTGTGATGAATTTCATACTGTATCGAATGTGGTTTAATATCTTATTTGGGAAATGTCTTTTCTTTTTATGAAATTGTTGTAAACAGAAATCCATCAAAAGTGACACCTCAGAAAAGCTAAAATATTGAATTTTTGGAACTTTTGATAGAGCACGTTTTTAAATATTAATTAAAGTAAATGTATATGTTGTAAAGATTCTTTTTAATAAAAAAATAAAATTTTGAAGAAGAACACAAAATCTTCTGAAAAATAATATCACATAAACTCATATTATTTTCTAATATATAACTATTTTATATAAAAATCAAATTCAATGATCTTAAAAGCGAAGGATAAACCTCAAAATTTACGAATATAATGAGTGGGAATATAATGCTTATCTATCATAAAACCATATGAAATATCAATTTTTGCTTTACGCCTAATTTTTGACGACAATTAGCAAAAAATGTTAAATGATAACACTCAGTCCATTTGAATATGAAAAATAAAATTGACTTTGATTAAATGTTTTTATTTATCATGCAATTCTTCTTGCGACCAAAGATTTGAATAAAAGTTCAAAAAATAAGATAGCTTAAAAAATAATATACGGTAGTGTTTACTAATAGATGAATAGTATATAAATTCTATTAAAATGGATTTGATCCAAAAAAATATAAAACCAAAAATAATTGTTATAATTTAAATGAAGAAGTAATTTAAAACGATTTTATTTATGATCAAATTTTATATATTTTTTTGGATCAAATCCATTTTAATAGAATTTATATACTATTCATCTATTAGTAAACACTACCGTATATTATTTTTTAAGCTATCTTATTTTTTGAAATTTTAGTCAAATCTTTGGTCGCAAGAAGAATTGCATGATAAATAAAAACATTTAATCAAAGTCAATTTTATTTTTCATATTCAAATGGACTGAGTGTTAACATTTAACATTTTTTGCTAATTGTCGTCAAAAATTAGGCGTAAAGCAAAAATTGATATTTCATATGGTTTTATGATAGATAAGCATTATATTCCCACTCATTATATTCGTAAATTTTGAGGTTTATCCTTCGCTTTTAAGATCATTGAATTTGATTTTTATATAAAATAGTTATATATTAGAAAATAATATGAGTTTATGTGATATTATTTTTCAGAAGATTTCATTCTATATGCCTATGAAAAGTACTCTAAAAACTAACTTTTTCCTAATTATAATTAAATCTAGAATATTGTATTATGCTTAGTATTATTTCATTTTTCTCATTCAATTTAGAATTTACAAATGTCAAAAAATTGAGAGCTGTCACTTTTGATGAATTTCTGTTTATTACAAAATTTCTATAAAACATTGCACGTATTTTCGTATCTTCAGAAACCATAAAAAATCGTTGTTCCGGAAATCAAAAGCCTTTCAATTTCGATGATCTGAAATTTTGAAATGTTTTTAAAAGGAAATTAATGAAACAATGTTAATGCATTACATTCAAAATAAAAACTTTACAAGGTTTCTTATTTTTCTGATTGTTTCGAATGTTCCTATTTCTTACTCTAGCTTGCAGTAAAATGGAAAAAGACGGACAAACCCTAAAGATATTCGGCGACGAAGAAACGTTTGATCCCTCCGAAATCACACAACTTTTTCCAAATAAAGATTTCAAATCTCTAGAAATCTCTGATAAGGTTTCCATCATTCCTAAAGCCGCATTTTCGGGTTCCAAAAAACTCGAGACTGTAACCATTACATCAACTCTTACTAAAATCGAAGAGGAAGCTTTTATGAAATGTTATTCTTTGGTTACAATAACATTCCCATCAACTCTTCAAGAAATATCAAGTAATGTTTTTGAAGGATGCACACGCTTAGAATCTGTTTCATTCTCCGGCTTTTTAACCAAAATTGGCGAAAAGGCATTTTACCAATGTGAAAACCTCGAATCATGCGAATTCCAAGACAACTTAACATCCGATGCCTTTGAACTTGGCCCTATGGCCTTCGGTAGCTGTTCTTCTTTGAAATCAATCCAACTTCCGAAGAACTTGAAGAATATCAGTTTAATGGCTTTCTCCAACTGCGATTCCCTTTCCCAAATTACAATCCCTGACTCAGTTGAAATAATTGAGAGAAGATCTTTCTTAATGTGCAAGTCCCTTGAAGAGATCAACCTAAACAAGGTCAAGACCATCGATACAGATGCTTTCATCTACTGCACAAAGCTCAAAACCGTTAATTTCGGTGATTCATTGAAGGCAATCCGTTCTCAAGCATTTTTCAACTGTTCATCACTTACATCTGTTACTACTCTTCCTAACAGTCTCTGGACAATTGGAGAAAGAGCTTTTGCTAACTGTGTTTCCTTATATGAATTTGTATTTCCGAACAGAATCCAAGAAACAGGAAATAACACATTCGAAGGTGATGTAAGTCTTGAAAAAGTAACTCTTTCCGACTCTGTTCTTAAGATTTCGTATCAAACATTCAAAGATTGCACAAAACTCAAAGAAATCGAAGGCAGCAGTGTCCGCACAATTGATAGATATAGTTTCCAGAACTGCGCTTCACTTACAACAGTCAAATTCCCTCAACTTACTAAAATCAAGATTTTCGCATTCAGATATTGCAATTCTCTTCAATCCTTCACCATCCCCAACACCACAGCGGAAATCAAACCATCTGCATTCTGCGATTGCTTGAAATTGACAGAGTTCAAAGTTGATCCAGATAATAAGAACTTTGCTGTTTCATCCAATGGATGTTTGATGAACAAGAACAAGACATCATTAAAGGTTTATCCATACGGTCTGAAGAAAGTCGAAATTCCAGAAGGAACAGAAACAATTTCGAGTTATTCCTTCTATCAGAACAAAAACATTGAAGAAGTTAATATTCCAAACACTGTTACATTCATTGAACCAACAGTTTTCTTCAACAGCTCATTAAAGAGGATAACAATCCCTGGATCCATTGATACAATCCATCCATCAACATTCGAATACTGTGACCAATTAACTGAAGTTGTTGTTGGCGAAGGACTCAAGATTATTTTAAAGAAGGCTTTCTCTCATTGCACAAGTTTGGCTAAGATGAACTTTCCAAAATCATTAACAATATTATCAGAGAGTTGTTTCTCTGACTGCTCGAGTCTTTCTGAAGTTGATTTGACAAATTTGCATAGAATAGATAATTATTGTTTCCAGAGATGTGTATCATTGACATCAGTTGTTCTTCCTAATCTCAAAGTCCTTGCATACGGATTGTTCTCTGGCTGCAATCATTTGAAGAGTGTCACCATCTCTAATCACACACAGTTTATTTATTCTGGATGTTTCGAGTATTCTGGAATTGAGAAAATAATTTTACCTTCTAATTTGAGTGTAATAAGGAAAACATCATTTAAAGATTGCCACAATTTGGCTGAGATTGAAATTCCAATGAATGTTACATCAATTGAAAGTATGGCTTTCTATAATTGCTACTCATTGAAGAAAGTTACAATTTACGGACAAATTAAAGAAGGAATTTCTGAAAATGCTTTTGCAAAATGTACAAAATTGTATGAAGTGTTTTTCACTCAAAATGTCAATTCTATCAAAGAGAAAACATTCGATGAATGTGAAAATCTTACTAAAATAACTTACTGTGGAATTGAACCAGTAAATGGAGAATCAATGACTGAATTTGATAAACAAGTCACTGTTTATGTCGACAAACAGTACTTGAAGAAATCTAAGACATTCGCTGGCTTGACTCACTTGGAATCAACAAATGCATGCCATTATAAGAAACGTGTCAACATTGCTCTCATCATAATCATATCTTTATCTTGTCTTATAGTTGTTCTTGTCGTTGTTTTCATCATTGTATGGAGGAAATGCCCACGTAAGTTTGATACAACCACTTCATCTCAACTAGTTGAATCTCTTTTATAATAATAAAAAAGATAATGTTTAGTCATTTAAGGTTTTAATATTAAGCAAATGTAATCTCCAAAAATCAAAAATAATATTAGTTATTATTATCATTTTCCACTTATATTATTTCATAACTTTGTGGATATTGTATTTTTGCATAATAAAAATCCATTTTTATAGTCAGATAGACATATTTGTTCATTGACAATTATGATTTTTCTATTTTTTACTGCAAATAGTTAATATATTTAGTCTCATGAATCATATAATTGAGAATATATCAAGTGATTGTGAGTTTAACCGTTATATCTTTGAAATAGAAGAAAATGAAAATAATTTCTTTTAATTTCTTCTTTTGAGTTCGGAATTGTAATTTTCTATATGTAAAAGAGAATATGAAAATATGTAAACTATATTTTGTATTACATTTCAAGATTAAAAAATTTCATTACATTGAGTTCTAGAAATAGCACAGATTTGCATGCTAATAAATAAATAGTATTTTATTAAAATTAATGTGAGTAACTACCGCGAATTCGTCCACACTAGTGGATAAATTATGAGTTTTAGCAAAACTAAAGTGGTTATACTGAAACAGTAGATGATAAATCCTTGTCAGAGAATGTTTCCGCGTTTGCAATTGTTGGAGCTGTATGATCAAAATTCGTTTTATGCTCTGGAGTTTCCATTGCGTCTTGTGGAATTGGTGTAGGTTCAGCTGGCTCTGGTGGAGCATTTGGATTTGCTACTTTCTTCTCAGGAACCTGGTCGTCTGCCTCTTTACACATAGCTAAAAATCTGCACTTTTATCGTTGATTACATTTCAGTTAGTTCGATCGGAATTTAATTTCGTTTGTATCCTTTGAGCGCACATTAAGAATTCATGTTAGAAAAGCCTTAAATATATGAAAAATCTTGAACTTTGAATAATGATGACGTTCGAATAGATAGCATCTGAGCTATTACATGTGCTTGAATATAAGCATTCAATGCGTCTAATGATTTGTTTAATCGCGGATCAAACTTGGGGTTCAATAAACTGAAAATCTCTAAAATTCGTTGTAATTGATATATGAACTTGTAAGCCGCAATTCATAGGATTCATTTTGGTTCAATGTAGAGTTAAAAAAGCTATAATAAAAAGAATACAAACATTTAATTATAAATAACAGAGTTCATTCTTCGAATACCGTGACCTTTGGAAGATTCTGGAGAAAACATTCCTTGGTCGTTCATAATGCTTAAGACATTATCATCAATTATCTTGCATCTATTATTAATCCATCTGATAAGTTCCATACTTCTATATGGATTTTGGTAATTTTCAAGGATGTCCTTGATGAATCCCATTAGCTTAGGTCCATTCAGGTTTTCTGTTTCAGCAATATCATGGATTAATTGGTTTTCTTCTGAAGTAACAGAATTTGAAAAAGCATAATCAATAAACTCAGGCCACCAAGGATGGTTAGATATAATTCTTAGTCTACTCTTCTGTGATGCTCTCTGAGCTCTCCTAGATGCTTCTCTAAATCCATATTTGTTTAAATCTGAATTAAATTGCTTCATTACACGCGCTCTTCGTTGATTTGCGTGATTTATATTGGATATAACTTCATTATGATATTTAAGTGCTAATCTATCACCTTTAGTTATCAACCTTTGAATTCGCTTTGTTATTTGGTCTGCTGTATTAATTCTAGCTGATAACGGAGGTGGTCTGACTTGCTTATCACGTACTGGTATTACAAAATCAACTTTTTTAATCAATCCTGCCTTATAATCTTGAGGTAATTCTGAGATTACATCAGCCACGCCATTATATTTTAGTTTTTCTTCAAGGAGTGGATAGATAGTAAGTTCGTGAGGTATTATATTCATAAGAGGAACTCCTCTTTTAATTTGAGCTAATCTTTGATTTGAAGCTTTTAATTCTTGCTTAAATGGATTTCGTAAGATTTTTGCTGGCTTGATGCATTCATTTGTATCGAGTTTTTGTAAAACTTGATTAATATCGGGGAAAAAATTATTTTCATCTGTATGATCAAAAAACTTTTCTCTTCTCGGCTGTTTCTTCGGATCATTCCGTTGTTCGATAACTTTTGGCTTAGTTAAACCAAAAGTTTCATCATCAGAATCCGAATCCATTTCAAACATCATATTTTTCCTATAAAAAAATTCTTGTAAATTTTACTAACGTCTTTGTAAAAAATATGAGTACGTCAATGAAACAATTTTTGGAAAGAGATTATTGAATATTTTGCTTCAGATTTAGTTTAAAAAGGCAGTTCAGCAAAAATTTTAACTCAACTTTCAAATTTGGAGATGAAATAAATAAAAATTAGTTGATTTACATTGTAGTTTTGTTGTATTATCTTTATGATGATGAAAAAAAAGTAAATTGCTGATTCTTATTCTTTTAATTATAAAAATCTAAAAAAATATAAACGATTAGAGAGGTAAATATTAACAATCAAGTATATAACAGATAAATTAGAGTCCGTATTCCCAAACGCAAACGAGGCCCTCGCCGGAGCAGCTGAGGAAAATGTTCTTTGACGGATGGTGAGCAATTGAAAAGACTGTATTCTTGTGTGCGCTTATGTCGAAGAGCATTGTTCCCTTCTTGTAGTCCCAACCACAGACCTTCTCATCCTTAGATCCGGAAAGAAGGAGAGGACCGTCGTGCTTGAACGCGAGAGCAAGTACGAGGTTGCTGTGTCCGGAAAGAGTGTTCTTCTGGGTAAGGCGTGTGGACAAACCCCAAATCTTAATCGAAGAATCTCCACCAGCTGTTCCTGCGCCTGTAGCGATACTTCCATCGAATGGGGAGATAGCAATATTCATGATATTACCATCGTGGGCCTTGAACGGTAGCATTGGTTCCTTGAAATTGACATCGTAAACTCCAATGTTGCCTTTCATGAAGCCAACAGCGATGAATGTTTTATCGGAGTCAACAGCAATGGCAACTATCATATCGTCTGGCTGATCCGTTTGGTTGACGATCTTATTGACAAGAGAGAAGTCTTCTAAATTCCAAACGCATATCAAGCAATCGTAGCCAGCTGTAACCATGTATTTGTTCTCGTTAGTAAAGATAATCGATGATATCTTTCTCGTATGTTGCTTTAATGTTTTAACGTGTTGGCCAGTCGCAACGCTGAATACTAAAATGTTGGACTCATCATTGCCAAGAACAATGTAGCGGCTGTCTGGTGTAAAGCAAAGACAACGTGGATTAAAATCGTTTATATTCGGATCATAGAGCATATTAATTTTAGTGAATATTGATCCATTATCTGTATTAATAACGAAAATAGTCTTGGTATTTGTAAATGCGAATTTCGAGCCATCGCTATTGAATGCAACGGAACAAACAACAGCGTTGGTACTGAGAGCATACTTAAGCTTCATATGATCGGAGTTGTATGCAGGATCGTTTGCATGAATAGTATAGGATGGGTTGGCCTGGGTTAAGGCTGAGGTGTCTTCCTGCTTCTTTGGTGTAGATTGCTGAATATGAGGTTGATGAGAAGCAGAGGAATCCTCGATATATTGGCTTTGCATCTGTTGCATTGGCTGGGATTCTTGAATTTCAGATTTAACGATATTTGGTTTTGCTTGTTGCATTGACATTTGCTGTGGAACTTGTTGAATGGGCTGTGAATTCTTCATTTGTTGGCCCATCATTTGCATCGGAACTTGAACCGGCGGCTGTTGCTGTTGAATTGGAGGATGAATCTGGCCTCCGTAGGTTAAATACTCCTTATATTTACGATACAATTCATGTAATGTATCGTAATCGTTTTTGTATTGAGCTAAGTGGATGATAGATAAATTTTTCGTGTTTTGAAGGACGCGAAGCTCCTCCTGAAGCCTGCGTATTTCATTTGTAGCATCCTGCAGATCTTTAATTATCTTGTCCGCAGTTTCTTTAATATGTAAATCAGATACACTTTGATCCATCCCGCCAAATCTTGAAAAAAATTAAATAAAACGTCGACGATAGAACATTTTGAATGCATTATTCCTTAGGCCATTTTTTCAATGATAATACCATGTTAGTATATGTAGATTATTTTGTGCGAGGTGTGATGGAATCCAATACTATCGTAATAAGCCATTTTTTTTCTTCGCTTTCACGATCGATGATATGTCTGTTTTGATAGTGATGCAGTATGTGTTGGCCTATGTGGAAAAATTAGCTTTCGAGATTGTAAAACAAATTTCAAAAATTGCCTGGAATCGAGGTGAATAAGCCGGGTTGCTTCAAATTAATCTTGGTATACTCTAATTGGACGAATAGTAAGGAAATCAATCCAAATAATGAATAAATTAAATTGGTTATGATTGATGAAGTTATTAAATGATCAAAATGTATTACAACACATTCATAGTTTTAACAGAGTTCAATGAACTTAGAAATTATCCTTAATCAAAACAAAAGGAGAATTTACAAATTTCTTTGTACTCAAAATAGAAGGATAATCTCTTGCAATATGAATATTCCTTCAAAAAGCAAGCATGCAGTTGGAGGGTCAGATGGTATATGTGTTATTTCATTAAAAAATTTAAAAACTATTTAAATTTGTTGTTCGTATAGGAAAATGTATCTATATAAGTTTGTTTGATATCTTTTGGTATGAATATATGGTGTATGTGATGGAAAATTTCAAATTCTATATTGAATCTGGGTTTATACTGCGAAAAACCAACCTAAAGATAACTTAACAACTGTATAAGTCTTTTCAGTCCATTTGGTATTTAGGAATTGCCTTTATTTGGAAGGAGTTGATACATAATTTCAAACAAAAATAAATGTCAAAAATTTCGAATGTTTTCTTTTCTGATTTCCAGAGCATTATCACGATCTGAAAAGGAATGTTTAACATTCAAAAACGATTCTGCGAAATCTTGGTCTGTGTATCAAGCCGAAATTACAGAAAACTCGATTAATTTCAAAGAAGATGGAACAGCAGAATACAATTCCCAAAGATATAGAAAGAAATGGTCTCTTAATTTGTGCGGTAATATAACTAACTCAACATTTGTATTCCTATATGATGAAGCTAAAGAATATGGAGAACAAAATTATATAAATGTTGAGTATATGACCAGAAATTCGAAAGCAAGATATTCAATATACAAAAATGGTAAAACAGTTGCTCAAAGACAAGTTACTGTTTATACAAAAGATCAACTTTGTTTTTCAGCCATTTATGGCCGTGGTTACATAGGAATTTTCGCCATGCCACATCTTGAAAACAAAGAACCTATTCTTTTGCTTCCATACACAATGCCTAGAGAACATAAATTGCAATATCTTTCACATGAGCCTTCAAACATTACAAATATTTGCATAAATGACTTCTTTGGCGATGATAGAGTTGATATTGATTATGATCCTAATTGGAAAACTAATATCAACAACTTCCTTTAAATAATGTTTAAGTTTGTTATATTATTCTCTTCTATTGTTAAATATTACATTCGAAAAACCATTTTCATATATTTTTGGCCTGTTTTATTAAACAAGTGCAAAACAAATTTCTCACTATTGTAAAATTGGCATTCATTTTCCTTTTTCGAACTTTCTAGGCTAATGAGCTCAAAAACAGTAAAAAGCCGATCTGAAATTTTCTAATTGAAACAGAAATTTATCAAAAAAATGACAGTTAATTATTAGTAAAAAAATTGATATGAACTAGGAAATATATCAATTGGTTAAGAATAGAGTATACTATGATTTCTTTAAAACAATAAAATGAAAAAACCATTAGCAAGAACAGTTCTTCTTCTTCTTTTCAGCATCATATTCAACTTGAATACCAGAAATATCATTGTGTCCAGGAAATGCTTCGAATAAGGAGTGTATTACCGCCTGTATCATTTCATCTAAGCCTTGTCCTGTTTTAGCAGATACTTGGAAGAACATGTAATTTCGTTCCTGTGCCCATTCTTTTGCTTTTTCGAGATCAACAGAATTCTCGTTTAACAAGTCTAATTTATTTGCAACAATGAAAACCAATCTTCTATCATCACCAAGAGACTTGAATAATTCAATCCAAGAGCCAAGTTTGGCAAATGATTCTGGTGCGCTGATATCGAAGACAGCAAGAGCTGCGTTGACATTACGGCAATATACTGGAACAAGAGATCTAAACCTTTCCTGTCCAGCAGTATCCCAGATTTCTAGAGTGGCAGTTTTTCCATCTACCTTTTTAATAATTTGACCGAAATCTACGCCAGCCGTTGTTGATTCTGTTGCATCAAATTTATCACCACTAACAATTCTGATAATTGATGTCTTTCCAACTGATGACTCGCCAATCGTTGCAATGCGGAAAGGTGAATCGATCATCGCAAAAAAATATCCCTTGTAAAGTTATGTAAAATTGAATTCATTTAAATCATTTCAGAACTTTCTCTAATTTTTTATCGCGAAAGAAATTACATTATTTTTAATTATAGTTAAAATGGAAATGATGTTCTTGGGAGAGAAAACCTTCAAAAAAATCATGACCTGATAGGTTAGAAGAGTTAATTCGATTATCCAATTATCGATAATGCATGCCAACTAGATATACTACTATATTTCATTTTCATGCAATGGATGAGATAGATACGAAGCAAGATTTCATTCAGGGTGAAGAAATTACCATGATACATAAAGCTATATCAGATATAACGGCAGGAAAGTTAATTGATAGTGAATTTTCGGTAGAATTCAATAACCTAATGAACAAATTATCATCTGATGATCTTTTTCAATATGTTAAAGTATTGAATGGGGACGAAATCTCGATACTTATTGGAAAATGCTCAAATTTTGATTATATTCCTTTAACTGCAAAGATTTTGTCATGCATTTCTTCTAATTTTAATGAAGTTTCAGACATCATTCTTAAATTGGATTTTCTGCAGTTCTTCAATTACTGCGCAAGTGTAATTAGCCAGCTTGATGCTGGGACTCTTGAAAGAATTATGTTAATCTTAGGGAACTTATATTTAAACTCTGAATACTTTCGCAACATTCTATCTAATTCTGCGATAATGAATTTATTCATGACATTTCAGACAGATGACTATGTTTTAAAAGAAACATTTTATTGGATGATTTCTGTAGTATGTGGATTTCCGAATGGTAATGCACAAGAACTTATCAGTATTGCATGGCAGATTTCTCAAGATCCTATTGATGAATTTTCCAAAATTGGTTTTGAATCGCTGTATTCTGTTTCAAAATGGTCTTCATTAGTTCGCGTAGACTACGAAAATGATCCTTCAAAACGAGAAATGCTTCTTAACAACTTAACTTCTGATGACCAAGAGATGAGAAATAATTGTGCTTTTTTATTAGGAAATGTAATTGATTCAGTAGATCAGAACATTTTAAACTCGATTATAGAATGTATTAAAATAGATCAAAGTGATGCTGCTTCAAAATGCTATGAGATTCTTGGAAGAAATCTAAATCAGGAAATGTTAAAGATTCTGAAAGAAAATGGAGTGTTTGAAGTTGTAACTGAGTCCAGCTTTTCAGTTCAGCGATCATTTGTAGTGTTCCTAGCGAAAGCTTCCAAAGATTTGAGAATTTCATTCATTTTCGATGAAAATCTACTAAATTTACTGCAACAGTTTGTGGAATCAACATCAAACTATGAATCATTTTGTTCGTTCATTGTTGTTGGCAAATTAATCGATGAAAATTATCAAGTTGATCTTTTGCAAGAAATATTGAATGATGGTTCATCACTTCAAGAATTATTAAATGAATATGATATACCTCCTGATTTGGTAGATATGAATTGCTATATAGAGCTTCTTCGACAAAAAATTGAAAATGAAGAATAAAATTGCAATATAAAATGTAAATAATGCTCTTCATGCATGAATTGCATAGTTATAAGGTATGTTTAATATATATATTTGTTTGTATATTTAAAAAATGTTGGATTTTTTTTACATATATTTATTTATTTTTTCTCATCTTTGCAGAATATGATAACTCCAAAGAATGCGACAACTGAAAAGATTCCCCAGAACTTATTGTAGAATGAGTTAAGTTTTTCTTGATTTTGTTCATTAATTTCAGCTTTAATTCTTCTCTTTTCAGCTTTAATTTCTTCAAGTAACTCTCTATCGGCGGCAGTACTGTTAAGGCTTACTATGGGTGTATTTGTGGAATCGCCTGTATTATTTTCATCTTCAAGCTCTATGTCACGTGATCTGACTTCGTTTACTTCTGGCTCATTATCTGCATTTTCATTGTTTGCGTTGCTCTGATCCTGAGAATTATCTTTATTATTTTCGGAACCTTCTTTATTTTCGTCTTCATTTTGTAATTGATCATTTGGTTTGTTTTCCTTTACTGGCTTAGCAGGTTGTAATCTTTCAAGATTCTTCCAAAAAACCTTGATCGGAGAATCAGCCATTTGTTCGTGGACTGGTGGAATGTCCGGCTCTGTAAACCTCTGTAATACCTCAACAGGAACTCCTTCTGGAGCTGTTTGATCAGCAGCCTCTTTAGCAGCTTCCATTGAATATTATAAAAAAAATTGAGAGCATCTAAAATTTTATTACAAAAGTGCTGAAATAAAATATATCAATACCATATCTTGGATCATCTGATTTACCATTGAATAGTTAAGGCGGATTTTTCAATTATTTTTCTTTTATCTGAGGACATTTGATTTTGATAATTTATTTTCATACAAAAGAGCTTATTTCTATCTGGGAAAAGATAAATCTATAAATTTTCAAATATAGTTGATATTCAATATGCCAATTCTCGAATATTTCAAAATCGAAATTTTTAATTGACTTGTTTATGCATTTATTCAGCATGATTCAAAATACCAATAATGTGTTAAGCATTTTGGGAAATTAAACAATGTTCGGTCAAGTTGCCATTAAACAAATTGACCAAACAGGTAAAGAATTTCTAATTGTTATGCAAAAACGATTTCTTGTAGACTACTTATGCCTGTTATCAAATCCAAAATAACGAGTTAGCATCTGATGTAAAAACTGTAATTTCGATTAACCGCAAATAGAACATTTCGGACGTCAGTATCGGATTCTCTATTCCGATAATTGATTGTTTGAATCAATAATAACTCATTCAAATTTTAAGGTGCTTCAATTGCTTCAAAAGATGTATTCAAGCTGAGTTTCTATTAAATATATGAAATATGTTTTGTTCCCACGTATCTGGAGAAGACTTCAATCAAACAATTGACTTATTCTAAAAATTTTCCCCAAATTGTTCAACAAAAAGAATCTTGATATTATGATTCCTGGTATCAATGGCGTAAAATATTAACTATGAATTCAATAATAATTATATAATTGCATGGAGAAATTGAAAAAAAGTGGTCGAAGTACAGATTTTTAATACTCTTTTCATTTTTGCATATTTCTAAAGAATGCATAACGATGAGCAATATCATATTTGAAAGAATGACGGAATTCACTAGATTATATACCGTCCAACTTTTTTACGTTTTCGATTAATTATAATCAGAATCGAAAGATATACATACATTCATACGATTATTTTTGTTTCAATACTCAACAAATATTTTTACATTTTCCCTCAAAACTACACCTAAACTTTTTGTAAACTTTTCAATAATTAAATGTCAAGCACGGAGCCTGAATCGCTTGATGCAATACTTCAAGCGGAAAATCCTCCTCTTCAATCCGTGCTAGGTACACCATCCTTTGTTCAAGCTGTTAAAACATGTCATCCTCAACTAAACGCTTATCTACTTTCTGATAATATATTTCCCGAAGTATTGAATATAGCGTTAACTGATAAAGCAGCATCCCTCGGATATACTGCGAAAATGATATCGAATACAATGCTATTTTTAACTACAAATTCAAATGAAACCCAACAAAAGTTTAGCGAGAATCCCCTGTTTTTAAATGTCATTAAAAGTTTTCCTGATACCGAATATGCAAGACAACCTAAAATTGCAGGTAATTTTCAACGCATTTTAGATTCTATTGTCCATCGAACGAACGGACAATACCTTTCTAACCTCCCAAATATTTCGAAATTTTTAATTGATAATTTAAACATACTCGCGTACTCTGAATTGTGGATTACGTTGACGACCGAATTTATGCTCCAGTTTGGCGTCGATTTAAATCTTATTAAAATGTTTGCGCAAACAGTCGGCGGGCCAAATGGATTTACCGCTGTTGCATCGATGAAACAGATGCTCAAACTGAAAAAAGATTTATTTAATTTATTCGACACCGTTGATGTTGTAGAAATATTACTCCAAGAGGTCATAAAGCCAGGCAATCCACTATTGTTGTTCAAGCTCTTCCAAGTTCTCGAAAAAATTAATTCTGTCGGAAAAGATCCACAAGTCAAAGCCACCATCCTTTCATACGGCGAAAACTTCAATTTTGAAGAGCATACGCAGGATTTCATACGAGCAAGCGCTATTTCTTTATTTAAAGTTTTTCCAGATGAATATATCAACCGATTATTCGACGACCATCCATTTTCATCACTCAACTCCGCAATTATTAAGGCAATATCGTCCATTGGCGACAAAAAACTCATAGAATTGAATACGAAATACAATTTAATCGATAGAATACTGAATAATCCGATCAGCAAAACAAATCCATACGTATGGAGCTTAGCTGAATTACTGTACGTCATCCCCTCACTCATTACACCGTCATTTAGAGAATTCAAGATTGACATTGTTGATCCACATGTTTTGATTAGGAGCGGCGCGTTTGGTGGAGAACGGCCTCGCGATGAGTCTTCTGACTACGGGGATCCTCCGGAGCACTCAGCACCTTTCGTTTCTCTTGACATCGAAATTTTGTCTGACAGTAGCAGTTCTGACACTTCTAGTGATGAAGAGAATGATATTGGTGGATTTGAAAACGCTAGGTTCTTCGCGAAGCTCGCCGGTATGGATGATCTCGTTGAAGATCTCAACGAACAACAGAAACAGACTCAACGATCAGAATAATATTATTTGTTTTGTATATATCTTTTGTAGAGAATTAAAGTGTTTGTATTGTTAATTAATCTGTGGTCTTATTTTTTTGCCGTTATTTTACTTCCTTTTTTAATTCGCCTTGTTGATTAGTTGGATAAATTACCATTGACTAACTGATTGTTTTTGAATAAGTTTTGGTCATTAATCATTCGAAATTAAATCTTGAAATTGAAATGACTTCGATATTTTTTAGATTGAGTAATGTAAAATTCTTGGTTTTGTTCAGTATAATATAATTTTGGTATTGATTTCATTGTTCGATTTAGATCTATCGGATTGGGCAATAAAATATACTTTGCAACAAATTATTTTCAATTTAAACTAAAGAATAAGTTTTAATGGTTCAAATAATAGTATATTTATTAGAATAAAAACAATAAAAACAATCATTTATTTCGGCTGACGCTTTGACATAATTTTGCAGCTTACAAGCATGACAAATATGATTCCAAAGAATACACAGCAGGCTATGAGCATAATAATCAGTTCTTCGCTATACCAAGTCAGGATATGTTCGCAATCTATCGTTCTACCGCGAGGAATGTTAGTTCCAGAATCTTCTCTTTCAGTCTTCGCTCCTGCTTCGAAGGAAATCTTCAGTAAATCTGGTGGAAGACCTCTATTTGTTAATAATCTGACAAATGGACGAGGTTGAGTGGCAACTGGCGTGTAATGATATGTCTTTGAGAAGTTGCCTGTAGCTACATCAAATTCTCTGTAGTTTGTGTGATAAAAGACACGATCTAGCTGATCTTTTGAAATTTGATCGATTTTGAATGATTGTGCCGATTCTGTGCTGAATATGAAGCATTTGTCATCATAATTTCCAAGTTTGTAGAAGTTCTTTTGAGATGGTGAAAGTTGAACTAAATCTGAATGATATGAACTCAAATAAACGCCTGTTTGGCAGTATCCTGGGAGAGAAATGTAAGAAAACGATACCATGGATGATTTTATGGCTTTAATTGTAAATGATCCGTAAGGAAGCTCGAAAACTCGAAAAGTTGTTAAATTATCAGAAGTAAAAACTGCATCTCTTGTTGTTTCTCTGTTAGGAGAGCGTGAATAGTATTCGTTTAATACGATACCCTCTTCAAACTCATCAAAAATCAAATAAAATGGATAATAAGTGGCATTAATGCAATATGTCTTATCTACATCAATAGTTTCGACATGGTGGTAAACACCCATGTTATGTTTGAATGTTCTGTCACATGTTGCCGCTCTTTGTAATGAAACAAAGAGATTCAACATTTTTGATGATAAAAAGTGACAAATTAAAATTAAATAAAGTATAAAACTCTGTGAAAGTGAATACACGAACAAGAAAATGGTTAAAAAATGTAATATGAATTCAAAACAAAGTACAAACAAAATTTTAATTAAATATATAACTTATAAGTTAGATATTACAGATCTCCGCTCGTTTAAAAGTTCTTCATCATCAGGTAGTTGAACTTTCTGTATCAATCGTATGAGTTTTGTCTTGTTCTCGTGGAGTTCTGTTCGAATTAGCTGCGTACGATGAGGATTAATTACAAATAATTTAAATATAGAATATGCATTTGATCGGACTTTCTTTGAACGACTTTCTAAATGTCTGCAGATACATTCAAGATTATATGGATCATTAACAAAATACATAAGAATTGGTCTGCACTCTTCTCTCGTTATAAAGTTCAGAATAAGGGGAATGGAAAGTAGGGAAACGATATAAACATTGGAACGCAAAAGTTGCTTAAAATGAAGCGAAAAAATATCATAATGCGACAGAATATAGGCTGAACTAACTGATATCTGTGAGTTAAGCATTTCTTCGTATGTCTTGAAAGCGTTCGTGACCATTTCGAAGTTGTCGCCAAGCAAATAAATTATAAAGGATGAAACGTATTGATATTCAAACAGGTAACTTACAAAGCTTTCATTTCTTATGCATTCTCGTATTAATATATTAGCAATCGACGACAATTTTGGAATGGATAAATAAGATAATAAAGTGTCAAGAGCTTCTTTATGGTTAATCAAGTATTTCGGTAAAGAATCTGTTGGATCTTCGCGAATGCTAGATTGCAAAAGCGTAGATACACTATTATTCATCGTTTGGTCGAAGTATGGCATGAATTTCAATATGTTTGCGACTGTCTTATCTCTATAAAGCTTTTTATTTATGATATGTGGTAAATTTTCCCTGTTATAAGAATCGACATTTAAAGTGTCAGTGATTTTGGATACATATAATTTCACATCGTTGATTGTATCATTATTCTGATGTAATTCCATGCTTTCTAGTGCCATTCTTAAACGTTTTGGAAACCCTTTCGCCTGTGCTTTAGTAAACCAAAACATTTTTTTTTCTTGAAAAATCTAATTTGAATGGGGTGAAAATTTAGACGTTAATTGTTCAAAAAATGGAATTAATGTGTGATGACGAATCTTGAAACTCTATTGTGAGTTCAAAAAGTTGTTTCAAATTGTCAGAACCACTTTTTCAATGTGTAACTTTTTCAATTAGGAATCTTGGCGTGTATATTTCTTGTTGGTGTTCAAAACTTCTGAAATGTAAATTTTTTTCAAAAAGGTGAAATATTCCCGATTTTTGAATTTGCGCAATACGATGATAAAAAGTCACATTTCATCAATCATATTAATATTAATATTAAGAGTTGATAATAATGATATAGGACATTTAAAGTGCTTTTTGAAAGCTCCGGTATAAATATTTCCCCTTTTTATACTTCAATTTTTTAATCTTTACAAAAGGTATTCTTATTTTCAGTATATTTTTATAACACCAAGTTCACATTGATATAAAGAAACTGAATTGAGATCGGATTACGCTTTGAACAATATCTGAATTCAAAAACTGAATTAAAACCAGACGTTATATAGCAATTTGGCAGCATAAATGGCATAATTGAAATATTTATATGTATCTTTTAGCTGTAATTTAATCAGTACTTAAGTTGTGCGTGTATTTTCTTGCGAAAACAAATTTTAGATGATAAAGTACCTTAGAGATGATGAATGACGAAGAATATGTTATGTTTCCTTATGTGAATCTTACTCTTTTAATGAATAATAAGATTGGTCGGTTTTCAAATTTTATTCAAATTCTATTGTTTTTTGAGACATAAGAAGATGCTCATTTCTTTTGACTTCCAACTTGTATGTAATATTTTTATCAGAAATACAAGGCTCAAAGCGGGAAATAAAAATTGAACCTCCAACCATCTAAAGATTTGGGTTTGAATAAGGATGTTTCGCTTAATTTTAGTGAATACATAAAAGATCACAAGTATTTTTTTTTAAATTTACACATTTGATTCGATATTATATAGAGAGATTGTGTATTTTCCATGAAAAATCATACGACTTTACTCAAATTTAGATAGGATATTAAATTAAAAAATCTATAAGGATAATATATATACTTTATGAAATATAAGAAGGAGGTGCAAGTGTTCTATACTTATCAAGAGGCTCAAGGACAGATGGGGATAACTGCTCCTCATGCGTTGTCCAAAACATTTCAATAACTTGTTTATACATTACTTCTTCAATCTGAGAACAAGAAACTAAAGCGTTCTCTATTTCTTCGAAGCACTTTTCTGTTAATGGTTCCCTTTCATCAAGTAAAAGCGCAGTTAGAACTATTGCGCATTTATCAAGGATATCCTTTGGCTCAGTATTTGTTTCTCTGAGCAAAACTCCATATGTATTTAGCATTGACACTTTAACTGTTGGATTCTGAATTGAAACAACAATCTTTTTGATTTCGTCGCGTGCTTTGATCAAAGCTTCCTGACTTGTCGAGAATGTCGAGAACCTCAAGAAAGCTCTCGTTGAGTTTAATACTCTATTCTGGACAGTTGATGACAAAATAGACAAATTCGAGATAATTGAAGTCAAAAATTCAATAAATCTATCATTATTTGTCGTGAAAGCAGGAGATTCAGTTATATCATGCAAGGAATTGATCATTGCTGTCTTCTGATCAGAGTTAGAAGTCGAAATCAATCTCAGCAACTTCTGAACATTGTTTTCAAAGATTGGGAATATTGTCAACAAAACAGAAGGAGTTATCTTTGATGCTTGATCCCACCAATTCTCCAGAAGTTTTTCTGTCTTCTTAGATTCACCTGCTTGTTTGAAAACACCGTCTAAGAAGTCAATTATCATCTTGATGTTGCTCTTATTTTCTGGAGAATAGAAAGGAGATGATTCAGGAACTAAGAAAACAGAAACATAATCACAAATGATGTTAAGTGTTTGTCCAACAAGATCCGATTGATTTTCTTCGTAACTTTCCAAAAGTGGTTTAACAAAGTTGTTGAAAATCACTGGGAAAAGAGGAATGAAAGACATCGGTCTTGCTGATATCAAATTGAATAAACAAGTCAATGCTCTCTTTCTAAATGTCGGAGCATTTGGATCAGGAGATGCCGCGGAAAGGAGATAATTAATTATTGGAGAATATCTTACAGGATGCAAGAAATGGAATTCACCTGTTATATCAATGAATTCATCAAACAAAGATGGTTTGTCAAGTGTTTTAACAAGGATTTTCAGTGTGATTTCGCGTGAAAATCTCTGTGAATCTTTGGCACTCCAATGTTTCGTTGCAACAATCATTTCTGAGACAACACTGACTAATTGTGACCAAATTGTTGGCTCTTCAATTGTTTCAATTGCTTCGTCAAGCCATTTCGACAATGGTTCGATAATTTGTGGTCCCATTGTATGAGCAATTGTTCCAAAGAACATATCAACTGTTGAAGTATCGAAATCATCATCAATCATGTTTACTAGGACCTCTGTAATATCAGGGAATGCTTCAAGAAGTTCATCGTCTTGGTAATACTCAGTTATCTTCTTGTAGCTGTATGATTTAGGTACTGCGTAATATCCTGTCCAATATTTGTCGTATGCTTCAACTTGGTCAAAAGTAAAATCATTTTCTGCTGCAGGCAAAAAGTCTTCTGGAGTTGTTCCTTTGATTTCTTTGATGACGTATTTGCACTGTTCAGAAAGAGGAACAACCTTTGATGTATCTATTGTTTCTACTGTGTATTTCATTCTTCTCTTGAGAATTTCAGTCAACACAGAGATAGCAACAACAGTGTTTTTATAAGACTCGTTTTGTGCCATGTAGATACAGAAAGAAAACAGAGGTCTTGGCAAATCATCAGTGTGTTTGATTGTCATCAAAATTAAAGCAAGAGCAATTAATTCGAATGTTGATTCTTCGCGGTAATTCTCTTCAACAACTTTAGACAATTGATTTGAGAATTCAATCCATTTCTTTTGGTCTTCGCTTCCAGGAACATTTGTCCAATTTGTGCTCAAAGCATCATCCATGACTTGTATCTTCAAAATCATTTCGCTTTGATCGCGAACTAAATCAGTGAGTGGCTGTAATGTCATCAGCATTTGCTTGTGCATGCATGGATGGCATGTTGTGAAACTACCAATGGAACGATAGAAATTGACAAATTGATCGGTTATTGTATTAACAGTTTCTAATTTCTTTGAGAAGAAATTCCACGCGATTGGCATGTATTTGTCGAAGAAAACATCGACAACGGACAAACCAATTATCTGGACAGATTCGTTTTTAGTGAAAGCGATGTCCAAAAACGCGTTGAATATCTCATCAAATCTAGGAGGAATTGGTCTCAATGCGCAATTCAATCTCTTTTGATAGAAAAGTGTCACTAATTCACCTGTCAAAATTCTATTTGCTACTTTCTTTCTTGATTCAAGAAGGAAGATCGAGTTCAAACCATTGAAAATAGAGAGGTTAGTTCCTAAGTATCCTGTCAAAGAAATCATTAGATTAGAAATACATGTAGTAATGATCTGGTTATCAGGGAATTTTTCATGTAATTTTAAGCACATATCAGTTATTTCTGACATGAATTTCATTGGTATTTTTCTTCCTTGTTTCATCTTTTCAGAGTTAGAGAATGGCTTAGGGAATGTAGAGTAATCATCGCTAACTATAATATCAGATTTTTGAAGAACAAGCATGCAAGATTTGTAGAAAGGTTTGAGCATTGATGCGACAACATTGAAATCGGATTCTTCCAAAATTTTATGGAAATAAGGAATGAATACTTCATCAATCAACTCTGGATAGATCTTGTATTCTTGCAATGGCTCGCAATACATGTTTTTGAATGGAATAACTATGTCAGAAATTGTCTTTTCTCCTGTTTCTTCGAAAGGTTTTCCATTGTATTTCGTTGTCAAAATAACATGTGCGAAAGGAACTAATGTTGTTGCAACAGCGTTCCATCCGATTCTTCTGATCTTTTTGTCATCAGATTCCCTGTATTTGTCAAATTGAGAAATAACAGATTTGACTTGTTCAGGATTTTCTGATGATTCGCGACCGAGAATTGCTATTGCCATTGCGATGAATCTTATCTCGTGCAAGTCAATCAATCTTTTGGAATTCTGGCGAACGGCGACATCGTAAATTTCCTTGATATCTTCTTTTGCTGCGAATATACTGAAACACTGCAAAATATTCAACAACTTCAAAGGAACATGGAATAAAGAAGGATTACAAATCATGTCAGTTAAAATTGGGACAAAATGATGTAATATTTCTTGATCTGTACCGGAAAGGAAAGAATATATCAAAGAGAAAAGAGAATGTGTTGTATAACCTAATCTATACAAATTCTCGATGTATTCTGGTTCATATGTTGATGATTGAATCAAAGAATTCAAGAAATCCTGTCCTAATTCAATTGGATCGATGTAATCAGGGTATTTCGTCTTCTTGGAAATAGGGCATGTACTGAAGAAGATTGTTAAATAGATACCGAATGACAACTGATAATCTTCCATATAAAAATTCTCAATTGCAATTCTGACAAAATTCATTTGTGTTTCAATGAAATTGTCATTGAATTGCGTGGCGTACATTGATGCTGTGAGAATAATCCATGCACTCAATGTACTGCCCAATGTGTCATTAGTAGTAATGATCTCATTTGCCAGGTTAAACAATCTTGGAACCAATTGAGGACATAAATCAAAAATTCTGACCATGAATTTGTAGAAATTATGTGGAGAACTGATGTGTTCTAATGCGTAAACACATGTTGATACTAAGGGTTCAAAGAATGTCTCGTATTCTTCACTGGAAGGTCTGATTTCGGTTGGAAATCCTGGTTTTCCTTCGGCAAGAAGGATATCTGTCTGATGAAGAATAGATGCGATCTGGAAAACAAGGGAAATCAATGGATCAGCATCGAAATTGTCAAGATTGGACGGATGTACAAGTTTCTTCGCTCCTTTGAAAAATAAATCTAATTTAGTCATTGTTTCTTTTCTTGAAGGAGGAGAAAGGAATAAACAGCATATGCATTGTGACAGAGCTTCGTACTGCATGTCATCGCCGATCGAAATATCGAAATTGATTGGCTGGCATGACAAATAAATAAGTTCGTTATTCCAAATGGTTTGTAAGAGAATTTGAGGGAAAATGTAGTCTAACAACATTGTGTTGTCATCGTAGAAGTGGTAAAGAACGAAATGAGTTACTGCTGATGTGAGGAAATAGCGAACAGGATCGCAATCTGATTCGTGTAGTAAATTGAGGAAAATGTTGGCGGCGCGTTTGTAATTCTTTGCATTTGATGGGAATAAAACTGCGAAAAGAATGATTTGCTTGGCACTTCCAGTTGGAGAAACGCGAGGTAAGAAATATTCGAAGATTTCGTCTTCGGCTTCGTCTGTGAAATACTTAGATATTTCCATTACGTTGTCTAAAACCGTGTGGAATGATTTTTGTGTCGGTGAAATATTGAGTAAAAAGTCCTTTATAATGATATTGTCTATCATTTTGTGTACTTCGCGCCAATTTACTGTGATGAACTTTTCAGTTGCTAGTTTTGGTATGATGCAAGTTAAGAAATTGATAGCATCGTATTGAGTAACGTAATTGAAGACAGGTTGGTGAAAGCTAATCCTAAAAAGAACAGAAAATACCTTTTTCCTGCAATCACCACGTGGTTTGTGAAGAAAAGTAAGCATTGATTGTGTTATATTGATAGTATGTCTTAATTCTAAAGGCTGAAGAGGATCTAATTTCTTCTCCAAATCATCCACCATGTCAAACCAAAACTTGTCGGCTTCTTCCGGTGTAAACTTAATCGAATCTGGAAGGAAGCGACGAACTTGGTTTCTCATGAAAAAATTTTTTTTATAAATTTTGATTCTTTTCAATTGAAAAATCACCGTTTGTAGATTCAAATGTTGTTTTATTATATTTTACGCCGTTTTATATGGAAAATATTGCAAATTGAAAACAAAAAAATTTGGAAAATTTCAAAAATGGTGAGTTATAATAAAATCATAGTATGAACTTTTTAAGAAACACATATCTCATTACGATTTCTATATTTTGGATAATTTTTCGTCTTATCAAATTTGATGCAAAGAGGAAAAAAGTAAAATTATTTAGCATAACGCTGACGTATACTGCTAACATAGGTTGTTATAGTATATATGATGAATATAAACAATATCGGCTCAATAATAAAAATTACGATAAATTAATTCAATGGTAAACGAAATGAATTTTTAACAAACAAACTAGCTGATTGGTAACGTATACGATTACACTAATAAGAAAGACATGAAATGAAAAAAATGAACTACTTTTGGTTCCTGGCCATTTCTTCGTAAGACCTGAAGTGCTCATCTGTTCCGGATTGATATCCTGGATTTGAACCAAATTCGCAAACAGAGATTTCTGCAAATTCAATGCCTGCAAGTCTGCAAATAAAGTTAAAACATGTGTTGAGCCACTCAACGGGACGCTTGGAATTGTGATCTCCAGGAAGTGGCATTAATAATTTGTCTTTTCCTTTGTAAATATCGTACAATTTTTGTGCATGGTAATATGGAATGAAAGAATCTTCTGCTGCATGACCGATAATTAGTGGAATAGAAAGCTTCTTTGCTTCATCGATTGGAGATACTTCAGTAATATCTGCATTGATTTTTCCATTGACGCAATGCTTAACATACCAAAGGGCTGGTCCTTTTACGATGCCTGGTATTTTAACTTTTTTGGCCATATCATCAAACATCCACTTTATTGAAGCATATGGACTGTCAGAAATAATTCCGATACAGTTTGGGATCATAGGAGCCGCAAGAAAAGTGGTTGCTGCGCCCATAGATCTTCCCCATAATATGAATTTCTTTAGGCCGAATGATTTTTCAAGGAACCTAACAACATCTTCAACATCTTGTTTTTCATTTAGACCCAACGTAACAGTTTCGCCATCAGAATTTCCGCTTCCTGCGAAATCAAAGCAAAAAGTAGCTATCGTTTTTGGTGCTAAGTACTTAACCATGAAGCGACCTTCAACTTGTGTACCTGCATTGCCATGAAGATAGATAACGCAAGCTGGTGGTCTGACATCAGGGAAACCATATGGAGCGTACAATGACCCCATTAAAGCAAGATTTTGAGAATTTCGGAAGGTCACTGGAATTCTTGGAATTTTTGGAAGCAATGGATCTATTTCTATATCACCAAGATTCTTGAGGCTGTATTCGCCACGAGGAGGTCTAGTAATTAAATCAATTGCTGTATTTGCAGTTGCTAGAGTGCCTTTCTTTTCAGTCATTAATATTTTTTAGGTTTTATGGAGACTCATAGAATTTTATCAGTATAATTGAAACGTTATTTCTATGAACCGGCAATTTATTGTTTGAAGATGTGGCAAAACATATAACTTAATTAATTTGCTGATAGAAAATTAGGGATGCGTTAAACACGCCATTTGACCGGGCGTACATTTTTTTGTTCGCCCAAAAATTTCGCCATTTGAGAAATTCAAAAATTAAAAATAAAATTTTAATCTTAATTTTTTTATTTTCGTGATTTTTTTGAAACTTACATAAGCGATGAAATACTTTTTTTTTAAGTAATCGTTTATTATATATAAATATATCTTAATAAATTTAATTCCTTAAGGTAGAGCGTGTTCAAATTTAAAATCTAATACAATATTTTCTTAATGGCGTATTTTTCTGAGGTCGCCCAAATAAAGGCGAATTCAAAATTGAGAACTCCAAGGCGTATGGCGAGTATTCAAAAAGTACGCCACTTACAAAATATTGAATGTGGATTATCAATTTTTTGGCGTGTTCAATTTCAAATTTTGATATTTATGTTTATTTTATTCAGTATAATGCTAAGAATTAAAATATAAAATTCATAGAATTTTTTCTTTGAAAATATTTTACATTTTTATTAGACCACTCCTAGACTAGTCATCAGGTTATCCTCAGATCATCCTCAGACTCCTCCTCAGATTATCCTCAAACTCCTCAGACTACTCCTCAGACTACTCCTCAAACTCCTCAGACTACTCCTCAAACTCCTCAAATTATCCTCAGACAACTCCTGAAACTACTCCTCAGACAACTCCTCAGATTATCCTCAAACTCCTCAGACTACTCCTCAACCTCCTCAGATTATCCTCAACCTCCTCAGATTATCCTCAAACTCCTCAGACTACTCCTCAAACTCCTCAGATTATCATCAAACTCCTCAAACTACTCCTCGGTCTAATCCTCAGACTCCTCCTCAGATTATCCTCAGATTATCACTTTACATATATATATCGATAACTAAATAATTACTTATTATACTTTCTTTATTTTTTTTTAATTTTAAAATAATATTAATATATCTTTCTACGTTTAATGATGAAAAGAGAAAGAGGAGTAAAAAGAGGAAAGAGAAAAGAAAGAGAGAGAGAAAAAAAAAGAGAAAGAAAGAAAAAAAAAGGACGGCGATAATTTTGTATTGTTTTGTTATTCGGCCGAATGGCGGCTACTTCGTACCCGCCATTCGGCCCCAAAAATGGCGTATTATTCTATTTTTAAACGGTCATGGCGTAAAACCGTCGCATCCCTAGAAAATTTAAAATCAATGTAAAGTTTTGAATTTTTTTCTAGAATACATGGGGGATGTAAGTGATATTAACAATTATCAGTTTTGTGAGCAAATAGGTCATGGTGCATATGCGGATGTCTTCCACGGTATTCATAAAATCACTCAGCAGGATGTGGCCATAAAGGTTATCAATTTAGACACAATAACGGAAGATGATGAAATCTGTTTAGTGCGAGAAGTCACGGCTCTTCTTCAAGTAGACCATCCTAACATTGTATACACCTTTGAATACATATTAAACGAAAACAGGCTATATATAATTTCCGAGTATATTAATGGTGGCATGATTTTGACTAAAGTTAATGACATGCACGGACTTTCAGAATCCCAGGCTAGAAGCTATTTTAATGATGTTCTCAGTGCCATAAATTATCTGCATAGATCGAGATTAATTTGTCATAGAGATATTAAGTTACAAAACATTCTCATATCGAAAACCGGATCTGCAAAACTTATTGACTTTGGGTTTTGCAATTCAAATAACTTCCTTAGATCCTTTAATTCTTTCGTTGGAACTCCCGGATTTACAGCTCCTGAAGTTGTCGATGGAGTTGATTACGATAATTCATGCGATATATTTAGCCTTGGTATATGTTTATATGCTATGGTTGTCGGAAAAGTTCCAATAGATCTCCAAAATAAGAATTCTAAATTGATCCGTGATCAAGTAAATGCTATAGAATATCCACCAACTATGTCCCCATTACTAGTAGAGTTGATAAAGAAAATGGTTAATCCAAATCCTAAGCTACGTATTAAATTAGAAGAAATAATTCGACACCCTTGGGTTAGAATGGAAAACTTTCGGCAAGATAGATATGAAGTTAGAAAATGTCCGATAGACCTCGGAGCAATTACTTCAATAGACGAATTAACGAATGTTAGAAGAAAACCACAAGTTATTATAGCAAAAAATATACTCCACTACATAGGTTCTTTAGGCTATGATGTTCATAAAATACAGAACGATGTTCAAAGAGGAGAAATTACTCCAGAGAGTGCTGCATTTTGGATTGCAGTTAAAAACAACATCGCTCCACCTGATGAATGTCATAAAGTTAAGAAATGTTTTTGTACATCACTTCCTATTAGTGCCAACGGACATACTATGAAAGATAAAAGTCGACAAAGATTACCTCAGTTAAGAATTCCTCATCCGAATGGTCCGATTTCTCAGCGAAATATTACTCCAACCGGTACTTATACAAAGCGTTTGCGTTTTTGATTTTATTTGTTTGTTATTTATGTTAAATGTTTATTATTAATATCGCACGAATATATTACAAATCACTACATAATGTTACATTTTTGAATTCTTAACATAATTCAAAATTTGTATATTTTTATAAAAATTATAATAGTTTGAAGTACAAAAGTAGTAATTGGACGTGTTGTTATTAGTGTAAACTTAGATTTTACTGTGATCATTCAAATATTGCAAGTGTTTTCGAATGAAATAAAGATGAATGACTTGAAATCTTGATCATATTCATTTCTGTGTAGTTGAATAAATCAGTGAGATGAAAATCAGCACTATCTGTTTATTGTCGAAACATAATAAATGATCTTTCATTCCAAAAAAATTCAAAATCAGAAAAATGACTATTAATTTGTACTTTTTCCTTAGATATTTTCTCTTTCTTCATTAATTTTGAAAAATATTTATGAAACAAATCCACAATTTGATTGCTAAATACAGATGAATTATAGACGCCAAGTATGAATGTCGATAGAATGAAGATATTTAAATAATCGTTGAATATTCAGGAAAATAGATTCATTTGTAGATAGGTATATGCATTATTATTACTGATTAGATGTATCCAACCTTGTACACTTTGCTTCAAGAGCTTTCGATGCAACTTGTATCGATTTCATATCATTTATATCAATAAGTGAAATATTTTATATCGTTTATTTATGATTATCCTTAATCTCGGGACGAGGGCCAATTTTATCATCAGACCCCTATCAAACTTTGTCAATTTTTCATTAATCAGACTCGTTTCATTATGTATTTATACATCCAATGAGTTCGAATAGTTTGCTTTTTTTGACAATTATCAGAAATCAATAAAATCACTTGAGTAGGGGTAATTTTAGCTAAAAGTGACACACCTGTAAAAAGTGACACACCCGTGAAGGGTGTGATTACCGATCGGTAATTTCGACAGTTTAGAATTTAAAATTTTTTATGGAACTGTTGCGAGTTTCATAAAGAATTTAAGGAATATAAGCGAAGATTTGAATCAAAATCTTAGACCTAAGCCGCTCGATTCGCTCGCGGCTTTCTTTATTATTTTAAATTTGCATATTTCCATCAAAAGTTCATAAGGTAAAAAATTTCGTTTATTTTTACTAAGAAAAAAAAAGGTTTTTGATAATAAATTTATTTTATTTCGAAAAAGTAGCAATAATCGTAAAAGGGTATTGATAGGCTTGCTAAAGTAACTAATTTTAGCTGTCAAATACTTTTGTATTTTGAAGTAAATTAGTATAAATTTGTTTTTACTTTTATTTCGAAAAAGTAGCAATAATCGTAAAAGGGTATTGATAGGCTTGCTAAAGTAACTAATTTTAGCTGTCAAATACTTTTGTATTTTGAAGTAAATTAGTATAAATTTGATATTATTTTAACTCCCTTTGAAAACCTCAATTTTCCATACAGAGGGAACGGGAATAGCATCCAATATTCCCTGAGAATGGTTGCGCATTCTCAGTTCCCTCTATATTTCGAACGAAGCTCTCATCGGTCTTTTTTTTTAATACTAAACGTTTTTTTCCCCCTGTCACTTTTAGCTAAAATTTGGGTTTGCCAAAATCACTTCATATTCTTTGAAAATAGATTTTAATAATAGTATTTCATTTATCCTACTTTTGCAAATTTGTTTGATAATTCAATACGTCTCAAAATTGTCAACTTTACAAATGAATATATATATCTAATTTATTACCATTTTATTGATTTTAATAATGGGATCAATATCTGACATAATAAAAGTGACGGTTTTAGTATCAAGTAAAAATATATGGAAGGGGTTGTAACTCTCTATACCGTCTCACAAGACGCCCCGGAGAACTACCAACCATTCCAATATTATTTAGATTATACAGGAGATGAAGCAGTTCAAACTGCTAAGCAATATTTAAATATTCCTCCTAATATTACATGCAATGCATACGTTCAAAAAGCTGACGGCTCAACATTCTGGCTTGATATGATTCAAACGCTTAGAATGCAAGGCCTTGAGCAAGGAAATGTTATCGGTTTACAATATGTTGCCCCACCGCAACCCGAATTCAACAATCAACCAATGCAAGCATTGAACACCGATTTTAATCAACAGATGCCATTTCAAGATCCACAATTTTATCAACCAGTCGAGCAACAACAGTTTTCTCAGTTTGATTATAGTGGATTGCAGGCACCTCCAATCGATTCAATGCCATATATGTCTACTTCGTTTGACTCGATTATTGCACCTTTCGCTTCCTTGGAAGGTCTCCAAGCTCAATTTTACAAGACAGACGATTTCAGCGACGCCGCACAATTTGCTACAGGCATGTTTGCCAATTTCAACTTCAACTTTGCTATGCAAGAACCAGAAACTATTGGACCCACGATTATCGCGAAATCTCTGAATATAGATGATGATGAAGTTACAATCCTTGGCACCATGAATGACGAATACGAGTTTAACATTAACTCCTCAATTGCAGATTTCAACACCAACTTTGGCTGGGGTGCTGCCTCTGGTGATGCTGAAGGTGGAGGTGATGTCAGCGAAGAAGTCGTCACTTTATTCACATTTTTCGCTTTCAAGGAAAAGTCCGTTAAAGTCATCTACAGAGTTTACGACAACTTGCAAGACTGCTTGCAAATGGCTTTCATGACTATGGGAAAGGACATGGAAGAAGAAATGGCCATTCTCATTACACAGGAAAATGGAAGTGATCCAGTTTGGTTCGCAGAAGGAAAGTTCCTTTCCGATTACAATCCTTCACAATCAACCGAAATTCACCTTTTCAACAGATACACTTCGGTTACAGTTCATTCTCAGCATTATAAATCAATCAAAATTACTCTCGATATTACTAAGCCTGTCAGCGAATTGGTTGGCGACATCGCTCAGGCATTAGATCTCGATTCTTACCACTGCTTCACATTGTGCTCAATGGAGAATCCAAATCAACCGAAGTACATGTCCATTGAAAAATCTATCCCAGAACAAACGAAAGTTCTCAAGGAAGTTATTTTCATGAGACAATACTACCTCTTCTCATTGGAAGATATTACAACAATGCAGCAAGCAATTTACGCATTCGAAGATGCCAAAGAATTGGCAAACAAGAGCAAACTCGAACTCAAAAAAGAAGAAGTTCTTAAATACGCCGCTTACAACTACGTAGCCACGAACAAAGGTGATATGACCAATGTACCAGACGATGTCTCTCCTTACTTGCCACAGAAGCTCGGCGAGAAAGGAAAAGACGCCGGAAAAGGTGAATCAGTCCAAAAATTCCTGGACAAATACGGCCGTCGCTTAGACCACTTCAACGCCATCAAGAACTTCATCGGATTACTTAGACATATCCCTGGATTTGCCGCTCAATCCTTCGATTGCCATATTACAACAAAAATTCACGGCGAAGACGTTGACATGAACGTTATCGTCGAAGTCAATCCATATCGTCTTTTGATCCGTGACAGATACGGAAATATCGAAGAACGTGTCTCATATACTGAAATTATCTACGTCCAATGCGTTGATACTCTTGATATCCGTTTCGCTCCATGTGCTGGCAAGAACGCTCTCTACCAGTTCGAATCAGATAACGTCGATCAGATGTACAAACTTATTTGCAGATATCGTGAAATCACAAACAAGATTTACACAGATAGAGGTCGTAAGTTTGCAAACAAGGGTGATTTCCATACACTTATTACTGAAAAAACTGCAATTTACCTTGGTGCAACAACAGATCTTGGCGATCAGCAGATCAAAGAGTTCAAGTTCGACAGAAGATTCTCAGGATCCATTCTTCGCAAGGCCTGCGAGCAGTACCTTGGTGTTCCAGAGGATCCCAACCATGTTTGCGTTATTCATCTCGTCGATACAGTTTATCGTTGGGTTAAAGACGACGATATCCTTCAGACATACTCATTACAGGATGGTATGGTTGTCTATCTCCTCGACAGGAACAAAAATATCAGAATCCATTATCCAGATGACTCGGTTAAGACCGTCAGAGTTGATATAACCAAGACAATCGAAGAGATCTCCAAGGACCTCTTCAAGAAAGCAAGGTTACCAGTCATGCTCGGCTACACTTTATGGTGGCCAGATCCAAACAAAAACATCATCCCCCTGGATTTCCGTTTAACTCTCCCTGAACAAGTCGATTACTACAATGAACTTTACTTCAAGAGAAGATTCTACGTTCTTACCAGTGAAGTTCTCCAAGCTACATCCGGTGCTGTACAAACTGTCATTGAATGCTCCAAATACTGCAACGAACAAGGCTTCAAAGTCGAAGAAAAAGATATGATTATGTTTGGTCTTACATATCTTTATGCAATGGGAACACGCGGTATCCACAAAGGCAAATACGAACTTGCTGATATTTTGCCACCAGGAAACAACGTTCCAGCCAATATCCAGAACCAATTCGCCGAAGCTTTGAAGGAATCAAGAGCAATGACACAACTTTCCGCAGCAAAGAAATACATCGGTATTTGCAGAGGTTTCCCAGATTTCGGTGTCGAGAAACACAAATTCTCATCGTACAAGGATGACTACGGAAAAGGAGCAAGCATCAAGAAAGGATCAATTGCAATTGGTCCATTCGGATGCACAATTCTTGATTCAAAAGGAAGCTTAGTTTATGAAAGAATTCCATATCGTGCCATCAAGCAGTATTCATCATCATTGAGCAATTTCAAGTTGATTTTCCAGTACCACAAGTATACAATCACAGGTTTCTTCAAGATCAGAGATTCCGAAACAATCAATATGTTGTTGACATACAACATCAACTTGAACCACGATTTGCAGATTCTCAACAAGGAAAGAGAAGCTGAACGCAGCCACGAAACATTGCTTAAAGTCAACGGTGGCTGGAAAGATGAACAAGGAAGAGTCCATGGCCCGATGATCGATCTCAGAGTTGGTGTTTGGGGTGAATCACAACTTAAAGATGCTTTGTGGTTCGATCTTGAAACACCACAGCCACAAGTTTTGGAGTCAGCTCTTGCAATCACTGCTACTGACCATAACCAAGAATATGCAACATTAATACAGATCTTCAAAGGTATTAACAAATGGTTACTTCCTCACATGGTTCTTTCTGATGTTCATCCATATCGTGATGGCATTATTTACCTCCATCCTGCAAAGTTGAGGATCAAATTCATCACATCAGATCAGAGAGGAAAGACAATCGAAATTGTCACAACAAAGACTGTCGAAGAACTCATCCCATTGATTGCAGAAAAGTTGAAATTCAAGTACTACTCTGGCTACGCTTTGTTCAAACAGGGCAAGAAGAAGCTCAGAACATTGGACAACTGGAAGACAATCACAGAACAAATCAACAGAATCTGCGATTTACACTTCCGCCGCTTCTTCTTCATCATTAACAAAGCTGAATTCGAAGATCCAGATGCTTTGCTTCAGCTCTACTATGATGTCAAGCAGTTAGTTCTCGAAGCAAAGGTTGACATGCAACTCAAACAAGCTGTTGAACTCGCCGCCATGAGTATCACAGCTGAAGTTGAGAAACCAACTTCGAAGAGTGTTCCTGATAACATTGCACCATTGTTACCAGAAGGAATGTCTTTCCACAGGAGAAATCGCAATGATATTATTGATTACGTCAACAAGAACAAGCAGTTATCAACAACAGAAGGAAAGATCAAGTACATCAACATCGTCAGAGCCATGCCAACATTCGGTGTTACAAGACATAACTGCACTTACATCCAGCGTGATGAAAAAGGTGTTGCTGAAATTCCATCAACAATCATGGTTGGTCCTTCAAGAACATTCGTTGTCCACAAGACTCTCAATGAACAACTCGCACAAGCTGAATACAAACATTACATCAAGACAGAGTATACTGACACTGAATTGTTGATTAAGTATTCATCCGACAAAGAAACTAGTACACAGCACATCCTTGTCAGAGCAAGTGATCCATCAATCATTGCATCATTCATCACGAAGCACATCGATATGATCAACAAGTTGTTGCTCGAAAGATGCAAGGATTACGATCCAAACTCCGATCCTCTCATGTCAAAGGAACGTGTTGTTTTGAGAACATCTTTTGGCTGGAAAGTCAAAGAATCAGATCCAATCCAGTTATACGATATGAGAGCAAATGGCGCAAACTTGTTAAAGAGAGCAGGCAAATTCATCAAACTCGAAGAAGACATCGAATATTCACCATTACTTAAGCTCACAGATGATGAATACAGATGGATTGCACCAGACCAAGTCCTCGAATCATTATTCCCATGCGATTACATGCTCCTTCAGATCTTCCCGACATTGGTAAACATCAATGTTCACCTCGAAGGAGAGGCATCTCGCACAGTAACAATCAACATCACGAAGCCATTGAAGGATTTGATTCAAGACATCGCTGATAGATTGTTTGTCGATTACTACATCGGCTACACACTCTTCATCGAGCGTCCAAACAAACCACCGCTTCCATTGGATCTCTTCTACTCCATTCCAGAACAAGTTGGTGAAGCTCATGATTTCTTGTTCAAGAGAAGATTCTTCTCATGGACAAGAGAAGACAGACAACAAGACTTCGTTGTCAGATCATTGTATCCAGATGTCAAGGCGAATATCATGAGTGGTATTCCAACATTGAACGATACAAAGCCACAGGAACTCGCTATCTACATGATCTATGCAGAAACACAAGAGAAAGATCCACAGAAGATTAAGATTCCTGATCAGAATTCTCTATTCCCGAAGAGAACTAACTCCGAGAAAATCAACATGGAGAACATTAAGAAATATATTAAGACAAACGACCCATTGAAGCCAATTGTTGCTGTCAAGAAATACATCCAAGTTGCAAAGAACTGCCCGAACTTCGGCTCAGAAATCTTCAATGTCCAACTCTCCGATGATACAAAGATCAAAACTCCAGCAGACATCAAAGTTGCGATCGGTCCAAATGGTGCTTTCTTCTCAGGTAAGTACATAAAAACTAAGCCAGATGGAACAGAAGAAACGGTCAAGATGAATGAAAAGGTCGGTTATCCATTCATCCACGATTACTTCTTGATGGTCGATCACGTCACAATCCGTGTTTCTCAGCCAAATGGATGCATTAGAAGCTTCTATCTTACATCAGACAAAGCTCCAGCGTTCTATTCGGTCATGAGACAATACATCGAAATCATCAATCCATTCATCAAGCAACGTGAGAGACTCCAGTCCGCAAACGAAGATTTGAAGAAGAAGATCACAGGAATGATCGACTTCCCAATCAAGATCGCCGTTACTCGTCGTTTGGACCATCCAAATCCACCACAATTCAAGTTCGGAAGAAACTTCACAGGCTCCAAAATTATTGATTTGTCACTTTTCTACTATGTTTTGCCAATTGAAAATGACAAGTGGTGTTTGCTTTACAGAGACAAGAACATGGAGTTCAGCTGGTTCAAACCATATCAGAAACTCCAAGAGTTCAGTCCTGATCCACAAGATCTCATCCTTTTGTTGCAGAAGATTCCACAAATCACAGTAGCAAATGAACATGGATTAGTTCACAAATTCGATCTCGATATCACACAGAACATTATCGAACAGACACAAATTACAAACGAGTACTTCAAGCAAGGATCACATCTTGGCTTCACATTCTACAACACAACAGAAGACAACAAATTACATCCACTCAATTTCTCATTCTCTCTTCCAATTCAGACGAGATATTACAGCAACCTCACATTGCGTAGAAGATTCTTCGTCTTCACACAAGAGATGTTCGATGATAACCTTTCTTTGTTCTCCATTTACAAGGATTCAAAGAACTTCGTCCTTTCAGGAAAACTCGTCTTGAATGTTGAGAAAGCAATTGAATTGGCCATTTTGTCTCTTTACGCTGAAGCAAGTGATCAAGCTAAAGTTCTCGAAAAGATGGTCAATGCCAAGCCAGAACAGATCCAGTTGCTCTTCCCACAAGCCATTGTTGTCGAGAACAACCTTGCTCAGAAGTTCTCAAAGGCATTGACAGTTCAACCACCTCTTGAAAAGTCTAAGGCTGCAAGAACATACATCAATTCAATCATGATGATGCCTGGCTACGGTGAAGAAGTTTATGATATCGATTTCTTGTTCAGAGATGATAACATGGAAGGAGATACAATCGAATTCCAGCCTGGCCGTATTTCATTATCACCACGTTCTATTTTGCTCATCAATAACCAAGCATTCATTGTTGGTGAAATCTTCTATCCATTCTTGGCTGATTGGTTAGTAATTGATAGTACAAATAATTCAGTATGCAGTGACATTCTCGCTGTCAATGATCAAATGGTCATTGTCTTCCAGTACAGTGATTTCCAAGGAAACTCTTATTCCGTTGAAGTCCATTCAAAGGATATTGCAGTTATTGCATCATACATTTCCAACTTGCTTGAAATCTTTGATATGCCAAACATCGGTACAATCATTGATTACAACCAAGGTCTCAACTTCAAGAGAGAAGTTGTTGTTGAAGAAGATTTCGATATCGATTACTTCCAGCACGATTTCGATCAGATCACATCTTTGGATTTGGATCTTGGCGTAAATGACACATTATTCCATCGCGATGATGACGATGTCGTCATTGATGACATGGGAATCTCCTTCGAGAAGAAAGAAATTAATGAACAAGAAGTTAATTTCGCAGATGCAACAACAGATATCGTTGATGAGGATCTTGAATGGCGTGCGAACACAGATGGTTTGCAACACCAGAGAACAGGAAGATTGCTCGACATGTTGCAAGTTCAACTCGATATTCCAACAGAAGAAATCGAGAATCTCAATCCAAACCAGCTCTTCCAGCAATTTGCAACTCTCAACGATGCAATCAACACATTCGTCCAGGAATGCGACAACGATGATTTACGTGACAGGTTCTTGAACATCAGATCCAACATCGATGCTCTTTGCGATACAACACAGAGCATCCTCCAAAACGACCAAGAACTCAGCCCATTCGCAGAACAGATCCATGCACAGTTAGTCACTGCTTTGCAGGCAATTCCTGTCGCTAGATCAACTTCTGATTTCGTTTTCGAGAACTTCAAAGTCACTATCAAAGATCAGATCAACCAGACGCCAAATCTCATCAAGAGAGAAATGCCAGAGATCTCCAAAGGTCTCATTGGAATATCAGATGAACAAGAACTCATCGCTGATACATTGCTCAAACACGCTGCTCATCTCAAAGCACATAACATCGATACATTCGAGATCCAGGCGAAGTTGAGGAATACATCATCGACATTAACAAGATTAGCTTCAACATTGGCTGAACAGAAGAATGTCACAATGATCACTCCTCACTTGGTTCCACAGTTCCAGACTGCTTCTGCAGAACTTGCTGAAGTCGGTGCCATTTTGGATACACTCAAACAAGATGGTGTTTCAATCGAAGATCTCGGTGAAGCACACAGCAAGTTCAAGCAATTGCTGGCTGCAACACACGCAATGATCAAAGAACAGACACAGCAATCATCAGAAATCCAGAAGAGAGATACACTCATTGTTATGGGTAACGATGCAAATATCCCAGACTTGATCAGGCAGTTAGATGATCTTCCTAACAACAAGATCAATTCTCTTACAGACGATGCAAAGGCAATGGTTAAATCCGCTTACGATGCTATTGATGAACTGAAGAAAGTTCTATCACAGTTGAACAACATGCCAACAAGCGAAGCAGCGAGATTAGAATCAATTGCTCATCTCCACAGAACAAACGAAGCAATTAAAGATGCTTTGATACAATTGCAGAAGTTACCATTCGGTGGAGAGCATCAACCAGTCTTGATGAAACTCATGGACATCCAGAAATTAGTTGCCAATCAATTGGATTATATTTCAACAAGAAATATCACTCCTATCTCTGTTGCCAAAGTTAATGATGATATCAACTATTTGTTGAACTTCGTTGGCAGATTGAACCGCCAAACAATCGATCAGATTGGAGAAAACAACATGGAAATCATCAACAAACTCAAGGACTACCAGTACAACTTGGCCCAGCAACAGAGCGCTCTCATGGCAAACACTGTTGATCAAAACGCTGTTTCTAAGGCACAATCATTGATTTTGCAGTTGAAGGCCGAGCTCCCAGAAATTAACTCATCCATCTCAAGAGTTGCAGGCATCACAAGAGATGCAAACATCCCTGTGATTATGGAGAGATTAGATCTCAACATCTACAAGGCAATCAATGATCCAATCGCTGAAGGTGAGAACTTGGCACTTTGCGATTACGTTCTCAAGACTCAGGAATCAAATTACGCTGTTGCTAATTTGATCAATGAATTAACAGCGATCTCGAAGTTACCAGCCGTTTGTGAAGATCCAGAATTGTCATTCCGTTGCGCAAAGTCAATTGAAATGTCACAAAAGACATATTTGGACATAAATGATGTCAGAAATGACATTGTTCAAAATCCATATTCAAAGAGCGCTCAAGATGCTTGCAGAGATGCAATCGTAAGGAACTTGGCAACAATGAAGGAAATCCAAGTCTTGGCACACAGAGTTGCTGATGTTGCACAAAATGTTAAAGTTGATCAGTTAACTGATGAAACAATTTCAAGTTATTCCAATGTTTTACACGCATTAAATAATGCACAAGTTGACAAACTTCCAGAGTTATCCATGAAATCACAATCCAAACCAGAATTACTCAGCAAAGTTACTCCGGAAGATGTCCAGAAGGTTATTGATGCGTTGACAAACATCATCCACGTTACAACATATTACGCAGGATTACCTGAAGTTGTTTCTAATCCAGATTTATACAACGCTGCATCAAATTACTACAACACATTCTACCAGCAGTACCAGCAAGTCCAGCAGATGATGAACAATCCAACACCTGATTTGTACGAGATCGTCAAAGATATCAAGGCTAGATCCAACAATTTGCACAAAGTTGCAATGCAATTGCCAACATATGCAAACACTCCAAACTCTGACAAATCAATCCCATCAATTGTCGCCTTGTTGGAGCAGATGCAGCCTGAAGTTGATGTTCAATCACAATCAGAAGTTGTTGTTACATTCGATGACATCAAGAAGCAACTCAAGGATACATCTCCAAAGATCAAGTCGTTGAACCACCTCATTAAGAAGTTGAAGAAGGCTGACAATGTCAAGGAGAACAAGGCAATCATTGAGATCTTGGAAGACTGGTCTAAATCACTCACAAATGCTGCTGACAAACTCAATGTTCACGCTGTCGAATCAACATACAACAAATCATTGGCAATGAGTGATAAAGCAGGTTTGTTGGTTGCTCAGAGAAAGTTGGTTGTCATTCCACTTAAAGTTAAACAAGTTTTGACTAAGGAACAATCAGAAGAATTAGGAGCATCAATGAGTGCATTCAACACGAGTGCTTTAGCATCAATTGCTTTGATCCGTAACTTACCACGTTCAAAGAAGATCGAACTCAACAAGACGAAACTTCCAAGAATCACAGAAGACACAGAAATCGATGATTGCGTTCCATTGTTACAAGATTACGCTTCAAGAATTCGCCTTATCTTGGATCAGTTCGCAAATCTTCCACAGATCCAAGAATCAGCCAATTCTCTCAACCTCTTGAACCAGATGAGAAAGAGTTTCGAGTACATTGATTACGACAATCTCAAAAGAATTGGCGAAAAACAATTATCAGAGAAATTGGTGTCAATTCACAACGCAACACCAGGAATTATCTCTGCCTGCGAACTTCTTCAGCCATTAGCTGATTCCGATGCATTGACTGTTGCTTTCAAGGGCTTCAATGACTTCTCGAATTCCATCTACAAGATGATTTCTGTTCCACACATGAACAACGCGAAATCACAGGAATTCATCTCCCAAGTCATGCCACAACTTCAACAAGTCGATGCTGCAATCACAAAAGTACAATCCAATCCAGCAATTCAGTCGAATTTGCTCCTTTCAAGTTCGATCAGAATCATCCAAAACATGGTTCAACAACAACTCAGAGAATTACCAACACTCAAACCACGCCGCGTACAACAGGCTTGCGACGACATCTACGGCTCAATCTGTGCAGTTTTACCACAGATTTACGAGATAAACAACATCTCAGAGCTCGAAGATTCATTGCAATCTCTTGGTTACACCACAGAAACATACACTGCTTTACCAGCACAGAGAAAGGCTAAGACAGAATCATTGATAATCAAAGACCAGTTGATTTCCAAACAAGCATTGAAGTCATTAGTCGAACATCTCGATACCAATTTGACAAATGACATCAATGAAATTGACAGCGAATTATACCAGAACATCACTGAATCCCTTAAAGTTATCAATGATCACCAGAACAACGTTCCACAATCAATCAGATTGGCTATCAAAGATCTCATTCCATTGATGGCAAGAAAGAATAATACAGCAATTATTCCTTCATGCAGATTGATTACAAATGTTGACAACAGCTACGAAAACAAGACAGAAACACAGACACAAATCGCTGTTTCTGCAACTGTTTCCGCTGCACAAACATTACTTAAGATGAACAAGGCAATGAAGTACTTACAAGACCAAATCAGAGACAACGCAAGGAAGTTTGGTCCTGAAGTACAATACTACGAAACCAAAGCTTTGTCTTCTCTTAAGGATTCCGATGCCAAATTGTTAGTTGAGTGCAGAACATTACCAGCAGCAATTCTCAACATCGAACAGCTCCACAACAACAGATCAGACATCGCTTTACTCATCCAAGCCCTCAAAGACAATGAAATTGTCAAAGGCATCGTCCAGCCATTGGAAGAATCATTAGTTTTCTTCAACAACACATTACATGAAGTAGACAATTCCTTCGCTTCAATTCTCTTGAATAACTTGGAGAGAATCGCTTACACATTGGATAGAATCAATATTGATCATCCACAGCTTACTACTCCACAAGTTATGGACTTCTTACACCAAGTAACTCCATATTTGAAGAATGTAAACAGACAAACAAATGTTGGCCGCAGAGATTTGGCTCAGGTTTGCAGGATCTACCAGCACTTCTTGGCCAATGTTTATAATCACATTAACTACAAGAAGAAGCAAGAAGAGAAGGATGTAAGAGAATCAGTTGAGAAACTCGATCCATTCAAGAATTTGATTGAATTATACGCAAATCCATTGACTTTCAACGACAAAGCTGATACTTTGAACCATCTTTTGGCTTCTTTGATTCTCGCTTCAAAGACATTTGAACACGTGAAACAAGAAGCACAACAGAACCCAGAACAAGCTGCAACACTTCTTGCTTCAACATGTGATTTGATACAAGAAGTCGAAATGACGAATTCCATTGCAGAACAATTTGGATACAGTGATCCAGTATCCAAAGAAAAGATCACTAAAGTTACAAGCAAGATTGAAGAAATCACTGCTAAATCACATGCTGGAATGACACAGACAACAGCATCAGATTTAACAGAACTCTCTATTTTGTTATGTGATTTAGTTGAAATGATCACTAAACAACAGGAAATCGACTTCAATTCACAAGATGCAAACATTCAAATCAAGGATGTCAACACAGAACTTTATCTTTCATCAATTACTGACCAGTCCTGCTACAACTTAGCTCTTCAATCCAATCAATTGATGCAAGGACTCAAGGAGAAGATGAAGACTCTCAAGGCTGCAAGAGCAAACAATTACCAAGCCTCGACAAACGTCAAAGATTTCGTTAAGAAACAAGCAACACAAGCTGCTCTTTCCGCATCAAGTTTGTCTGTTTCATTGAATCCAACACTTTCTATCACTTCTTTGGATCCACACATCATTGCTCCTGCAGTTATTCAGTCTGTACAATACGGACCTGTTTATGCAGCAGCAGTTCCAATTCTCCAGCAGCCGAAGTTGTCATCATCCAACACACAGTTGATGATACAACAGAGATTGGAAGCTTTGAGACAGAAGGAATTATCAGAATTCCCAGATGTCGTCAAACAATTGTCCAACAAGTCATATTCTGCATTTACTCCAGATCAAATCACTGATTCTATTATGTCAATCCAAGATCTATTATCAAAGGTTGACAATTCACAAGCAATTGAAGAAGCATTGTCTCGTTTGACACCATCACAAGTATTAGCACAACAGCATGTTCTTAAGTTTGCAATCGAAGGATTAACAAATGAAACAATTGATGCACAGATTGTTACATCAGATCAGGGATTATCTGCAACTAAACTCAGTTTGCTTGAAGCAACAGCTCATAAACAAGCAACATCTCCATCAGAATTAAAGATCAGAACAGTTTCAGATATCAATTCCGCAATGATGAAAGATTTGTCATTAGTCAATCTCCTTGAATCTCTTCAAGCTGTTTCTCAGCACATGATCTCGCAAACACCAGAACTTTGCCGTTTCGTCAATACTCCAGAAGGACAACAACTCTTCCGTTCTCCATTAGATGCAGGCCAAATCATCGAAGCACAGCAACAAATCCTGAGACAAATTGCTTTGTCAGACAGCCAGGAGAACTTGGCTGCTTACACAAGAACATTCACTCCAGCACAGATGATTAACCAACAGAGATTAATCACACAAACAATCAACATGTTGACATCCGATGAAGTCTATGACATCATCAATGACAGCAATGTCGGAACAACTCCAATCGAAATCCTCAAGGCAGCAAACATCAAAGTTCAGAACAATCTCAAGGAAAGTGGTGAAGAAAACAACACTTCTTTGATTGATATCGCATCTCTCCACAAATCACAGGAATTCATTAATGATTTGATGGAAAGAGTCCAGCTCGCACAAGCACTGATGACAGTCCAAAACGCTCACGATGCTGCAACACCTGGCTTGCATGCAAAGATAGAAAAGATCGATGTCGCACAGCCAATTGTTGGACAGTTCTTGGAACAGCTTTGCCCAGTTTTGAAGACACAAATCGAGTACTGCAACTCTCCACAACAATTCGCAGAAGTCATTGCACAAATGAAGACAGAAGACATCGATTCACAGCAGAGTTACATCGCATTCCTTGCTGGTGCATTGACAACATTACCAAGACAAGAACTCAACAACATTCCAACAGTTTCATTCCAAGAATCAGCACGTGGTATCATTGAAAGAGTCACAAACAAAGTCAATGATATCTTGTACAATTCTCCAGAACAATTAGCTGATGTCAATCCAATTGATGATGAAACTAATTACGATGAATTCACAAAGCATATCCAAGTTTTGAATTCATGCATCACAGCAAACAACATGGAGAGAATTTTGTCTCAGATCAGATCCAATTCTCAATCAATTGACCAACAGATTAAATCCGAGAAACTCCAGGAAGTTTTCAATGACTCTAAATTTGGTGTTAATGAGGCAAACGAACTCAGAAACAACCTCTTAGTTCTCAACGACTTAGCCAACCAGTCGAATGAAGAACTAGACCAGCGCATCAAGTCATTGAGTGATGAGAAGTTGGTACAATCATATTCAGTTGTTATTGCAAATCTCTTGAGATTGAGTAACTTAGATTCAGTTGCACAAAAGGTCAAAGCCAAAGGCGCCGAAGCCAGAATCTTTGACAGATCATTGTTGATTCAAGCAGAACCTCATAAAGGAATTGCACAGCACCCAATTGCAGAAGTACTTCCTGAAGTCGCCGCAATCAACGATGAATTACTCAAGACATACAAGGATTTGGCAATTACAACATTGTCAACGAACTTGTCCAAGCTTTCATTCGAATACGCCAAATCATTGGTCAAACCACCACAACAGATCCATCAATTATTAGCTGAGCAAAGATCTGTATTTACCTTGGAGAAGATCTCTGGTCTCCAACAGACAATGTATCAGCAAATTTACACAATTTCTCAGCAAGAACAACAAGTTGTTGATACAATTGCACAGACACCAGAAACAGACAAAGCAGGAATTGAGTCAATGCTAGCTAATTTAGCTCAATTATTCCAGACACCGGAATACTTGAACGCTTGCACAAATGACATCAATTTCATTCCAAATGATTTGAATGATCCAAAGATCATCGATCAAACTAACCAAGTTTCAGCCGCAACAATTGCAATGAAGCTCATCCAGTACCAGCAACAAATTCTCCAACAGAACATGGACATCATTGCACAGATGCCATTGCAGAATTCCTATGTTTTGGAGAAAGTTTGCGCCACTGCAAAGGAAGCTCAGAACAGAGCATTCATCACATCGAAGTTAATTTCATTGCAGAAAGAGTTGTTAACAAAGAACGAACAGTTAGCGAAGATGGTCGAACAAGGAAGACAACAAGGATCAATGAAGATCAACATCAGTCCTGAACAATTAGTTCAACTCCAGTGCGAAGTCAAATCATTAGTTTCCACACAGGCAACAGCATCAAGAATTGTTCCTTTGGCTGCAGGAAACGACCAAGATCAGTTGAACAGATTATGCGTTATCAACAACTTGGTTTCCATTGTCAAACCAGAACAAACTGTTGTTACAGCATTCTCCAACTTAAATGACTTCAATTCATTGTTTGCTGACATGTACAACACAACAACTGTTCCTGTCTCAATCTCTTCCATCCTCACGAACAAGCCAAAGACAGAACTCATGGCTACAGCCAATGCTGCACAAACAGCTGCAGGATTGTTGCCTTTGTTGGCTCAGTTCTCTACATTGCCAATTTCAGAGTGCTCGAATATCTTCAGTTCATCAAATGTCGAAGCAATCAATATCTTGAACAAATTAATGACTCCAATTTCACAGATGGACAGAGATATCTTAGTACAACAATTGGCAGACTTGACACCACAATTAGTTGCATCTCTTTCCAGAGTTTCTTCATCAATCTCTGATCCTGCAGTTAAATCCGTCATCATCCCAGATCCAACAATCATTTTGCAGACAGTTAACGAGATCCAGATGAATGCTTACGACTTGAATGATCCACATAAACTCGGCAGATACAGACAGATGTGTTCTTACTTAATGCAGATCTCAAAGAACTTGGCTGCTGCTTTAGTACAGCCACAGAATGTCAACTTCGAGTTCAAGCCAGTCACAAACTGCGCAAAGATTGTTGCAGCACTCAAAGCAAACGACATCTCAAAGTTACACGCAGAAATCATCGAATTCAAGGCTTTGAAGACAGCTGCAATTGCAATGAAGAAAGAAGATCCAATCATCGATGCACAGCTTGTTAACATTTCCCAGATCGAAGATGCAATCAACAGTTACTACATCTCAGGAGTTGGTGCAGACAAGAACATTTTGCCAGCACTTAAAGATTCCGAGAAGAAGACAATTGATTTGATCCAGAGCCAGACACCAAATCCATTCCAAGTTATCGACGGATTGCAGAATCCAGTCATGATTGAGCAAATCTTCACTGACGCGAGAAAGAACCTTGACCAGTCCACAATCAATCTTATTTCCGCTGTCAACTCAAGAGACAATGTCCGCGAGCAAGATCTCATCTCCGAAATCATCAAGTCTGTTGCAGATTCACAGGCAGCGATGTTCAGAGGAATAGAACTCGCCAACTGCAACTCAGCACCAGTCTACACTGACTACATCCACATGATTAACAGCTCAATGGGTGCTCTCCATTCCATCATCGAAATCGGAAAGTCATCATCTGTTTCAAGCACACAAATCAAGAGAGCAACAAGATCATTCAACAGAATGATCGCTTCTCTTGAAGACATGATCGACGAACAAGATATTTCCAAGCCACAAGCTCCAACAACTAAACTCGAACAAGTCAGATTGGACTTCATCAAGAGTCTCGCAAACTCTACAAGAAACATCATTACAACTGTTTCTGCAAGCGCTACATCAAAGATTCCTGAGTCATTCGCTTCAATCATGAGCATAGAGAAGCCAAGACTCGAATCAGCAACAATACAGTTACATGATGCTTATGCTAGTTTGGTCCAAGTCAACACTGATCCAACAGCAGGAAACGACTTCTCGAAGGAATTCGAGCAGTTGTTCTCTGTTTTCAACGAGTTCAACAAGGTCATCAATGTTACAAAGGCTCCTCCACTCGAAAAAGTCACTACACAACTGATCAACATCTTCGAGAACATGAACCACACAATTGTTCAGTTGGATAGATTGACAGACAGAGACATCAGAGTTCCAGATATGGAGAACGCGGAGAAGCTTCCAAAGGGATTCCAGTTACCTCCAATTCCAGATACAACAGGAATGACTTCTGCACAGGCAATTCCTAAGTTTGAACAAAGTGTTCAGAAGTATTCCGATGCAGAAAACAAGTTCTACAAGACTTTGCAAGATTCTCACGTTAAGAATTTAGTTTTAGTCGAAGCAATCAAGCCAGTTTATGATGCTGTTAAAGAAGTAACACAATCATTGTTGGCTGCTTCAGTAACTGTTCTTAACTTGGATGCACAAAGAACAATGACGAACTGCGCATCAATAATCAGCGACAACTTCGATCAGTTGATCAATTCCTTGAGAGACAAGTTCCTTCTCAAGGGTGAATTCGACATCGTCTCGCAGAAGAGCCGACAAGAAATCAGATCATCGATCGCAATTGCAACAACAACAGCACGTTCCGCTCTCAAGAAGGAAGAGGAAGAACAACGCCAGTACGCTGCAACTGTCGCTAAATACACAGCAGTCATCAACCCATTGCAAACAACCAAGGCACAGATCGACGCATTGCAGAATTCTGTTTCCTCAATGCCACCAAGCTTGGCAACAGAGTTATGCAACTCCATGATCAAGCCTTCACAGGGTATTTCCCAGACTTTGCTCACAATCTTGTTGTTCTCAAAGGATCACGACGGCGCAATCAGAAACATCGATAGCGTTCTTCCTTTGGTCAACCAGATCTCTGAACAACTGAGCCAGACGAACGAATCGATCAAGAAGGTCATGGAAGGCGTAGATGAACCAGAAACAATTACATCACAGGCAATGCGCAAATTGTCCGAAATTGCACAACAGTTCATGAAGGATACTGATACAAAGAACAATGACGCGAAGAAGCTCATTGACTTAGTCGGAACATTCGGACAGGCATGCGCAGGTATCGCTAGAACATCTGAACAAGCTTTGGAGACAAAGAAGCAAAGAGCTCAGGCAACAAGTCAAACTGTTATTGGACAAGGCGGAAAAGTACTTGGAAAGGCACTTGTTTTACCAAAGACAAACTTAATGAAGAGATTAGAGTTAGAGTCAAGAGTTATCAAGGCTAGAATCATCTTAGAAAGATCAGAAAAGAAGCTTCAAGCTATGAATTAAGTTTTATTTTTATTAATTTTATCTTATTCATAAAAGATTAAAGTGCATTCGTTTTTATTTTAATTTATACATTTTTGGGAATATACTTATTTGTACAAAGAGAAGAAAAGTTGTCTATACTTTATTTTGTTGGTTAATGCTTAGTGGAAGTATATAACCTCCTTGACATGTTGCTGATCAGTAGAACTTATTCTATTTTTTTTTCACAATTATTATCTAATCACTAATCTATGAGTTTGAAAATTTCATTGTATTTCACTGGATATTAATTTGAAACATTGGATAATGCAACAATGTTGAATATATCGATGATGAAGAAGGATAATAATTAAAAAAAAATTGGAAGATCATTTTATTCTTTCAAGGAGTCCATAATATATATTGACTTTATCTTGATGATAATAGCTTATAGTATATCGTCTGAATAAATGGCTGCTATGAAAAGACTACAGAGATCGTTGAATATTTGGAGAAATCAATTCAGATCAATATTATTAATGAAATTTTGATTTGAAAGGCAGAAAATGATTACCATAGATAAACCATTAAAATTACGATCTTAAGCTGACAAATAAAGGGAAAAATTTCAGAATTGTAAAGGGGCGTGTGGGCAATTTTAACGACATTTTTTAACGCGATACGAGCGTAAGTCCATAGAATGTGTTTTGAGGGAAACTATAAAAATCCAAAATAGAGGTAAGTGCGCCATTATTATCTGCGAAGTTACATGGAATAAATCGAAGAGTAAGTACAAGATGATCTTGCATTTTTCCAAGTAAATGAAATTTATTAAAATTAAGATGATAATATTCATTTATAGTATGTGTATGATGTGTTTTCAAAATTTCTTCAAATAAAATGCAATGATAATTTTTGAATAATTTTTTTCTTGTGTATATTTCATTTTTTATTAGTGAAAATATCATTACATCAATAAGGAAAGCACAATCCAAATTCATATTAGTTAAATTAATCTACGACCAAAAGCCCGCCAAATTTGAATTAAACACGTTTTTTGATAAAAGTGTCATTTATGATTGTTGCATTTAGGGATAGTAGCCAATTTCGGTACCAATCTTGAAAATGCCTCGCCATGCCCGCAACATGGAAGAGAAGTATTGGTCTGATATTGAACTATCAATCAATGCAAACTGAATCACCTTGTCATGTTGCTCCACAGATACAGCAGTCTGAGTCCCTCGCTTGGTCATATCACACCAGATAAATAAAAGTTCAGCTTCACAATACTTACCTGCTCTATTATGTGATTTTTTCCAACTATCATATGTTAGTTGTTGTATTGAAGTTGAGTATGAAAGAATAATGTTGCAAGATTTCTCACCAAATAAAAAATCATTAAAGAACATTTTATTCTTTGAAAATGTATTTATGTTGAAAATAATGGAAGATGTTATTCTTGTTAGTTAGTTTACGAAGTTCTTTTGGAAGAAATTTGTTGAATATCTTTATTTTGAATGGGAATGAACTTAGGAAATTCACCACGAGCTCTTGAATAGGCAGAATTGTAATGGATGATTAGCTATGATGGGATTATACGATGTTGGTTTGTTCTAGAATGATTAAAAAGTTTTCAGGTAATGTGCTGATGCATTACAAAAGATGGAAATTATTTAAATAATAACATAGTTTAATAATATTCAATTTAACTGATTAAATATTTGAAAAATTATCTAATTAGGATTTTTTTAGTTTGAAAAGTTAATTTTAGGCATAGTGTATAAAATAAAAAGCATCTACCGTGTCAGAAAATCGAAAAGTTTTCCAAAAAAATCATAAATTTCAAATTTTGAAATAAAAATTGGTACTTTTTAATATGTAAAATAAGAAAATGTATTTTTTTTGAAAAATTTAGATAGAGTAGTTCTCTTTGTATCTAAGAGGAGTGAATTTTTTTTTCTTTAACAAGATCTGGAAACGAACAATTGAAATTTATTTTATCAATATCAGGAGGAAAAGTTAAGATTCAATATGGGATTGGTTGGGTGTAAGGTAGAGGAACTATTGTGTGATAGTTGATGCTTAGAGTTGAAATTGAAGGAAAATAAAACGATAAAAATAAAATGAATACTACCATGGACCCGTCAGTAATAGGTAGTGAAGAGAATAAATCATCCTTACCTCATACAACAACTCATCCTTACCTCAGACAAAAAGTCATCCTTACCTCAGTCATTAACTCATCCTTACCTCAGTCATTGACTCATCCTTACCTCAGTCATAGACTCATCCTTACCTCAGTCATAGACTCATCCTTACCTCAGACAAAAAGTCATCCTTACCTCAGTCATAGACTCATCCTTACCTCAGACAAAAAGTCATCCTTACCTCAGTCATTGACTCATCCTTACCTCAGTCATTGACTCATCCTTACCTCAGTCATAGACTCATCCTTACCTCAGTCATTGACTCATCCTTACCTCAGACAAAAAGTCATCCTTACCTCAGTCATAGACTCATCCTTACCTCAGTCATAGACTCATCCTTACCTCAGTCATAGACTCATCCTTACCTCAGTCATAGACTCATCCTTACCTCAGACAAAAAGTCATCCTTACCTCAGTCATTGACTCATCCTTACCTCAGTCATTGACTCATCCTTACCTCAGTCATAGACTCATCCTTACCTCAGTCATTGACTCATCCTTACCTCAGTCATAGACTCATCCTTACCTCAGACAAAAAGTCATCCTTACCTCAGACAAAAAGTCATCCTTACCTCAGTCATAGACTCATCCTTACCTCAGTCATAGACTCATCCTTACCTCAGACAAAAAGTCATCCTTACCTCAGTCATTGACTCATCCTTACCTCAGACAAAAAGTCATCCTTACCTCAGTCATTGACTCATCCTTACCTCAGTCATTGACTCATCCTTACCTCAGTCATTGACTCATCCTTACCTCAGTCATAGACTCATCCTTACCTCAGTCATAGACTCATCCTTACCTCAGACAAAAAGTCATCCTTACCTCAGTCATAGACTCATCCTTACCTCAGTCATTGACTCATCCTTACCTCAGTCATAGACTTATCCTTACCTCAGTCATTGACTCATCCTTACCTCAGTCATTGACTCATCCTTACCTCAGACAAAAAGTCATCCTTACCTCAGTCATAGACTCATCCTTACCTCAGACAAAAAGTCATCCTTACCTCAGTCATAGACTCATCCTTACCTCAGACAAAAAGTCATCCTTACCTCAGTCATAGACTCATCCTTACCTCAGTCATAGACTCATCCTTACCTCAGTCATTGACTCATCCTTACCTCAGTCATTGACTTATTCTTATCTAAGTCATTGACTCATAATTACCTCCGACATTTACTCATCCTTACCAGAACTTTACATTTAAATTCAAAATAATTTTATTATATTAAATTTTCAAAACCATATTTTAGTTCAATACTATTATAGATATAACTTTGTCAATAATGAATATTTTCGCGATTTGGCAACGAAAATCAGATTTGGACAAGTATTCATTGAGTTATCAAAGATTTTATTCGAGGATATAAATTAATTAATATGTGAAATAATTATATAATAAGAGACGGATATCCAACACTCAGTCTCTCTTTGACATCCAACACTCAGTCTCTCTTTGACATCCAACACTCAGTCTCTCTTTGACATCCAACACTCAGTCTCTCTTTGACATCCAACACTCAGTCTCTCTTTGACATCCAACACTCAGTCTCTCTTTGACATCCAACACTCAGTCTCTCTTTGACATCCAACACTCAGTCTCTCTTTGACATCCAACACTCAGTCTCTCTTTGACATCCAACACTCAGTCTCTCTTTGACATCCAACACTCAGTCTCTCTTTGACATCCAACACTCAGTCTCTCTTTGACATCCAACACTCAGTCTCTCTTTGACATCCAACACTCAGTCTCTCTTTGACATCCAACACTCAGTCTCTCTTTGACATCCAACACTCAGTCTCTCTTTGACATCCAACACTCAGTCTCTCTTTGACATCCAACACTCAGTCTCTCTTTGACATCCAACACTCAGTCTCTCTTTGACATCCAACACTCAGTCTCTCTTTGACATCCAACACTCAGTCTCTCTTTGACATCCAACACTCAGTCTCTCTTTGACATCCAACACTCAGTCTCTCTTTGACATCCAACACTCAGTCTCTCTTTGACATCCAACACTCAGTCTCTCTTTGACATCCAACACTCAGTCTCTCTTTGACATCCAACACTCAGTCTCTCTTTGACATCCAACACTCAGTCTCTCTTTGACATCCAACACTCAGTCTCTCTTTGACATCCAACACTCAGTCTCTCTTTGACATCCAACACTCAGTCTCTCTTTGACATCCAACACTCAGTCTCTCTTTGACATCCAACACTCAGTCTCTCTTTGACATCCAACACTCAGTCTCTCTTTGACATCCAACACTCAGTCTCTCTTTGACATCCAACACTCAGTCTCTCTTTGACATCCAACACTCAGTCTCTCTTTGACATCCAACACTCAGTCTCTCTTTGACATCCAACACTCAGTCTCTCTTTGACATCCAACACTCAGTCTCTCTTTGACATCCAACACTCAGTCTCTCTTTGACATCCAACACTCAGTCTCTCTTTGACATCCAACACTCAGTCTCTCTTTGACATCCAACACTCAGTCTCTCTTTGACATCCAACACTCAGTCTCTCTTTGACATCCAACACTCAGTCTCTCTTTGACATCCAACACTCAGTCTCTCTTTGACATCCAACACTCAGTCTCTCTTTGACATCCAACACTCAGTCTCTCTTTGACATCCAACACTCAGTCTCTCTTTGACATCCAACACTCAGTCTCTCTTGACATCCAACACTCAGTCTCTCTTTGACATCCAACACTCAGTCTCTCTTTGACATCCAACACTCAGTCTCTCTTTGACATCCAACACTCAGTCTCTCTTTGACATCCAACACTCAGTCTCTCTTTGACATCCAACACTCAGTCTCTCTTTGACATCCAACACTCAGTCTCTCTTTGACATCCAACACTCAGTCTCTCTTTGACATCCAACACTCAGTCTCTCTTTGACATCCAACACTCAGTCTCTCTTTGACATCCAACACTCAGTCTCTCTTTGACATCCAACACTCAGTCTCTCTTTGACATCCAACACTCAGTCTCTCTTTGACATCCAACACTCAGTCTCTCTTTGACATCCAACACTCAGTCTCTCTTTGACATCCAACACTCAGTCTCTCTTTGACATCAACACTCAGTCTCTCTTTGACATCCAACACTCAGTCTCTCTTTGACATCCAACACTCAGTCTCTCTTTGACATCCAACACTCAGTCTCTCTTTGACATCCAACACTCAGTCTCTCTTTGACATCCAACACTCAGTCTATCTTTTAAATCCAACAATAATTTCAAACAAATACTTTAATTTAATGATTTATTATTATTATATGCTTCGTAATCTTTTCTTGTAGATGCTAAAATGCTCTGAAAATTTTCATCATCTTCAAGTTCAAGGACGAAATGTAATTTATCCTCGGCGTCTAAAAATCCCTTGAAATTATTAACAATTTGTAGATATAATGATCTTGCATAATGGATATTATAAATCCTATAAAGTTTTGCAATTAAAGCAACCATCATATCATCGGCTGCACTGGTTTCTATACTATCATCAATGAAAAATCATAATTCATTCCTCTTGTTTTATTTGTGTTTGTTGATCATTTTGATTCGAATTTTTAGGATTTGACTTGTTAGATACTTTAAATTGATTTTGTGCTTCATTTCTTTCGATTTCAAATAATCCTATGCAAGGAGGCAATGTTGAGAAATAGTAGTGTCTTTCTTAATTTCGTGAATGCATGGAAATTTAACACCGAACTTACTCTTAAGAATCAATTCCTGATCAATGCACCATTGTCCGCATGTAGGATGAACATTCAAGAGCTGTTTTGCATATTTCTTTTGGTTGCTTAGTTCTCGACTAACATTTGTATTTACAATTTTCGGTACATCCTTTTCTCTCTGCATTATATAATCTGAAAGGAGATGAATCATCAGCTTGAAATCAAATTTTCCTGCCGAAAATTTTTCTAAGTTTTTTGATATTGCAAATGGAAACTTTCGGCATGATTGGATGGGCCAATAAGGCATTCCCTAAAACACAAGCAGAATTTTCCTTTTTTATTAATGCAAAATTTGTTATATTTTTGAATGGCATTCGATGAAATCGCACCTTCATTATGCCATTCTTCGAGTAATTGAGTATATTGAATAGCCTTCGCTTCATAATCCTCTTGCCTTATGGCTCTGATTGTATCCTCGATCATGCCATCCACCATGCTTCCCTCAGACAGTAGATTTAGCACATGGCGTATACAAGCCCATATGATTAATTCTTTATCTTTTGCAAACTTTTTAATTCCAGTTCCTAAATCACCAAGGAATGAAATTTCTCTGATTCTTTCGATTGTAACACCAGATTTTTCTAAAGAGGCAAAAAACAGTTTGTAAGCTTCTGCGTTTTCGGATGGACCAACATAGAAGCCCATAGGAATCCCTGTTTATAAATAACTACTTGAGGGACTATTAAAATATAATCTACAATTGGGAAGGTAGCGTCGACCTCAATCAATTGAATTTTGCAGTTCGGATTCATAAGCAATTGCGCAGATATTGGTGATACCCAAGAGACCCATTCGACTCTATGTCCTTGACAAAACATTTGATATGTTTCATTATCATCACAATAATGAACTCGCATACGTCCTGGAAGGGTTTTTAACTCATCATAAATATCTCTTTCGTCTTCTGTTTCTGGCCGGTCAATTATATTATATTTAATTAACTTCGTACGAAATTTATTTTTGGTTTGTGGGAATGGCAAAATTGATTTGTGAATTTTAAGATATGAATCTTCGTCAATCATCATGCCTTCAGGGAGATTTTTTAATTGAATTGAAAATAAATTTCCTTTAACAAGGACAATATCAAATAATGTTTTTTTGTTTGTTGAGGTAATTAAGCTTTCCTTTATATATTTAAAATTGTATACTATCCTGTATCGAAATAAATCCGTTTTAGGATCTTTAACCGATGCATTTTTGATCTCCAAAAATGACGGTAAATAACTTAAAAATTCGTATACTTGAAATGGATTCAATAATTTATTTTTGTTAACAGTGAGCTCAAAATTTTTGATTTTATAAGGTATTTTGGAATTGCATTCGAAAAATAAAAGCCTTGAATATAGTCCAATATAATTCGATGATTCTGTATCATATAATTTGTTAAGAAAATTTATATCTAACATTTTATACATTGTCTCCAGATAAAATGCTTCTAAGCCAGATGCTGTTGTTATATGTTTGATACAGCTTTTTGCGGTATCCTTATTTAAAAATGTACGAAAAATAAGGAATTCATTATATTTTGCACAGTTAAGTAATACTTGCCCTTGAATTCTTCTTTCATTCAGATTATTTTGTTTTAGAAATCCGATGTAATCATGAGTTGAAATCAAAAATGGAAGCATATTAGCATTGACACAGTTTGATCCTGCCAAAATCCATTTGGGCACAGTTCCATCATTCAAAAGATCAAAGTCGAAATAAGATCCGTTGTAAATTTTAACATAATTATTAAAGTTCTTATCTTTGATGCCCTGTGCAAACTGATTGAATACATTTGTGGCAGAGAAATGCAAGGCTAAATGAGCGATATGCAAGTGATCATCAAGAAATCGAAAGTCAACATTCGAAAAGTTATATGTAGTATCATCATTTAGAAGATGTAATATTAGATTGGCTGTCGATTTATATGGATAACATGTAATTAAATCTTCATATAATATATTAATCATTTGCTTATTTGTTTTTACATCATCTTTTATGTTTGATCTACCTTTCAAATTATAGAAACTGCATTGTTGAATTGTCTGGAAGTCTAAGTATTTATCGACCACATAAAGAAAAAAAGCAAAATTATTGTTAATAAAGATTTTCATATCATTACACTCCCATATTGTAATGTATGTATAAATAATGATCTCCAAAAGATCAAGCCTTTTTATGGCAAGATTGGAGAAATAGTTGATATAAACAAAGCAAGGAATTTTTTGAAATTGCTCATAAGAAATTCCGGCAACACGAAGAGCTTGAGCAATATCGGTGTGTGTGTAAGCCAGTATTTTTTTCGATTTCTTTGAGTAATATGGAAATTGTGTTCAAATCTAGGTAGTTGGTACAGTTAATATACTTGAAAGGATCAATTGCTTCGATTTTTGGTTCTTCAACAAAAAAAGGCTCGCGGGTCTCATCAGGAACCATGTCCTTAGGAGTCTGGGCCATAAGCGAATTTGAAATAATAAACGGATTTTAAACTGAAATACAGAGAGATAAAAATATTTAAAAATAGAAGGAAACGAATCAAAAAAATATAATTAAAAAGATTTAAAATTTATAAAAAACGGAAAAAATTTAATAAATGATTAGGAAGAATGTGATGGGAAAGCATAAGGAATATATATAAGAAATTATAGTGTTGGATGTCAAAGAGAGAGACTGAGTGTTGGATGTCAAAGAGAGACTGAGTGTTGGATGTCAAAGAGAGAGACTGAGTGTTGGATGTCAAAGAGAGACTGAGTGTTGGATGTCAAAGAGAGACTGAGTGTTGGATGTCAAAGAGAGACTGAGTGTTGGATGTCAAAGAGAGACTGAGTGTTGGATGTCAAAGAGAGACTGAGTGTTGGATGTCAAAGAGAGACTGAGTGTTGGATGTCAAAGAGAGACTGAGTGTTGGATGTCAAAGAGAGACTGAGTGTTGGATGTCAAAGAGAGACTGAGTGTTGGATGTCAAAGAGAGACTGAGTGTTGGATGTCAAAGAGAGACTGAGTGTTGGATGTCAAAGAGAGACTGAGTGTTGGATGTCAAAGAGAGACTGAGTGTTGGATGTCAAAGAGAGACTGAGTGTTGGATGTCAAAGAGAGACTGAGTGTTGGATGTCAAAGAGAGACTGAGTGTTGGATGTCAAAGAGAGACTGAGTGTTGGATGTCAAAGAGAGACTGAGTGTTGGATGTCAAAGAGAGACTGAGTGTTGGATGTCAAAGAGAGACTGAGTGTTGGATGTCAAAGAGAGACTGAGTGTTGGATGTCAAAAGAGACTGAGTGTTGGATGTCAAAGAGAGACTGAGTGTTGGATGTCAAAGAGAGACTGAGTGTTGGATGTCAAAGAGAGACTGAGTGTTGGATGTCAAAGAGAGACTGAGTGTTGGATGTCAAAGAGAGACTGAGTGTTGGATGTCAAAGAGAGACTGAGTGTTGGATATCCGTCTCTTATTATATAATTATTTCACATATTAATTAATTTATATCCTCGAATAAAATCTTTGATAACTCAATGAATACTTGTCCAAATCTGATTTTCGTTGCCAAATCGCGAAAATATTCATTATTGACAAAGTTATATCTATAATAGTATTGAACTAAAATATGGTTTTGAAAATTTAATATAATAAAATTATTTTGAATTTAAATGTAAAGTTCTGGTAAGGAGTTAAATTAAGTAAGAATAATTGAGTAATTGAGTGATATTTGATAAGTTATGGAGAAAATTTCACATATATTGAAGTAAATATATATGTTATTGCAAGAGTTAGGATGAGTCTATGACTGAGGTAAGGATGAGTCAATGACTGAGGTAAGGATGACTTTTTGTCTGAGGTAAGGATGAGTCAATGACTGAGGTAAGGATGACTTTTTGTCTGAGGTAAGGATGAGTCAATGACTGAGGTAAGGATGAGTCAATGACTGAGGTAAGGATGAGTCTATGACTGAGGTAAGGATGAGTCTATGACTGAGGTAAGGATGACTTTTTGTCTGAGGTAAGGATGAGTCTATGACTGAGGTAAGGATGACTTTTTGTCTGAGGTAAGGATGAGTCTATGACTGAGGTAAGGATGAGTCTATGACTGAGGTAAGGATGACTTTTTGTCTGAGGTAAGGATGAGTCTATGACTGAGGTAAGGATGAGTCAATGACTGAGGTAAGGATGAGTCAATGACTGAGGTAAGGATGAGTCTATGACTGAGGTAAGGATGAGTCAATGACTGAGGTAAGGATGAGTCAATGACTGAGGTAAGGATGAGTCTATGACTGAGGTAAGGATGAGTCAATGACTGAGGTAAGGATAAGTCTATGACTGAGGTAAGGATGAGTCAATGACTGAGGTAAGGATGAGTCTATGACTGAGGTAAGGATGAGTCTATGACTGAGGTAAGGATGAGTCTATGACTGAGGTAAGGATGAGTCAATGACTGAGGTAAGGATGAGTCAATGACTGAGGTAAGGATGAGTCTATGACTGAGGTAAGGATGAGTCTATGACTGAGGTAAGGATGACTTTTTGTCTGAGGTAAGGATGAGTCTATGACTGAGGTAAGGATGAGTCAATGACTGAGGTAAGGATGAGTCAATGACTGAGGTAAGGATGAGTCTATGACTGAGGTAAGGATGAGTCAATGACTGAGGTAAGGATGAGTCAATGACTGAGGTAAGGATGAGTCTATGACTGAGGTAAGGATGAGTCAATGACTGAGGTAAGGATAAGTCTATGACTGAGGTAAGGATGAGTCAATGACTGAGGTAAGGATGAGTCTATGACTGAGGTAAGGATGAGTCTATGACTGAGGTAAGGATGAGTCTATGACTGAGGTAAGGATGAGTCAATGACTGAGGTAAGGATGAGTCTATGACTGAGGTAAGGATGAGTCTATGACTGAGGTAAGGATGACTTTTTGTCTGAGGTAAGGATGAGTCTATGACTGAGGTAAGGATGAGTCTATGACTGAGGTAAGGATGAGTCTATGACTGAGGTAAGGATGAGTCAATGACTGAGGTAAGGATGAGTCTATGACTGAGGTAAGGATGAGTCTATGACTGAGGTAAGGATGAGTCTATGACTGAGGTAAGGATGAGTCAATGACTGAGGTAAGGATGAGTCTATGACTGAGGTAAGGATGAGTCTATGACTGAGGTAAGGATAAGTCTATGACTGAGGTAAGGATGAGTCAATGACTGAGGTAAGGATGAGTCAATGACTGAGGTAAGGATGAGTCTATGACTGAGGTAAGGATGAGTCTATGACTGAGGTAAGGATGAGTCTATGACTGAGGTAAGGATGAGTCTATGACTGAGGTAAGGATGAGTCAATGACTGAGGTAAGGATGACTTTTTGTCTGAGGTAAGGATGAGTCTATGACTGAGGTAAGGATGAGTCAATGACTGAGGTAAGGATGAGTCAATGACTGAGGTAAGGATGAGTCTATGACTGAGGTAAGGATGAGTCTATGACTGAGGTAAGGATGAGTCAATGACTGAGGTAAGGATGAGTCTATGACTGAGGTAAGGATGAGTCAATGACTGAGGTAAGGATGAGTCAATGACTGAGGTAAGGATGAGTCAATGACTGAGGTAAGGATGAGTCTATGACTGAGGTAAGGATGACTTTTTGTCTGAGGTAAGGATGAGTCTATGACTGAGGTAAGGATGAGTCTATGACTGAGGTAAGGATGAGTCAATGACTGAGGTAAGGATGAGTCTATGACTGAGGTAAGGATGAGTCTATGACTGAGGTAAGGATGAGTCTATGACTGAGGTAAGGATGAGTCTATGACTGAGGTAAGGATGAGTCAATGACTGAGGTAAGGATGAGTCTATGACTGAGGTAAGGATGAGTCAATGACTGAGGTAAGGATGAGTCAATGACTGAGGTAAGGATGATTTTGTCTGAGGTAAGGATGAGTCTATGACTGAGGTAAGGATGAGTCAATGACTGAGGTAAGGATGAGTCTATGACTGAGGTAAGGATGAGTCTATGACTGAGGTAAGGATGAGTCTATGACTGAGGTAAGGATGAGTCTATGACTGAGGTAAGGATGATTTGTCTGAGGTAAGGATGAGTCAATGACTGAGGTAAGGATGAGTCAATGACTGAGGTAAGGATGAGTCTATGACTGAGGTAAGGATGACTTTTTGTCTGAGGTAAGGATGAGTCAATGACTGAGGTAAGGATGAGTCTATGTCTGAGGTAAGGATGAGTCTATGACTGAGGTAAGGATGAGTCTATGACTGAGGTAAGGATGAGTCTATGACTGAGGTAAGGATGAGTCTATGACTGAGGTAAGGATGAGTCTAATGACTGAGGTAAGGATGATTTTGTCTGAGGTAAGGATGAGTCTATGACTGAGGTAAGGATGAGTCAATGACTGAGGTAAGGATGAGTCTATGACTGAGGTAAGGATGAGTCAATGACTGAGGTAAGGATGAGTCAATGACTGAGGTAAGGATGAGTCTATGACTGAGGTAAGGATGAGTCTATGACTGAGGTAAGGATGAGTCAATGACTGAGGTAAGGATGATTTTTGTCTGAGGTAAGGATGAGTCAATGACTGAGGTAAGGATGAGTTGACTGAGGTAAGGATGAGTCTATGACTGAGGTAAGGATGAGTCTATGACTGAGGTAAGGATGAGTCTATGACTGAGGTAAGGATGAGTCTATGACTGAGGTAAGGATGAGTCTATGACTGAGGTAAGGATGAGTCTATGACTGAGGTAAGGATGAGTCTATGACTGAGGTAAGGATGAGTCTATGACTGAGGTAAGGATGACTTTTGTCTGAGGTAAGGATGAGTCAATGACTGAGGTAAGGATGAGTCTATGACTGAGGTAAGGATGAGTCAATGACTGAGGTAAGGATGAGTCTATGACTGAGGTAAGGATGAGTCTATGACTGAGGTAAGGATGAGTCAATGACTGAGGTAAGGATGAGTCAATGACTGAGGTAAGGATGAGTCTATGACTGAGGTAAGGATGAGTCTATGACTGAGGTAAGGATGACTTTTTGTCTGAGGTAAGGATGAGTCTATGACTGAGGTAAGGATGATTGTCTGAGGTAAGGATGAGTCAATGACTGAGGTAAGGATGAGTCTATGACTGAGGTAAGGATGAGTATGACTGAGGTAAGGATGAGTCTATGACTGAGGTAAGGATGAGTCTATGACTGAGGTAAGGATGAGTCTATGACTGAGGTAAGGATGAGTCTATGACTGAGGTAAGGATGATTTGTCTGAGGTAAGGATGAGTCTATGACTGAGGTAAGGATGAGTCAATGACTGAGGTAAGGATGAGTCTATGACTGAGGTAAGGATGACTTTTTGTCTGAGGTAAGGATGAGTCTATGACTGAGGTAAGGATGAGTCTATGACTGAGGTAAGGATGAGTCTATGACTGAGGTAAGGATGACTTTTTGTCTGAGGTAAGGATGAGTCAATGACTGAGGTAAGGATGAGTCTATGACTGAGGTAAGGATGAGTCTATGACTGAGGTAAGGATGACTTTTGTCTGAGGTAAGGATGAGTCTATGACTGAGGTAAGGATGAGTCAATGACTGAGGTAAGGATGAGTCTATGACTGAGGTAAGGATGAGTCTATGACTGAGGTAAGGATGACTTTTTGTCTGAGGTAAGGATGAGTCTATGACTGAGGTAAGGATGAGTCTATGACTGAGGTAAGGATGAGTCTATGACTGAGGTAAGGATGAGTCTATGACTGAGGTAAGGATGACTTTTGTCTGAGGTAAGGATGAGTCTATGACTGAGGTAAGGATGAGTCAATGACTGAGGTAAGGATGAGTCTATGACTGAGGTAAGGATGAGTCTATGACTGAGGTAAGGATGAGTCTATGACTGAGGTAAGGATGAGTCTATGACTGAGGTAAGGATGAGTCTATGACTGAGGTAAGGATGAGTCAATGACTGAGGTAAGGATGAGTCAATGACTGAGGTAAGGATAAGTCTATGACTGAGGTAAGGATGAGTCAATGACTGAGGTAAGGATGAGTCTATGACTGAGGTAAGGATGAGTCTATGACTGAGGTAAGGATGAGTCTATGACTGAGGTAAGGATGAGTCAATGACTGAGGTAAGGATGAGTCTATGACTGAGGTAAGGATGAGTCAATGACTGAGGTAAGGATAAGTCTATGACTGAGGTAAGGATGAGTCAATGACTGAGGTAAGGATGAGTCTATGACTGAGGTAAGGATGAGTCTATGACTGAGGTAAGGATGAGTCTATGACTGAGGTAAGGATGAGTCTATGACTGAGGTAAGGATGAGTCTATGACTGAGGTAAGGATGATTTTGTCTGAGGTAAGGATGAGTCAATGGCTGAGGTAAGGATGACTTTTTGTCTGAGGTAAGGATGAGTCTATGACTGAGGTAAGGATGAGTCAATGACTGAGGTAAGGATGAGTCTATGACTGAGGTAAGGATGAGTCTATGACTGAGGTAAGGATGAGTCAATGACTGAGGTAAGGATGATTTTGTCTGAGGTAAGGATGAGTCTATGACTGAGGTAAGGATGATTTGACTGAGGTAAGGATGAGTCAATGACTGAGGTAAGGATGAGTCTATGACTGAGGTAAGGATGAGTCTATGACTGAGGTAAGGATGAGTCTATGACTGAGGTAAGGATGAGTCTATGACTGAGGTAAGGATGAGTCTATGACTGAGGTAAGGATGAGTCTATGACTGAGGTAAGGATGAGTCAATGACTGAGGTAAGGATGACTTTTGTCTGAGGTAAGGATGAGTCTATGACTGAGGTAAGGATGAGTCATGACTGAGGTAAGGATGAGTCTATGACTGAGGTAAGGATGAGTCTATGACTGAGGTAAGGATGAGTCTGACTGAGGTAAGGATGAGTCTATGACTGAGGTAAGGATGAGTCTATGACTGAGGTAAGGATGAGTCTTGTCTGAGGTAAGGATGAGTCTATGACTGAGGTAAGGATGAGTCATGACTGAGGTAAGGATGAGTCTATGACTGAGGTAAGGATGACTTTTGTCTGAGGTAAGGATGAGTCTATGACTGAGGTAAGGATGAGTCTATGACTGAGGTAAGGATGAGTCTATGACTGAGGTAAGGATGAGTCTATGACTGAGGTAAGGATGAGTCTATGACTGAGGTAAGGATGAGTCTATGACTGAGGTAAGGATGAGTCTATGACTGAGGTAAGGATGACTTGTCTGAGGTAAGGATGAGTCTATGACTGAGGTAAGGATGAGTCATGACTGAGGTAAGGATGAGTCTATGACTGAGGTAAGGATGAGTCAATGACTGAGGTAAGGATGAGTCATGACTGAGGTAAGGATGAGTCTATGACTGAGGTAAGGATGAGTCTATGACTGAGGTAAGGATGAGTCTATGACTGAGGTAAGGATGAGTCTTGACTGAGGTAAGGATGAGTCTATGACTGAGGTAAGGATGAGTCTATGTCACTGAGGTAAGGATGAGTCTATGACTGAGGTAAGGATGAGTCTATGTCTGAGGTAAGGATGAGTCTATGACTGAGGTAAGGATGAGTCTATGACTGAGGTAAGGATGAGTCTATGACTGAGGTAAGGATGAGTCTATGACTGAGGTAAGGATGAGTCTATGACTGAGGTAAGGATGAGTCTATGACTGAGGTAAGGATGAGTCTTGACTGAGGTAAGGATGAGTCTATGACTGAGGTAAGGATGAGTCTATGACTGAGGTAAGGATGAGTCTATGACTGAGGTAAGGATGAGTCTATGACTGAGGTAAGGATGAGTCTATGACTGAGGTAAGGATGAGTCTATGTCTGAGGTAAGGATGAGTCTATGACTGAGGTAAGGATGAGTCTATGACTGAGGTAAGGATGAGTCTATGACTGAGGTAAGACTTTTTGTCTGAGGTAAGGATGAGTCTATGACTGAGGTAAGGATGAGTCTATGACTGAGGTAAGGATGAGTCTATGACTGAGGTAAGGATGAGTCTATGACTGAGGTAAGGATGAGTCTATGACTGAGGTAAGGATGAGTCTATGACTGAGGTAAGGATGAGTCTATGACTGAGGTAAGGATGAGTCTATGACTGAGGTAAGGATGACTTTTTGTCTGAGGTAAGGATGAGTCTATGACTGAGGTAAGGATGAGTCTATGACTGAGGTAAGGATGAGTCTATGACTGAGGTAAGGATGAGTCTATGACTGAGGTAAGGATGAGTCTATGACTGAGGTAAGGATGAGTCTATGACTGAGGTAAGGATGACTTGACTGAGGTAAGGATGAGTCTATGACTGAGGTAAGGATGAGTCTATGACTGAGGTAAGGATGAGTCTATGACTGAGGTAAGGATCTTGTCTGAGGTAAGGATGAGTCTATGACTGAGGTAAGGATGAGTCTATGACTGAGGTAAGGATGAGTCTATGACTGAGGTAAGGATGAGTCTTGACTGAGGTAAGGATGAGTCATGACTGAGGTAAGGATGAGTCTATGACTGAGGTAAGGATGAGTCTAGAGGTAAGGATGAGTTTGTCTGAGGTAAGGATGAGTCTATGACTGAGGTAAGGATGAGTCTATGACTGAGGTAAGGATGAGTCTATGACTGAGGTAAGGATGAGTCTATGACTGAGGTAAGGATGAGTCTTGTCTGAGGTAAGGATGAGTCTATGACTGAGGTAAGGATGAGTCTATGACTGAGGTAAGGATGAGTCTATGACTGAGGTAAGGATGAGTCTATGACTGAGGTAAGGATGAGTCATGACTGAGGTAAGGATGAGTCTATGACTGAGGTAAGGATGAGTCAATGACTGAGGTAAGGATGAGTCTATGACTGAGGTAAGGATGAGTCTATGACTGAGGTAAGGATGAGTCTATGACTGAGGTAAGGATGAGTCTATGACTGAGGTAAGGATGAGTCTATTATGACTGAGGTAAGGATGAGTCATGACTGAGGTAAGGATGAGTCAATGATTGAGGTAAGGATGAGTCATGACTGAGGTAAGGATGAGTCATGACTGAGTAAGGATGAGTCTATGACTGAGGTAAGGATGAGTCTATGACTGAGGTAAGGATGAGTCTATGACTGAGGTAAGGATGAGTCAATGACTGAGGTAAGGATGAGTCTATGACTGAGGTAAGGATGAGTCAATGACTGAGGTAAGGATGAGTCTGACTGAGGTAAGGATGAGTCATGACTGAGGTAAGGATAAGTCATGACTGAGGTAAGGATGAGTCAATGACTGAGGTAAGGATGAGTCTATGACTGAGGTAAGGATGAGTCTATGACTGAGGTAAGGTGATGAGTCTATGACTGAGGTAAGGATGAGTCAATGACTGAGGTAAGGATGACTTTTTGTCTGAGGTAAGGATGAGTCAATGACTGAGGTAAGGATGAGTCTTTCTGAGGTAAGGATGAGTCTATGACTGAGGTAAGGATGAGTCAATGACTGAGGTAAGGATGAGTCTATGACTGAGGTAAGGATGAGTCAATGACTGAGGTAAGGATGAGTCAATGACTGAGGTAAGGATGAGTCAATGACTGAGGTAAGGATGACTATGACTGAGGTAAGGATGAGTCAATGACTGAGGTAAGGATGAGTCTATGACTGAGGTAAGGATGAGTCAATGACTGAGGTAAGGATGACTTTGTCTGAGGTAAGGATGAGTCAATGACTGAGGTAAGGATGAGTCATGACTGAGGTAAGGATGAGTCTATGACTGAGGTAAGGATGAGTCTATGACTGAGGTAAGGATGAGTCATGACTGAGGTAAGGATGACTTGTCTGAGGTAAGGATGAGTCATGACTGAGGTAAGGATGAGTCTAATGAGGTAAGGATGAGTCAATGACTGAGGTAAGGATGACTTTTGTCTGAGGTAAGGATGAGTCAATGACTGAGGTAAGGATGAGTCTATGACTGAGGTAAGGATGAGTCTATGACTGAGGTAAGGATGACTTTTTGTCTGAGGTAAGGATGAGTCTATGACTGAGGTAAGGATGAGTCAATGACTGAGGTAAGGATGAGTCTATGACTGAGGTAAGGATGAGTCAATGACTGAGGTAAGGATGAGTCTATGACTGAGGTAAGGATGAGTCATGACTGAGAGTAAGGATGACTTGAGGTAAGGATGAGTCAATGACTGAGGTAAGGATGACTTTTTGTCTGAGGTAAGGATGAGTCTATGACTGAGGTAAGGATGAGTCATGACTGAGGTAAGGATGAGTCTATGACTGAGGTAAGGATGACTTTTGTCTGAGGTAAGGATGAGTCTATGACTGAGGTAAGGATGAGTCTATGACTGAGGTAAGGATGAGTCAATGACTGAGGTAAGGATGACTTTGTCTGAGGTAAGGATGAGTCAATGACTGAGGTAAGGATGACTTTTTGTCTGAGGTAAGGATGAGTCAATGACTGAGGTAAGGATGAGTCTATGACTGAGGTAAGGATGAGTCAATGACTGAGGTAAGGATGACTTGTCTGAGGTAAGGATGAGTCAATGACTGAGGTAAGGATGAGTCTATGACTGAGGTAAGGATGAGTCTATGACTGAGGTAAGGATGACTTTTTGTCTGAGGTAAGGATGAGTCAATGACTGAGGTAAGGATGAGTCTATGACTGAGGTAAGGATGAGTCAATGACTGAGGTAAGGATGACTTGTCTGAGGTAAGGATGAGTCAATGACTGAGGTAAGGATGACTTGTCTGAGGTAAGGATGAGTCTATGACTGAGGTAAGGATGAGTCAATGACTGAGGTAAGGATGAGTCAATGACTGAGGTAAGGATGAGTCAATGACTGAGGTAAGGATGAGTCTATGACTGAGGTAAGGATGACTTGACTGAGGTAAGGATGAGTCTGACTGAGGTAAGGATGAGTTTGTCTGAGGTAAGGATGAGTCATGACTGAGGTAAGGATGAGTCAATGACTGAGGTAAGGATGAGTCTATGACTGAGGTAAGGATGACTTTTTGTCTGAGGTAAGGATGAGTCTATGACTGAGGTAAGGATGAGTCTATGACTGAGGTAAGGATGAGTCTATGACTGAGGTAAGGATGAGTCTATGACTGAGGTAAGGATGACTTTTTGTCTGAGGTAAGGATGAGTCAATGGCTGAGGTAAGGATGACTTTTTGTCTGAGGTAAGGATGAGTCTATGACTGAGGTAAGGATGACTTTTTGTCTGAGGTAAGGATGAGTCTATGACTGAGGTAAGGATGACTTTTTGTCTGAGGTAAGGATGAGTCTATGACTGAGGTAAGGATGAGTCAATGACTGAGGTAAGGATGAGTCTATGACTGAGGTAAGGATGAGTCAATGACTGAGGTAAGGATGAGTCAATGACTGAGGTAAGGATGACTTTTTGTCTGAGGTAAGGATGAGTCTATGACTGAGGTAAGGATGAGTCAATGACTGAGGTAAGGATGAGTCTATGACTGAGGTAAGGATGACTTTTTGTCTGAGGTAAGGATGAGTCTATGACTGAGGTAAGGATGAGTCAATGACTGAGGTAAGGATGAGTCAATGACTGAGGTAAGGATGAGTCAATGACTGAGGTAAGGATGAGTCTATGACTGAGGTAAGGATGACTTTTTGTCTGAGGTAAGGATGAGTCTATGACTGAGGTAAGGATGAGTCTATGACTGAGGTAAGGATGAGTCAATGACTGAGGTAAGGATGAGTCAATGACTGAGGTAAGGATGAGTTGTTGTCTGAGGTAAGGATGAGTCAATGACTGAGGTAAGGATGACTTTTTGTCTGAGGTAAGGATAAGTCTATGACTGAGGTAAGGATGAGTCAATGACTGAGGTAAGGATGAGTCTATGACTGAGGTAAGGATGAGTCAATGACTGAGGTAAGGATGACTTTTTGTCTGAGGTAAGGATAAGTCTATGACTGAGGTAAGGATGAGTCAATGACTGAGGTAAGGATAAGTCTATGACTGAGGTAAGGATGAGTCAATGACTGAGGTAAGGATGAGTCAATGACTGAGGTAAGGATGAGTCTATGACTAAGGTAAGGATGAGTCTATGACTGAGGTAAGGATGAGTCATGACTGAGGTAAGGATGACTTTTTGTCTGAGGTAAGGATGAGTCTATGACTGAGGTAAGGATGACTTGACTGAGGTAAGGATGAGTCAATGACTGAGGTAAGGATGAGTCTATGACTGAGGTAAGGATGACTTTTTGTCTGAGGTAAGGATGAGTCTATGACTGAGGTAAGGATGAGTCTATGACTGAGGTAAGGATGAGTCATGACTGAGGTAAGGATGAGTCTATGACTGAGGTAAGGATGAGTCTATGACTGAGGTAAGGATGAGTCTATGACTGAGGTAAGGATGAGTCTATGACTGAGGTAAGGATGAGTCTATGACTGAGGTAAGGATGACTTTTTGTCTGAGGTAAGGATGAGTCTATGACTGAGGTAAGGATGAGTTAATGACTGAGGTAAGGATGACTTTTGTCTGAGGTAAGGATGAGTCTATGACTGAGGTAAGGATGACTTTTGTCTGAGGTAAGGATGAGTCTATGACTGAGGTAAGGATGAGTCTATGACTGAGGTAAGGATGAGTCAATGACTGAGGTAAGGATGACTTGTCTGAGGTAAGGATGAGTCTATGACTGAGGTAAGGATGACTTGTGAGGTAAGGATGACTTTTTGTCTGAGGTAAGGATGAGTCAATGACTGAGGTAAGGATGAGTCTATGACTGAGGTAAGGATGACTTTTTGTCTGAGGTAAGGATGAGTCTATGACTGAGGTAAGGATGAGTCAATGACTGAGGTAAGGATGAGTCAATGACTGAGGTAAGGATGAGTCTATGACCGAGGTAAGGATGAGTCAATGACTGAGGTAAGGATGAGTCTATGACTGAGGTAAGGATGACTTTTGTCTGAGGTAAGGATGAGTCTATGACTGAGGTAAGGATGACTTGTCTGAGGTAAGGATGAGTCAATGACTGAGGTAAGGATGACTTGTCTGAGGTAAGGATGAGTCTATGACTGAGGTAAGGATGAGTCTATGACTGAGGTAAGGATGAGTCTATGACTGAGGTAAGGATGAGTCTATGACTGAGGTAAGGATGAGTCTATGACTGAGGTAAGGATGAGTCTATGACTGAGGTAAGGATGAGTCTATGACTGAGGTAAGGATGAGTCAATGACTGAGGTAAGGATGACTTTTTGTCTGAGGTAAGGATGAGTCTATGACTGAGGTAAGGATGAGTCTATGACTGAGGTAAGGATGAGTCAATGACTGAGGTAAGGATGACTTTTTGTCTGAGGTAAGGATGAGTCTATGACTGAGGTAAGGATGACTTTTTGTCTGAGGTAAGGATGAGTCTATGACTGAGGTAAGGATGACTTTTTGTCTGAGGTAAGGATGAGTCTATGACTGAGGTAAGGATGAGTCAATGACTGAGGTAAGGATGACTTTTTGTCTGAGGTAAGGATGAGTCAATGACTGAGGTAAGGATGACTTTTTGTCTGAGGTAAGGATGAGTCTATGACTGAGGTAAGGATGAGTCAATGACTGAGGTAAGGATTATTCCCTTCCACATATATCACAACACCTACACCTTACACAACCCACAAATCATCTCCAAATTTCTTTTCAGAACTTCTTTTAAATGAGCATTTTTCAATCAACAAACATCCCTTCTTTTGCCCGCACAAAAGGTTTCAGATGTTATATTGTTCCAGAAACTCATGAAACAAAGTTCTCAATGAAAATCCACGGAATGAGCTTGTTCAATAGCATTATCAATAAAAAGAAATCTATGGTATCGCCCGCACAATACCAAAAGATTCCATTTTGTAATGAATGATTACTATGATCCAAGGATGGTTCCGTAGACTTGAAAATTTTAAATTGGAGGTTTAATTCAAATTTGGCGGGCTTTTGGTCGTAGATTAATTTAACTAATATGAATTTGGATTGTGCTTTCCTTATTGATGTAATGATATTTTTGTTGTAAACAGAAATTCATCAAAAGTGACACCTCAGAAAAGCTAAAATATTGAATTTTTGGAACTTTTGATAAAGCACGTTTTTAAATATTAATTAAAGTAAATGTATATTTTGTAAAGATTCTTTTTAATAAAAAAATAAAATTTTGAAGAAGAACACAAAATCTTCTGAAAAATAATATCACATAAACTCATATTATTTTCTAATATATAACTATTTTATATAAAAATCAAATTCAATGATCTTAAAAGCGAAGGATAAACCTCAAAATTTACGAATATAATGAGTGGGAATATAATGCTTATCTATCATAAAACCATATGAAATATCAATTTTTGCTTTACGCCTAATTTTTGACGACAATTAGCAAAAAATGTTAAATGTTAACACTCAGTCCATTTGAATATGAAAAATAAAATTGACTTTGATTAAATGTTTTTATTTATCATGCAATTCTTCTTGCGACCAAAGATTTGAATAAAAGTTCAAAAAATAAGATAGCTTAAAAAATAATATACGGTAGTGTTTACTAATAGATGAATAGTATATAAATTCTATTAAAATGGATTTGATCCAAAAAAATATATAAAATTTGATCATAAATAAAATTGTTTTAAATTACTTCTTCATTTAAATTATAACAATTATTTTTGGTTTTATATTTTTTTGGATCAAATCCATTTTAATAGAATTTATATACTATTCATCTATTAGTAAACACTACCGTATATTATTTTTTAAGCTATCTTATTTTTTGAACTTTTATTCAAATCTTTGGTCGCAAGAAGAATTGCATGATAAATAAAAACATTTAATCAAAGTCAATTTTATTTTTCATATTCAAATGGACTGAGTGTTAACATTTAACATTTTTTGCTAATTGTCGTCAAAAATTAGGCGTAAAGCAAAAATTGATATTTCATATGGTTTTATGATAGATAAGCATTATATTCCCACTCATTATATTCGTAAATTTTGAGGTTTATCCTTCGCTTTTAAGATCATTGAATTTGATTTTTATATAAAATAGTTATATATTAGAAAATAATATGAGTTTATGTGATATTATTTTTCAGAAGACTTCATTCTATATGCCTATGAAAAGTACTCTCAAAACTAACTTTTTCCTAATTATAATTAAATCTAGAATATTGTATTATGCTTAGTATTATTTCATTTTTCTCATTCAATTTAGAATTTACAAATGTCAAAAAATTGAGAGCTGTCACTTTTGATGAATTTCTGTTTATTACATTTTCAGTAATAAACAATGAAATATACACAAGAAAAAAATTATTCAAAAATTATCATTGCATTTTATTTGAAGAAATTTTGAAAACACATCATACACATACTATAAATGAATATTATCATCTTAATTTTAATAAATTTCATTTACTTGGAAAGATGCAAGATCATCTTGTACTTACTCTTCGATTTATTCCATGTAACTTCGCAGATAATAATGGCGCACTTACCTCTATTTTGGATTTTTATAGTTTCCCTCAAAACACATTCTATGGACTTACGCTCGTATCGCGTTAAAAAATGTCGTTTGGTAAGAAATAAATTTGAATATGCGATGTCAGAAATGAATTATGGGAAATAAATATTAAATTATTACCTTTGCATTATACATTATAATTTTAATAATATTAGATCATCGTTTTAATTGAAAATGAAACCAAATTTCGGAGATTTGAGAGTTTTGAAAGATTCTAGTAAATTTGTGAAAATATTTTGAGATGAAGAATTAATTATTAGAAAGAGTAATGATTTTAGAAGAACAATTGAAAATGTCAAATAATTAAAGTAAATTATTCAAAGATGTGTATTTTTAGTATATCAAAAAACAAATCAGAATTCGAGACAATAGTAATTAATAGAATTGTGAATGAAAAGTCTTACACGTTATAATTGCATAATTCCTATTAAATATTACTACATAGGCGATAATAATTATCCCTAAATCGATTAGTTTTTGAAGGTTATTTGACCAAACATCAGCTCATTATAGGGTTCTCTCTTCAAAAATTATGAATATTGAAATTTTGACTACTATCGGTTAGACAATCAAATATTTAAATGCATCAATTGAATCAAATTATTTTAACGTTACTCAATGACTCTATACTATATGATATTGACATAATTATACTTTATTTGAAAAGTAAATACTTATTGAATAATTGTGAACGGATTCATTTTACACCCTTAAACGCAGCTCATTTTAATGATAATATTGGTCTATTGTTTTCTCGCTCATTAAAAATTCTGCTCTCTCAATTTTCTTAAAAAATTATCAAATTATCATTTTTGATGACGATTCCCAGCTCGATTCAAAGAAATTGCACAAATAGCGGGTGGCTCAGAGTTCAAAGCGAAACACCAAATGTATGGAATCGTAAATATGTAACTGTATGCAACAAGTCTTTAATCATATCCAAAGATGAATCCACCAAGAGCATAGAAAAAGTAATACAGCTAACTAACGAAGCTTCTTTCGAATTGCTAAAAGGTTCAGCTACTCCTCGTTTCCAAGTTAACTTAGGTAAAAATCAGAAGCCTATAATTTTTTCAGCAACAACAACTGAAGAAGTATCTCACTGGATTTCCCTCCTTAGAACAGTTCAAGATAACGGCTGCGACCTTACAATGGATGACTTCCAAATTATTTCGGTAATTGGAAGAGGTTATTACGGCAAGGTTATGTTAGTCCGTCGAATCGATACAGATCAACTGTATGCAATCAAATCCATTCGTAAATCGCGCTTGGCTGAAATGGACAGCTGCTCTGTCTTAACCGAGAAAAATATTATGATGAAAATCCATCATCCATTTATTGTCAACCTTTGCTTCGCATTCCAAACCGATACAAAGGTCTATCTCGGCCTTGAATATGCTCCAGGAGGTGAGCTATTTTACTACATGGAATCCAACGGTACAATTCCAGTTGACGATGCCAGATTGTATGTTGCTGAAATCGGCCTTGCATTAGCCCATCTTCATAAGTATGGAATTATTTACCGTGACCTCAAACCAGAGAATATTCTTTTCGATGCTGACGGTCACATTAAATTAACAGATTTTGGTTTATCAAAGGAGCTCGGTGTCGATGGCACAGCAAAGACATTTTGTGGTACACCAGATTATTTAGCACCGGAAGTTATCCCTCAAGAAAAGTACACAACAAAGATAGATGAATGGGCATTGGGTGTTTTAACTTACGAAATGATTTTGGGTCGCACTCCTTTCTGCAATGATAATAAGAACGAAATGTTCCAGGAAATCGTTACTCTCGACCCTTATTTCCCAGAGGGCATGGATCCGAGAATCATTAACTTTATAATGAGGCTTCTTACAAAAGATCCAAAAGAGCGACCAACTTTCGATGACGTGAAATCTGACCCATTCTTCGAAGGTGTTGACTGGGATGCTGTTTACAACAGAGAACACTCCCCGTCTTACATACCAGAAATCAAGGATCGCATGTGCACAAACAATTTTGATCCTGAGTTCACAACAGAGCTTGCTGCAGACTCTTTTGTTTCACCAGGCATTCATGCATTTGGTAATATTGCTGGCTTCTCATATGTAGAGCCAAACTTCGCATAATTCAATATTTCATTTTGTTTTTTCAGATGTTTTAGTAAATAAATTTAATATTAGTACTCTATTTTTAAATTTCACACGAGGTTATTGCATTCGATTGCTTTTCACTCTTAGTTTATGGAGAATTTTTGATAGAATAAAAATTCATATCATGATATATACTTATTACTTTTAACGATAGTAGTGAGTAAAAAAAATATCATGGCATCTTCAGAAAGTTTATCGTATGAAAACAGCTAAATGCTTGATTTTTATTAAACAATAGAAACATGATGACAATAATAATTTGTATAGACGAAGTTTTGAAAGGTTTATAATTGGAAAGCGTATTCAAAATATATCTTACAAATTTTATATCCAAGTGTCGAGAAAACTATATAGTATTAATTATTTACTAACTTACATATCTAATTTTCGTACCTAATTTTCAATGAAACTTTCAAAGTTTTTACTACAAAGTGAAAAAAGTTATGAAACTAGTTTTAGACTAATATAATTACTTCAATTACGCATTCCAAATGAAATTTATGTCAAATATATTGAATAGTTTACGGATAATCCCATGTTAACGTGCTTTTTTAATATCTGATAAATTTTAAAATGTATAATACTATAATAAAATATGCTCATTATCAAAAAATCAATGTAAAATAACTGCTTCTTATTGTTTAAAAATTTTGATATTATGCAAATAAGATCCTAAATATATCAATGCAAGTTTATTCAAATCTTTGAAAAATTTTAATCGTTGGCATTAATTTTGCAAAATTTCTAATTTTTATTCTTTGTTGAACTGCATAATTGTAATAAACGAAATCATTTCAAAATTGTGTGGCTTTTTGAATTGAAATATTCGGTTTATATTGAGCAACACACCTCTCAAAATTGCGCAATTTACAGAAGTTTACAATTCTTCATAATTATTAAACCATGTTTGAGACTCAAACACCATTACCGATCTCTATTTCGGAACATCTTGCTCTTGCCGAGCCAAAGATTAAAGCTTTTCGCTCTAAAGAAAAGATTTCTAACTCTCTTACTGATTCATATAAACAAATCGTCAACGATTTTGAACAGCTAAAGCCAGCCAATATTAACATTGTTAATGTTGCTCAACAGTATGGTGTTCAATACAGACGCGTCTATGATCTGTTCAACCTTTTAACTTCCTTAGGCGTATGCCAAAATGTTGAAAGAGGAAAACTTGCCTGGATCGGTTTATCATCGGTTCCATCCGTGATTTCTAAAGCCTACGCGAAAATAGAAATCGCATCCCTTCATAAGCCGATGAATCAGGTATTTTGCTTAGGTCAATCCCCATCATTGGGAATGATAGCAACCCATTTTATTAGTATGTATTTATACTTTAATGTAGACACACTTTTACTCCGCCAGGTCTCTTCTACCTTCCATGATCCTCGAACTGATATTAAATCTCTTGAAAGGAGAATGTATTTAGTTTTAAGCTTCTTGGAAATTATGGGAGTAGTTGCTCATACAATGAAGACAAACGAATATAAGTTAATCTTAGATCTTTCCGCAGCTAAGGAATCAGCCCTTCAACAAAAGAGAAAATATCAGCAATCAAAATGCCCTCTTTCCCTTGAAAATCTTCTTAATTCTGTTGGTGGTCCTTTCACAACTGATCTCCAAGCAGAGCGTGGAAGAGATTATCAGCTTATTAGATGCTAGATAAGTATGTTAGTTTATGTATTAGTAAATAAATACGGTGTTTTTATCAGTTAATTACCTTCATATTATTGTTTTTTGTGTATTTGCTGCTCAACATAAGTTGAATAAAGGTTCTATGAAATTAGCTTCAGAAAAATTCCTTATGTCAGCTTTTTGCGCTTTTGGAACTAAATAAAAGATACATTTTTAGAAAAACTCGAGATATTTCTTTTCTTGTTTCTTGAATAATTTAAAACTTTCTTGGGAAGTTGATCTAAGGAAATTTGGCTTACTCATCACCTTTCCGAAAATAAGGTACTTTAGAATATCGGAAATTTGCAACTGGTGTTGAGTTTATATGCACCTATTATTAGAAAAAAGCATTTATTCTATATATACTCAATTACTACGATGAATTTTTTATCAGTTAAAATAGGATAAATAGTATTATAATATTGTGTTGGTATTTTCGCTCTCATATGGCCTGATAAACATTTTGCTTTTAAAATACAAGCAGATCTTGCTATTATGAATGCGATTCCATGGTGTTATATTTAGTAACCATACTCTACATAACGCAGTAAAGAACACAAAATGTGGACAACTAGAGAAATGCTTACCTCAGGTAATCACCTTTAATTAAATTAAAAATCAAAATTATCAATAAATCGTAAAAATTTAATTAATACAATGAATGAAAACTGATCATTAAAAGAGTAATCAGATAGAAAAATCTGATTTTCTAGGTTTTACTTAACATTGCATGAGAACATCAAAATGTTATAAAAAGTGACTCTTGAAGGATCTAACCTCGGGACGAACTTTAAATTGAATGGTCAATTTAAAGCAAGTATTCAATTTTTTGGTTAATTTAAAGCAATGAATGAGAAAAACTTTGAGCTTAGGGCTAATGAAGGTTTTTACAACGTAGATAGATAGACAAATGTATATGTCATCATTCCTATGAGTATGGTAGATTTCTATAAAAAGTGAGTGCAATATCACATTGCATTTCGAAACATGAGAGAAATAGGCATATATATACGTTATTACATATATATCTATATGCTATTCTATATTATTACAATGTTAAAATAAGAAAAGCTCTAAGAGTCTCATTTGAAATATAATATATGTTATTTTTATATAACAATTATCAATGAGAATGTAAATTATATTTGATTGGACGATAAATGATGAATAGACTTAATTATTTATGATTAGACATGTGTGAATAGAAAAATTTGTTAACATTTATGAAGATAATGTGTTTTGATTGAGATTACATTTGTGCTTAGTGTGATATTGCTATTATATTGGATTTATATGTGTAAATTAGGAAAACTCGAAATTTTTCACTTGAATGTGATTCATTGAATTTCAATTCAAGAAAGGAGTTTACAAATGCAGAGTATTATTCCTTTACCCTGCATTTGTAAACTCCTTTCTCGAATAGCTTGCACTTTTTCACTTGAATGTGATTCATTGAATTTCAATTCAAGAAAGGAGTTTACAAATGCAGAGTATTGTTCCTTTACCCTGCATTTGTAAACTCCTTTCTTGAATATCTTCATTTCTTTTAATTATAAATATCACATTCTGTATAAAACTCCTCAAATATCCTCAATTTCCCATTTCAATAATAAATAACCATTTTCTATATTTCTTAAATTTCTCTAAGCCTTAATTTTCTTATCAAATTTGTTATTTTTTCAATAATTTTTAAAATTTTCTATTATTTTTGGAAATTTTTATTTAATTTTGTGAGAAATTTATTCAATTCTTATTATATAATAATATTATTCAAAAATATTGTTGTAATTTTTCAATGATTACGATAATTTTTGATTCAATTTTTAATCGAATGTTTTGATGGGACGGGCTTACTGAGCATTGGCTCATCCCATCAAAACATTCCATTCAAAACTCTGGCCTTCATCGAGCCAAGTTCCTCGACGGTGGTCCTCATTAGGCACGATCCGAGAGGAACTTGGCTCTTCATTAAAATCACAAGCTCTGGCCATTGCTAAGGCCAGAGCTTCGCAAACCATCCTCGGGGCCGGTTTCCTCAAAGACCGCCCTGATTCAGGGCGGCCGGAGAGGAATCCAGCTCCGAGAGAGTGCCCATACGAAGCTCTGGCCTTAGCAGTGGCCAGCGCTTTCAAAAACAATCCTCAGGGCCGAGTTTTGCGATGATCGTCGATCATGTCGACAGTCTCGCAAGAACTCGGCCCTGAAAGACATACAGATACAGGCTCTGGCCCCAGCAAAGGCCAGGGCTTCGTTTTAAATACCCAGGGCCGGCTTTCTCAAATGCCGCCCTTATCCCGGGCGGCAGGAGCGGAATCCGGCCTTGGGATACTTACCAAACGAAGATCTGACCCTAGCAAAGGCCAGAGCCTACAAATGCAATCCTCAGGGCCGATTTTGAAGGAGATCGTCCACATCATTGACGATCTCCTCTCATTTCGGCCCTGAAAGAAAGAAATACACAGGCCCTGCTCATAGCAAAGGCCAGGGCTTCGCTTTAAATTCATAGGGCCGGCTTTCTCAAATGCCGCCCTTATCCCGGGCGGCAGGAGCGAAAACCGGCCCTGGGAATCCTACAATACCAAGCTCTGGCTCCTACTGAGGCCAGATCCTGCAAAATTCATCCTCAGGGCCGAGTTTTGCGATGATCATCCACATGATAGACATTCTCGCAGAAACTCGGCCCTGAAAGACGTAATATCACAGTCTCTGGCCTCTACTGAGGCCAGAGCCTCGCTTACATTACTCAGGGCCGGCTTTCTCAAATGCCGTCCTGATCTATGGCGGCAGGAGAGAAATCCGGCCCTGGGAAGCATGAAATACGAAGATCTGGCCTTATAAGAGGCCAGAATCTGCAAATACTCCCTTCTCTACAGATTATGATCCAATGTAACACAGAAAGCCTAGAAGGAAGCCCTTTCTCAAGGTTAAGACTTCCTTCCTGGCTTTCTGATACTGGATGGAGTGGGGTTTGGCTTCCATTGCAACTCCTTCCAGGAAGATCAAATGATTACACAAAAGTCATGGCAATTGTATTCTAACACTATAAATACAATTGCCATGGCCTACAATTGCGAGTGCCTGCTGCTTCAGCAGAGATTTGCAGCAGACACTCGCAATGTTAACCAAAATTCGTCTAAAAGTTAGAAGATGGGCTTTTTCTCAAGGTCAAAGTCCATTTCCTAACCTTCTTATATTAAAATGAGCATTTTGACAAATTATTATTTTTTATCCCGGCATCATCAGCTTGTCATTCTAAGCTTATCATTTTCAGCTTATACTTATAAATTCTAAAACAGTGATTATTGAATTCACGAAATAGAACACCACATTAAGAAATATTATTTACTAACTTTTTCAATAATTAAAAAATATCAATGATACTTAAGTGTCATCACATACAACACATTCTTATGATCATCATAATATATATTATAGAATATTGCATAATAATCCAAATTCAATTTCAATATTAAAGTGTACTATCCATTATCTCTTGACATCATAACATACTCAACGAGTACTGATCATATGCTATTGATCAAGCCTTTAAAACAAACTACATATATGATTGCTTTAAATTGACCAAAAAATTGAATACTTGCTTTAAATTGACCGTTCAATTTAAAGTTCGTCCCATCTAACCTCAAACTTCTATGCAAATATTCTATCATTAAAGAGTTGATAGCATCTACGGTATATCAGAATAACAACTATGTGTAAATGGTAGTATAGTAACTTCACAGATCTCAAATTGGTGACTTTTCAAAGCAACTTTTTATGATTAATATTTTATGAAGCATCATTCTCTTGAAGCATAATTATATTCACTATTTCCCTTCATATTGTTTGGGAATTTATGAAATTATATCTATTTCTATTTTTTGTTTTAATATTTTTGGGGTTTTTTGCTCATTACACGAGGAGTTTTAATATTTATATACGCGTTAAACCATAATATCAACTGATGGTAGGATGAAATGTGATTTTTCAACAAAATATATAAAGATAAACACAAGAAACTGGAGTCGTATATGCATTTATTTTCATGTCTTGAGCTAACAATTCACTCTCGAGAACCATTTAACGTTTAAAAAACAATAAATCAAGATCTCAATTGGGTTTTCTTTAAAGAATGTGATCGATTACACAAATAATGACTAATAAAACAATGCGAAGATATTGGAATAACATTTTTGGAAAAATATCTTTGATTATTGCTCAATGGTAAAAAAGGGGGTTGGCGTCCTAAGGCGTCCTAGTGTAAATTTCTCAAAATTGTGATATTTACATCACATTTTTGAGAGGTTTATGGGCGTCCTAAGGGAAAATTGAATAGCTAGGGCGTCCCGAATTTTCATTCTAAGATTTAAATATATTATAAAAAAAAAAAAAAAAAAAAGGTAGTGGGGCTTCCAGGCACTTCGTGCCCTCTAGCCCCGAAGATGTTTAGTATAAATGAAGTTTTTATTCGGAAAATTGTTAGTCTTCTGGTGTGAATTCGGAGGACTCTTCTTGGATAGAGTTTTGTATTTCCTCCTCCTCTTCTTCTTCCTCCATTGCTTCTGGGAAGAAGCCTTCTTCTGGGTCGAAAACATTATATAATGTGTAATTGAATGACACATTATATCTTTCTTTGAGCTCGCTCCTGACAAAGAACTTAGTTCCAGGAATACAGAAGACTTCTGTGCGTTGGAAAAGCTGATGTCCTGGAACGAATTTGGCAATTAGAGACTTCTTTTTTCCGAATTGTTCAGGAGTTTCCATGACGACAGTAACAACATCTCCATCTGCGAGGTCTTGTTGTTGTTCGGAAAGGTAAAGAGCAATGATATGAATGGTTGCTGCGTTGAATTCGAGAAAGTCGAATTCAAATTGTGTTGTCGTATAACATTCAAACCATTTTGTACAGTTGTCTCCGAACTCGTCAACGTATTCATCTTCGTCATATCCGTAACTAAAGACTTGGAATTCGGCAATTCTCTTGTCGAATGACCGTTGCATGTAACGAGGAAGATTTTGACGAACTTGGTATAAAGTTCTCAACATTATAAGCTTAGTAAATGTTGGAAAATACTGAACTAAGACATCGCTAAGCTCAATTGGATTTGGAATTGTCTTAGTAAGTTCAATTGAACTAGTAATTGCTTTGTTCAGAACTTCACAGAACTGAGTATTGTATGTAGCGTCTGGTTGTGTGTTTTCTTCGGCGTCTTTGAGATATTTAGAGCAAATTTGTTGAAGAATTTCTCTTAATTCGTTGTTAGATTTTTTGGTGGTTATTCTAACCGCTGTGCCGGTTCTTGGAGGTTGTGGGGCTTTGGCTTTGGTTAGCGGTTGAGAATTGTGGTTAACAGCGTTGGCTTCCATTAGCCAAAAAATGAACTGACCAGAAGTTTGTGGAAAATGAATATTGAATAAAAACGGTTTTTACCAACGGAGACCCCCTCTATTTTTTTATTTTATTTAATAGTTACCGTTGGCAAACCGTTCCATCTCAAATATTGAATGAACTATAAACGTTTTTTGTTTTCTATATATACTTTTTTGTCCAACGGTAAAACTTTTTACACAACGGTTTTTGAGAGTCGTCGCTGTTGACTTTTTTGTAGAGCACTCAAAATAGTATAACTTTGTCCGGACAAGTAAGGGTCTATCGTCGCTACAGGAAAAGTTACAGGCGTTCCAAGGAAGTACTTTGAGAAGCCTTTTCCCCTTATAGAATGAGATCGGACGGTTATTTTACAAAACTGACAACACTTTGACCGAGTAGTTTTTTGTGCTGAACAAATAGTGTCATATAAACATCTGTCAAAAACCGTTTTTTACTTCACTTAAAATGCCACGTAAGCTACGTAAGAATATACGTAAGAGGAAGGGAGCATTGAAACATCCAATAGTAAAACTGACACCACAACAACAGTTGCAACAACAAATTATGAATGACCCCACTATGTTGCAACAAATGTCAAGCAACCCTATGCTTTTAAACCGAGTTATTGGTGCACAGAGTGGAGGTTTAAGAGCGGCACTTTTAGCGAAAATGGCAGGCTATGGTGGAGCCGCAGACGGAACAGCTTATAACCCTCAAAGTCAAATGAATTTGAGTTCACTCAAAAATCAAATAACAGATGTCAAAAAGTCAAACATAGACATACAGAAACAAATAAGTGAAAACGAAAAGAAACTAGAATATGACAGACACACAAAGAAACTCAATGAGTTAAACGTAGAGAAAAAGAAGAAAGAAGAACAACTGAAAGAACTAAGTACAGAGGAATATGCAAAAAAAGTGTCAGAAAAAGCAGCAGAAGTAGCAAAAATGGAACAAGATGTTATAAATTTGAAAAACCATACTACTCAATATAAAGTACTGAAAGATGAAGAGATAAAACAAAAAGCCCTGAAGACATATATGGATAGCGATGAGTATAAAAAAGAAGTTGAAGCAAATGTAAAGGCAGAAAAACTTTTACAGTTGCAAAACCAAACCGTACAATATGAAACTTAGCACAAGAAAGTAAAAATACGACGCAGCCATGCAAAAGGCAATGAAAAGCTCAGAATATATAAAAGCGCTAATATGACTGGTTAGATGCCCAAGCCAACGCCAAAGCAGCCCAACTTATAGGGTCAATAAGGACAAAAATACAAGCGGATGAAGACAGTTCAAATGAAGCTTTAATGAATGCTTGACTTTAAGAACGCCTTCGAAGCTCTTCATAGTAAGGTGAAACTAGTGAACGACTTCTCATCTGGAAAGAAACTGAAGTCTGAAGGTTTCGACAACGAGTTAAGAGAAGTAGCACAAAATATGACGAAAATATACAGATGCAGCAACGAGACAGGCAGTTCAAAGTGCCTATGACGCCGTTAGAGCAACTGTTTGTGGAAAGTCAAGAAAAAGAGTTACAACAGACCAAAAACAGACCTAGTAAATGCTTTCTTAAGAACGAAAAGTCAGGTAGGACATTATGCTGCAGATGGAACATATGTGCCAGCTGGTGGAACTTATATACCACCAGATGAGGTACAAAACTCCACAGGAAGAAGTTCAGATACAACCAGACATGGAAGAAATAGTTCAGCAACAACAGCTAGAAGAGCCTGAAGGAAACGAACAAGTTCCCTCCTTTGGAAACTACAGAAATAAATGACGCAAGACTGAAACATTGGGTAAAAGCTTTCCCATTCACAAAAGATATTATTGGTAACATGGAAAGAAAACCAGAATGGCTACAAAAACATATATTTGGAAACGAGCTTATTCCATATGGACAAGCTATATTTGAAGAGCTTGAAACCGGAAACTCAGGAAAGAGTCATGCAAACAATAAGCGAAGACTCAAATACAAACTATGACAAAATCTTTCTAGGATATAGGTTACCTGAGATGGGCGACCAGAGCCCAAAGGCCAAAAAGGACATGGGAAATTTAACAACATACTAGGTGAACATGAGGCAAAGATGCAACAAAACTCAGTCAGGAAGAAAGTAAAGCTTGGTCCGAGTGGGTTCTATTATGATATATAAACAACTATTCTATATTTTTACCCATATGAAATGTACGCCGCTCAGAATATAACGCCAACAGTTTTGGATGCCATGAACGGAAATGTTTCCGAATGGTATAACGAATGCGACAATGCCATTAGAAGGTCAGAAATAGTTCCTGGAACTTACGAATATACAACTGCTGTTTCTTATGGAAACGTAGGTGAGTTTGGAGAAGGTTCTTCAACAACAGTAGATATTGCTTGCGACAGGTTTCATATTATTTCTATTGACAACTCATTCTTATACGTGGAACAAGACATTGAAATAAAACCTTCTGCCAAGTTGTCTGACAAGAAAGGTTGCAATGGAATTTTCTATGTCGGATACCAATATGCTCCAGAAGTTTTCATGGGATATAAGATATATTCTAACTCTGACTTAGTTCAAACAGTAACATGGGCAAACTATGAATGGTTCGCTTTGAGAAACTCAGTACAACCACAAGCTAGAGAACAAACAGACCAGTATGCAAATATTGAGAAAATAAGAAGACTTGACCCTAACGTTCCAGGAGTTTATGTTAACCTTTCTGGTTCAGATGGAACTGCTGCCACTAAAGTAAAACTGAAACTTAGAGTTCCTTTGTCATCTTTCCTCATCTTCAGGTTTTTAAGATACTTGCCAAACTGGGCAGGAAAAATTTCTATCGAACTTACTCCAAGCAAAAATAACTTAGTCATTGCACCAACACAAGACCCATTCAGCATTACAGACGTAAAGGGAACAAATCAAACGTCATTCGCCGACTTTTGCAAAGACAAAGTTGACTTAGACTTTGGTTTCTCAAACTTCAACAATGAAGTAAACTATTATTTCAATGCTGCTGGAACTGCTTGGGACCCAGTTAAGTTCACATGCGAAAAATTTGAATGCAAGAGAATAGAAAGCAGACTTGCAGTCTATATGTTGGACCCAGATATTTCAAATGCTTTAGCTGCCAAATATATTGCAGTTCCACTTATGTTCCCTATACACCAAATATCTGTCAAAGACTTTGCAGGTGAAGTTGGAAACCAAAGTGCTGACCCAGGTGCAAGAACAGATATTGCTTTAACAACTGCAATGAAACATGCAGATACTATGTTTGTACTGTTCAGACGAACTATAAATGACTATTCTTGTTTCTACAACCCCGGTATTAAATATCATATAAACATAGATGGCAAATATTATCCAAGAGAAGAATATTCTACAGTTGAGGATATGAGGTCATACAACTTGACATTAGATGCTATGAACTTTAACAACAATTCACAACAACCATTAACCCTGAAATGCAAAGTTCTATTATGCCATATGTGAAAGTATGGACTCATACAGGAGGTCAAAAAACTCAATATACAAATGGAGACCGTTCAAACTTTTGGCTTGGCATTCCATTTGCTGACTCAGAAGACTTTATGGGTGGTATTTCAACTGTTGGTACTGTACAAATACAATATACTGGTGACAGAGACGGTCCAGATGAACTGAGAGCAAAGAAGTTTACAAAACCAATAGCACTTTTCACGGAAGATGCTCTTTTGAAGATTCGTTCGATGAAACCTGCTGGGGCTCCTCAGATTGGCATAACGACAGCTTCCATCGAGCAGATTTTGGCAGCAGGTCAGTAAGTTGTTCTTGAACTGACTTCTCTCCGTCAAATATTGACAGTACGCCAGTTTTGACATAATATTGTAAGATAAACTTACCTTTAGAAATATCTGTAAGTTTTGTTGTTATATTTTTGTCAACGTCAAGAACTTTCACCATTTCAGTTATACCAACTTTCTTTGCTTTATGAAAATATTTTGGTTCAGCAAAGACTGCTATTCTATAACATTTTCCATTGTTTGTGTAAAGAACTATTCTGTCAATGTATTTGTATTGTTTGTGAGTATAAACTTTGTTCTGCTTCAATTCGAAGAGATACTCGAATACGTCCATCTTTTTATTCTAAGTAAAATGTCATTTCCGAAAAATAGAAGCGTAAGTGTTTCAAAAGGTTTAATGGCGGTGGCAGATGTGAAGTTAAATTCACCAACTCAAACAAACAGTCAAAGTGTTGTTGTCAATGTCAAAGACAGAGATGTTGAAGTGGGGAAACCATACGAAGACGAAGATGGTATAACAATTGTTCCTGTAAAAGAACAACCAACATATCCTGAAGTTAGCAGAGACTTAAGTTCTGTTGCAGATATTCGAAACGACTACCAACAACTGAAAGACAAACTTCAAACTCAGGAGAAGATTTGTCAAGCTTTAAGTATAATGTTAAACTTGGTCGAACACAACCCTGTAAAAGTGAACTCGTATGTCATTGCACCTCATGAAGTTTTGAAAGAACTATTGAAACTTTTGACAGAGGCAGACGATATAAACATCAAAGAAATAGAACCCGACATTAGTTGCTGTGGTTTTCATATAATGTCATTGACAAGATATACGTTATGAAAGGAGGTGAAACGTTGAACTTAAAGTATAGTTTCCCAGACGTCATAAAAATATTTGACGACCACAACATTTCATTAAATTTATTTGCTAAGTAAATGGCAGAAGATATAATGGTTTATACTATTACGACTAAAAACCCTGAGTCATATAATTCTATAACAACAAACTTACAAAGTCCTCAAGGACGGTATTGTAAACTAACTTAAACACAATGACGACTAAAGCCTGTTTTGCTCTTTTGACACCAGAAGACTTTATTGTTGTGAATGGTAAAAAATACTCCTTTGAAGATACTTACTCAGATATACCACCAACAGGTTTTGTTGACTTATTTAATACTTTAAGTACGGGTGTAACATGTGCTGCAACTAGAGCAGGTTTCATTATGTTTGGATGTCCGACTGAGTTTACTATAAACGATATGAGCTATAATACAAAACTTATTTCTGGTTTTTACTACCAACAGTTTCCTATAACAGGAAAAGGTGTCATACAAGGAATGTCTATTCCATTGACATTAAGCACACCAATCTTATATATTGTTTCAAACTTAGGTTCAAAGTGTTATTCGAATGTCGACAGAAACTATTATGACCAAAAGATACTTATGCGTATAAACAATACTTTCTCTGCTGGTTTGCCTATTGTTCATTCGAATGCAGAATTTTCAACCTTAGTGAACTCAAACACTTTGGCAAGTATAACGTTGACATTAGTTGACGCAAACTTTGTTCCTGTAAAACTTTTATGTCCTATGTATTTGTCAATGACGGCAGAAAGTTTCGAATTGGAAGATGCAACTGGTGAAAGTATTGTATTACAAGAACAACTTCAACAACAAATAGCTCAAGAACAACAAATGCAACAAATGCAACAACAAAGTCAAGAATAAAAAAAATATTTTTTTTATTTTTATAAAAATGTACAGAATAGATGTTTCAGATTTTTATGACTTCCAAGCATTCAGAAATATGTGTCCATTTCGAGACTATAACAAAGCAGTCGAGAATTTGAAACGTTTAGTCATTTATGTGACTCTGCCCCAGAATGTTATGTATGAAAGAATGGGATGTTGTCTTTAACAAACCAAGAGCAACAATAGTTTCAGAACAAGAATGTAGACAGAAACTTAAGAAAATAAAAGTCGTACAAGTTGGCATGAAGATGTTAGATGCTTGGGATATCTTATTGTCAAACTTGAAGATTTTTCAGTTCGAGGTATAAAGTTCTATACACCTTCTCCAAACTTCTATTCTATCTTCACTGGATATAAATATGAACAAGTAGAATGGAAAGAAAATATTATAGAAGCTTGGTTAGACCATGTCAAAGAAATTATATGCAATGGAAACGAAAGAGTCTATGAGTATATCTTATGTTGGTTTGCAAACATCTTACAACATCCAAGTGCTAAAAATGAAACTGCTCTCATTATAATTGGAAAACAAGGAACTGGTAAGAACACATTCTTTACAGATATTTGTGCAAACTGTTAGAGGCTATTCGAATCCGAATATGACAAACTTAGAAAACATCTGTGGCAAGTTTAACTCCTCAATAGAGAATATGAAACTTATAGTTTGCAATGAACTTCAAAGTATAGATACAACAAAAGTTTTGAACTCAGATGCTTTGAAGAGTCTTATAACAGACAAAGTTGGAGTTGTTGAAAGAAAATATAAAGACCAAAGAGTTTGTGAAAATGTTGCAAACTTCATTATGGTTTCAAACAATGCTGTTCCGATGAAGTTAGAAAGTTCTGACAGAAGATATGTAGTTGTCAGAACGTCAGATTCTCATATGCAAGATACAGAATATTTTGACGACTTAGCAGAAACTTTGACATCTGACTTTTACAACCACTTGTTCTCATATTTTATGACATTAGATATTTCAAAGTTCAATCCAAGACAAATTCCACATACCGAAGAGAGACAAACATTGTTAGAAGCAAACAAGAGTGTATATGAACTGTTCATAGATGAAACTGACTTTGAGTGTTTAGATGAAAGGTCATTGTACGATTCGTATAAACAATATTGTCAAGAATATGGTTATATGACAGCGTCTAAACGAACATTCTTGGCAAATGTCAAAAGTCTTTTAGACGTACAGAATGGTGTATATACAAAGAAAAATTTTTATGAGTAAATTTTAAAAAAAATATTTTTTTATCCGATAGAAAAGATGGCAAAATTCATCTCAGTAAATAAGTACATGTCAGGACTTAAAGAAGAACTAGACCCATTCACATATTTGAATGTTTACTTCTACCATTTTGAAAAGTCTTCATTCAGCAAAGTTTGGAACATCGAACCAGTTAAGTTTGCTATTGTGACTAAAAATGGTGCGAAATTTGAAGACTTAGACATAGAAGGTTTGTTAGCAGTCAAAGAAAGTTTTGACAGAAGGTTTTCAAACCTTAAAGAAGGCAAAGCATACAAACTTGTTATACCTTATGAACCAAAGAAAGCAGACGACTATGAATATTATGAGTCTAAGATAGTTGAAGTTCAAGGTAAATTGGGTAAAAAGATTTTAGAGTCTAAGCCAGTGTTTGCTCCTAAAGAGGAAGAGAACATTGACATTGACCCAGAAATGTTCTAAAAATAAAATTTTATTTTTACATGTCAAATTTCTTTTTCTCTGGAACTGGTTCAGGTTCTTTCTTCTCTTCTTCTACTTTCTTTTCTTTCTTTCTTTCTTTCTCCTTCTTCTTTTCTGGTGGAGTTATGTCAAATTTGGCGCAACCATATTTATGTAAAAGTTCTTTGTCCTTTAATAGTTCTATTCTGTTTTCTATTTCATCTTCAAGAACAGCGCATGTGTCTTCTTTGCATTCTAAGAACTTTTGTTGGACTTCATCTTCCAAGAGGCGTCATCTCTGTCAACAAGTCTGTCATTGACAAATTTTAAGACTTCTCTGCTAATGTTTTATGGTTCTTGTCATATTCCCAGAAACAGAACTTTAGAACAAATTCACCTTTCTTGTTTACACTATGTAAGATTTTATGGTCGACAGATGTTTTGCTGTCGAAAAGCTTGTCTCGAATATAGATAGCGAAATCGCTAGACATTTTCTAAAAGATAAAAATTTTAATTTTTCTAAAAATATGTTAGAAAAAAAGTTTGCTGACATTGACAAAAATTTGAGAATGTTTTAAACAAGAACAAGAGGAAGTTAGAAAATGCTCAGATAAAACCTATACATGACAAGTTCTTATTTGCTCAGAATGGTATAACAGGTCTAATTGCACCACCTGGGTCGGGTAAGACTTTCACTTATCTTAAAATGGCTGCACAACAACAAGAACTAGATGAGAAGAACCCATTCTATGAGTTAGTGTTATTTGTAGTACTTCTGGTCCAATTTGACCAAACCGTCAATTCGTTCAAAGATATTATAAAGAAGTCTAAGTTAGTATGTATAAAAGACTCTGAGTTGTTAGATTGGATAAAGAAGTACCAAAGAAGAGTTTTGAAGTATAATGCTATAAATGAGTATATAAATTCTAAGTTTAAAGACCCAAATGAGGAAATGCAGAGAATATTAGAGAAGAAACACTTCAGAAACAAACAGAAAGAGATAGAATACATTTCGAAGAAATTGCAATCTTACGATTGGAAGACTTACCCTCATAGATGTCTTCTTATCTTAGATGACTTTGCTTCTCATCCTTTGTTAAAGAACAGAGAACAAGATATGTGTCGAATTCTTAAGAAGCTCAGACACTTTAACATCTCAGTTGTCATTTGTGTACAGACAGCAAAGAGTTTAAGTAAGGATGTTAAAAGAATACTTACTGACATTATACTTTTCCCCGGATTGTCCGAAGACGATTTCATGGAACTTATGAAAGAGTCCATGGCAGGTAAGTTTGACAGACATGAACTATGGGAGAAGTACAAAGTCATACAAGACCCTCATACTTCTTTCAGAATTCATATCTACGCAAACAAAGTTCAAATTGTAAAAAGTCAAGCTTGAAAAATAAAGAGTTCATTTACTCTGCTTGTTTGAAGTTGTCAAAATACTCTGTTATTTTTTCCTTTAACAATGGCAAATCTTCTTTGAAGGTAAGAATTGTACAACCTTTAATATCATAGTGTGTTTGAGGTAACGTATCTTGAACTATTTGTTTCACATCTTCATTTGGGGTCATTGAAATCGGTAAGTTTTCGCGATAGAACCAATTTCTGTCAGATTTGTAAATCTTAGCAAGGTCGTAAAAGCTTTTGTTGTTTCTTCTGACTAAATGCAACATAACCATATCTCTGTCTTCTTCATTTTCCATCTCTTCAGTATAAATCATATACTTATAGTTCTTTTCCTTTCCTTTTGGTACCGAACGTGGTATTCTTTTCTGAATGCTTTTGTCTTTTGCTTCAAGCTTGTTCTCTAGCTCTTCACGTTCTTGTCTATGAATTTCGTCAAGAAGTCTGTAAATATACCAAGCATAACGAGGCGAAGCCCACATTGCAACAGCATTTACAAGAAGTCTATGTACATAATATCCTCTTAAATTTATTGGCAAATTTTTACGATTTTCATGTGTTTTATGCAAGACCGAGAATTCTCGGTCTAGAGAAATTTCACTCAAAAGTTCTTGTGTGCTTCGGTTTTTTGAACCAATCGTCTGCGTGTTTGGTATCTGGAGCAAAACATGCAGTCAAAATACTTTGCATTTGGTACATATCGTCTTTGACCGAACGAATTAGACGCAATTGTTTGTTAAACTGTATGTACTCGTATTCTTCATTTATAGCTTCATGGACTATAACTGTTGTTGTGTTCTCGGTTGTTGACATATCTGTCTTTATATTCCGGATAAAAAAATAAAAAAAATAAAAATAACTTATTTTTTATTTCGGGAAAATTCATGAAAATTCATGAGGGTAGAACAGGTGAAAAATGGGTTAGATCTCACTCTTCTACCCTAAAACATTATTTTTACTGAATTCAGCAACAAAATTCAAATTGTAAAAAGTCAAGCTTGAAAAATCTAAGTGTTTAGTCTTAGTAAGATGGTAGCTTCTTAAAGCAAATACCATTGCTGAGTTTTATGTACGTGAAGAGAAGTACAATGAATTCAATTACGAGTACAATTGCAATGACAACTAAGGCAACTATTTTTGTCTTTTGCCAGCAAGGGTACTTCTTCTCTTCCAATGGTTCGGCAGAACTATACTCACTCATGAGAAATGCCAAAACGGTTTAATAGAAAAAGTGTCATTTTTTCATGTCCGAAGACTCGAAGGTGCAACACTTCCAAAATACCGACGAACTCAGAAGAGCAGCATGGCAGTATCTTCTTGACAACTTCTTTGAGTTCTCCAGGTACACCTTGGAAAATGCTGAAGAACTCCGACACAGAGAATTTGGAGAAATTGCACTCCAATACTACCTTGACAAACAAAGGGTAAACAAAGGGTAAAATAAGACTAAAAACTTAACGTTTAAAAAGTGACATTTTTAATGAGCTCCGAGTCACCGAGAAAACTTGGTCAGATGTTAGCAGCTTACTTCCCTGAGGAGGATGGAAGCGTTACATACATAAGGTTCAAAAACAACGAACCTGGAATTGCGTACCAAATTCGCAATTGCATGACCATGGAAGAGTACGAAAGGTTTCTACAAGAGAAACCAGCTCTAAACAACTCAGAAAAGAAAGAGTAAAAAGTTTAACTCGTAATTGTTTATTTTTTTACTTGTATGGGCAAGCTGCAAGAATGAAGTCGACTATCTCAGTCTTTGTTTTGACGAGCTGGACGGCTCTTGCGAGTACGTCTGTTTTGCGGTCTCCAGCTGGTGTCTGACCTTCGTAATTGCGCATGTTCTTGAGAGCTCCAACTGTAAATGATTGTAGGATGAAGAGTCTCTCAGACTGCTTGAGGTAGTCTTCACGGTCACGAACTGAATCTGTGGTACGAGTCGAATCGGTCGATTTGAGGGAAGAGACTGAAAGCCTGTCGTCTTCCATTGGAGCTGTAGCATACTCTTTGCGTAAGCGGTTCAGACCTTCTTCGAAGTCTTGGTCTCTCTTCGATTGAGATTGGAATTGGAATTGCTGGGGTGGAGCTTGCTGGAACATCCAAGGGTTGGGGAAGTAAGGCATAGGCTGAGGAGGAGGGTAGTTCGGGAAGCCTTGTGGTGGGTAGTAACCTTGAGGTGGAAATTGGTAGTAACCTTGAGATGGAAATTGGTAGTAATTTGGTGGAGGGACTTGCTGGAACTGAGGTTGCTGAGGAGACTGTTGTGGTTCTGCAGCTTTCGGTTCTTCTGGCTTTGGAAGGCATTCAGGAAGAGGAACGTCGGACATTCGTTTGTGTCCTGTCGGATGGAAAATATTTTCCTGTCGGAAGGAAAAACTTTTCTTGTCGGAAGGAAAAATTTTTCCTGAAGTTCGACCAAAAAGTTCTCAATTTTCGAAAATTTGAATGGTTTACGGACGGACAACTGGAAGAGTTCTTCCTGTCGGAAGGAAAAATTTTTCCCTTTGTCCGGAAAATTTTTTCCAGTTGTCGGGAAAATATTTTCCTGTCGGATGGAAGGACTCGGAATACCAGAAGGATTTGACGAGGCAATTTACCTTATAGAGATAAATGAAGTTGTTAAGCAGTACTTGCGCAGGGTAATGAAGCCCAAGGTCAAGTTCACCGCTATTTCTGGAAGGGCTGTCTTGAATCTCGAGACTTCGACTGGAATTCCAATTCAAATACCAGAAAACACTCCTTTCGATGGCATAAAGGACGCCAAAAGAGAAGCTCTTGTTAAGTTCCTAAACAAACGTCCTTGGATAAAAATACCAAACAAGGAGAACCCCCTACCCCATATGAAATTGGCAATTCAGTCTCTCCTTAACTTCTCGGGTCAGCCGTTCTACATAACCTGTGAAGGCGACATCCAACCAGTTCAGTCAACCTTAACGTTTTGAGTAAAAACATTTTTTTTCATTTTTTGAATGAAGCAAGTTAAATTCGTCCCACACCAATCTCAATGGACCGATGAAGAGTTTCAAGCCATGGTTGAAGGCGTTGAGAACGACATAGACGGCGAACTTGAAGGAGCTCAAATCACAATTGCAACCAAAATTGCAGAGGTCAAGGAACAGATAGCTCCACTTAAAGCTACCAAAGCTACTCTTGACCTCATGGATAGTTACCGTTTAGATGTCAAGAGTGGAATAAGACAATTAAAATTAAAACTTCTAAACTACGAAGCTATACTCCAAAAGTTAGCAGAAATGTGAAGACTTTACCAGAGCTACTTACATGTAAGGGACTTACCTTCAAGCAGTCCGACCAAAGATGAATTTTCTGACATTGTCCCAATTTTGTCCGAAAGTCAGCTCAGATGTTTTGAACTGCTCCCAACATATCCAGAATATGAACGTTTGCCTGAACTCTTCCGCAATTCTCAAAAAACGTTTTTTGGTTCTCATGTTCAAACTTTTATCGAAGAGACAACAAACGTTCAGAAGAAGAACAAGATATTATTTTAAACTTGTTGTATGACATAACTGTCATAACAAGCTTTTTGAAGTAAAACCGCCATTCTCAAACTACTTCATTTTTTCGATGTCCGAACAAGCACCGAAGCCAAACTCAATGGAAGATGTCCTTTCAAGGTTGCCAGAAAAGCGCCCAGTTCAAATTCAAATTGCCCAATTGAACGCTCATCTGTCAAACACCATTAAGACTCTCCAAAGTAGTCTTATGGAAGAGATAACCAATCTCAAAGCCAATGTCCTCACGAACCAAGCTTCCAATAAGAAAGTCCTGAACGATTTCGCGGAAACCTTGCGCCAATACAACATAGAGAACCAAAACCTTGCCCGACTCATCTACCGTTTCTTCGAAGAGATAGACGCCATCTGGAAGGTACTCGGAAAGGACAGAACATGCAACACCGTACTTCGTGAACACAGAATTGCCGAAGGTATTATCAAAGAAGAGGAAGAAGAGGAAGAAGAAGAAGAGAAACACGAAGAAAAGGAAGTTTGGTCAACCCTTGTTGTCGATGACGCTTACGAAATTTCCCAACCCTACCCATACCAAATCCGCAACAAGGAGACAGGCAAGGTTCTTACCCCAGTCCTCAACAACTTGGGACACTTGAACCTTAACCTTCGGAATCGCGGTTCAATCTCCATGGGCAAGCTTGTCGCAATTCAATGGGTTCCAAATCCAGGCAAGAAGACGAAGGTCAGACACATTGACGGTGACAAGCTCAACAACCGTAAGGAGAACCTCGAGTGGTTCTAAGAGTAAAAAAAATTTTATTTTAGGGGGAAACCCCAAGTAAATTTAGGTGTTTATTTGGATAAGTATGTTAAATTAAGGGTAATTTGCAAAATTAGTTCCCGACCTTTGAATTGGGCTCTTTCGTTATCCCAGTTGCGTAGGAGGTCGTCCCAGAGGAGTTGGTAGAATTGCCAATCCAAGGACGATTTGTCCTCCCAGGCATTGAGGATGTACTGCTCGTAGAGTTTCATGACCTCTGCCTTGCACCAGACACCCTCTCCCTTGGAAAGTAAGGCTTCTTCGAAGTGCTCGAATGCGATTGGCTGCGTGACCATCCGAAATGACACTTTTTGTCCGTTTGGTCAATGTTTGTGTCTCGTGCCATAGTCGACGAAAATACAGACAAACAGGTTATATATGAGTTTGAGACCAAGAATGGTGTAACTCGACCTGTCCGATTCAAAGACTCCGAGGGCGACCATGAAATTAAACGGAAATTAGCTAGGAAGGAATATAAAATGGACTGGTTGCCACCACCTCCACCTCCACCACCTTTACCTGTTCCTCAAGTAAATAAGCCTTTCCCGTTCCCAAGAATTCCCACATTTTAATTCAAATTCGAATAAAAATTTTTTATTTCATGCAATGTTTTATTTCTGTGCCGTCTTCAAGTATGCCCCAGTACTTACGCTTGGAGAGGACATGAACTTCGGTGAAAATTTTGTCCAATTTGAATTGACCCATCTTCACCGACTAAACCCATTTCAATGAGTTTGTTGTACCCTTCTTCGTTCGTCATGAGTGCGTCAATGTTCTCATAGTAAACCACAACTTTCGATTTGACTTCGGAGAAGAATTTGTTGTAGTTGTCAAGGACTGCCTTTGCGAACTGAGGGTAAGACCAATGTTCGACAATAGGTTTAATGTGGTTACTAAGCCACTTTGACCTTGAGTGAATTCGTACTTTCAAAACAAAAGGAGAAAACCTTTCAACAAAGTTGTCGACCTTCTCATAATGTTTACTCTTCATCTCTTGAGGTTTCTTAATGGAATATCCCCATGTCGAATTCATAAGCAATTTGAGTGTCATTGCAAGTTTGGGGTTTGAAGCTTTCCTAATATCATACAGTTGTTGTATGACTTTTCCAACTGTATAGTTCCTTCCGGGAACTCACCATCTTCGTTTGGAATTCCAGTCGGAATATATTGGACAAACCTCATGTATGCAGCGTTAAGGTCGACATAGTATATCTTTTCATCTGAGTCGAACTTGTCGCAACCAATTGGTCCAGTTTGTGGAAATTCAAGTGAGTCTCTTATCTTCTGAGAAACTTCTCCTGTTATCTCATAAACATCGTCGAAGCAACCTGTTTCATATAAAACCTTCTGACCTAACTCAGATGCTCTCCAATACAATTTGACGTCAATTGGATGTCTCAATGGAAGTTTGTTTATAGCATCTTGAAGTTCTTGCAACCTCATTGGAAGTTCTTCTGGTTCAGGTTGGTATCCGAACAATCCAACTCCTTGTGGAATTGTGTACTTCTTTTGTACTAGAACTTTGTCTGGAACAACTTTTGGTCTTGCTAACAGTGAAAAGTTTGTTTCGTCTTTTGGTACAAAAGTTTCTGTCAGCTTGTCATCTGGAATTGGTTCCAACAAACCTTTCTCGAAAAGAATGTTTACAGCTCTGACAATGTTGCACTTGCCTTTTCCGAACAATGGGTTTGTAAGACTTTCGTTCAACATGAAGTGGTTGTGGACAATTACAATCTTCAACCATGGTAAATTGAACTCAACAACATAGTCGTCATGTGAAGAACCTTTAGCTGTAGGTATGTTGACTCGGATATTGACATTTGCCAACGGTGCAATTTTTGCCAATTGACCTCTGAGAATGTACCTTGTCTTCACACATGACTCAAGATACTTCATCTTCTCTTCTGTAACAAGACCAGAGTTCCTGAGACATGTAAGAATACAAGGTTCATTGACAATTGTTTCAATTGAATTGTAAATTCCATACCTTGTCAAGTCAATGTCAGACTTATTTATGAAGGGGAAGTATCCAGCATGTTGTCTGACTGCTTGAGGGTTAGGTTGGTACCATTCGAACTTGACACTTGCAATTCCTTCAATTGCATTCAAAATGTCTGAGTCGGAGTCAACCATTTGTTCTCTCTTTGTAGTCTTGAAAGCGTCAAGAAGTTTTGCAGCTGTTGTCATTGCCATGTGCATAGTAAATGTGACCATCCAAATCTGTTATGGTCAATCTGAGATTGTGTCCTTTCTTATTTCCGTCTTGAATTGCAGCAAGTACTCCCATGAAGCCTTCTTTGTTCTTTCCTTCGTCAAAGTTTACTGTAAAGGTTCGACCAGATGTAATTTGACTTCTAACTTCACGGTACTTTCTCATATGCATATCTTGTTCTTTCCATGGGAGCATGACCATCCTCTGCACTACCTTTTTTCCTTCTCAAAGGATGCAATTGTTCGTCATGTTTCCAGTAGAATCTGGCAAAGCCGTCGTGTCCTTCAACTTGAGGTTCACTAACATCGAAAGGCATGTCCATAAGACGTTCTTCTTCTAACCTCTCTAGTCTGTTTGGATAATTTGCACGTGCTGTTTCCAAATCCATTTCGTAGCGAAGACCAGCCATTTGTCATAGACTTTTATGGGTCTTCCTTTCTTATATTTAAACTTCTTCGAAACTCTCCAACCATATCTTTGTAACTCTGCTTTTATTCTAGCAGATTTTCTATCCATTCTATATGGGGGCATTTTTATAAAAATAAAAAAATGTTTTTTTCTTTACTTTACATAACCGCCTGCTGCCATAAGTCTTTGACGCCAACCCATACCAGCTAATGAAGGTTGACTTGGTTTAGTTTGGAAACTAAACTTTGGTTTTGGTTTATCTTCAGTTTTTGGTTTTTCTTCTTCTATCGGTTTTTCGTCACTTTTCGGTTCCTCTGACTTTACTCACTTGCAGGAACAGTTGTGTCGTCAACATCTTCATAAATATCATATGCCATTTGTTTTTGTTTTCCTTTCAACTTTTTGTGTTTGTTGTAAAGTTTAGAATATTTCGACTCTAAGTCAATGAGATGTTCTATAATGAACTGTTGGTCAGTGAAGTAAACTTTTCCATCTGTTGTCTCGAAAGCTCCTTCAGACTTCAATATTTTATTTGTGAGAGTCTGTTTCTTTTTGAGATACTTGCCGTTCCATTTCTATGAAAAGTGACTTTGTAGTTAGGGTTTGTATTTCCAGACCTGGCACTTTCTATTATTGAATTTTTCTTCATCTGTAAGTTCTTTGACAGGTTTTGACAATGGTTCTGAACTTTTTGTTTGTGGTGTCAAATCTACCGTTTCAACTTCTTCGGTCATTTCATCTCAGTAAAAAATTTTAGTTTGGTTTGTTTTCAACTGGTTGTTGTTGTTTTTAAGTCGGTCTAAAACTTCCTGAGGTATAGGAAGAACTTGACAAACACGTTGTGTAACTGCTGGAAGCCGACAAATCCATCTTGAACCCATTTGTCTCAATGCTGTATTGTTCATTTCATCTCAGTAAAAAACTTTACATTCCCCACGTTTGAGGCGGTTGAGGTTGGTTATTGTTTACCCATTGTTGTGCATGGTTATATCCTCTGTTAAAGAATCTTTCACCTTGGTCCATATAGTGTCCTGCTTGGTTATAGTAGTCATTTGCTTTGTTATAATAGTTTCCTGCTTGTCTTCCTACATTGTCCATCCATCCTTGAACTTTTCCTCTTGTTTCAGGATTTGGAATAAGATTTGTTGCATCTCGTGCTACATCCCAACCTTTCTGTACAGTTTGTATAATAGGTTGTGCTTTCTCTTTAAGTATACCTAATGTACTCAAAATCTTCCTTCCAATTCCAAATGCACCTCTGGCTATTGTTCCCACTGCGGGCAAAAATCTAGATGCGACTCCTGCTAATGCGCCAAATAAACCCATTTCTTATGGGTTAAAAAATGACGAATCCAAACAAGGACCCTATGTTTCTAAGGCAACAAAGAAAGCACTCATGATAAAAATCTTTAGTTCAACACCAAATGCTTGGTTTATGGATATCTTGGAAAACATTCCGAGAGTTAGAACAGATGGACCACCATACTGGCTAATATTTGTCGGTCAAAACACAAGATACTGTGAAGCCATACCATTATGGTCCAAAAATATTTTAGATGTGAAAACTGCTTTGACAATATTCGTTGACAAATACCATCCAACAAAACTGACATCTGACTGTGAAAGTTCTTTCAAATCAGATGATGTAAAAACTATCTGCGTTCAAAAAATGTAAACCAATATTTCATTGTCGACCAAAACCATTCTGCTCTTGGTGTCATTGACGGTTGTATAAAAATGTTAAGAGACTTAAACCAACCACAAGGTGGTGAAGCAAATGAAATGTCATATGACGACAAATATAGACACTTCTCCATGGCAAAGATGAGACAAGTTTTAAATATTTACAATAGCCGTAAACAAAAAGGTTTGGGAAACCACTCCCCCGAAGAAATGAAAAACAACCCTGACTTAGAGAAAGACTATATATTTAATAATTTAGTCAAAAGAGACAAACAAGAAAGAATGCCGGGCTTCAAACTTCAGAAAGGTGACAAAGTAAAAATAGAAATACCTAAACGCGACCCATATGAAAATACTATTGACTATGACAACAATGGGAACCCGACAGGTACTCACATTCGTGTTCGTAAAAATAGAAGAAAGTATACAAGAGAATATTATGAAGTTTTAGGCAAACATGGCAAAATGTACACACTGCAAGCAGAAGATAAAACTACTATTGTCAGACCTCGTTTCAAACTTGTCAAAGTTCAAGGTGGTATACTTTCAAAGACAGTTCCTAACAAATATAAGACAACTCCTGACGAATATGCTAAAGAAGTTGAAAATGACGACTAAGCATTTCTATACCATGCGTAAACTGTCATGTAAGGTGGCATGTATTCTTTACTTTGTCCCGTTGTTTGCGTATATCCTGAAACGCGATGTGTATGGATTCCTCCTCCCTCAGTGTTATTCCAGTAACAATTTATAGCAAACTTAACGTCCTCTTTAACATCATATCCTTTACCTTTTGTCATTCCTGACCAATCCCAAAATCTATGACTATGCAAACCTGCTTGAGATGTACTTAAATCTATGTAGTGACTGTGTGCAGGTAAATTTTCACCTGAAATCGTTTTACTTCCACCTGTTTCCTTTGAAGAGTTTGCACAATACAAAAACTGTCGACTATTTGAGTCCAAGTTCCAAAACCCAGAACTGTTTCTGGTCTGGTAGAGTTCATTGACGTATAAATAGAGCCTATAGGATATAATGTTTGAAGTATTTCTGTCTTTAATGTTTGAAGCTCTGTTTTGTCTGCTTTCTTGTCATATAAATCTTGAGCAGTGAATTTAATATTATGTTCATCCTTCATGACATAAACATCTTTACATCTAATGTTTCTCATCGTCGTTATGTCGTCATCCGATGTTAAACCTTGTGGAAAGTTAGGAGGTTTACAATATAATGCATCCCCACCAGTTTCTTCAACCGTTCCTTCAATACTTTCTATAGCAACAGTTGTAAAACTTGTATGTGTATGGTTCTTATCTGCTTTCTTCTCTAACTCATCGTTAACATAAGTTTTATCTGCTTTAAGGTCTAAACATCCTGAAACCCATCCTGTATCGGCTTTAGTTTTTAAAATCTTCGATGTCCGTTCATGGTACCAGTCAACCCTTTCTATAATTTCTTTATCTTTTTCATCCACATATTCCTTATCCGCCTTCTTCACTAACACACTAGCCATAAGTCCCTTATCTACCTTATTTTCAAGGCTAACGTTTAAGTCTGTTATTTCAGATATAGAATGTGTATGAGTCTTTTTAGAATATTCGTTTTCAGCTCTTGTCACTTCACTTGACATTTTATTGTCAACATATGTTTTGTCTGCTAGTTCAGGATGAGTATGTTCTTTTGTTGCATAAGCATTGTTAGCTCTTTCTTCTTTTTGCTATTGCATCGTCTACATATTCTTTGTCAGCTTTGTTGTCAACATCTGCTTTCAAAAGAAGTTCATTTATAGGTTTCTCGTTTAAAGTTCCTTTTGTTGGATTTATACAGACAGTATGGTTCTTATTGTCTTGAAACAGAAACTCATCTGTCATTGGGTTTAATGTCAGTTTTAAGTTTCCTTCTTTCAATGACTCAGATATCTTAGAATAGTTTGAAAAGTTTGTTGTGTTCTTATTTAGAGCTTGCATAATGAGTTGTCGGTTGTGTTGTATTTCTCTCATGGAAGCAATATCTTTCGACATTTTTATTCTAGATAAAATATGCTTCCAATAGAAAAAGAAAATTCAAGAGTTGCTACAACTAAACCATTAGATGAACTTTTTACTAATGTCGGTCAAAAGTTTGAGACAGAGACCGTAAATCATGAAGGCTATCGTTTTGACTACCCATTAAGATGGCTAAGAGACCCATCTGTCACAAAAGCTATTGGCTTTCGTAGTAGAATGAAGTTCATTTCAGAAGCCATACATGGTTTCCCATTTACGGTCGGTTTTGAAGTTCGATACTATAACAAAGAAAAACATACGTATGAGAAATTTGAACAGGGAAAACTTTTACAAGTTAGTTTGCTTGTAAACTTAGAAACAACTCTTCAAGCTTTTCAAGAAAAAATAAACGACATCTATCTCGAATATGCAAACCAGTATAACATTGACGAAGGAGAATACCATCTCGATATTATTTATGACAGGAAAAATGCAACTGTTAAAATCAATAAAATAGAAGACCTTGGAGAAAACGTTTATATTTCTACAAAATATAACAACTTGGCATGGTATAGATTTATGAGGATGTTAAATCAGCCTGCAGCATATCCAGTACACCCAGACTTTTATGAAGTCGAAAACCCTAATGGAACATATGAAAATATTTTCGACCCAGATGCTATTATTGTTCATGCTTCATTTTCTGGTGCGCAAAACTCTTTCTTATGTCTGATGAATGACTTTTACGAAAAACCTACAAAATTATACGAACCACCAAGTGGAAGTATTTCAGACTTTCAAGTATGGTTTACTACAGATGGAAGAAAAAGAATAATTCCATTATACCATGCGTTTTACTTAGAACTTAGTTTCATATACAACTACTATCGAACGGTAAAAATATAATTTTTTAATACGGTTGAGGTGTTGGATTTGGTTGCCAACTAGACTGTGGTGCAGGTTCAGGCTGTTGTATAACAGGAGCTTGTTCTTCTGGTTCAGGGTCTTTAGGTATAATACCAACGAACTGACCTACCCTTTTACCAATATTTTTGACACCGTTCCAAATTCCTCTTCCTACGGTTTTTATTCCATTCCATATACCTCTTCCAACATTTCGAAAGAAGTTTCCAATACTACTGAAGAAACCCATTTTACTATATGTAAAAATCTAATGTCCGCCTAGTCTCTTACGTTTCCTGTTGAGTTCCATAGCATTCTTTAACTGGAGCTCATACATTCTGTTTCTCCTCTGGTAGAAAACATATTCTGGGTCAACTCCTGTGTTCGCGTCATCTGCATAAAGTTGTTTATATCCCACTTCAGGGTTTGTATAAAACTCTTTCCATCTCATATTTGCATACCATGGTGGCAAACCTAACGCAGCGTCATTTGACATGGCAGTTTGCATTTGTACATCTGTTGGCACTTGACCATAGTTTGCCATTGCAGTTTGTATTCTAACTTCATTTGGAATATTCTCTGGGTTTGGTTGTCCAGGTTGCTGTGCATTCGCTAAGTTCTGTGCGTCCATTTAATATTAGATAAAAATATCTCTTACGAGTACATATACTGAACATTTGCAGGCATTGGTTCATCTTCATATTCTCTGTACTTTTCTGCCACGTCAAAGAAATAAATGACACAATGGAAAAAACCTAAAACAAGTAGTCCTATTTCAAACCACATTTACTTACTAATAAAATTTCTTTGTTATGACACTTTCTCCAGTTTATAGGACCTCTCTCATATTCTATCTTGTCATATCTAAACTCATAGTCATGTATGTCCTCTAACCATCTCATAACGGTTTCCAAACCACTTTTATCGGATGTAAAGTAAAAGCATGGATGGTTATGTAAAACGTCTAAAGTTTCTAAAGAGTCTCTCAAAGTCCAGTCTACTTGGTATTGAAAATCCCATGTGTTATAGAACGGCGGGTCCACTATAAAGAAAACATTTTCCTTGTCTTTATATTTTTCATACAACTCTGTCCAATGACATCTCACAAACTCTATACCCTCAATATATTTTTCTATGTCCTCTTTGAAAACATTTGTATAGTTAAGATATAAAACTTTTGACATAAGTGTTTCAATGTCATGAACTCTTATAGCACCACTATATAATAGTCTAGCAGATATACTATCCCAGTCTATATATTCTGCTTTTTTCAAAACCTCTCTCACAATATTTTTCTTATCTAATGGTATACGTTCCATCTTACCTATAGGTATCTTTTCTTTTAACTCTTTCAATATATTGTTTGTGTCTGGAATATGTTTGAGACGGTCCATATAGTTGTCGAAGTCATTGCATATAATCTTTGAGTCTGGGAATATTATATGGCACAAATGGGATATATAGAAACTTCCACCGAACAAATCTACAAATGTTAGACCATTCGGTAGTTTCTTAAGTTCTCTCAATATAATATCTTTACATTTACTCTTATTTCCAAAGAACGGTAACGGTGGTTTTGTAAAATTCATTTATATATAATAATAAAAATGTTTTTACCCGAAAAGTGACAGAAAAATGACAAAGCATGAAAACATATATAATTTGTGAAAAGCGACACATTATATAATGTTTTCGACCCAGAAGAAGGCTTCTTCCCAGAAGCAATGGAGGAAGAAGAAGAGTCCTCCGAATTCACACCAGAAGACTAACAATTTTCCGAATAAAAACTTCATTTATACTAAACATCTTCGGGGCTAGAGGGCACGAAGTGCCTGGAAGCCCCACTACCTTTTTTTTTTTTTTTTTTTTTTTAATGCTTGATTTGTTCAAATTTCAATTGAAATTCCAAAAAAAATTAAAATTATGATATTTCTAATATGTGTATTATAACAGTAATATTTTTTGTCTCGGTGTTGAAAACAGGATTGAAAGTATTCAAAATGAATTTTAAATAATTTCTATAAAATATTCCAAAATATATAAGCATAATTCAATGGAAAGTAATTCAAACCAATTACTATAGATTGAAATTTTGAATGGTTTTTTACAATTCGAATATTAACGTTAATCAATCTTCTTATATAAATAACTTATCCAATATTCATTTTGCTGAATTAGCTTATTATTTTCTCAAAATTATTTTTGATTAGAATTCTGTTTCATTGAATTTTGACATGTTAGATTTATTCTTTTTGCAATTTAACTTTTAAAATATGTTTTATGATTGAATTTAATACATGATATAACATCAAATTGTAAATAATGGATTATTGAAGAAATTCAAATCAATCGTTAGTTAGTAAAATAGCAATATTTGTATGTTATTTCATATGAAAATGCCTATCCTGAAAATTTTTATAAAATCTGATTTTAATACAATTAGCATGGGCCCTATGGTTCTTATTTAAAAGTAATTTATTCAAAATTAATGATCAATTTTCGTTAGTCAATCTTGTTCGATTCTTTATGTCTTAATCTAAAGTTCTTGATCTGCAAATGGTGATAATCATCAACAAAAATATTGAAAACCTTTGAAATTACTCTGTAACTCTATGCTTTTCATTGAATATGTCGAAATCTCTTTATTATATTGGTTGATATTAGTCTTTATATTGAAATTCAGGAGAGGTTATCGATTTTGTAATTTAATCGTCGTCGTTATCGATTTTGTAATTTAATCGTTATCGTCTTTTTCTAAACGTGCATTTTTACATTAAAAGCAATGCAACTCCAAAATTAATTGGTATTTAGACTTTAATTAGGTGCAGACAAACGAAATGCAGTCCAAATATTTTGGTGATATATGAATTACATAAATTTAGGGAAATTGAAATTATATCTTTTTAAATTTTTAGGAAAACAGATTTATAGAATTGTTTAAGTCATCAAAATAATGCAGACTTAGGTCAAATTTTCCAAATTTAATCATTTGCAAGACTTTCAAGCGACTTCAAAATGTCGAAATATAAGTCCAAAAATAAAATTACGATTACAGTCTATCCTCAATTATTATCACGCTAATTATTGAGTGACCCATGCGTTCGTATGTATGTAATACCTTTTAAAAAGGAGATGAGAGAGATAAACTACATTTACAATTTAAATCTGATGTATTTACTTGTTACATTTACAAATGTAAATGTTTCTCGTAATGTTTACATTTTGTAAGTATAACGAATAAAAATGACGCACTTTTTTTACAAAGTCAAATTATGCGATACAACTTTACTTGTTACATTTACAAATGTAAATGTTTCTCGTAATGTTTACATTTTGTAAGTATAACGAATAAAAATGACGCACTTTTTTTACAAAGTCAAATTATTGTTCGATTTTTGCAGCTTGTAAACGATTAATTGTATAAAGCAATTGATATTAGCACGACATAACTGAATAATTCTAATATTGAAATCAAAAGCCCTTAAAATATCATGATATTTTAATTTCATAACAAATCTAGGAGACTATTTGATGAAAACATATCCGATGTGGGTTTTGTTGTATTATATAACTTGTTATTGACTTCTTAGCTTTCCAAATTTTTTTCGATAATGAGAAAACGAATGAAAAATCAACATTTGGTCCATTTAAAATTTGATTTGTTTACATTTTTTTTACTTTTTGAATTTCAATTTATATTTTCCTCAAGAAATACTTTAGATTTTAAGAAACTAAATCATATAATCTACTAAGAAAATATATTAAATCCTATAATACTCAAAGTTTTGTGATAAATCCGATCTTTTTTATTTTACTTTTATTATGTTTTTGCAAACTTAAGGTCCTCACTAGGTAAAACATAATACTCTTTGAAGTTAAGTATTTTCACAAAGAGAGGACCAACAATATCAAAAGATTGAATAAAGATTTGTATTATTTTATTTATTTTTAAGAACATGTTTAAGAACCCTCATTATCTCCACGAATATTGCATATTTTTCTATTCTAAGACCACCAAAATTACGTTTTAATATAGAAAATAACATATTTATGTGATGCTAAAGTCGAAGTCCTTAAATATTTTTGAAATATTTACAAAATATGCTCTTTCTATCATCGATACTTTAATACAGAGCAAATTTAGTAAATGTCATCACATTATTTTTTCATAAATCGTTTTCGAACTTTTGAAATATTTATTTTAAACCAGTTTTCTACATTTAATATGTGAATTATATCAAAAGTAGATGGGCGATACTTGTAAATCTATTTAAACTATTAGTTTGCTATTATTGAAGAACTTTATAATTTTTTTTTCTTATGTATGGAATTAAAGATAATTTTGCCGATTCCAACTGGTTTTTCTATATGAGTTAAATATGCCAAGTGAAATTGGACTTGCCAATATTGTAAATTGAAGTATGGACTATATATCGATTTTCATTGATTGATGAATAACTCGGAGTAATGTAATTGTTGATAATGAAAAATAGTTTTCAATTGCTGGTAAGGGCCAATGTATGTTCAATAGCTCCGAAAGCAAAAAATGCACGTTTAGAAAAAGACGATAACGATTAAATTACAAAATCGATAACGACGACGATTAAATTACAAAATCAATAATGACCCGAAATTCAGAAAAAATTTCCTTGTCTTTGGAGTTATGATGTTTAATGAATAAGATTATTTTAACTGTGCTTATATGATAAGTTTTTATGGCAATTACCTTTAATAAAACCTGGAATTTTTTCAAAAATTATCCAATGTATATTCCTCTCTCCAAGATTTATGTAAATTAACTATCATTAAAATATCCATTATTTATTTCTAATGTTATTTTTTATAAAAATATCAAAACCGAGTCTTTTTATTGTTTTATCGGAAGTTAAATTTCCTTTCAATTTAAATTCATTCGAGTGATCGATCAAAATTAAATTTTCAAATAAATAAGATAAATAGAATTAGTATGGCCTGAGAAAGAATTTTATGAGTTAACTATTAATTCTATTAAAATTCAAAATCTTATTGAAATTATTTGTGATTTATGCTTTCACTTTGATAATTTTCATCAGATAAGCTTTACATTATGATTAATACCTCGAAAATTATTCAAATAATTTATCGTTATTGAAGTTTCCAATTTCATATCACTGGACTACCTTTTAGAAATTATTTGAAATTATGATGGCAAAGGAATATCATCAGAAACCAATACTGCTGGTTTTAATCAATTAAATGTATTAAATGTACTTTTAAATTTTCAAAAATATGAGGTGTTTGAAACAGCTCTAAGCGATTATCTATTGAAAATCTGCTTTAGATATTATCAGATAAGTATTTTAAAGATCAGAATAAATAGATGTTGTTGTTTGTTTTTCACGATTTGACGAAAAAAATATGAAGATAATTCGAAATTATTTTCAAACTCATTTTTGATAAAAGACCATTGCAATCATATAGGCATAATCAGAAAGCATATTACCAGCCAGAAAATCAGTATGTTACAATCCATTATTTCAAATCTCAAAAACTGTTAATCAAATCTCCTTGGAATACAGCACATATCATCACCACATCTATATATGCAAGCACACTAAAATATTCTAAAAATTCGTGTATAGCATTTCTCGAGAAACTGAAAGTGAATCCACAAATAAATCATTATGCTTGCTTAAAATATCCTTTGTTTTTGATTAAAAGTATTGCTCACCTATTACCTTTACGACAAGAATTTTTAATGATAATTTTTTAGATTTTAACTTATTTGAGGTATGTAATATGAAAAAAAGTTTTGTTTGGGTGTTAAATCAGCACCCATTGCATTATGTAATATAATTCGAAATGAAACTGCATTTATCAATCAGTCAATTAAAAATAAATTTATACTAATTCAATACAACCACTTTTTAAATTTCATTTAAAAAGTGTTTGTATTGAATGTATAAATTCAAATTTATTCCAATTGAGTTGCAAAAATTTTGAGAGGCTCTCAAATGACTCAATTGGAATAAATTTTTAATTTTGGATATTTCAGTGCATTCTAACTCGAAATCATGCAGGCAGTTTTTATTTTCTCTGTGTAGTATATATTATATTTGTACATTCTATCTTCCATCTTAACCACTATCATTTAATAGATTTGACATGATAGTACCTTTTTAAAGATAATGAATGGAAATATTAACCTTATACTGTAAATCGGACAAAAATGCCTTAAATATAATAATTGTCTCTTCTAAAAGATCTTGAAATGTTATTCTCGCTGAGAAATACATTGAAATACTCTCCATTTGCAAAACAAAGTATGTGATTAGAATCAAATGATTTTCACAAATAAAAAATTCGAGCAAATCTAATTAAGGCTGCACTTAAGGGTGCCCTATAGACGATAGACCACCCTCAGAAAAGCACTTTTAAGGCTATTATATTGAGAACTAGAATCTGGATAATCCATTCATTCGAGTTCTAATAAGGTTAATTTTGTGATGTTTACATTATCGTTATAGGGCACCCTTAAGCCCATCTGGCTTTAATTCAAAATTCTGGCAACTGGCGTGAAGCGTCGTTGAAAATTAACCTTAAACATCTGGATTGAAGGCCGTGTCATAGGGGCGTAAGCGTACCCTTAAAATGAGAAAAACTAGACAATAAATTTAGCAAATTACCTCAGACTATTTCAGAGAATTGAACTCAGGCTCAATTCTCTGAAATAGTCTGAGGTAATTACTAGTCTTCATCTGCTTTCAATGATTAGCTTGATTTTATGGGAACCTTTTAATCAAGCATTGAAAAGTCAGTGAAGACTTTTTTTTGTGAATAAATTTCAGAAAAAGTTATTTTAAAAAATATTATTATAAGCAATAAATAGATAATTATTTCTGTTTTCTCTCAAAAATCGGTCATTGAATTTATTAGGAAAAAGTAATAATTCTGATGGCTTTAAGACCCAAAGGCAACACTCAAAATGTTTCTGATCTCGTTAACACTTATGAGAATCGTTTCAATGCCATTAAGGATGATCTCAACAACATCTCGGATCATAGAAAAAGAAACGCTATCAAAGCCAATATGAAAAATCTTGAACAACTCTCTGCAAGAATCGCTCCTCAAATACCAAATGCAAGCCCTGAAGTCGCTGATAAATATGATCAGTTAAGCAGTGAATATGCCGACATGAAAGGAGAAATCGAGGAAAAGCTTGCCCAATCAGAATCGCAGCAACAGGGACAAAGTGAAGAACAACAAAATAATAACGTAAACGAGCAAGATGATGCTGCAAGACAAAGGCAAGAGCAAATTGATCGTGATACGGCAGAAATGGAACATTTGAACAGAGAGACTGAGCAAATTGTTGAAGACATGAAGGCACTCGATGAAGCAGCTACTATCTTAAATAATAAAATTCAAGATCAGCATGAACAAATCATCCGAATTGACGATACAATTGAAGACGCTCACGAAGAAATGGTTGAAGGTAATAAGGACCTTGAGAAAGCTGAAGAACACCAGAAGGCTTCTCAAAAATGCCTTATTTATATACTTATTGGTGTCATTGCATTTATTGTTGTAATTGCAATCATTGTTGGTCTTGCTGTTGGTCTTAAGAAGAAGAAATAATCATAGAAACTATTTGATTGTACAATTGTAAAAAATAGCATTATTTCATTTCGTTTTAAAACTCGTTTTAATTTACTTTGTTGAGAACTATGTCTTTTTTTTACTGAGTCAGATTCTAGAACGAAATACAAAATAACCCTCAAATTAATTCCAAGTTTCCAGACCAATATTAAGGAATTATTAGTTTTCATGATTTTCATAATAAGAATTTAAGCATTACATTGATATATATATGAACTCTAAAAACATAAAAAAATAAATGTTGTGTTCTTTGTTTGCAACTCGCATTAAAATTCCATATGGAGGAAATGCGCATATGAAAACACTACAAAACAAGCAAAATATTCAGTCTTTTTTCAAGAAGCATAACCATTCCGTAATTATTTTTGGAGATTATCAGTACATCTTAGACTTTATGGATTATGGCATTTCCAAATATAAAGATCGCATTGGTTTTGCAACAGCTCCATATAAATTATCTAGTTCTTACTATTGTACAACACAGCCATGTTTTCAAGCATTTCATGGCGAAACACCACTCAAAATTAAAAACCCACCACCCGTTGTCGGAGAGTTCGCCTTGTATTTAGCCAGAATTCTTCAATCTGATTACACACTTTTCCATTGTGTTGAAGAAGTTCGAAGATTATTCTTCGATAGATCACCTTCTTTCGTTGCAGTTGACTATGAGGAGAGACCTCCTGAATCTCCTGAAGGAGTACATGCAAATCTTATTCCATCTCACCTACTTCGTGAATTCGGATTAGAAATTCCAAAAGGCTTGTATGTTTACAATCCAACTGACAAGCAATTACTTCCTATGACAAAGCCATATGAAGAAATGATTGTTCCAAAGCTTATTGATCCAATTCCAGAACAGATTTCTTCTAAGCCATATCTTATCGCTTTCAACGTAAACGAAAACGGCGAAACTGCTGATTCAGAAGGTAACGATGCATATTATACACTCTCCAACCTTTATTCCAAGTACAACAAGTCAGCCAATTTCGCCTTCCTCAATGGCCAATATTCACACTTTTACGAAGTCAATTCAAGACTCAATCCAGCCAAGAAACCATACTTTGTCATCTTTAACTCAACAAATATCACCAGAAACCGCTGGTTAATTCTTGATCATAATTTAACAGATGTTGATTATTATGACGCCTTTGTCGAGAGAATTATTTCAGGAAAGGAGCCATTCACACTCATCAGCAAGCCAATTGAAGAGCAAAACACTACATTCAAAGAAATTGTTGCAAATAACTTCAAAGAACTCGTTCTTGACAATCCAAATGATACCTATGTTGCAGTTACAGCTCCTTGGTGCGGACACTGCAGCGCGTTTAAGCCAATTCTTGCAAACATGTCTGATTACGTCGTTGGAAAGCCAATTAACATTTATTGGTTCGACGGAACAGCAAATGACTTCGGCAAGATACCCGATATTGATGGTTATCCAACATTCTTCGCATGGCCAGCAGGAAAGAAGAATGAAAAACCAGTGAAATTCGATGGAGATCGCGATTTCAATGGTGTTTTGCAATTCCTCAATACAACTGGTGCTTATAAGTTCCCACCTCCTGTTAACACTACAGATGCAAAAGATCCAGCTGCTGAAAATAAGGAATTATAAGTTTAAACGTTAATTTTTAATTTATTTAATCTATTTTCTCTCAATTTTGTGTGTGTTCAAAAAAGCTCACAAAAATGATCGTTCATTGATTTTTTGAAAATATGACGTTCTATCCTTTTGTTTGTTATATTGTAATTTCATCCGATTTGTCAAAAACATTTCACGAAAAATTTGCAATTCAAAAAATTTCAATTCATTTATTTCATTATTTTCAGAGGGTATTCACCGAGGCGCAAATAGCTAATTGCATAGGAAGTGAAGATATCCATGAAGAGTGATACCGGTGAACAATTGCGATCTATTTCATTAATATTCATTAAATAAAATTGCAGAAAGACAAAAAAATATGATATAGGTTCAAAATGCTTTTGAAATTGCATGCTTGTTACTTAAAATAGAGTAATGTGTATAGAGTTTACTATCAACAAGTACAAAATCCAGACTTAAAACTACAATTTATAATTTTTCACGGTTATCTTCCTCTTTAGCCATTTCGGACCATTCCATAAACATGAAGTATTTGCTTAATAGGCATGGTAACTTATTAGCAAGAGTTGGGTTTTCGCAGCATAAATTGTAGGCGAAATACAGTAATGGTGACAAAACCAATGAAAGTAATACGTCAACTGTATAATGGAACCTAGAAACTATAAGGCCAAATGCTCCAATTACTCCAACAAAAAGATATATCCATCCGATAATTTTGCCAATGAAATGATGATGAATTAAGCCAGGGAAGATGAATCCCATTGTATGTCCAGAGAATATCATATCGCCGCATGTCAAACCACCGAAAAGTTGAGTAATAATATTCTTGAACGTTATTTTATAATTTGGATCATGTTCTCTAGGACACTTTGGTGAAGGATCTGGTAAAAACGTTACAGTCATTGTAAAAACACGTATTAAAGATAAGATTGCATAAACTGCCACGGTTCTTCTGATAATATACCATCTTTTCTTGTTGAAAATGATGAAGATGACCTCAGAAACAATCATTAATACCATTAGAATGTTGATATATATTTCCAACTTGACATATGGGATGGCTGATTGAATCGCATCGGGCAAAAGTTCAACCGCTGGCCTTTTCGCGTTAGTTATTACGAGAGCAATGCCGGTAAATGTATGCACAATAACTAAAAAGCCTATAGTTAATAAAGTTTTCCAAATATTTGAATACTTGGAAAGTTTTTCATAACGAGTTAATGGGCGCTCATCGTCACCTTGAAGAGGCTGATTTTGCTCGTCAACCCCGGCGCCCACTACTGGAAGCAGCATCATTTTTTTCAAAAAAAAAAGTAAGAATATTAATTTTAGATTTTGAGAAGAATATTGAAAAATTGTAATATTCGACTAACAGCCAAATTATTTTTAGATTTGATTGTACTCGAGCTATATGCATTAAAATAATTTCACTCTTTCAATCAATCCATTGAATTAAATTATCGAACAAAAATGAAATTGATATGAATAGTTCTAAAATCAAAAATAATGGATTTCAATTGAAATTGGACGATAACTGCTAAGTGTACCTAAAATCCTTGTGATATTTCGTCATCAAAAGTATTAAATTTATAAGTGAAAAGGACAAAAAAAAGAATGTAATGGATTAGCATTATTAAAATCCATTATCCAGTATTTGGCACTACATTCAAAATTAATAAACGGTTTTATTTCAAAAATCGACAAATTTGAATGGATTTTGATCTTCATTTCCTTAATTTTGAACACTCATCGATCATTGATGTAACTCTCAAGTAACTTTTGTTTAATATTTGATCCAAATGCATAGTTCATTTGATTGATTCAATTTTAGATTGTGATTTCATCAAAATTAATAATTACTTCTTAATTTATTTATCGCATCTTCCTTGTATTTTGAGTATGGATCATATTAACTTAAAGAAAATAACTCAAATCTTGTATCACGGTCAGCTCTACTCACCGCTTATACAACTACTGTAATTTGAGTTGTTTTTTAATCCAACAGTTAAATTCTTCCCTCGTAAGCCGAGGTCATGATCTACTTGCATTAAATATGTATATATGCAGAAGATGATAGTAGACCAGATTCATTAGTTAGTAAAAATATTTATCAAAAATTTCACCTATAGATATCCTTCTTAGCATGAAATATTAATTGTGCAAAATATGATCAATCACATCTTGAAGATCCGAATCATAGCCCAATTTTAAGGGGAAAAGTTGTGTAAAGATAGTATATGATTATAGTATATACCATCATCCTAAATCTTTGTTATTTAGGAGGCTACAAAGTACAAGGCCTTTTTTCATTTTTCCAAAAATGAACGATAGAGGAAGTTTGGTCTTTAATGACCCTTAAGTCAAAAAAAAACTTTACAAATTTTAATGAGTGAGGGAATTGTTCTGAACTACGAATATATTGGCTCACATATTATGGATTACATTGAAGCGGATAATCTCTTTAGCACATTCGAAGTAGAAGATATCGAAAAAATCATGAAATTCGCGAATTTAACACCTGATGAGTTCAATTCTCTTCTTGCGCAATCTTGTTCTGTCATTTCAGAACGCAAATTGTATACATGCACTCGAAATGCAAATATTTCAATAAACAACATACAAGATGCCATTTCAACACTTAAATCAGTTCAAAAGTACATGAAGATGCGAATCTTCGAAGGAATTATCGGCATTTTAGAACAGTTACAAAAGGATCAACCCATTACGACAAATAAAATCGAAAAACTTCAAGCAGATTTAAATCAGATCCAAAAAGAACAAGAAAGCGTTGATAAAGAGATGCAAACTCTTCACTCTCAACTCAAAGAGAAAGAAGGAAACGATTTACCAAAAGAATTTCTTTCGAAAATTTCCGAACTTAAAAATTCTGACGATTTCGATCAAATCTACAAATTTTTTAAAGAAATTTCAGAAAAAGGAAATCAAAAAAATGATGCAAAAAGCATGTGAAGAAGAACTTTGGAAAATACAAAATGATCATTATTTTGATACAAATGTACTTCATTATGCATCTTCACAAGGAAATCTGAGACTTGTTAAATCTTTCATTGAATGTGGCTGTGACAAAGAAATCAAGAGCGAAAATGATGGTACACCTCTATACTGGGCAACAAGAGAAGGTCAACTTGAAGTTATTAAATATCTTATTTCAGTTGGAGCTAATAAAGACGCAGTGGATAATAATGGAAGTACTCCACTCATTTATGCATCAGATAATGGTCAACTTGAAGTTGTTAAATATCTTATCTCACTTGGAGCTAATAAAGAAGCAAAGAATAATGATGGATATACTCCACTCATTTGTGCATCATATTTTGGTTATCTTAAAGTTGTTCAATATCTTATCTCAGTTGGAGCTAATAAAGAAGCAAAGGATAATAATGGATGTACTCCGCTCATTAAGGCATCATGGAATGGTCATCTTGAAGTTGTTCAATATCTTATCTCAGTTGGAGCTAATAAAGAAGCAAAGGATAATAAAGGAAAAACAGCACTTGATAAATCGAAAGGAGCAGTAAGAGAATATTTATTATCAATTGCAAGAAAATAATTTCTTGATATATTTGGTTATTATCTCTTAATCATTGTTTCAAAAGATAAAGTAAATATATATAAACTGAATTTTTCTGAATAACGCTTACAAATTATGAACACTTATATAACACATGCAAATGATATTATTTAAATCTTCTAATTTTCAGATTCAAAAATTGAATAATATTATACCCATGAATTATCAATTAAACGAATTTGTATGTCATTAATTGGTGTTTAAAATAATTTGATATAATCCACCAAAACTGTTTTGTCAGAATTTCAATATCTTAACAAAGGGAAAAATGAATGATATGTCTAAAATTATAGCTAGCAAAGAAAATCCTGCATATGTATCTATGTAGCTTAAATTGTCTCATATAAAATGCTTAGTTTCTATGGATTTATAGTGATAAATCCAAATAGACGAAAATGGTAATCCATTAAAAATCTGCATCATATCAAATTATTATCAAGAGGATTACTCTGCAAATTGCTAGTACGAAAATATGCTTTAATACCGCCATTAAATCTTCTACATAGAAGTTTAAATGTGTTTTTTAATATTGTTTTTGATGCTGTTTTTCACATCAAAAAAAACTTCAAATATCCGTGTTTGGTGGTCCTCTGGGTGAATGGAGTGAATAAACATATTTCTTTTCGTGTGGTGTAATTCAGTATGTTCCATATATATATATGGATAATGTTATATTTTTACTGATTTGGAAAGATTTGATATATGATTTCAAACACTAATGCGAAGGAACTCAATTTCATTGAGCATATGATTTCTACATTTTCTTCATCAAGACAAATCGCAAAACCAGCTCATATTAAGTATAGAATTACTTATATGAGGTGATATAAAACCATAGTTTATTACGTTTGTTCTCGATGTCTCTCCTAAATTCATAATGAAATTCTTCCAAATAATGAATATAAATCCCTCTATACATAAAGCATATCTTTCATATGTTAACTCTGTAAATGTGATACATTTATTATAGAGGTGTGTTGATAAATTAAGCTAATTTGAAGTTATCTGTTATGAGAATGAAATATCTGAGATAATATTTGCATATTACTATTGATAAAAATATATTGGCATTGATATTAATCTCTGATTATGTCAAAAAAATTGCCAAATTTTTCGGATTTGATCTTTTCATGGAAGCAGACACTATTCAGCTTAATGAAGAGCAGAAAATTAACTCCAACGTAAAGATCAAAGCATCTGCTATCACTATCATAGGCAAGAAAAACATTAACAGAACTTATCATGAAATTCCATTCCGAATTTTAATTACTATCACTCGCAAGAAGAATCCCATTGATCAAGCAACTATTAAAATAAGACCTATTAATGAAAAAGAAGTGAATTTTGAGTCTAATGATAATAATCAATTTTCACTTATAGAAGATAAATCAGTAGATGTTCATTATGATGTAATTTCGCATGTAGCAGCTTCTGTTGCATTTAACATTTCATATTTAGAGCCAAGGAAAGAAATAAAAAATATAAAATTAATAATTCCGATTTATCCATCAATTATTGTAGAACCAAAAGTCATGTTATTTAATACAGGATTTATTCTTCACTATTCTATTGAAAATAAGCTTTCATTTGCAGTAAATGATATAAATTTAGAAACATCCTTTCCTACATTTCCACGAATTGTATTTCAAACAGACCAACCTACTTTCCCCTCAACAGAATCAGAATTCGATATGTGCGAAGAGCTAAAACCGGATAACATAATAAAAACTTTTATACATGGAGACTTTTTCCCTCCAAAAGAGCGCATGAACATTGGAACATTCACAATAAAATATACCGTTCCTTCACTTAATCGAACATTTTCATTTACAAAGGAAATTGTTGACCAAAATGAACTTGTTGACAAGCCATTTGCCTTCAGCTTAATTGGGCAGCCTGATAAAGTCCCTGTGTTAACACCTTTCAATGTTAAAGTTGATATTTTCAATAATTTAAAAGCAAAAGCTTCATTTTCTTTAGAAATCTTGACAACAGAAAATTCGACACTTTTACCATATGGAAAACACTATTATTCCATTGATGAAATAGGAATTGAACCAATCAGAATTTCAATGGAATTTATCGCAATTACTGAAGGTTTGTTGAAGTATCCCCAAATGCTTATTAAGTCTGATAGTTGTTTTCCTTATAACGTTGATTTTAATGATGGAGTTTTCGCAATTGCCCAAAAATGTGAATAAAAATTTTGTTTGTATGTTTTTATCTCAAATAATTAGTTTATATGATTTATTTATGAGTTGGTTATTTCGAATTAAGTTGTTTTGTTTCATGATTTCATGAATAATATTTCAATCATAATTTTCCAAGTCGAAATTTGAACATTAATTGTAAAAAAATCATTCAGATAGACTCGACAAATATGAACCATTATACCATTTCAATCATTAATAGAAGATTTAAAAAAATGATAAAATTCCGATAGAAATAGTTTTATAAAACAGAATCAAAAGGATTCCTTGCTAATGTTAAGTTAACAAAGGCAATAACTTGATCAAGAACAACACTTCCTTCAATGTTTCGAAGCATGCAGTGTTCTGCTTTCTCATGATAGACAACGTGTACATTTGCACCAACTTGATCACGAATATGATCAATCCATTCGTAATTTGTCTGAGTTCCAACCGAACTATCTCTTCCTCCCTGCATAAACATGAGAGGAAGCCCAATTGGCCACTTTTTGTATTCTGTTTTGCAGATTGTCTGCATTTCGTATGCTGATGCGAAGAGTTGTGGTGTAATATAATCATGAGGAAGATTACTTGCCAAAAATTTTTCAACAAACTTCTTAGGATATGGATATGAGTCAGGATCTGATCCTGTTGAGATTGCAAGAGTTGGGAAAATATATCTTCCGAATCTGGCTAGGATTTTATGTATGAAAGAATTTGATAAACTCTCATGTGTAGCAATCCATAGAGCCTCTATGATAACACCATCAAGCCAATTTGATTCATTAGGATGAGTTAAAATGTAAGAGATCGATGTGACTCCTCCAAGTGAATGTCCGTAAAGAAAAACAGGAATATTAGGAAATACTGCTTTAGCTCTCTGTAAAAGCATGCCGAGTTCTGCGTGAAGATGCTCTGTTGTGTTATTTCCACGATCGCCAGGTGAACGACCGTGTCCTAAATGATCAGTTCCAAAAACTGCGCCTCCATCAGCAAGTATTTTTGGAAAGAATGTGCGATTCATTGAAAGAAATGCTCCAAGACCGTGGAAAAAGATAATTACATATCGGACAATTTGATTTTTAGGGAGCCACTGGCATCCAACAAGCTCGATACCACCCTCTGTAATGATGGTAAAGTTTTCTCCATCATAATCGAAAGTATAGTCTTTCTTTTCTAAATCCATCTGATTTTTGACAATAAAAAATTAAAATTAAAATAATTTTAAAACACTAATGAATGTAATGATTTAGTAATTTGTGGCAAGCTATAAAAATTGAATGAGTTTAAATTTTAACATATCATTATGATCTTAAAATATAAAAAGGTAAATGTGAAGCTCCGTTGGCCCAATTGGATAAGGTGACTGCCTACGAAGCAGTAGAGTCCAGGTTCAAGCTCTGGACGGCGTGATTTTTTTCATCTGTAGCTTTTTTTCTTTGCTATTGAACTCTTTTGGAAAACCCTTTTTGCAAAGAGAACATTGGCCTAATCTCTATGTATTACAATCAATGTTGTAGTTGTTGACTAAACATAGAGAAACCTATTGAACAAATATCTCGAAAGCATTTCAGATCTGATAAGTTGAAATGAATTTTTGGCTTTAATGATTTATGTAGTCGAATAGTTAACTCTTCATTAATTTTCGAAACTTCGGAAATAAAATATTTTAAAAATCATGGATATATGAAATGTATTTAAGCAGAATAAGCATATGTATAATAATGTATATGTTTTCATGATTACCTTTGAGAAATTTATAATGTCAGCCCATTTTTTCTTTCGGTTCTTGGAAACGATGTAGTAAAAGGAAATTTTCCCAACGATCGTAAAAGTGACATCTACCAATTGTTTATAAAATTGTGCTAATATTAATGTATGATATTAGTTAAGATAAAATTCCCAAAATTTCATTGTTGGTCACTTCAATTTTCAATGCTGAAATTACCTGATTCATTCTTAAGCAGGGCGTTCGCTGAAGCCCTGAAGAACACATGCAGTGCAGCATGCTGGAATTGCAATCACTTGTTGAATACAGCAAAAAGTAGTCTATTTTGTGAATCATGCCACAAGATTCAGCCTCCAACTTGCGATAATTTCTTCCAGTTGTTTGATCAACCAAAGCAGTACAAAATAGATGTTAAAAAGCTTGATAAGTCCTACTTATCTCTCCAACGAAAGGTTCATCCTGATAGATTTTACTCAAAAACCGAAAAAGAGAAAGAATTGAGTATCAAAGCCTCTGGATGCATCAATGAAGGATATCACACCCTTAGAAATCCTGTTTCTCGTGGCGAATATTTGCTCCATCTTTTCAATCAAAAGGTCGTCACCGATGTTCCACAAGATTTCCTGATGGAGGTTCTCGAATTCCATGAGGAAATGGACAATACAAATGAGCCCGATGAACTTATTAAATTACTTCAAAAAGCTCAAAAGATGATGAAAGATCTCACAGCTTCACTTGCTTCTACACTTGAAATAAAGGATGGAAAGCTTGCAAAACCAGGAGAAGCTGCAATTATTCTTTCCAAATTGAAATATTTATCCAGAATCCGCGACACACTCAAGCAAAAAATACCTGTTAATAAATTGTAAATCATTATTGTTTAACCAAATTCATTTATACGTTCTATAAAAATATCAAAAATTGTCAAATATACCGGTATCAATATGGTTTCTCAACCGTATGAGTTTTTAGATAAGCAATGGATCAATATTTCATTGCCAATATTATTAAATCTTCAACGTTGCCATGTGGATCAAGAACTCGTCATCGGGAAAAAATGTTTTAGAACAATGTAATTAATGCAAAAATCAATTAATATTTCATGATTATTTTTTAATAATAAGTGTTAACAAAATTGGGTGATATTATCAAAAGTTTGAAAGCTAATTGTCATAATTTTTGAAGGGGATATTTATCAGTCGAAGAATCGAAAACCTTTCTTTTATTGAAGGGAGTATATTTCTAAAAAATTAAATTGAAAAGAATATTTATGACTGTACAATCATAGTTACGAAATGTACTTAGAATTGAATTTGCACCTATTTAGCAAAATTTAATAAATTTGTGTCGTGACATTCTGAGAAAGGGACAGACTAGCCCATTGTCACTTTTTAATTTAGCAAATGAACGCTTATGGAGTGGAGTTTTTGGGTAAATCTGATTTGCTTATAAATGAAATAAAATCAAAAGAAACCATATTGGCATTATATTATGCAAAAATAAATGATCTTACTTAGTACTTTTAAAGTTAATTTCAGAAAAAATTTGACACAATGGTATCCGGCACATACAAGTGGTGTACAACCAAAATATAAGTTAGTTTAAACATATATTGCTATATCTCATGATCTTACTTAGTACTTTTAAAGTTAATTTCAGAAAAAATTTGACACAATGGTATCCGGCACATACAAGTGGTGTACAACCAAAATATAAGTTAGTTTAAACATATATTGCTATATCTCATGATCTTACTTAGTACTTTTAAAGTTAATTTCAGAAAAAATTTGACACAATGGTATCCGGCACATACAAGTGGTGTACAACCAAAATATAAGTTAGTTTAAACATATATTGCTATATCTCATGATCTTACTTAGTACTTTTAAAGTTAATTTCAGAAAAAATTTGACACAATGGTATCCGGCACATACAAGTGGTGTACAACCAAAATATAAGTTAGTTTAAACATATATTGCTATATCTCATGATCTTACTTAGTACTTTTAAAGTTAATTTCAGAAAAAATTTGACACAATGGTATCCGGCACATACAAGTGGTGTACAACCAAAATATAAGTTAGTTTAAACATATATTGCTATATCTCATGATCTTACTTAGTACTTTTAAAGTTAATTTCAGAAAAAATTTGACACAATGGTATCCGGCACATACAAGTGGTGTACAACCAAATCTTCGACTCGATGAACTTGTAATCGAGTTATATTCCAGTGTTGTTCCTTCATTCCTGATTAAGTTGCAAATTAAAGGTCTGGATTCAGAGAGAAGTGTTAAAGTTATCAAAAAAGTCACAAGAGATTTCGAAGAAATGACACAATTTAAAAAAGTCGAATGCATCAGTATGCTTGAAGCTGTTCAGAAAGGTCTGAAAAATGATACACTTGATCCCAACATTGTTTACTCAACATTAAAAATATTATTGCAAAGAAAACATTTGATTTAATAAACATTTAATTTATTATAATTAATTTTTTATTACAGTATAGTAAAAAATGCTATAAATAAATTATTATATTTTATTAAAATGTGACTTTTAATAGTAAGTGAATAAAATAAATCAGGAATTGGGAAAGAAATAAGGTTAATTAAAAATAATGAAAATTACAAGTTTAAGGTTAATGAAAAAGTGACAATGGGCGAGTTTGTCCCCCACTCGTGACATTCTTCCTTTTTCAGAACTCTGATTTTTCAGTGGCTACATTTTCAAATAGGTTCAATTTTCGGACTACCATTTTGTTTTTTGATACTAATCTCGATAAAACTGAAATGATTTTCCTTCAATTTTTTTCAATTGATGAATATATGTCATGACATATCGCTTACATTGTAATCAGCTGAATTCCAAGATTTAACAAATTGAATTACTCAGAAAAAATAATCATTCATTTCTTTTCATGGATCCATGCGACGTTGAGTTCTTTATAAGCAATGATTTAACAAATCTTGGTGTTATAGGAATAGGTTCATTTGGAATAATCTATAAAGTCTATTCCGAACAGTACAAAACAGAATTTGCAGTGAAGAGAATATTAAAAGATCGATTCCGTGAAGATGAATACGAATCTATGATAACTATAAAGAGTTCTGGTATAGTTACATTATATAGATACGTATATCATGGTCCATACATCTACTTAATGATGGAACTATGCAAGACAAGTATAGATAAGCTTCTTCAAGAAAAAAGAGATATGTCTATTTCGGAACTAAATGAGATAGCACTTGGAATGATTCAATCCGTAAAGTGCTGCCATGAAACTGGAATCAGTCATGGTGATATAAAGCCATCAAACTTCCTTGTCGATTCATATGGAAGAATCAAAATTTGTGACTTTGGCCTCGCAAAGAAAAATCTCGCAGATCAGAAATATACAGATTATTCTGGAACAAGAATGTTCCTATCTCCAGAAATAGTGCAGCTACAGCCATATGACGCATTTAAAGCTGATATATTGGCACTAGGTGTTACACTCTACTATTTATATGTTCATTCTTACCCATGGCCAACAGATTCGAAAAGTGCATTTGTCCAAAATCTTATTTCAGGTGTTTATTGCCAAGACAATATTGGCGATTCGTTTTTCCGCAAGCTTATCCGAAAGTGCCTTAATATAAATCCAAAAGAAAGACCATCAGCTCAGGATCTTTTTAATCAGAGCAGAGCTTATATCAGCATTGCAAAAAAGAAGAAAATCATCAAACCCTTTAACTCATGTGGCAGTTCTATTAGTTTGGTTCTTGATAGAAAAATTTTAAAGCCAAGAAGATTATCATTCGGCTCGGCAATACTGTAAAATAATAAATTCGGCATTTCTATGATATTATTTGTTGTTGAATTTTTAAACGCTTCATTTCAGAGTTGATTTCGTGAATTTTCGAAACAATTTTGTTAATTGAATAATTATATGATAAAAATCTATGTTAAACGCATTGAATTATCTTTTTCTCTTTGTTTTATATCATAAATCATCACAATTTCTGTAATGTGATAAATTTACATACTGCATTTCAAATGAACTATCACAAAAATGAAGAAAATGATTTTAACATTGTTATGAAAATGAATTAAAATAGATTATGATTATTATTTATTGTGAGTAAATCCCACAAGACACGAATTTTGTCTTATTAAGAATATAAATTTTTTTCAAATAGATCAATTCAATTTAAATATGATCCATTTGAGTTGGAAATACAATTTTATAGTGTTGGACACACCTTTGACGTGAAATCAAAAATAGTTATTGATTACTCCGATAATGAAAGAGTATATGATGCCGCTTGTTACAGCTAATCCAGCATAGAAATCATCTTCATAACATAAAAATATAGTAGTCTATTGGATTATCACTTATTATAATCCTCTTTTTGATTGTTTGATAAATGTTTCGGCATCAATAGTAATAGTTGTTTCACACCTTTTTTGGATTAGGAAACTGTATAATTATTGACTCTAGAAATGGGTAGCATGATAAAAGATAAGCTAATAAATACTACTGTTGAAAAGAGGAAATCGATATTTATATCCAACGTTATTTTTGTGCCAATTCTATCATCTGGGATTCTCATTCAAACTAATTTTTGTCTTTTTCAATTTTTTCTGAACTTCAACGGCATTTCTAAAAATTGTGCATTTACTGATACATATCGAATAGTGAACCTATTGTTACCAAGCTCTCTCCTTTTGTGCTCAACAGTGAGCCGCCGAAAAAGCTTTTAATGAAATAATACAATGATAAACATCAATAAATTTGGGAGGATGATTAAAAACATCTGATGATAATTAGCTTAAATCAATAGTCATGTAGTATGTATCTATCTTCTGCTATCAATTTTGTTTGATATTAAAAAAAAAAACATATAATTGAAAATTAAGGCATTTGATATATTTTCAGTTTAGATTCAAATATGCTGGATATGCTTAATATTATTCGATCAATAAACATTTCAACCAAACCACTGTCAACCAACATTCATTCAATTATTTTTTTCATTACAATGAGAATTTTAGACGTCATAACTGCAAGCAGATTCATATGGAAGCACAGACAGCCAATTCCAAATTTCAAGTTCACTGCTCCATACATCAAAAGTTACAATGAAGAAAAACTTTCAAATATCACTTTAGGAAAATTAATTGATATCGATTCCACTTTTGTTGAGAAAAGTGGATTGTATCATCAAACCAAACATGGTAAGGCTCACTATTCTAAGTTAAGTATTGATTCAAAACCATTAGATAACAATACTGAAATCGGATTCAAGGTTTATACTTCATATGGTAATAAAGGCAAAATGTACAATGAATTCAAATCAATGAAAATGGTTGTTAATGATCAAATCCATAAAAATCATTCTATTCATTACTCATTTGAAATTGTTCGCAAAGGTATCACAGTAACATCGATTTCTGAGGATGGTTTCATTCCAAAGCAATCTTCTAAACTCGCTAACACTTATCTCTCTGAAATTTTAGATCGTATTAATCATGAGGAAATTACATCCCCACGTGGATTTAAGCTCACTCTCACAAAGCTTCACGACGACTTAAATCAAGCAAATCCGAAGCCAAAGCAGCCAAAGAAGCAGGAAACAAAACCTAAAAAATAATTAACAGATTGCTCTGGTAATATGTTTAATTTTAGTTGCAAGAATGACTAAATCGTTTTTATTGGTATATTTTATATTATTTCCACTTTTTAATTGCCGATTGAATACACCTCGTTATTCATCAAGTTGTTTTATATAACCTAAGTAACAAATCATGTGATTAACAAAAGTGCTAGATTGTTGATAGATATTTGGTTCAATGTGATTTTTCATCAAATTTAGGAAGTGAGAACGGCCTCACCTATCCTCATATTAACATAGACAGAGCTAGCTTTTAATCCTGGATCGCCTGATCTAGAATATATTGAAATAAGATGTCATAATTCGGAAATTGACATTAGGAAATGTAAGTTAGTTTCTATTTTTAGACATTCTGCCAATGCCTGTCATCAGATTTTGGTCCGATTCTCGGAACTAACGGAAATAAAAAATCAAGAAATGATTTACCCACTAATTTTGAATTAATTTGTGTGCCTTTTATTTATGGTGCTGATTTAAAAAAAAAAAAAAAAAAGGTAGTGGGGCTTCCAGGCACTTCGTGCCCTCTAGCCCCGAAGATGTTTAGTATAAATGAAGTTTTTATTCGGAAAATTGTTAGTCTTCTGGTGTGAATTCGGAGGACTCTTCTTCTTCCTCCATGCTTCTGGGAAGAAGCCTTCTTCTGGGTCGAAAACATTATATAATGTGTCGCTTTTCACAAATTATATATGTTTTCATGCTTTGTCACTTTTCTGTCACTTTTTGGGTAAAAACATTTTTATTATTATATATAAATGAATTTTACAAAACTACCGTTACCGTTCTTTGGAAATAAGAGTAAATGTAAAGATATTATATTGAGAGAACTTAAGAAACTACCGAATGGTCTAACATTTGTAGATTTGTTCGGTGGAAGTTTCTATATATCCCATTTGTGCCATACAATATTCCCAGACTCAAAGATTATATGCAATGACTTCGACAACTATATGGACCGTCTCAAACATATACCAGACACAAACAAAATATTGAGTGAGTTAAAAGAAAAGATACCTATAGGTAAGATGGAACGTATACCATTAGATAAGAAAAATATTGTGAGAGAGGTTTTGAAAAAAGCAGAATATATAGACTGGGATAGTATATCTGCTAGACTATTATATAGTGGTTCTATAAGAGTTCATGACATTGAAACACTTATGTCAAAAGTTTTATATCTTAACTATACAAATGTTTTCAAAGAGGACATAGAAAAATATATTGAGGGTATAGAGTTTGTGAGATGTTATTGGACAGAGTTGTATGAAAAATATAAAGACAAGGAAAATGTTTTCTTTATAGTGGACCCGCCGTTCTATAACACATGGGATTTTCAATACCAAGTAGACTGGACTTTGAGAGACTCTTTAGAAACTTTAGACGTTATACATAACCATCCATGCTTTTACTTTACATCCGATAAAAGTGGTTTGGAAACCGTTATGAGATGGTTAGAGGACATACATGACTATGAGTTTATATATGACAAGATAGAATATGAGAGAGGTCCTATAAACCGGAGAAAGTGTCATAACAAAGAAATTTTATTAGTAAGTAATGTGGTTTGAAATAGGACTACTTGTTTTAGGTTTTTTCCATTGTGTCATTTATTTATTTGACGTGGCAGAAAAGTACAGAGAATATGAAGATGAACCAATGCCTGCAAATGTTCAGTATATGTACTCGTAAGAGATATTTTTATCTAATATTAAATGGACGCACAGAACTTAGCGAATGCACAGCAACCTGGACAACCAAACCCAGAGAATATTCCAAATGAAGTTAGAATACAAACTGCAATGGCAAACTATGGTCAAGTGCCAACAGATGTACAAATGCAAACTGCCATGTCAAATGACGCTGCGTTAGGTTTGCCACCATGGTATGCAAATATGAGAGATGGAAAGAGTTTTATACAAACCCTGAAGTGGGATATAAACAACTTTATGCAGATGACGCGAACACAGGAGTTGACCCAGAATATGTTTTCTACCAGAGGAGAAACAGAATGTATGAGCTCCAGTTAAAGAATGCTATGGAACTCAACAGGAAACGTAAGAGACTAGGCGGACATTAGATTTTTACATATAGTAAAATGGGTTTCTTCAGTAAGATAGGAAACTTCTTTCGAAATGTTGGAAGAGGTATATGGAATGGAATAAAATCTGTCGGAAGAGGAATTTGGAACGGTGTCAAAAATATTGGTAAAAGGGTAGGTCAGTTCGTTGGTATTATACCTAAAGACCCTGAACCAGAAGAGCAAGCTCCTGTTATACAACAGCCTGAACCTGCACCACAGTCTAGTTGGCAACCAAATCCAACACCTCAACCGTATTAAAAAATTATATTTTTACCGTTCGATAGTAGTTGTATATGAAACTAAGTTCTAAGTAAAACGCATGTATATGGAATTATTCTTTTTCTTCCATCTGTAGTAAACCATACTTGAAAGTCTGAAATACTTCCACTTGGTGGTTCGTATAACTTTGTAGGTTTTTCGTAAAAGTCATTTGCCAAGCATAAGAAAGAGTTTTGGGCGCCAGAAAATGAAGCATGAACAATAATAGCAGCTGGGTCGAAAACATTTTCATATGTTCCATTAGGGTTTTCGACTTCATAAAAGTCTGGGTGTACTGGATATGCTGCAGGCTGATTTAACATCCTCATAAATCTATACCATGCCAAGTTGTTATATTTTGTAGAAATATAAACGTTTTCTCCAAGGTCTTCTATTCTATTGATTTTAACAGTTGCATTTTTCCTGTCATAAATAATATCGAGATGGTATTCTCCCTCGTCAATGTTATACTGTTTTGCATATTCGATATAGATATCGTTTATTTTTTCTTGAAAAGCTTGAAGAGTTGTTTCTAAGTTTACAAGCAAACTAACTTGTAAAAGTTTTCCCTGTTCAAATTTCTCATACATACGTTTTTCTTTGTTATAGTATCGAACTTCAAAACCGACCGTAAATGGGAAACCATGTATGGCTTCTGAAATGAACTTCATTCTACGAAAGCCAATAGCTTTTGTGACAGATGGGTCTCTTAACCATCTTAATGGGTAGTCAAAACGATAGCCTTCATGCTTTACGGTCTCTGTCTCAAACTTTTGACCGACATTAGTAAAAAGTTCATCTAATGGTTTAGTTGTAGCAACTCTTGAATTTTCTTTTTCTATTGGAAGCATATTTTATCTAGAATAAAAATGTCGAAAGATATTGCTTCCATGAGAGAAATACAACACAACCGACAACTCATTATGCAAGCTCTAAATAAGAACACAACAAACTTTTCAAACTATTCTAAGATATCTGAGTCATTGAAAGAAGGAAACTTAAAAACTGACAATAAACCCAATGACAGATGAGTTTCTATTTCAAGACAATAAGAACCATACTGTCTGTATAAATCCAACAAAAGGAACTTTAAACGAGAAACCTATAAATGAACTTCTTTTGAAAGCAGATGTTGACAACAAAGCTGACAAAGAATATGTAGACGATGCAATAGCAAAAGAAGAAGAAAGAGCTAACAATGCTTATGCAACAAAAGAACATACTCATCCTGAACTAGCAGACAAAACATATGTTGACAATAAAATGTCAAGTGAAGTGACAAGAGCTGAAAACGAATATTCTAAAAAGACTCATATACATTCTATATCTGAAATAACAGACTTACAAGAAACCTTAAACAGTAAAAGTGCCGTTGGACATACACATACCATTGCAAATATTACAAACTTACAAGAAACCTTAAACAGGAAAAGTGCCGTTGGACATACACATACCATTGCAAATATTACAAACTTACAAGAAACCTTAAACAGAAAAAGTGCCGTTGGACATACACATTCTATATCTGAAATAACAGACTTAAACGTTAGCCTTGAAAATAAAGCAGATAAAACATATGTCAATGAAATATACCAAAGTTTGATAGGAACAACAAAAAATATTGAAACTATTGTTGGTGACTTTTCTGTCAATGAAGAAAATAAATATTTTAGATGGCAGTTTGTACAGTCCTTAAGAAATGGTATACGGTATAAACTCATTCTGAAAAATAACAATGAAATGTATGTAAGCTATATAAAGAATGATGGTACACAAGTTAAAGTTCCATTAGACAACAACTGCTACTTAAACTTATATGGAGACGAACAAAAGAAATATTTCCGAGTTTATGAAATGGCAGATATGACATTGCCTGACCCAGCTCCAGCACCATATTATTATGACTATGTAGATGACGAAGGAACACTACATGCAGATGAACAAAAGCAAACATTATATTTAGATTATTATAGATATAAAAGATATAATGCAATAGAAAAAACGAGAATAGTATATTATTATATAGATGACAGAAATAAATATTATAGTCAAGATTTACCTACCCTGAAAACATAAGATTATATTATAAAAATATTCTTACACAAACCAGAAGAAACCTGAAATAGTTGCACTATATTTTAAGTTCAAAAGAGACAATCCTATAATGTCTCATATGTTTGATTTAATGAACCCAGTAGGTTCTATTTATACATCTATGGAAGCAAGAGGTCCTCAAGTAATGTTTGGTGTTGGTGCATGGGAACAAATAGTCGACAGGTTTTTGTATTGTGCAAACTCTTCAAAGGAAACAGGTGGTTCGAAGAAAATTAAAGAAGCAAACCTTCCACCGCACACTCATACAGGAACTACAAACTTTTTCTGGCGACCATAGCCACTCATTAAGAGACCACCCATTATACAACTCAGAATATTATGCTGGCAATGACGTTTTATCTCCAGATTATAACCATTCAGCAAAAAAGACTTTTCGACCAACTGAACCAGGAGGAAATCATGTCCATACTTTCACAACAAATCCAACAGGCTTGGGTAAAGACTACATGCCACCTTACATGACAGTTTACGCATGGTATAGAATTGCTTAGTCGTCATTTTCAACTTCTTTAGCATATTCGTCAGGAGTTGTCTTATATTTGTTAGGAACTGTCTTTGAAAGTATACCACCTTGAACTTTGACAAGTTTGAAACGAGGTCTGACAATAGTAGTTTTATCTTCTGCTTGCAGTGTGTACATTTTGCCATGTTTGCCTAAAACTTCATAATATTCTCTTGTATACTTTCTTCTATTTTTACGAACACGAATGTGAGTACCTGTCGGGTTCCCATTGTTGTCATAGTCAATAGTATTTTCATATGGGTCGCGTTTAGGTATTTCTATTTTTACTTTGTCACCTTTCTGAAGTTTGAAGCCCGGCATTCTTTCTTGTTTGTCTCTTTTGACTAAATTATTAAATATATAGTCTTTCTCTAAGTCAGGGTTGTTTTTCATTTCTTCGGGGAGTGGTTTCCCAAACCTTTTTGTTTACGGCTATTGTAAATATTTAAAACTTGTCTCATCTTTGCCATGGAGAAGTGTCTATATTTGTCGTCATATGACATTTCATTTGCTTCACCACCTTGTGGTTGGTTTAAGTCTCTTAACATTTTTATACAACCGTCAATGACACCAAGAGCAGAATGGTTTTGGTCGACAATGAAATATTGGTTTACATTTTTTGAACGCAGATAGTTTTTTACATCATCTGATTTGAAAGAACTTTCACAGTCAGATGTCAGTTTTGTTGGATGGTATTTGTCAACGAATATTGTCAAAGCTGCTAAGATATCTAAAATAGCTTTGGACTGTAATGGTATGGCTTCACAGTATCTTGTGTTTTGACCGACAAATATTAGCCAGTATGGTGGTCCATCTTCTCTATACCTCGGAATGTTTTCCAAGATATCCATAAACCAAGCATTTGGTGTTGAACTAAAGATTTTTATCATGAGTGCTTTCTTTGTCGCTTTAGAAACATAGGGGTCCTTGTTTGGATTCGTCATTTTTTATCCTATAAGAAATGGGTTTATTTGGCGCATTAGCAGGAGTTGCATCCAGATTTTTGCCCGCAGTGGGAACAATAGCCAGAGGTGTATTTGGAGTTGGAAGGAAGATTTTGAGTACATTAGGTATACTTAAAGAGAAAGCACAACCTATTATACAAACTGTACAGAAAGGTTGGGATGTAGCACGAGATGCAACAAATCTTATTCCAAATCCTGAAACAAGAGGAAAAGTTCAAGGATGGATGGACAATGTAGGAAGACAAGCAGGAAACTATTATAACAAAGCAAATGACTACTATAACCAAGCAGGACACTATATGGACCAAGGTGAAAGATTCTTTAACAGAGGATATAACCATGCACAACAATGGGTAAACAATAACCAACCTCAACCGCCTCAAACGTGGGGAATGTAAAGTTTTTTATTGAGATGAAATGAACAATACAGCATTGAGACAAATGGGTTCAAGATGGATTTGTCGGCTTCCAGCAGTTACACAACGTGTTTGTCAAGTTCTTCCTATACCTCAGGAAGTTTTAGACCGACTTAAAAAACAACAACAACCAGTTGAAAACAAACCAAACTAAAATTTTTTACTGAGATGAAATGACCGAAGAAGTTGAAACGGTAGATTTGACACCACAAACAAAAAGTTCAGAACCATTGTCAAAACCTGTCAAAGAACTTACAGATGAAGAGAAAAATTCAATAATAGAAAGTGCCAGGTCTGGAAATACAAACCCTAACTACAAAGTCACTTTTCATAAAAATGAAACGGCAAGTATCTCAAAAAAGAAACAGACTCTCACAAATAAAATATTGAAGTCTGAAGGAGCTTTCGAGACAACAGATGGAAAAGTTTACTTCACTGACCAACAGTTCATTATAGAACATCTCATTGACTTAGAGTCGAAATATTCTAAACTTTACAACAAACACAAAAAGTTGAAAGGAAAACAAAAACAAATGGCATATGATATTTATGAAGATGTTGACGACACAACTGTTCCTGCAAGTGAAGTAAAGTCAGAGAAACCGAAAAGTGACGAAAAACCGATAGAAGAAGAAAAACCAAAAACTGAAGATAAACCAAAACCAAAGTTTAGTTTCCAAACTAAACCAAGTCAACCTTCATTAGCTGGTATGGGTTGGCGTCAAAGACTTATGGCAGCAGGCGGTTATGTTAAGTAAAGAAAAAATATTTTTTTATTTTTATAAAAATGCCCCCATATAGAATGGATAGAAAATCTGCTAGAATAAAAGCAGAGTTGCAAAGATATGGTTGGAGAGTTTCGAAGAATTTTAAATATAGGAAGGGAAGACACATAAAAGTCTATGACAAATTGTCTGGTCTGACCTACGAAATGGATTTGGAAACAGCACGTGCCAATTATCCAAACAGACTAGAGAGGTTAGAAGAAGAACGTCTTATGGACATGCCTTTCGATGTGTTAAACATTGCATGAAGTAAAAATTTATTTTTAAAAAGTGACATTTTTTAATTTTATTTGAAATGTACGCTGAGTTTGTTGGAGAAGACCGTTGGGAAACTTGTTTGTTAGATGAGAAATATGAAATGGCATACCATTTTAAAACAATATATTTTTACATATATTAAATGCTTCAGGTTGAAAAACAAAGAACAAAAGTAGCAGATACAAAACCGTTAGACTATATCTTTACAAATGCTGGTAGGACTATTTCAGATGAAGAAATTTCATCCGAGTATACAGGTTTGACTATCCAATTCGTTGGCTTCAAAGTCCTTCAGATGCAAAGGCAATAGGATTTAGAAGAGTTTTGTTTTCAAATAGAACTAACGCATTTATGTTCGCAGTATATTTTCATGGGCAGTATAAAGGTTCTGATGGTCTAATAGACAAATTTGACGAAATGAGAATCTTTACAGTTCGTTCAGACGAAAGTCTTGAGAAAACTCTAAATGACTTTCAAACTCAAATGAACAAATATTATTGGGAATTTCAAGAAAATACGACTCTTTACTAAATGGAACATACTATCTGAAACTAGAATATGACAAGATGAACTCCACCGTTTCATTTCAAAAGATTGAAATTAACCCTCCAAGAGATACAGAGTTTTTTATTTTGGAAAGTAGACAAACGTTCTTGGGCACAATTTCTTCGGTTACTAAACCAGAACGAACCATTACCACCAGATGGTCCATTTCAATTTATACTTCCACCAGCAGATTGACAGTTTATAGAAACGTGTTTGACCCTCAAAATGTTATGTGTCATGCAAGTTTCAGTTCAAGCAACAATAGTTTTCTATGTATTGGTAAGGACTTTTATGACTTTGCTTCTAAATTCTACGAACCACCTAGTAACAGTTTCTCTGACTTTCAAGTTTGGTTCACAACAAATGGTGTGCAACATATTATTCCATTGTACTATGACTTTTATCTCGAATTGTCTTTCATATATAACTACGGAAAAGTGCTGAAAAAGTATTGAATGTGAAGATATTAGAAAATAACATTTTTTCTAATATCGTAGAAAACTCATGAAAACAATTTATTTTTGACACTTTCACAAAAAACATAAAAAAGTGCAGTTAAACGTTAAGGTTTACTGAACTGGTTGGATGTCGCCTTCACAGGTTATGTAGAACGGCTGACCCGAGAAGCGAAGGAGAGACTGAATTGCCAATTTCATATGGGGTAGGGGGTTCTCCTTGTTTGGAAGTAGTATCCAAGGACGCTTGGCAAAGAACTTTATAATGGCTTCCTTCTTTGCTTGCTTTATGTCGTCGTAGGCTGTCCCGTCTGGTATTTGAATTGGAATTTCGGTTTCAATTTCGATTTTCAGCGCACCTCTTCCAGACAACCAGCAGCCGAGGGACTTGTTGGCTTTGTCCTTGCCCAAGTACTGCTTAACAACTTCATTTATCTCTATAAGGTAAATTGCCTCATCTAATGGCTCGATGTTGTCCATTGTTCTGTTTCAGAACTAGTCTTGTACTTTTTCAGAACAATACTTGTACTGTTTCAGAACTAGTCTTGTACTGTTTCAGAACAATACTTGTACTTTTTCAGAACAATACTTGTCCTTTTTCAGAACAAATTTCCCGTAAAAGCTCTCAATTTGTGAGAAAAATTTTCTGTTTCAGAACAATACTTGTACTTTTTCAGAACAATACTTGTACTTTTTCAGAACAATACTTGTACTTTTTCAGAACAATACTTGCACTGCTTCAGAACAATACTTGTACTTTTTCAGAACAATACTTGTACTGTTTCAGAACAATACTTGTACTGTTTCAGAACTAGTCTTGTACTGTTTCAGAACAATGTCCGACGTACCACCAACCCAGTCCATTCCCAAACCAGAGGAACCTAAAGCACCAGCCCCTGCACCTCAGTTCCAGCAAGTACCTCCGATTTACTACCAATTTCCACCTCAAGGTTACTACCCACCACAAGGCTTCCCGAACTACCCTCCTCTGCCTATGCCTTACTTCCCCAACCCTTGGATGTTCCAGCAAGCTCCACCCCAGCAATTCCAATCTCAATCCAAATCGAAGAGAGACCAAGAGTTCGAAGAAGGTCTGAACCGTTTACGCAAAGAGTATGCTACAGCTCCAATTGAGAGAAAGTTGTTCCCGGACCAAAAATATAATTTAGGTGAAGAGGTTAGATCTAACACGTTTTCTAACACGTTTTCTAACCTCTTGAATTTTCATGACTTCTTCGTAAATGTTTTGTCATGACTTCTTCGTAAATGTTTTGTCAAGACTTCTTCGTAATGAGTGTAAAGGACCCAAAAATAAAGTTTATGTTAGAATGTTAGATCTAACACGTTTTCTAACACGTTTTCTAACCTCATGAATTTTCATGAATTTCCTTAAGATAGAAAAAATAAAGTTAGTTTTATTTTGTATTTTTTTGTATGTAAGATATGATTTCAGGGATTTTTTTGACGAAGTGTCAATGTTCACTTCGTCAAAAAATAACAGTTATCTAATGAAAAAGTGTCATTTTTTGTATTTTTTTGTATGTTAGATATGATTTCAGGGATTTTTTTGACGAAGTGTCAATGTTCACTTCGTCAAAAAATAACAGTTATCTAATGAAAAAGTGTCATGACTTCTTCGTAAATGTTTTGTCAAGACTTCTTCGTAATGAGTGTAAAGGACCCAAAAATAAAGTTTATGTTAGAATGTTAGATCTAACACGTTTTCTAACACGTTTTCTAACCTCATGAATTTTCATGAAATTTACAGCAAAAATAAAGTTTATGTTAGAATGTTAGATCTAACACGTTTTCTAACACGTTTTCTAACCTCTTGAATTTTCATGACTTCTTCGTAAATGTTTTGTCATGACTTCTTCGTAAATGTTTTGTCAAGACTTCTTCGTAATGAGTGTAAAGGACCCAAAAATAAAGTTTATGTTAGAATGTTAGATCTAACACGTTTTCTAACACGTTTTCTAACCTCATGAATTTTCATGAATTTCCTTAAGATAGAAAAAATAAAGTTAGTTTTATTTTGTATTTTTTTGTATGTAAGATATGATTTCAGGGATTTTTTTGACGAAGTGTCAATGTTCACTTCGTCAAAAAATAACAGTTATCTAATGAAAAAGTGTCATTTTTTGTATTTTTTTGTATGTTAGATATGATTTCAGGGATTTTTTTGACGAAGTGTCAATGTTCACTTCGTCAAAAATAACAGTTATCTAATGAAAAGTGTCATGACTTCTTCGTAAATGTTTTGTCAAGACTTCTTCGTAATGAGTGTAAAGGACCCAAAAATAAAGTTTATGTTAGAATGTTAGATCTAACACGTTTTCTAACACGTTTTCTAACCTCATGAATTTTCATGAAATTTACAGCAAAAATAAAGTTTATGTTAGAATGTTAGATCTAACACGTTTTCTAACACGTTTTCTAACCTCTTGAATTTTCATGACTTCTTCGTAAATGTTTTGTCATGACTTCTTCGTAAATGTTTTGTCATGACTTCTTCGTAAATGTTTTGTCATGACTTCTTCGTAATGAGTGTAAAGGACCCAAAAATAAAGTTTATGTTAGAATGTTAGATCTAACACGTTTTCTAACCTCATGAATTTTCATGAATTTCCTTAAGATAGAAAAAATAAAGTTAGTTTTATTTTGTATTTTTTTGTATGTAAGATATGATTTCAGGGATTTTTTTGACGAAGTGTCAATGTTCACTTCGTCAAAAAATAACAGTTATCTAATGAAAAAGTGTCATTTTTTGTATTTTTTTGTATGTTAGATATGATTTCAGGGATTTTTTTGACGAAGTGTCAATGTTCACTTCGTCAAAAAATAACAGTTATCTAATGAAAAAGTGTCATGACTTCTTCGTAAATGTTTTGTCAAGACTTCTTCGTAATGAGTGTAAAGGACCCAAAAATAAAGTTTATGTTAGAATGTTAGATCTAACACGTTTTCTAACACGTTTTCTAACCTCATGAATTTTCATGAAATTTACAGCAAAAATAAAGTTTATGTTAGAATGTTAGATCTAACACGTTTTCTAACACGTTTTCTAACATGGTCTAAAACTTTCGAAAATCATGAAATTTACACCAAAAATATAATTTATGTTAGAATGTTAGATCTCACCTGTTTTTTCACCTGTTTTTTCTAACCTCTTGAATTTTCATGAATTTTCCCGAAATAAAAAATAAAGTTAGTTTTATTTTTTTTATTTTTTTTATTTTGTATAAAAAAATAAAAATGTCAACAATCGGCACAACAACACTTCAAACAACAGCACCAAACTCTTTAGTCATGAATCCAACATCTATGTTAGTAGAGATGAAAAGCTTCATTCCTTCTTCATATACTTTCGAAACAAAAATCCAGAAGATAAAGCAAGAACTTTTAACAAGTAATTTAGACTGTAGTGCGAAAGATGAAACAAATGAACAGTATCTTTATGAAATGCAGGACATTATTGACCATTTACCCAAATTGCCTGAAATTCAACAACAAAAACTCACTATTCCTGAATTCGATGAAATAGAAGTGAAACCAACTGACTCAGTAGAAATAAAGAAGTTCATACGAAAGGTAAACTATGAGTTTCTAGGATTTCATTGCAACCATAAGGTTATGGACAAAGATTGCGACATGGTATATAAGAATGTTTCTGACATATATAAATCTGAAGAATTTAAGACCTACGACAACTTTGTTTCGTTAGTTGCTGAATGTGTATGGCAGATAAGAGATGAAGATAGAAGAGGTAAAGTATGGAATAAACAGATAAAACCAGCAACTTTTGAGTTAAAGAAAACCATTGACGCTTTAGTTGTTTTAGCAGGTAAGGTTTCAGAATATAACGCAAAAATGAACCCGCAATGTTCTAAATGTAAAGCAGCAATGAGGAGATATAACTACTCCGTCAAAGAGATAGAAAGAATGAGAAACGACTATGCAGACTTAAAGAAAGAAGCAGAAAAACCAGCAGAAGATAAAATGGACATGTTAGAATTTCTGAACAAAAACTATCCAACAGCAGAAGATTTCCTTCTATCTGACGTCAAGAAGAAATATAAAGAAACCTTCGGCATTGTTAAAACATTCGATGTACTAAAAGAAGAAATAGAGGCTACAAAACTGTTTAAAGTCATGAACCATCGCAACATATACCATGTAAAACGCTTGTAAATAGTTATGTGAGAAAACGTGTTAGAAAACGTGTTAGATCTAACATTCTAACATAAAATATATTTTTGCTGAATTCCGTATGAAATTTCATGAGTTTTGTGTGTTTTAGACCATGTTAGAAAACGTGTTAGAAAACGTGTTAGATCTAACATTCTAACATAAAATATATTTTTGGTCATTTACAATGAAGTCTTGACAAAAACTATCCAACAGCAGAAGATTTCCTTCTGTCTGACGTCAAGAAGAAGTATAAAGAAACTTTCGGCATTGTTAAAACATTCGATGTACTAAAAGAAGAAATAGAGGCTACAAAACTGTTTAGGATTTCAAATATACATCGTACAATTCATGTAAAACGCTTGTGAAAAAAGAGGTGAAAAAACAGGTGAGATCGCACCACTTCACCTAAACTTTATTTTTGCTGAAAAATGACCAAATTTCATGAGTTTTCCCGAAATAAAAAATAAAGTTAGTTTTATTTTTATTTATTTTTTTATTTTGTATGTAAGAACAGAAATGACAAACATTGAGTTTGAAACAGTTAGAAAGATAGACAATGACACCAAAGTGGTTAGAATAGGTGATTTAAACGTAAGATACTCAAAGAAATACAACAAATATTCTTTGTCAGACATTATATCTCCATCTGGAAAGAAAAAGGACTGGTTAGAAATGCTTCTACTCAGAAAATTTTGACAAGAAATCCTGAGCTTATGATATCGGTAAAATTCTATGGAACTGCAGCATATCTTATAGACAAAAGTCTTATACCAATAGTTTTGTTATGGTTAGACCCAGTTGTTGGATATAACTTCATAACATATGGTTCATTCGATACGGAACGTTGCAGTGAAGGCTTACTTTACATCGTTCAGAAACCGAAGGACTTCAATACAAAGAGATATAAGATAGGAAGAACATATAATATAACTCAAAGATATGACAGTACAGTCAATAGAGTCAAGGTTGTGTTCGTTAATGATATGAGAGCTGCAGAAACAGAACTGCTTGAAGTTTTTGAGAAAATGTATGGTGCTCCCATAAAAGGTAAAGAAACGTTTGAAGTAGATGAGATAGATAAAGCTATAAAATTATTTGACGAAGTTGCTGAAAAATACATGTAAAGCGTTTATTTTTGGTCTTTTGTGAAAGTCAGAAAATAAAGTTAGTGTCATTTTTTTCATTTTTTTGTATAAAAGATATGATTTCAGGGATTTTTTTGACGAAGTGTCAATGTTCACTTCGTCAAAAAATAACAGTTATCTAATGAAAAAGTGTCATTTTTTGTATTTTTTTGTATAAAAGATATGATTTCAGGGATTTTTTTGACGAAGTGTCAATGTTCACTTCGTCAAAAAATAACAGTTATCTAATGAAAAAGTGTCATTTTTTTCATTTTTTTGTATGTAAGATATGATTTCAGGGATTTTTTTGACGAAGTGTCAACCTTCACTTCGTGTCATAATGTAAAAATAACGTTTACCATGTAAAACGCTTGTGAAAAAAACAGGTTAGAAAGGAGGTTAGATCTAACCTTCTACCCTAAATTATATTTTTGCTGAATTCCGTACGAAAATCATGAAGAACAGCGAGTAGGTAAAAAACCCCAGTCGCCAAAACTCTATGAAAACAGTGAAGAACAGCGAGTAGGTAAAAAAACGTAGTCGCCAAAACTCTATGAAAATCATGAGTTTCCTTAAGACAGAAAAAATAAAGTTAGTTTTATTTTTATTTATTTTTTTATTTTGTATGTAAAGACAGATATGTCAACAACAGAGAACACAACAACTGCTATCGTTCATGAAGCCATAAATGAAGAATACGAGTACATACAGTATAACAAACAACTCCGTCTCATTCGTTCGGTCAAAGACGATATGTACCAGATGCAAAGTATTTTGACAGCATGTTATGCTCCAGATACTAAGCTTCCTAAAGACTGGTTTAGGAACCAAAGCACTATTGAACTTTTGAGCGAAGCACAGCGAGACCGACTTTTTTCTGGGTCGCCAAAACTCTATGAAAATCGTGAAAAATTGCCAAACGGTTTGAGAGGATATTATGTACATAGACTTCTTGTAAATGCTGTTGCAATGTGGGCTTCGCCTCGTTATGCTTGGAATATTTACAGACTTCTTGACGAAATTCATAGACAAGAACGTGAAGAGATGGAAAACAAGCTTGAAGCAAAAGACAAAAGCATTCAGAAAAGAATACCACGTTCGGTACCAAAAGGAAAGGAAAAGAACTATAAGTATATGATTTATACTGAAGAGTTGGAGAAAGAAGAAGACAGAGATATGGTTATGTTGCATTTAGTCAGAAGAAACAACAAAAGCTTTTACGACCTTGCTAAGATTTACAAATCTGACAGAAATTGGTTCTATCGCGAAAACTTACCGATTTCAATGACACCGAATGAAGATGTGAAACAAATAGTTCAAGATACGTTACCTCAAACACACTATGATATGAAAGGTTGTACAATTTTTACCTTCAAAGAAGACTTACCGCTACTGAAAGAAAAAATAACAGAGTATTTTGACAACTTCAAACAAGCAGAGTAAATGAACTCTTTATTTTTCAAGCTTGACTTCAGATGGCTCAAGTAGCTCAATTAGGTAAATTGCCTCGTCAAATCCTTCTGGCATTCCGAGTCCTTCCATCCGACAGGAAAAATTTTTCCTTCCGACAGGAAAAAATTTTCATTCCGACAGGAAGAACTCTTCCATCTGACAGGAAAAAATTTTCCTTCCGACAGGAAGAACTCTTCCATCCGACAGGAAAAAATTTTCCTTCCGACAGGAAAAATTTTTCCATCCGACAGGAAAAATTTTTCCAGTTGTCCGTCCGTAAACCATTCAAATTTTCGAAAATTGAGAACTTTTTGGTCGAACTTCAGAAAAAAATTTTCCATCCGACAGGAAAAATTTTTCCATCCGACAGGAAAAAATTTTCCTTCCGACAGGAAGAACTCTTCCATCCGACAGGAAAAATTTTTCCTTCCGACAGGACACAAACGGATGACTGACGTTCCTCTTCCTGAATGCCTTCCAAAGCCAGAAGAACCGACAGCCCCAGCACCACAACAGACTTACTTACTAAGACTAAACACTTAGATTTTTCAAGCTTGACTTTTTACAATTTGAACTTTGTTCGCATAGATATGAATTCTGAAAGAAGTATGAGGGTCTTGTATGACTTTGTACTTCTCCCATAGTTCATATCTGTCAAACTTACCTGCCATGGACTCTTTCATAAGTTCCATGAAATCGTCTTCGGACAATCCGGGGAAAAGTACAATGTCAGTAAGTATTCTCTTTACATCCTTACTTAAACTCTTTGCTGTCTGTACACAAATGACAACTGAGATGTTAAAGTGTCTGAGCTTCTTAAGAATTCGACACATATCTTGTTCTCTATTCTTAAGCAAAGGATGAGAAGCAAAGTCATCTAAGATAAGAAGACATCTATGAGGGTAAGTCTTCCAATCGTAAGATTGCAATTTCTTCGAAATGTATTCTATCTCTTTCTGTTTGTTTCTGAAGTGGTGTTTGTCTAATATTCTCTGCATTTCCTCATTTGGGTCTTTAAACTTAGAATTTATATACTCATTTATAGCATTATACTTCAAAACTCTTCTTTGGTACTTCTTTATCCAATCTAACAACTCAGAGTCTTTTATACATACTAACTTAGACTTCTTTAATATCTTTGAACGAATTGACGGTTTGGTCAAATTGACCAGAAGTACTACAAATGACAACTAACTCATAGAATGGGTTCTTCTCATCTAGTTCTTGTTGTTGTGCAGCCATTTTAAGATAAGTGAAAGTCTTACCCGACCCAGGTGGTGCAATTAGACCTGTTATACCATTCTGAGCAAATAAGAACTTGTCATGTATAGGCTTTATCTGAGCATTTTCTAACTTCCTCTTGTTCTTGTTTAAAACATTCTCAAATTTCTTGTCAATGTCAGCAAACTTTTTTTCTAACATATTTTTAGAAAAATTAAAATTTTTATCTTTTAGAAAATGTCTAGCGATTTCGCTATCTATATTCGAGACAAGCTTTTCGACAGCAAAACATCTGTCGACCATAAAATCTTACATAGTGTAAACAAGAAAGGGGAATTTGTTCTAAAGTTCTGTTTCTGGGAATATGACAAGAACCATAAAACATTAAGCAGAGAAGTCTTAAAATTTGTCAATGACAGACTTGTTGACAGAGATGACGCCTCTTGGAGAGATGAAGTCCAACAAAACTTCTTAGAATGCAAAGAAGACACATGCGCTGTTCTTGAAGATGAAATAGAAAACAGAATAGATGAGCTATTAAAGGACAAAGAACTTTTACATAAATATGGTTCGGAGAAATTTGACATAACTCCACCAGAAAAGAAGAAGAAAGAAAAGAAAGAAAAGAAAGTAGAAGAAGAGAAGAAAGAACCTGAACCAGTTCCAGAGAAAAAGAAATTTGACATGTAAAAATAAAATTTTATTTTTAGAACATTTCTGGTCAATGTCAATGTTCTCTTCCTCTTTAGGAGTAAACACTGGCTTAGACTCTAAAATCTTTTTACCCAATTTACCTTGAACTTCTACAACTTTAGACTCATAATATTCATAGTCGTCTGCTTTCTTTGGTTCATAAGGTATAACAAGTTTGTATGCTTTGCCTTCTTTAAGGTTTGAGAACCTTCTGTCAAAACTTTCTTTGACTGCTAACAAACCTTCTATGTCTAAGTCTTCAAATTTCGCACCATTTTTAGTCACAATAGCAAACTTAACTGGTTCGATGTTCCAAACTTTGCTGAATGAAGACTTTTCAAAATGGTAGAAGTAAACATTCAAATATGTGAATGGGTCTAGTTCTTCTTTAAGTCCTGACATGTACTTATTTACTGAGATGAATTTTGCCATCTTTTCTATCGGATAAAAAAATATTTTTTTTAAATTTACTCATAAAAAATTTTCTTTGTATATACACCATTCTGTACGTCTAAAAGACTTTTGACATTTGCCAAGAATGTTCGTTTAGACGCTGTCATATAACCATATTCTTGACAATATTGTTTATACGAATCGTACAATGACCTTTCATCTAAACACTCAAAGTCAGTTTCATCTATGAACAGTTCATATACACTCTTGTTTGCTTCTAACAATGTTTGTCTCTCTTCGGTATGTGGAATTTGTCTTGGATTGAACTTTGAAATATCTAATGTCATAAAATATGAGAACAAGTGGTTGTAAAAGTCAGATGTCAAAGTTTCTGCTAAGTCGTCAAAATATTCTGTATCTTGCATATGAGAATCTGACGTTCTGACAACTACATATCTTCTGTCAGAACTTTCTAACTTCATCGGAACAGAATTGTTTGAAACCATAATGAAGTTTGCAACATTTTCACAAACTCTTTGGTCTTTATATTTTCTTTCAACAACTCCAACTTTGTCTGTTATAAGACTCTTCAAAGCATCTGAGTTCAAAACTTTTGTTGTATCTATACTTTGAAGTTCATTGCAAACTATAAGTTTCATATTCTCTATTGAGGAGTTAAACTTGCCACAGATGTTTTCTAAGTTTGTCATATTCGGGTTCGAATAGCCTTCTAACAGTTTGCACAAAATATCTGTAAAGAATGTGTTCTTACCAGTTCCTTGTTTTCCAATTATAATGAGAGCAGTTTCATTTTTAGCACTTGGATGTTGTAAGATGTTTGCAAACCAACATAAGATATACTCATAGACTCTTTCGTTTCCATTGCATATAATTTCTTTGACATGGTCTAACCAAGCTTCTATAATATTTCTTTCCATTCTACTTGTTCATATTTATATCCAGTGAAGATAGAATAGAAGTTTGGAGAAGGTGTATAGAACTTTATACCTCGAACTGAAAAATCTTCTAACTTTGACAATAAGATATCCCAAACATCTAACATCTTCATGCCAACTTGTACGACTTTTATTTTCTTAAGTTTCTGTCTACATTCTTGCTCAGACACTATTGTTGCTCTTGGTTTGTTAAAGACAACATCCCATTCTTTCATGACATAACATTCTGGGGCAGAGTCAACATAAATGACTAAACGTTTCAAATTCTCGACTGCTTTGTTATAGTCTCTAAATGGACACATATTTCTGAATGCTTGGAAGTCATAAAAATCTGAAACATCTATTCTGTACATTTTTATAAAATAAAAAAAATATTTTTTTATTCTTGACTTTGTTGTTGCATTTGTTGCATTTGTTGTTCTTGAGCTATTTGTTGTTGAAGTTGTTCTTGTAATACAATACTTTCACCAGTTGCATCTTCCAATTCGAAACTTTCTGCCGTCATTGACAAATACATAGGACATAAAAGTTTTACAGGAACAAAGTTTGCGTCAACTAATGTCAACGTTATACTTGCCAAAGTGTTTGAGTTCACTAAGGTTGAAAAATTCTGCATTCGAATGAACAATAGGCAAACCAGCAGAGAAAGTATTGTTTATACGCATAAGTATCTTTTGGTCATAATAGTTTCTGTCGACATTCGAATAACACTTTGAACCTAAGTTTGAAACAATATATAAGATTGGTGTGCTTAATGTCAATGGAATAGACATTCCTTGTATGACACCTTTTCCTGTTATAGGAAACTGTTGGTAGTAAAAACCAGAAATAAGTTTTGTATTATAGCTCATATCGTTTATAGTAAACTCAGTCGGACATCCAAACATAATGAAACCTGCTCTAGTTGCAGCACATGTTACACCCGTACTTAAAGTATTAAATAAGTCAACAAAACCTGTTGGTGGTATATCTGAGTAAGTATCTTCAAAGGAGTATTTTTTACCATTCACAACAATAAAGTCTTCTGGTGTCAAAAGAGCAAAACAGGCTTTAGTCGTCATTGTGTTTAAAGTTAGTTTACAATACCGTCCTTGAGGACTTTGTAAGTTTGTTGTTATAGAATTATATGACTCAGGGTTTTTAGTCGTAATAGTATAAACCATTATGTCTTCTGCCATTTATATATATTTAAAAGTTTTTCTGAAAGTGGAGAAGAACTTCATCTAAACTTTCACATGGCGTTTCTTGAAGTTCTCTGTCTAAGAAGTTCAAATATTTTGTAAAGACATAGAACTTTCCTTTGTCTACACGAACAAACAAAACAGGGACTTTCATATCGTTCAAAGTGTGTAAAGTCCTTTACAATGAAATAAAGTCTATATTATTTTTCTTCAAACATCTTTCAAGAAGTTTTGACATTTTTTACTTAGCAAATAAATTTTAATGAAATGTTGTGGTCGTCAAATATTTTTATGACGTCTGGGAAACTATACTTTAAGTTCAACGTTTCACCTCCTTTCATAACGTATATCTTGTCAATGACATTATATGAAACACCACAGCAACTAATGTCGGGTTCTATTTCTTTGATGTTTATATCGTCTGCCTCTGTCAAAAGTTTCAATAGTTCTTTCAAAACTTCATGAGGTGCAATGACATATGAGTTCACTTTTACAGGGTTTGTGTTCGACCAAGTTTAACATTATACTTAAGCTTGACAAATCTTCTCCTGAGTTTGAAGTTTGTCTTTCAGTTGTTGGTAGTCGTTTCGAATATCTGCAACAGAACTTAAGTCTCTGCTAACTTCAGGATATGTTGGTTCTTTTACAGGAACAATTGTTATACCATCTTCGTCCTCGTATGGTTTCCACTTCAACATCTCTGTCTTTGACATTGACAACAACACTTTGATTGTTTGTTTGAGTTGGTGAATTTAACTTCACATCTGCCACCGCCATTAAACCTTTTGAAACACTCACGCTTCTATTTTTCGGAAATGACATTTTACTTAGAATAAAAGATGGACGTATTCGAGTATCTCTTCGAATTGAAGCAGAACAAAGTTTACACACACAAACAATACAAATACATTGACAGAATAGTTCTTTATCAAACAATGGTAAATGTTATAGAATAGCAATATTTGCTGAACCAAAATATTTCCATAAAGCAAAGAAAGTTGGTATAAACTGAAATGGTGAAAGTTCTTGACGTTGACAAAAATATAACAACAAAACTTACAGATATTTCTAAAGGTAAGTTTATCTTACAATATTATGTCAAAACTGGCGTACTGTCAATATTTGACGGAGAGAAGTCAGTTCAAGAACAACTTACTGACCTGCTGCCAAAATCTGCTCGATGGAAGCTGTCGTTATGCCAATCTGAGGAGCCCCAGCAGTTTCATCGAACGAATCTTCAAAAGAGCATCTTCCGTGAAAAAGTGCTATTGGTTTGTAAACTCTTTGCTCTCAGTTCATCTGGACCGTCTCTGTCACCAGTATATTGTATTTGTACAGTACCAACAGTTGAAAATACCACCCATAAAGTCTTCTGAGTCAGCAAATGGAATGCCAAGCCAAAAAGTTTGAACGGTCTCCATTTGTATATTGAGTTTTTTGACCTCTCTGTATGAGTCCATACTTTCACATATGGCATAATAGAACTTTGCATTTCAGGGTTAATGGTTGTTGTGAAGTTGTTGTTAAAGTTCATAGCATCTAATGTCAAGTTGTATGACGCTCATATCCTTCAACTGTAGAATATTCTTCTCTTGGATAATATTTGCCATCTATGTTTATATGATATTTAATACCGGGGTTGTAGAAACAAGAATAGTCATTTATAGTTCGTCTGAACAGTACAAACATAGTATCTGCATGTTTCATTGCAGTTGTTAAAGCAATATCTGTTCTTGCACCTGGGTCAGCACTTTGGTTTCCAACTTCACCTGCAAAGTCTTTGACAGATATTGGTGTATAGGGAACATAAGTGGAACTGCAATATATTTGGCAGCTAAAGCATTTGAAATATCTGGGTCCAACATATAGACTGCAAGTCTGCTTTCTATTCTCTTGCATTCAAACTTTTCGCATGTGAACTTAACTGGGTCCCAAGCAGTTCCAGCAGCATTGAAATAATAGTTTACTTCATTGTTGAAGTTTGAGAAACCAAAGTCTAAGTCAACTTTGTCTTTGCAAAAATTCGGCGAATGATGTTTGATTTGTTCCCTTTACGTCTGTAATAGTGAATGGGTCTTGTGTTGGTGCAATGACTAAGTTATTTTTGCTTGGAGTAAGTTCGATAGAAATTTTTTCCTGCCCAGTTTGGCAAGTATCTTAAAAACCTGAAGATGAGGAAAGATGACAAAGGAACTCTAAGTTTCAGTTTTACTTTGGTTACTGCTGCTGCAGTTTGTCCAGAAAGGTTAACATAAACTCCTGGAACGTTAGGGTCAAGTCTTCTTATTTTCTCAATATTTGCATACTGGTCTGTTTGTTCTCTAGCTTGTGGTTGTACTGAGTTTCTCAAAGCGAACCATTCATAGTTTGCCCATGTTACTGTTTGAACTAAGTCAGAGTTAGAATATATCTTATATCCCATGAAAACTTCTGGAGCATATTGGTATCCGACATAGAAAATTCCATTGCAACTTTTTGTCAGACAACTTGGCAGAAGGTTTTATTTCAATGTCTTGTTCCACGTATAAGAATGAGTTGTCAATAGAAATAATATGAAACCTGTCGCAAGCAATATCTACTGTTGTTGAAGAACCTTCTCCAAACTCACCTACGTTTCCATAAGAAACAGCAGTTGTATATTCGTAAGTTCCAGGAACTATTTCTGACCTTCTAATGGCATTGTCGCATTCGTATACCATTCGGAAAACATTTCCGTTCATGGCATCCAAAACTGTTGGCGTATATTCTGAGCGGCGTACATTTCATATGGGTAAAAATATAGAATAGTTGGATTTATATATCATAATAGAACCCACTCGGACCAAGCTTTACTTTCTTCCTGACTGATTTTTTAACTCTTCTTTTTCCTTCATTGCCACTACTTTCACTAGATGAAGTTACTTCTTCACTATTTTCACTTTGTTCTACTCTTCTCTTCTTCTTTGGTGTCGCTTTTGGTAACTTGCCCTCTGCTTCAAGTTGTAGCATCTTTGCCTCATGTTCACCTAGTATGTTGTAAATTTCCATGTCCTTTTTGCCTTTGGGCTCTGGTCGCCCATCTCAGGTACCTATATCCTAGAAAGATTTTGTCATAGTTTGTATTTGAGTCTTCGCGTATTGTTTGCATGACTCTTTCCTGAGTTTCCGGTTCAAGCTCTTCAAACAGAGCTTGTCCATATGGAATAAGCTCGTTTCCAAATATATGTTTTTGTAGCCATTCTGGTTTTCTTTCCATTTACCAATAATATCTTTTGTGAATGGGAAAGCTTTTACCCAATGTTTCAGTCTTGCGTCATTTATTTCTGTAGTTGGTTTTATTTTGTCAAGGAACATGTTTTTCAATACTAACATTTCATTTGGTACTGTCCATTTGAGTTTTCTTAAATATTCATCCCTTCTCAGTTCATTGTCTGCAAAGTAAGTTTTTATGACATTTTGTAAACTTTCGTTTGCAAGGTCATGTACAATAGGTTCTCTTCCTTCTATCTCCCTAACTTTCTTTCTAAACTCTTCACCAAATATACCATCTCTATGGTTCTGTGTAGTTCTTTGAGATAAATGTTCTAGAACGTCAGGTGTTATATTTCCATCAGCCATGTTCATTTCATACTGGTCCAAAATATCTGCATGTTTCATATCTTTCAATGGCATTAAAGCCGCGCTGAAAATACCAGCTATATCTGGTTCACATTCACTTCCATTGCGTCTACAACTTCTTGGAATTGTGGTTGTAAGTTTATGAACCACCTATCCGGATTAGCTTTATGACCCCATCTCATTGTAGTTCCATAGTCTGCAGAAACAAAAGTAGGTTTGTTTCCATATTGGTTAGGTTCTGAATGAACTTTAAACAATGTTTCATTTCTATATGTTTTGTTGAAATTAAACCTTTTATTTTCACGAGTTCAGCCAAAGATTGAACGTTATATGGTCGTAAGTAAAAAGGATTGTTGTATTTGCGTACATTTTCTTTCAGTACTTCCATTCTATGCTGAATATTTTCATCTGATGTTGGAGTCTTTTGTATGTCGGCGAACATTTTTCGATATTCTTCTATTATGTCAGCCGAATTTTTCTTAGACTCTTGGAAAGATTCCATATTCTCCGCATACTCTTGTTGAGGGTCAAGATTTTTCGGCTGTTCCAAATCTTCATCTAGTTCTGTGAAGTTAGTTTCCAAAGGAGGGACTTGTTCGTTTCCTTCAGGCTCTTCTAGCTGTTGTTGCTGAACTATTTCTTCCATGTCTGGTTGTATCTGAACTTCTTCCTGTGGAGTTTCTTGTACCTCATCTGCTGGCATTTCATATATTCCGAGACCGTTTTTAACAAGTTCCCTATTTAAGCCATCCGCATTCATAACCCTTTCTTCTTTCGTTCCGTCTCTATTTTTTACGCGTTTCATGAAGATAGTTGAATTATCATTTATCTCTGACACCAAATATCTCGGAGTAAATTCATCCATGTCATTTGGATGATATGCTATTAAATCATATCCCTTAGCGAGCTTGTATTTTCCAGGTTTGAAATTATATCCCATTTGGTGCTGAACCATAAAGCTAAATAGGTTCGGGTCAGTATTTCCTTCCTTGAACTTTCTAATAGCTTCTTTATATCTGTCACTAAAGTCAAGAGTATCTGGGTAACCATAATTTTCCTTAAGCATTTTTAAGAATTCTTGGTTTCCTTGTTCTCTACTTCTTTTATGTCCTTGCTCTGTTTGTGGTTGTTGCTGTGCAGTGTTTTGAACTGTTGGTTGTGGTGCAGTGTTTTGAACTGTTGGTTGTGGTGCAGTGTTTTGAACTGTTGGTTGTGGTGCAGTGTTTTCAACTGTTGGTTGTGGTGCAGTGTTTTGAACTGTTGGTTGTTGTGTTGGTTGTTGTGTTGGTTTTGGTGCATGCCTGTGTCTGTGTCCATGTGACGATGTAAATGTTTTAGGTAGTCCTGGTGCAGGTGCTTCTCTTGGAGGGTTTGGTGGTATATAAGTTCCACCAGCTGGCACATATGTTCCATCTGCAGCATAATGTCCTACCTGACTTTTCGTTTTTAAGAAAGCATTTACTAGGTCTGTTTTGGTCTGTTGTAACTCTTTTTCTTGACTTTCCACAACAGTTGCTCTAACGGCGTCATAGGCACTTTGAACTGCCTGTCTCGTTGCTGCATCTGTTATTTTCGTCATATTTTGTGCTACTTCTCTTAACTCGTTGTCGAAACCTTCAGACTTCAGTTTCTTTCCAGATGAGAAGTCGTTCACTAGTTTCACCTTACTATGAAGAGCTTCGAAGGCGTTCTTAAAGTCAGCATTCATTAAAGCTTCATTTGAACTGTCTTCATCCGCTTGTATTTTTGTCCTTATTGACCCTATAAGTTGGGCTGCTTTAGCGTTGGCTTGGGCATCTAACCAGTCATTATTAGCTTTTATATATTCTGCGCTTTTCATTGCCTTTTGCATGGCTGCGTCGTTATTTTTACTTTCTTGTGCTAAGTTTTCATACTGTACGGTTTGGTTTTGCAACTGTAAAAGTTTTTCTGCCTTTACATTTGCTTCAACTTCTTTTTTATACTCATCGCTATCCATATATGTCTTCAGGGCTTTTTGTTTTATTTCTTCATCTTTCAGTACTTTATATTGAGTAGTATGGTTTTTCAAATTTATAACATCTTGTTCCATTTTTGCTACTTCTGCTGCTTTTTCTGACACTTTTTTCGCATATTCCTCTGTACTTAGTTCTTTCAGTTGTTCTTCTTTCTTCTTTTTCTCTACGTTTAACTCATTGAGTTTCTTTGTGTGTCTGTCATATTCTAGTTTCTTTTCGTTTTCACTTATTTGTTTCTGTATGTCTATGTTTGACTTTTTGACATCTGTTATTTGATTTTTGAGTGAACTCAAATTCATTTGACTTTGAGGGTTATAAGCTGTTCCGTCTGCAGCTCCACCATAGCCTGCCATTTTCGCTAAAAGTGCCGCTCTTAAACCTCCACTCTGTGCACCAATAACTCGGTTTAAAAGCATAGGGTTGCTTGACATTTGTTGCAACATAGTGGGGTCATTCATAATTTGTTGTTGCAACTGTTGTTGTGGTGTCAGTTTTACTATTGGATGTTTCAATGCTCCCTTCCTCTTACGTATATTCTTACGTAGCTTACGTGGCATTTTAAGTGAAGTAAAAAACGGTTTTTGACAGATGTTTATATGACACTTTTTGTTCAGCACAAAAAACTACTCGGTCAAAGTGTTGTCAGTTTTGTAAAATAACCGTCCGATCTCATTCTATAAGGGGAAAAGGCTTCTCAAAGTATACTTCCTTGGAACGCCCGTAACTTTTCCTGTAGCGACGATAGACCCTTACTTGTCCGGACAAAGTTATACTAAACATCTTCAGGGCTAGAGGGCACGAAGTGCCTGGAGGCCCCACTACCTTTTTTTTTTTTTTTTTTTTTTTTTTGATTTGATTAATATTTTGATATCCAAATTGAATTATTCATCGTTTTCATTTTTTTCTCAATTTTTTTATTCGCAAACAATCATCTGTTCTGAATAGAATTTTCCAATAATTTATTTCGCTCATGGAGGCAGTACATAATTGATTTAATTTTGAAAGAAATTCCTCAGATTAAAATGACATCGTTAGAAATGAGTTCACGTTATTTTGGCACTTTTCGATAGAGAACTTCAATTTAAATTTCTTATTTATGATATTGTAAGTATGGAAATCATAAAAATTATTAGCGGATTACGCTCTCAAATTTTTGATATAAATTGAATTAACTTTTCTTGAAAACCAAAACATTAAATTATACAATATATTTAGAATATAATGTCCGAAATTTTGATTTCAAAGCTGCGACGATAATTTCATCGTTTCTCTGGCCCTTCACATTTAAAAAAACTATCCCAAATGTCCGAATTGCGCGTTAACCTTGAGAAGATCAAAGAGGCAAAGGAACGTATTCGCCCATATGCTGTTGAAACACCATGCAACTTCGTTCCAAACCTTTCAAAGATCACAGATTGCCAGCTTTATTTCAAGCTCGAGACTCTCCAGAGATGCCGCGCATTCAAGTTCCGTGGAGCTCTTTCTAAAATCTCCACACTTCCAAAGGGCTCAACCATTGTTTGCGCCTCTGCCGGTAACCATTCACAAGGCTGCGCTCTTTCTGCCCAGATTTGCGGTATGAAGTGCATTGTTTACATGCCAATCACAGCCCCAATCACCAAGGTTGATGCTACAAGAGGTTATGGCGCTGAAGTCAGACAATATGGCTTCTCCTTCGATGAAGCTAACAAGAAGTGCGCCGAGGATCTTGCTGCCAACCCAGACTGGATCTTTGTTCCACCATTCGACTCAGATGAAGTCATTGCCGGCCAAGGTACAATTGGTCTCGAAATTGCTCAGCAAGTTCCAGACGTTGACACCGTTGTCGTTGCTGTTGGTGGTGGTGGTCTTGCAGCTGGTACAGCTGTTGCCATCAAGGCTCTCTGCCCAAAGGCCAGAGTCATTGCCGTTAACGCCGCTGTTCGTCCAGCCTCCTACCTCAAGTACAAGAACTTCAAGGGACAGGAAATCGACCAAAATACAACAACAAAGTTCATTGGTAACCCACTTGCCGATGGCATTGCTGTCATCAACCCAGGTAAGGTCACATTCCCATACATCGAGCAGCTTGTCGATGATTTCGTCGTTGTTACAGAAGATGAAATCTCAACAGCCATTGCTTACCTTGCTGAACGTACAAAGATGATCTGCGAAGGTGCTGGTGCTTCACCATTCGCCGCAGTTCTCTTCAAGAAGTTCGAATACCGCCCAGATGAGAAGATCGTCTGCGTACTCTCTGGTGGTAACATCGAACTTCCAATGCTCGCTCGCTGCATTGACAGAGCTCTCTTCCTTCAACAGCGCCGTGTTAACTTCACAATCTCCCTCCCAGTTGCTTGCGGCCAGTTCATCAAGATGCTCCAGATTCTTCAGCAATTCAAGTTCGAAGTCGTAGGAACATTCGCCCTTCCAAATGCAAACTGCCTTGCTAACCACATCAGATACTGCGTTACGGTTGATATACCGAATCCAGCATTGATGGAGGATGTTAAAGCTGAATTCGAAAAGAACGGATGGACAATCAATATCACTGAAACACATCCTCAAGATCAGTAAAATTTTACGTCTCTTTTTGCAATAATTTCATATATTTACTAATTTTTTTTAATTCATTCTAAAAGCAATTTTGATTTGAGTTTGGTCGAAACTCACTACAGTTTTTTGTATTTTGATTAGGGTTTCTGAATATTTTTATAGAAATTTGTATTTTATATTCTAAATTTTGGAGAAGTTGAGTTGTAAAACTAGAGATTTAATAATAACTAGTCAAAGTAATATAAAGTAACAGTAACATTTTTAGGTAAAGAGTTAATAATAAAAATATTAACGAGGTAAATCTTCTTCATCATGTCTTCTGATGATCTTCTTAACATTGATAAGCATCATTCTAACAAATCCACCAAAGCATATATATATACCAGCAAGATCTGCAATTGTTCCAATAAGACCTTTGTTAAATAGAATAAATATAAGGCCAATTGCAAAGCAAATTGTTCCTGGTAGTCTCTGCTTCTGTGTAAACAGTTTTTGGAATTTTTCTAAGCCTAAAATTACAATCAATCCTGCGAAAAATAGAATATTGGATAAAATTAGCATACCTCTATGAAATTTTGCTACTACTCCGATTGCAAATGCAACACCGCCGAGCCCTGTGAGGATCGAGCCAAGTTGTTTTTGCTGATCTTCTGACATCTAAATCTGACACTTTTCCAAAAAAAATTCATTTTATAAAAAATAATTTGAAAAATACTGGAAAATATTTTCAAAAAATGGAATTTGAAAAAAATTTGGAAGAATCACATATTTTTTAGTACGGTAGATATACTACAATTTTAAATCAAATCTCAACTCTATACTCAAAATTTGGAAATTATATGTTCTTCATAAAAATTTCATCTGGATTTTCTGTTTTAATGTGTAAATTCATTGTATTGATTTGCTTTCATCATATACTACTCGGGCTATCATCATTTAGCTCATACATTTGCCTCAATTTCTATGACAGACAAAGATTTATCTTCTTATGCTATATATTGGGTCTCATTTAAAGCCAAATTTTACACTATGGAAGATGTTACTTCTATTTAGTTAGTATTTTCATGAATTCTTATTCGGGGCATTTTTTCGTCACTTTTATAAATTTATGCTTACTGTTTCATCAGATACCACCCTTTTCGGTGACTTCCCACAAGAGCCAATCGAGAGAGTTGACAATAATAAAGAAAAATATTCTAAAAAGTATAAATTAGTTCCTAAAGTTGTCGAAGTTAAAGAAAATAAAGATACAAATACAAAGCAAAATCAAAAATCAGAACCACAGAAAGCAAAGATTAATCCAAACGATCGCCCAACAGAACACAAAGCAATTCTAAAAGGTACTCATGGTCATAAATTATTTGCAATGCTCAACAGCATCAAGATAACACCAAAAGCACCTCAACCGGAAATAGAAAACGTCGAACCAAAAGGAAATGTTGCTAAAAGAAAACTTACTATGTCTAAATGAACTTTTAGACATTTATAACCATTCTATTATTTATTTGTATGTTTAGAAATTAACTAGAGTAAAATATAGAGTTTATTATTTACTATTTTTAATTTATATTAGCTTTTTTTAATATTTTTGAATTAAAAAGAATAGAAACAGATATCAAATTCTACAAACAAACACTTTATGAACCAACAATATTAGTTCCTAATTTGAAACTTAACACAAGAAATCTTAGACTTCAACAGACTCTTTGTCCTGTTGATCGATTTCATTCATCATCTTCCAAAGTTCTCTGTTAAAAGCATCTAATTGGCTTCTTACATCATCAATTTGATAACGATAATTTGCCAATTCTTTTTTATGCTTTTCTTTGGCCATTCTGAGCTTCTTCTTTGCATTTTGAATCTGCTCACTAATATTTTTCGCTTCAGCTGCAGTCTTATTATCTATTTCATATATAGCATCTTTTTTCTTTTGCATTTCTTGGATTGCCTGCTGTAAATTATTCATATCTTCTCTTCTTCTTGCAATTTGATCTTGAAGCATATCTACTTGTTTCTTTTTGCTTGCATTTTCTCCATATTTTTGGAAATCTGGCATATTCGTAAATAATAAGTTGTAGAACTCGTTGAATGAATCTAATTCTTGCTGAACTTTAGCTTTTTCATCTTCTAATGATTTAGATGTCCTTAGTGCAAGTTCTAAGTTTGATTGCTCTTTTTCTAGTCTTTGACGTTCTTCATCAGGCTTAACATTAAGAATATCATCTAAAGATTTAATAGCATTTGTCAATCTCTCTATTTCATCATTATTTTCTTGGATTTGATTCTTTTTTGATTGTAATTCAATATTTTGACGATCAATCTTTTGTTGTAATGCTTCATTCTTCTTTTGTTGCTTATCGATTGCAGTAATTAGCGATTCATACTTATTATCAATATCCTCAGCGTCCATTTCTGTTAATAATTGTTGTTTTCTTTGTTCTTCTTCAAGTGTTTGTTTCCATTTAATTTCAATTTGATTTAATTCATCTGTAACAATTGCCATCCTTTCACGTGCAGCATTTTGTTCTGCTTTGATGTATGATTCATTAAATCTTCCAAGATTAATGATGTTTGAAAAGAATTTTGTTAAAAATTTCTCATCATGGTAGTTTTTGATTCCGAAAGAGTTAAGGTTAAGTTCATTTGTTAGATGTTTTAGTAAAAGACTCTTATTCAAGAAATCTATACCTTGTGCAAAGGTATCTGGTATAGGTTCAGGTCTTAATGCGAATTTTGGTAATTTGTATGCGTGCTCTGGGTATTCTACTAACATTTGGACAAATTTAAATACGAGGTCGAGCATTTGAGTAAATTTTGTTTGTCCGTTGAAGATTATATCAGCATTGGCTATTCCAAGTCCTTTGCTAATATCAATAATCTTCTGTTTTGAAAGATTCAGCGTGGTTGACATTTATATGGAAATTATTAAACGTTCACTTTTCAAAATCTTCTATTTACATGTCAAAAATTTCTATAAAAAAACTTTTTTTTATCAAATTTTAGTATGGTAGGCAGATGAGTCAAACTCAAGAATTGATTCTTGATCCTTCCATTATACCAACAGAATTATCCGAATTACATTCAATAGAAGAGGATTTGGTGCATTTGGACACTGAAAATATCGAACAAATTTTTGATAATTTGAAAAATTTAGACAATGATATGATTAATTATGTAAAATCCTGTATTCTACACCTTTCAACACAATTCCGCTTGAAGTGGGGCGTGTTCTCTGAAATATCAAAGAAATTACAAATTAATTACTTTGGCGATTCGCGATATCCGTTTTCAAAATACATGTCATCTATACAGAAAAATGAAGATGTACGAGCATACGATGAAGTATTGAGCGAAGATTCACCAATTTCTGCAATAATTAATAATGATTTTTCAAAATTAGTAGAATTTTCAGTAGATCCCAAATTCTCTGAAGCTGAAGTCATGAATGTTATAAGTTTGCCTAATCTAAACTTGCTCGATCTCTCGGCATATGTAGGAAATTTAGAGATTTATCAATATCTCAAATTAAATGGAATGGAACCCACAACTAACACAATGGAGAACGCGATCATTGGCGGTAACTTAGAAATTTGCCAAATTTGCCATGATCAAATTAAAACTGTTACTGAAGCCCAAATTATTGCAGCTATTAAATGCCATAGGTACGAAATCCTGCAATGGTTCATAGACGAGTTTACTCCAAATGTTGTTTACCTTTCTCTCTCAATAAATTCATATTCCACTTTATTATTTAGCTATTTCATCCAGAAGAATGGAGGAGTGAATAGCTACATTGCAACAAACCTGCTTATTGATGCATATAACACAAATAATACTTCTTTACTCTCTTATTTAATTAAAAATGGAGCAGATGTCAATAGAAAGTTCGGAAGCGAGGAAGAAACTTTGCTGATTCGCGCTACAAGAGATAATAAGTCTTTTGTAAAGCTTCTTATTGATTCTGGAGCGAATACAGAGATTACAAATCCAAATGGCCTTACACCTTTGCTAATAACTGCAATGACAGGAAATATTGAAATTGCACGCATTCTAATCGAAGGTGGAGCAAATTCAAACGTTACTAACTCTTCTGGACAAAATTTAATCCAAATTGCAGAAAATTTCGGGAATACGGAATATGTCCAGCAGTTCAAAAAGCAGCAAGAATATCAGATATGTAATATTGCTTAATTTATTGTTTATTTGTTTATTAAAATCCTTTTAATTTTCGTGTTTTTTAAAATTATCAATGTATCTTTTTAATAGCTTAAGGGATAGTGATTTAAATGAAATAATTCATAATAAAACTTGATAATTAAAAGAATTTCCTTTAAATTGAGAAAAAAATTGGTAAATTTTCCTTTATTTATGAAGAATAGTTAGTAAATTAGGGAAAATATCATGGTAAATGAATCAAACAAATAAACTAAAGCTTTATAAGCAAATAATAAACAAAATAATTACGTAAATATATTAAGAGATGAAACAGGAGTGTTTGAAGACCTGAAAGAAGACCTAATTGAAGGAGTTCCTCTTGGTCTTGGCTGTGGTTTGTAAAGTGGCGTTGGAGCAGGCGGTTTTTCTCTCTTTGGCGATTGTATTGGTTTTCTACATTCAGTTAAGTTCTTAAACGGCTTCTTCTGCTTTTGGAGATCGTATTCTATCCTTTTCAGTTCCTTTTTCAGGCGATTTCTTTCTTCAAGTTGCTCATCAATCGTTTGGGAGTATTTCTGCTTAAGATTATCAAGCTTATCGATATGTTTTGAGGCATCTCCAATAGTTGTTTTGGATTTCTGGTCAGATCGAGAATTATCTAACGCAATTTTCAAAGAAATGGCTTCATTTTCACGTTGTAATTTTCTATACATCAATAATGCAATTCCTATTTTATCTCTGACATGGCCAAGCTGTTCTACCGCAAATAATCTGTTTGCTTCTTCTTTCTCCAAAACGGAGATTTCTTCGCTCTTCTGACGACAATCAGTTAAAATTATATCTTTCTTCTGTTGCAAATCATCAGTTTTCTTAGTAAGAAGTTCAATTTGATTTGCAATTTCGGCATTTTGCTGTTTAACCTTGTTAATTTCGTTTTCCATTGGTTTAAGAATCGCTACACCTTCTTCGAGAGTCTTAATTGAAGAGTTTTTGTCCTCAATTTCGGCTTTCTTTGCATCAATATTTTTCCTGAGTTCTTTGATCTGCTTTATGAGGTTATCGTACTTCTGACGACGATCTTCATTAAGTTTGGCTAAACTTTCTTTGGCTTCTTTCAACTCTTGGACCTTTTCTGCGTCGTTTTTGTGCTCTCTTACATGTAGATCAATTTTGGCTTGAATTGCTTGCATTTCGTTAGTCATCGCAAGCTGGTCATGCAACTCTTTGATCATTCTCTGGTTTCTGATCAATTGATCGTCTCTTTGACGAATTAAAATTTTATAATCCAAAATCAATCTCTGGGCAACTTCATCTTCCACACCAACTTCACTCTCAAGGTTATTTCGTGAGAGAATACTCCATCCATCAGAAGATTTAACTGATTTCGGAGTTGTAGGGCTATTTTCGGGTTCTCCAAGGGAACGCTGAGTAACAGATCTTTTCTGATCAGGAATAGGTATCGAATGAAGCGATGAATCAAAGTCATGCGTTGATTTATTATGTGGAGAGTTATTTTCTTTATCCAATTCAATGGAATGAAGTGATTGATCATCACCTGTAAGAATATTTGAGTGTAAGGATCCACTTTCGTTGTTATCGATTGAATGTACTGATTTTGTATCTCCTTGAACGGATTTCGAATGATGTGATCTATTTTCTTCGTTTATTGACCTGGAACGCACTGATCTTCGAGAACTATGGCGCGATTTCTTTGACTCATGCGTTTTTGGTTCTTGAGATGATAAAGAATGATAAGATTTATCAGAACCAAGAGTTTTATTCTCTTGAGTATGAGAACGATGTGATTTCGCATCATTTGGCTCATTATTTCCTTGAATAAGATTCGAATCTTCTCTATTTTCTTTTTCGTTTTGAGGATCATTTGTTGCATTCTGTACACCTTTAGCCGGTGGTTGCGCTTCTAATTGGCTTTTATTCTTCTTTTCGGATAAAGTCGATGAAATGAAAACATCTGGCATATTCTTTGCATCTGCCATCGAACATTGCGTGCTATAAGCGCTACCTGTTGATGAGTATTCATTTCCGAAATAATCGCTTGTTTTTGTATTATTTGTATGCAGGCTGTTTTCTGTGTTGTTTTGCGTTGAATGGTGATGATGCTTACGTCTTTTCTTGCTTTGCGTGGTGTTTTCTGTCGTATTTTTATCTTTATTTTCATTTTGATTTGTAAATTCTCCAGATTTCGAATGATGTCCTGCAGATTGGAGTGAATTAATAGTAGATGTTGTTTCACCTTCAGATTCAGGGTCTTCTTTTGGTAAATCCTTCGGTGATGATGTCATCTAATTTTTCCCTCCCTAAACTGTGCTAAACGATTTTTCAAAAATAGAATAAATGGGTGAATCAAATAATAGCTTTGTCTATAAACTAATATCCAATAATATCAAGAATTAAAGACCATTCCTCATAACTTAGAATTAAAATTTTTTACCTCTTGCATATTTTAAAGATTCATACTTAATAGATAACATTACTACATGAGGAAGGAATTCCTACATTCATTAAAAGTAGATAGTGTATATCGATACCTAGTTTGATATTGTTCATATCATCCAAATGAATTTTTCACAATATATTATTATCCTTATCAAAAGTCATGCAAAATTCATTGATATTCAAAACGAAATCTAAAGAATATTTATGGAAATTTATTTTTCTATTACAAACACTATTTTATTCACTATTTTAAACATAGTATGAACAATAACATATGCATGCTAGTTACCTTAAGCTAGATTTAAACATTTAACATTATTTTCAACCAAAAGTACCAATTTGTTGTTTATATGGATCATATTTTCCTTTGGCAGCATCAATGAGTAGAGTGTGTACAAATTTCTTAATTTCAATTAGTTTTCCTTCTGAAATAGTTTCGAATTTTATCGAAATATTAGAATCCATGATAATTGCATCTGGTTGTAGTTGGTATACAAAACTTGCAACTCGCATTAATAAATCAGGTGAATGAAGAAACTTGATTTCCCTAATTAGTTGTTTGTCTGAAATTTCTGTATAATTTTGCTGCAAACATAGTGCATGAGGTTTACCATCTACTTCGGTAGGAAAATTCTTCGTGAATTTATGATGTTTGAGATATTCATGAAAATCATTTGACAAAATTATTAATTTAATCGAGCGTAAATCTTTAGATTTGAATTTACTGCCAAAATCAGCATTGAATTCATCTAAAAGCTGTTGTGCAGCTACTCTATAAATTGGATCAGTTGTTGCTGGAGAAGCAAAATACGTCAATAGATGACGGACATCTTTTGCAAAGTCTGTAGCTTCTTCGTAAAGACCGGCATATAGTTTCGTTTTGATTACTTGTAAGGTTGTTGGCTTTTCTATTTTCATATCGCATGGAAATTCGGGTGATCCGAGGAATAACTTATGAATCGGTCTTGAAAATAACTTAGATAATATATTTAAGCAATTATTATATTGAATCGAGTCCATTTACTTATTTTTGGTAAAAATATCCAAGAAACTTTTTAAAATAATGAACATTTGATAGCAAATTGTACAATTTAAAGAATATGAAACCAATAATTTCATATACATACACCACGTTTTCCTTTGAAAATTATGAAATATTAAATAATATATACTAATATTTATAAAAACAGTATTTAAATATAACAAACAAACATATAATTAATTATCAACAGCCTGAAGAAGATAACTTGACCATGAATCAGTAAATCTTGCCAAAAGTCTCGATGTTTTGCCCCAAAATCCTAAAGATTCATCTTTAGCCTTCTTTATTTGGCCATCAGACCATTGGAAATATGATTTCAGATTCTCTTCAGCGTCTTTTTCCTTTTTTACGTAAGAAATAAGCAAAGCAGTCACATCTTTCCTTTCATCCTTCACTTCTTCCTTCTGTACTTCAACTTTGGTCGATAGTTTTCTATGTGTTTCAGTTAATTCTGTTAATTTCTTTTCAATTTCTTGTAATGACATGCCGTTTCGCTCAAGAGAAGCTTGTTTCTCAGATGCAGTAATTGCACGTTGCAATGAAGCATATTCTTCTTCTAAACTTGTAATTTCTTGATTTTCTGACAATAATCTTTCTTCTCTTGATTGATTTTGAGCTGCATCGAGCTGTGCCAGTACTTGTTTCAATCTGCTATCTTCTTCTTCAAGTTCGTATTGAATTGATTCAGATTCTTCTTTCGATTTCAAGAAACTCTGCTGTAATTGCTCAATTGTGTTTTGATATTGTTGATTTGTTGATTGTTGGACTTCAATCTTTTTCTTTGTTGCAGAAATCTGCTCATTATACGTCGCAATTTGTTTTTCAAGTTCATCTCTATGTGATTTGAGATCATTTGCTCTTATACTATTTTGTTGTATTAGTGATTGAAGTTCAGCTGCTTTCGAGCGTGCTGCAAGCTTCAATTTCTTAGCTTTGTCGAGATCTGATTTAAGTTTTTCTGTTGTTGACTGGGCAACATTAATATTCTCTTGAGATGCTTTCAAATCTTGCTCCACAAAGTCTAAACTCCGTATTGCATCAAGAATTTCGGTAAATTTCTCTCTTTCAGAGTTTAAATTTGTTTGTTTTTGCTGAATTGACTCTAATTCTGTAATCAAAGCATCTGGATTATCCAAAAGTTTCATTGCCGGAAATAGATTTTGGATTTTTGTGAATGCTTCAAAATATTGCATTTTTTGTTTTCGTTTTTCTTCAATTACAGGGTCAACTTTGACTTCCTCTTTCGTTTCAGTATCAACTTTTGTTTCTTTTAATAGCTCTTCTACTTCATCAAGATCGATATCCGAAATATCTGACTCATTTTCTCCCTTTTCTTTTGTTTCTTCCTCTTCGTATTCTTCCTCATATTCACTTTCCTCTTCAGCATTAAGTATCTTGGCCGCTTCCTTTACTTTATTGATAAACCCGAAAAGCCGGTGCGTCATGATGTAGAAAATTTATTTAATTATTTCGATTTATGTGTGAGATAAGTTACTATTGTACATGTCAATAAAATATTTTGTATTTTTTTTACAAAATTTTTCATCTTTTCAACTTTTTTTTTCATAAAAATCAACAACTTTTTTTTTATATTATATGACTGATACAGAACCTAAGGTTACGGATGCCAAATCTCTTTTGCAAGATCTCTCACGCGAATATGATGAGTTAACCGAAACTAGAAACAATCTAGAAAAAGATTGTAAAGCTTTACAAGACCAAATTCAAAATCAGATACAAAGGATTAATGATGTCAATGAAGACATTACGAAACTTCGTGCCGAATACCAAGAGCAATTGCAGAACATTCAAAACGCAAAGAAAGATGAACAACAATCAGAAGGAGTGATCTTATATTTAGTAGATGAAAATACAATTAAGAATCCGGCTACCGTATCGCAATCTGTCGAAATTCGTGATAACTCTGTCATTTGTGCTACTTGTTTTTCTCCAAATGGAGCAAACTTAGCCATTGGCTCTGATAAAGTTCTTCGCGTTTATAATTTTGAACACGATTGCTTTGTTCTTGAAGCTCCATTTGCTGATCCAAATACTACCGATTCCATTTATATCAGATCAATTACATGGACACCAAACTCTAGCCAAGTAATTGCTGGTGCTGAAGATCATACAATTTACATTTTTAATATATCGCAAGACGCTGCAAGCCCCGAAAAAAGCGATCCAACGCCATGTGCAAGAATCTCTACAGCTGGCCAAGAAGTCTTTCAAGTTCAGTGCTTTAAGGATGGAAATAGGCTAGCGGCATCACTAGGCGATGGAAGCATTCAAATTTGGAATATTAAAACAATGCAAAAAATTACGCAGTTAGTTCGTAGTCCAGAGAAGCCATGTATTACAATCTCAATATCCAATGATAGCAAGATAATTGCCGCTGGATATTCTGATGGTTTTGTCGCATTTTGGAATCTCGAGACACAGTCAATGATTTTTGAACAAAACTGCCATTCAATGACTGTATATTCATGCATAATGCTTCCTAAATACAACAGAATCGTTACATCATCATTAGATAAAACAGTTAAAATTTGGGACATTATTGAAGGAGGTCTTTCACTTTGGAAGACTCTTGATAAACACTCAGAGTATGTACTGAGCTTAGCACTTGATCCAACAGAGAATTGGCTCATTAGCGGCTCGAAAGATATGACTTGCATCATTACAAGGCTTGATGAGGGCCGAATGATTTACCAACTGAAAAGCCATGAAAATTCAGTTATTACTGTTAGCTTCAGCCCGCTTGGAAACATGTTTTGCAGTGGTTCTGGAGATATGTATGTTAAAATATGGACATTCACACAGCCAACTCAAGTGTAAGGAGTTATATTCATTTAATATTAAGTAGTTGTATTTATAAGTTTTTAAAATTTTTATTATATTATTTTAATGAGATCCAAATCGATTTTTCAGTTAAGTTGCAACCATTTACAGGATATACCTATATTCCTATTTACTAATTTAATCACAACAAAAATATTCTCAATATTTTTTTTCCTCCCTTTCAATGAAATTGAAAGAACTTTGGAGGAATATATATATATACATGTTTAATAGGGACGAATGCAAAAAGTCAATTAGCATATAATATAATGCTTATATTTAGTAAAATTAATATACATTTCAAGGCTAGATTTCAAGAAAAATTGAAATCGTGATTTTTTGAGTGACAATAATATTTGTAATTAGATATAGTATCCAAATAACATATTATTGTGTATTCTGAAGTTTACACTTTTTTACAAGTTATCAAAAATTTTTCGCAATATCTTGCATAATATATTGTTTGGTACCATTCTTAATTGAATGAAACCTAGCGGTCATTCAATTTATTGTGTTGTTGATTCAAAAATTTTGAGACAGAATTTCTGAATTAATTCAATATACATACAAAGTGTGTGAAATATGTTTCTCAACGATTTCAAGTATAGTATGAAAATAAGAGTCTTTATTAATTTAAATAAATAATAAAAAAATTAGGCGACCCGCTCTTGAACCTTTTCCAGTCTGAAATTTTACATGACAGTCTTGTGAAAACGAAATTTATGTAAAAGTACGACATTTACGATAACATTGATGTCCAAGGGAGAAATTAACCAAACTCAATAACATTTTGTATGTAAGATTACGATATCGTAAAATTTTTGATTGATGTCTAAGGGAAAAGCAAGCCAAACTCATTATGACAAATTGATGGAGATTTTTACAGGATATAATGATGTCTACAATGCTTTGTACAGGCTGAAAACAAATGACGAAGAAAAATTAAACGCAATATACAAAAAAATCAAACAAAACCTGATTGACTCTTATCAAATTCAGCCTGATGTGATTATCAATGATATATCCGAACTTTCAATTTATAACAACCGCTACATGAAGTCATATTTAGCGATTGCCAAACAAATTGTTGACAAATACCATCTAAATCAGGTCAACAATATCAACGAAGTTTTTAATTACCTTTTCTACAAAGAATACAGTATAGTATTAGATGAAAACGGGAAAAAAATTTTAACGATTTTGAAGTTTCTCATTATACAGCTGATATTCACGAACAAAAAACAATTCACAGATCTATTATGGATGATGACAAAATATCATTGATAACCTTTACAGAAAGAGAAGGATTTGATAAAAATCAAGAATTAAAAAGTAAATTATATCCATATTCAGATGAAGGTCTTTCGTTACTTGAATTATGTTGTTATCATGGATCTGTTGATTGTTTTAAGTTTTTAATAACAAAATTTCAATCAATAATCACTTCAGAATGTCTTATATATTCATTTTTGGGTGGAAATCCAAACATTATGAATGAATGCTTGAAAGTTATAATACCAGATAATCTATGCATGAAATATGCAATTATATCACACAATATTGATTTTGTCACGTTTTTGATGAATGAACACAACATAAAAATTAATTTAGAATTGTGCTCTCAATACAATAATCTCCAATCATTTTTAGTTTATTTGGACCAAACAAATGATATCAACAAATGTTTTGTTTATTCTCCGAATTTCCATCTTTCATCACTTTTAGAATATCTTATTTCAAATGGAGCAGATATCAATGCTAAAAACAAAGATGGATGTACCTCTCTTCATTATGCAGCCAGGAATAATAACAAAGAAACAGCCGAAATTCTTATTTCAAATGGAGCAGATATCAATGCTAAAAACAAAGATGGATGTACCTCTCTTCATTATGCAGCCAGGTTAAATAACAAAGAAACAGCCGAAATTCTTATTTCAAATGGAGCAGATATCAATGCTAAAAACAAAGATGGATGTACCTCTCTTCATTATGCAGCTAGGTATAATAGCAAAGAAACAGCCGAAATTCTTATTTCAAATGGAGCAGATATTAATGCTAAAGACGAAGATGGATGGACCTCTCTTCATTATGCAGCCAGGAATAATAACAAAGAAACAGCCGAAATTCTTATTTCAAATGGAGCAGATATTAATGCTAAAGACGAAGATGGATGGACCTCTCTTCATTATGCAGCCAGGAATAATAACAAAGAAACAGCCGAAATTCTTATTTCAAATGGAGGAGGGGGGCACAAACTTGCCCAGTGAGGTGAAGTGAAAAGTGACAGGTTTACATGTCAGAAATGTAAAGTGTCAGATTTGAAACAAAAAATGGATTAATTTATTATTATATGATAGAGAGATTTAGTAAGTTACTATCAAATTTGTAAGTAAGGGGAAAAAAAAGTAAGAAAGAAAAAAAAATTAAAAAAAATAAAAAGCCACTCGCTTCGCTCGCGGTTGACAAAAAGAACAAATTCGAAAAATAATTGTATGAAATTACGAAACTAAGCCACTCGCTTCGCTCGCGGCTTAAGAAAAGAACAGATTCGAAAAAAGATTGTATGAAATTACGAAACTAAGCCCCTCGCTTCGCTCGCGGCTGACGAAAAGAACAGATTTGAAAAAAGATTGTACGAAACTACGAAACTAAGCCGCGAGCGAAGCGAGCGGCTTAAGTAAACAACATATTTCAGATTATCGATACTAAAAATTTTTTTATTTTATTACTTTTTTTTTTGCATTTTTTTAAAGGGTGCACACGAGAGGATCATGTAAACTTCAGAATTTAGAACCTTATTTTTAGGCATTATCTTGGCTACCTATTTAGGCTCGAAAAGCAAAAAATATCAAAAAATACAACTTGACTCCATTATGACCCTTTCATGGAGGTAGTTTTTATCCGCTAGTATTTTCCCTTTGAATCTCTTTACAATTCGAAATCAAATTCAAAACTCAGTAGAAGAAAGGAAGAATCGACTTACTACGGTTGTAATACGAATAAATACATATATTTAATTATTTTTATTTACATAATAATTGTTTGAAGCTCATATTCCATCAAATTTTTAAATAAAAACATTAAAATGTTGAAAATGTTCATATATTTTAATAGGGTTTTGGCACTTTATTGAGGAATTACTACATACATAGTCGAACTGAACTTGATATTTTGAAATTTAAATTATTTATCAAAATTAAAATTTAACTTGAAATTTATAATTATTTAGTCATATTTTGCATAATTCTAAGTAGATTTTGTAAAAAATCAAGAAAGAAAAATTTTAACGTGCTTTATTTTTTCTTTTTTATAATAATACATATTATTATATAATTAACATATTCATAATGTTTCACCCTTTCAAAAATATAATCCTCCTCCTCTCAAATAAACGTACATATGGGTGGCCTCTTTTTTCAAAAAATTAAAATTTGAAATTTTGGGCTCAAATATTAGAGATTTTTTCAACCTTCAACGATATATGTTGTCTATATCAGACCTCCTTTCTTTTTGATACTTAACATTGTTCCTAAATCTTAGCCGTTAAGGCTGTTCTGAAAATATTTTTTTTTTCGAAAACATTCGAAAAAAATTCTTAAAATTCAAAAATCCCTTAATTCCTGAGGATTTTGGAAAAAAGTTTTTACATGAACATGTGTATATTAGATGAAGTATATTGATAAGGTAAAAATCAAATTTTATTGCATATTCATCGAGAAAATAAACTAACGAATCCCTCAAAATTGAGAGGGTAATCCTCCTCCTCTCAAATAAACGTACATATGGGTGCACCCTTAAGAAGCTATATTCTGAAGTTTACATGATCCTCTCGTGTGCACCCTTAAAAAAATGCAAAAAAATTGAATACTTTACTGGCTGGGCAAATTTGTCGCCGCCCCCAAATGGAGCAGATATCAATGCTAAAAACAAAGATGGATGTACCTCTCTTCATTATGCAGCCAGGAATAATAACAAAGAAACAGCCGAAATTCTTATTTCAAATGGAGCAGATATCAATGCTAAAAACAAAGATGGATGTACCTCTCTTCATTATGCAGCTAGGTATAATAGCAAAGAAACAGCCGAAATTCTTATTTCAAATGGAGCAGATATCAATGCTAAAAACAAAGATGGATGGACCTCTCTTCATTATGCAGCCAGGAATAATAACAAAGAAACAGCCGAAATTCTTATTTCAAATGGAGCAGATATTAATGCTAAAGACGAAGATGGATGGACCTCTCTTCATTATGCAGCCAGGAATAATAACAAAGAAACAGCCGAAATTCTTATTTCAAATGGAGCAGATATCAATGCTAAAAACAAAGATGGATGGACCTCTCTTCATTATGCAGCCAGGAATAATAACAAAGAAACAGCCGAAATTCTTATTTCAAATGGAGCAGATATCAATGCTAAAAACAAAGATGGATGTACCTCTCTTCATTATGCAGCCAGGAATAATAGCAAAGAAACAGCCGAAATTCTTATTTCAAATGGAGCAGATATTAATGCTAAAGACGAAGATGGATGGACCTCTCTTCATTATGCAGCCAGGAATAATAACAAAGAAACAGCCGAAATTCTTATTTCAAATGGAGCAGATATTAATGCTAAAAACAAATATGGATGTATCCCTCATCAAATAACAACCAGGAATAATAGCAATATTCACTTTGATTTTTGAGAAGTTTACGGTGTCATAAAAAAAAATTCAGAGGCCTGGCGTTACGAAAAGCGTGACACCGTAAATTTCTCAAATATATATGTAAACTTCTCAAAAATAAACAGTCTCATATTAAAAATGAATAGTTTACGTCATAATGCCTCGTGAATCCAACTTTGAACTTTGCATCTGCAATGCAAAGTAATATGATTTTTGATATTTTATTCAATAACTCTAAAGAATAATTTTGCAAATTATCTCAGATTTTTCAGAGGATTGAGTTACGTTTATAGAAATAATACGCTTATAACAAATAAGTATATTAGGATGCATTCATTTAGAAAATTTTGTGTTTTCTTGAAGGATCTTTCGTGAAATTTTAACATTCTTCTCTAACTTCTCAATTTCTTTATCTAAATCACTTACATTAGAGTTACTCTCGAGTTCAAATGAATTGGATGAATAACATGATGATGAGTCAAGAATTTGAACATTTTTGTGTTTTTTGTATGAAATATGTTCTTTATAATCTTGGTTTTCTTTGGTACTTTTAGATGATTTGTGATGATAAGTTGTGCTTTCTTCATGACAGTCACGATGTTTCTTTCAGAAATTTTCAATTTGTTTTTGGAGTTTGCAAATAAACTTTTTAGATTGACAAAGTTCGTATTTAAGTTTGGATACTTTGTTTGTCAAGTTTTCAATTGTTTCTTTCGAATTAGATTGAGAATCACGACGCATCTGCTTTAACAAGATAGTGTTTTCTTCCATCTGTTCTTGAACACTTTGTTTGGATCGCTCAAGTAAAGATCTGAGTTCTTTGTTTTCTTGAACAACATTATCAAGTTCTTTTTGCAAGCGTTCAACTTGATTTGTTAAAAATCGTGATTTTTCTTGCTCTTTAAAGAGTGAAGATGATGTACTGTTGTATAACCGTTGAAGATCGGAAATTTCATATCGCGTTTGCTTTTCAGAACTGATTGCATCTTCTGATTTGACTGAAAATTGTTCGATCTTGGATTTGAGGATAGAAATTTTAGATTCTTTCTTACTCAGTTTTTGAAGAAGATCGTCGATCTTAGAACGAAGAGATGAATTTTCGGATTCTAACGACTTAAGATTGATATTGTTTTCTCGTTCATTCTTTTGGAACTTATTCCTTAAACGTTGGAGTTCAACGCTCTCTGTATCTTTATTACCAAATTGTTGATGAAAATCATTAAGTTGACGTTGCAGATCTGAAACTTTCTGGACTAGAGCTTCATGAGTTTCTTCGAAATCATTGGTTGAGATCTTTGTGCGTTTAGTTTTTGTTTGTAACTCGGTTTCAAGATTGTTAATCTTTTCATACATTTTGGATTGTTCAATGTTGAATGTTTTAATGTTTTTAATTGATGAATCACGTTCTTCAATGAGTTGCTTGATCCATTTAATGAACTCATTCGTATCTTGTGGTGAATCTGGAAATGCATTATGAATCATTCTCATTGAGTCTGATGACTTATTTGACTGGTTTCGAAAAACAACATCATTGAATATCATGCATCCTGCTAAAAGAGAATAGACTTCTTTGAATGCATTCTTTAATGAATTGACATTTTTACTCTTGAATGCATCTTTTGCAATAGTATCAAGTTCCGACAATCTTTCATCTATGCTATCGATTTGAGATATATAGTATTTGTAGTCGCTTAAATGGTTTGAATTAGATACGTTATCGAATCCGTTTTCTTGCAAAAAAACGCGAGTTCGTGATGCTTGTCTTGATTAAATAAATTTATGACTTATTACCTCAGTGTATATGTTTGATTCAAGTTTTAAATAAATTATTTTGCTTACAAAGGCTCTGTTATCTATATTCGATTTGAATTTTCATTTAAATATCAGGATGAAATCAATATTTATAGTGCATTATGTAAAACTATCTATGCACTATCATAGGGAAAGACTTATTTGACTATATGAAATTGAGCTGAAAAAATGCCCGTTTATTTTTATTTTTTTGATTTTAATTGAGGAAAAATAACAAGTCAACAGAGCTCAACTTTTAATAATTCAATAGATAGTCCTAACCAAAACAGTGTTAGGAAGAAAATATCTATAATTACCGAGAAATTTACGCTTCCAATGCTTCAATCTTTCCCAGAAGTTACGTTAATTCCTGATAAAATTAATTTTCCGAAGACATTCCCTGGAAAGAGTGTTGAATGCAAAGTATTAATGGGAAATTCAGGTATTAAACCTGAAGAATATACATTATCAGTAACAGGAGATTCAGAATTTACAATTCCAACAAATAAAATTACAATTCCTCCTGGGGGAACATATGCTATGCTTGTTTCGTTTAAACCTACTAAAATTGCAGTTTATAACGGTGCTGTAATTTTTGAAGGAAGATATCCATTTTCACTTACGTTAACAGGACACTGCGTTCCTTCAATCTTCGAAATACCACCACCACATGCCAAATGCTGGACTTTTTCACCAGATGAAACAGATCAACTAATTCAATTCAGCAACAGAGATGTATCTAAGACTTTATCAGTAGCTGTTCAAACAAATACAAACGCCTTTACAATAGAACCTCCAGCGTTTGATATTCAACCATTAAGCACATTTAGTGCGAAAATTCATTATGATAAAACCAAAAGTTCAGTGAGTAATCCAATGCTTTCAATTTCATGCAGTCAAACAGAAGAAATGTTTGAAATACCACTACAAATTGGCCAAAAGCGAGAGACAATTAAATTCAATCTCGGCACAACATTAGTCAACAGAATCCTCAAAAAAGAATTTAAACTTATGCAAGAAGAGCAAGCACCGTCAGTATCTTGGCCATTTTCGATTGTTTCGAATGGAGAAAAGCAAAATAAATTAAATTTCGAATTTTCTAGTCCAAAACCAGGCGAATTCTCCACAACTGTCTCCATGCAAGACTTTGATATATTACTCAGTGCTGAAGCAAAAGAAATACCATTTTCAATCAATGTACCTGATCAATTTCCAAAAACTCCTTTCACAATATTCAATCGCAGCAAAGATATATTACAGATACAATTAACAGGATATGGTATCCATCTTCAGAAAAATTACGTAACAATTGCTCCAGGTGAAATTGCACACGTAGTTTGTGATGAAAATGATGTAATTCAACCTGGAGCTTCATTAAAACTTGTTTGGGAACATAATGGAACCATTTTCACAGAAGAAATACCATTTAAAGTAACAGAAGCTACCGAATTAAACCCATCAAGCATAAAATCATCCTCAGCATTAAAATCTTCATCAGAAAGCGAGAGAACAGAAATAAGTATTAATAGATCAACCCAAAGTACAAAGAGACTTAAAGCTAATACACATTTAGTTGTGTTTTCTGGTTCTTCAAGGAGATTTCCACTTAAAATTACATCAGATCTCCCAGTTATTATATCACCTCCACCATTCATACGTCTTCCACGTAATTATAAACCAAATGACCCTTTCAATCTCAAATTACATAATGAAGATTCAGATATTATGTATGGATTTATAACAATAAGGACGAAACTCGATGAAATACGTATACCTGCAATTGCAATGCCATGTGTATCCCAATTAGACATACCAGAATCAATATCGATAAACAGAATTGGAAATCTTTCAATAAAGAATTATGGGAAAAGTACAGCTTATGTTAATTTACAGAGTCAAGATGCAAAAACATCTAAAACGGATCTAATTATTAAACCAGGAGTAACATCCCAAATAGAAGTACAGTCAGAAAAAGATTCAGAAATATTAGTTACATCAAAAGAGATTCTTACAACAAAAATTGAAGAATTTTTAGAAGGAAAAGATACTGATGATTCAAAGTTAAATGATGTTTTGCAACAATGCCGCACTAAAGATCTTAAAGCGCTTTGCGAATACTCGACAACAACTAAAACTGTGAAAGTTTTGGTTTCAAATGAATCAAAGAAATCTAATTTCTCAGTTTCAGTTGATAAACTCGTTTTCTATGGCTCTGATAGCCAATCATTCTCACTGATAAACATGTCAAGCGCTCCAACACGGTTCCAAGTTACTGTTTCTTCTCCTTTCATTAGCGTTGACCCTCTCTCTGGGTACGTTTCTCCATATTCATCACTTAGATTCGAAGTCAATGCATTGAAGAAAGTTGATGGTGAAATCACTATAAAGATAGGAGGAGAAGTCCTAAAAATCACAACATCATGTCAAGAAAAGAGTCTTGTTGTATCCACTTCATCTAGTGCTATTAACTTCCCAAGTTGCAAGCCAGGAACAATGAGAAGAGCTTCATTGAAAGTATCTAATAAAAGTTCACATAAAACTTTTATTACTGCTAAATGTGAAGCTCCATTCTTTTGTCCGTTCCCCGAATTCGAAATAGATCCAATGTCTTATGTTCTTCTTCCAGTTCATTTTACACCTCAGATTGAAGATTCTTTCAATGGACTTTTAACCTTAGAAACCGACTCAAGAACTTCTGTTGAAGTTATTGTTCACGGAATATGCTGTTAAAATTATCAAGAGTAATTATTTGTTTTGTTTTATAAAAGTTTTATGTTTTAAAATCTTTACGTTTCTCTTACAAAAATCGAATGAATTTAATATGTTATACGGAATCATTTTTGGAAATGACTGTAGTCACGAAATTAATCATCTAGCGCCAATTGAAACCATCACCCAATTGAGAATAAGATGAATAAACAGAATTAAATCTCCTACTTACAGGCTATTAATTTTCAAATTATCAAAAAATATGTAAAAATACTTCTTTTACTGAAACAAATATCACATTTGCGGTCGAATCGTCATGGATTTACCTCAGTTTGACACATTTAATCTATGCGAAAGCGTTCATTTCGATTTTTTCAATGAACTTCGATTTCGTTATTGAAAAATTAAATGAGTCGAATATATCCTGAGCATTTATATTAATAAAGAATAAAAGTTAAAAAAAAATAATGTCCATCTGACCATTTTAAATTTGTTAAACAGGATGCATATATCAATTTACAAATCATCCAAATTCCCGATCACATTGAACATTCAATTAATACTTGAAATGAATAGGGAAATAATAAGGATGTCAATTCGGAAAATTGTTTTCATTTTAGGAGAATATAATTTTCCTTTTGGAAAATTTAAAAAGTGAGACGCGCAGGATTCGAACTTTTTTAAAAGTTGATTTAAATATATTCTAGTGTGATTTCTAAGGATAATATCATATTTAAAATAAGAATATACTAGTTTGGGTGGTATAATTTTTTCGATAAATTTGAGAATATGTACGTTTAGGGCATCAAAAGCGTCAATTCGCTCAGCGAAAGCTGAGCTAGCTTCGTTCTCGAAAGAATAGGGAAGGAGTGAAAGAGAGTGATACAGAAGTTGACACATTCATATCATTTCAACAAATTTTGATCAAATTGAAATTCAATGAAATTCAATTCACTTCATATCTTTCAGTCAGTACATTGACATCCTTCTACATCACAATGATAACTCGTACATCAATAGTTCTACAACTAACTCAGAAAAAACAAGATTTTTACTTCCAGCTTACAGCTTTTAAAAAGTTTCGATGATAAAAATCACTCTACTCTTGTTTATCGATATGTTGTGATAGTAGGTAAACGTATTCTTATCGATATTAGTAAAAATATTTTTACGAAAATCTGAACCAATTACAGAGTTATTCATAAAGTTTATGATAACTGTAATTACTTCATCTTTGTTTTATATTTGAATAAACAATTTAATTTGCATAATTTTTTTTAGTTGAAAGACAGGAAACTTAGTTGAGTTTGTATTATTTTTATCGTTCAATTCATTGTATCAGTGGGTGATCCAGATATTTAAGATATTTAGAAAAAATTTATTAATTTGATTAACAAATTTTAATCAAAATAGCAAAAATCTATTTGATAGCTGTAAGCAAACAATAATTTTTATTTCAAGCAAAATCAATTATTTTCATCTAAACGTATAAAATTGTCAATTTTATGAGAATAAATTTAAAATCTCATGAAATGTAAAGGAGAGTAATATTTTTCAATTTTCTTTTTTTCTTTGTCTCAAATATTTTCTATTGTGAATTTTCTTGTTATCAAAAAATAATTTTAATATTTGTTTATTTCATTACATACAATAAAATTTTAAAAACTCTATTTCTTCTCAAGAAAATTTTTTTCCTTCATATGAAGAAACATTCTGTTCTCCATTTGATGCTGAGTCTAAATCTCGATTTTTGAATTTTCTTCTTTCCAAATTTCTTTTTTCCAAATTAGAAGTTTAATTCAAATTTTCAATAGTTTATATATTTTCTCAAACCGTCTTAGATTTTCTTACTTTTTGGGGATTTTCTCTCAAAATATACAAAAATAGTAATATCAATACATGTGTCTAATATACTTTAAAACCATCGTGATAAAATTCAAAAACGAAGAGATCTTCTCTCCAAATTTTTTTCAAAATCAAAAAAATGAGATAAAAAAGTACGTTTGGAAAATTCATTTTTAGCATTTTAGGAATTTTCTCACTTTTCTTCCAAATTGACATCCTTACAAATAACCCATAAAATCATCTTTTGATTGTTGGTTTTTAAGATTTTATTCAATCGCCATTCAAGTGCTTGATCGAGGGTTCTTCACAAAATTTCTATCGTCTAATAGTCAAATGAAAATCTTTCCTTTCTCCTCAACTCCAGAGAACTACCCAGATCAGCATAACCAAACACAGCTCAGTGATATCACAGACGAACAGTTCAATGCTGAATGGCAAAATCACACTTACCAGTGGTACCATCGTGTTTATCAAGCCATTTGCTTCCTTTTATTCTTGGGTCCGATCAGATTAGTCATAGGCGTTGGCGGATTTGCCCTTATGAACTTATTTGTCATCTATGGCCGTATGATTCAGCTCAAATTAACAAATAACAATCGCAAGTTCATGAAGAAATTCTTCTACTACTGCTTACAAGTCTCTGTCAGACTTGTTTCGTTCGCTTTCGGCCATATGAAGATCAGAATCCATGGAAAAGCCGATCCAGACACCAGAATCATCATTTCCAACCACAGTGCATACCATGACCCATTCATTGTTTCATATTGCATCCACTGCAGTGTTGTTTGCAAGTGGGAAATTGGCCAATCCATCTTAAAATACATGTTAGATCCATTAGATCCAATATATGTCCGTAGAGATCAGAGTGGCGGCCAATCAAAGCTTATTGTTGAACAAGCCGATAACAAGGAACTCCTTCCTGTCCTCATTTTCCCAGAAGGAACAACACATAAAGGAGATTATCTCTTTAAGTTCCACAGAAGCGCTTTCATCACACAGCACAAGGTTCAACCAGTCCTCATCAGATATAACCAGCCATTTGTTCCAAGAGGATGGAACTCCTACGGCTGGACTCAGACAAATACCCTCGAATACTTCTTCATGTGCCTCGCTATGCCATTAAACTTCGTCGACGTTACATTCCTCCCAGCTATGACACTGGCTGAGAACGAAAACTCCCCAGATAAGTTCGCTGAAAACGCAGAACTTCTTGTCGCTAATTTCTTCGGAATCAAGGCAACAACACGCTCAAACGATGAAATCTTTAAGCACAAGAAAGCACAAAAGGCCGCACAACAGCAAAATACTCAAAATAACCAGGAACAGCCAAAGCCTGAAGAAAATCACGAAAAAGTCAACTAATTCATCCTTGCAACTTCTTTATATTCATGTTTAAACTGAATAGTATTTAAATTTTACTTATATTATATAGTCTGATCACGAATAAAATTTTTTATTATCTAGAACTAGTTTTTTTATTAGTTCGTCTTGTTTAATCATTACAAAATTTTTAATGTTATTGGTTGCATTGAGAATTTGGATCAAATTGTACCAAAATTTCGAATGAATAAACGCAAAGAAATTAAATTTTGTTTTTAATACTTACAGTAATACAATTTGTAAGATTAGACCATATTGTAATATGAAACATCCTTTATCTTCTTTGAAATACATAAATACAGCAATCGATTTTCCATCTTCTTTTTGTTTCCTTGACATTTGTACAGTGTGAAATAAGAAGTTCGACTGCACATTTTCTATTATTATCTGCTGCACATTGAAAGGTATTTTTCCTCATAATCTTGATTTTCATCGATATTTGAAGTGTATGAAATAAAAAGCTCAGTAGTTTCTTTACTATTATAAACTGCTGCAATGAAACACCATGCTAAAGAAGAAATTCTGTAGAATCTCATTATTTTAATTCCGTTGCAATATGAAGAGCAGCTTATCCTTTTTCATCGTCTCATTAATATTTGCATCATCTGAAAATAGAAGTTCATCTGCTTCTTTAATATTTTTATCTGCTGCATAATGAAAGGCAATATATCCATCTTCATCTTTTACATCATGCGAAATTCTTTTAAAAAAATGAAAATATAATGAGTTATTATGCATTATCAATCAAGAGATTGATCTATTTTGAAAGAAAATAAATGAAATTTGAAAAAAAGTAAATTAAAAATTTATTTTAGAAGAGCTTTCAACTTCATTTCAGCTTCTTTCGCCAATGACGATACCAGCTGTCCATCATTTGATTCTATTTCGAGTGTTGCCTGTTCCCCATCAATTGCAATCAATGCCACAACGACATTTCCATTCTTTGCCTCAGCGAAAACAGTTTTAGACTGTTGGTCCTTTCCAGGGAGGACATTTCCCTGAATTGCGTTTGCTGTCGCCTGCAAAATTTCCCTTGGAGGAGCAGAAATATTCAATTTCACGACTTCTTTCTTCTTCAAGTTCTCTTTTGCAGCTGCCAACTTCTCTTCCGGTGCTGGAGAAAGGAACAATGATGGGAACAACTTGATTCTACACTCAAGAACTTCGGAATAAGAACAATGTGGAATTAATAACACTTTTGCAACGTTTGGAGCTGTCTGTTTCTCAACATGGAACGAGATAGTTGATTTAATACTCGAATTAGGTTCAATCTGTGATGTAGGTTGAAGAGAAACTCCTTTTACAAATCCTGTATCTTCATATTCAATGGAAACAGAGTCAATTTGGGTATCTAGGAGGTTCTCGAAGGTCAGTTCTACATCAATAACAGTATTATCATCATCATGGACTGTGAAATTGGTGGCAGAAACTTTAATAATTCCATTTTTGCCGATATTTTGGACTTTTGACTTTTCTTCTGGTCCTTTAACTGCTTTAGCTGCTTTTCCTTTGCCTTTCTTGGTCGGTTCGGCTTGTTTCTTGCCTTTTCCTTTCTTTCCAGCGGATTTCTTCTTTTTGCCTTGTTTTTCGTCGGTTTCCTCCTGCTTGACGATGGATTCTTCGTCTTCTGGTCCGTCCAAGTCTGGATTTGGAAGGTCGATGTCAGATGGAATTTCCAATTTTTCTTGTTCTTCGTCGTCTTCATCGGGTTGGGTCAGAACAGACGAGAGTTCACTCAGAGATTCCTTTCCATCATCGGAAGCGAGGAATTTGACAAGGGAATCCATACAAAGTGCTCGATCTTGTACATCCAAGAAGAAAGACATCTCAAACATAGGTAATTTGAGGGCGAAACTCTGTTCGAGCTCTTTCCTCTTCGATTCGTCGGTCGCGCAACGCAAATAAATCTTAAATGCGGATTGTATGCAACTGCTTTGTACTCTTGGGCCAAAATTGGAGACAACAGGCTGTAGAACTCTCTGGAAATCACCTGGGTCGCTGGAATATTCTCCCAAAATGTGGGAAGCGATCAATAACAAAGGATCAGCCGCTGTTATTGAAATTTTTGAGAGAATCGTGCCCATTTCCTTGGCCAACCTTGTCCTGGTGGTTGGAACTCTGACGGCCAAATCCAGGAACTGTTCACCTAATAATTTATAACATGAGATATTTCGCTCGGAAACAATATCCATGAGAACAGTTATGTACCAGTCGAAATCAGAAACAAGGGCGTAATCGTTTTGGACGCAAATTTCGATCAGTTTCTGAATAAGCATATTTTTCGTGGCTGTTCTCCTCGCGAGTTGGATATTGTCGAATATCTTGGACACTACGCTGTCAATGGTCTTGGAATTGGCCAAGGAAGCCAGTAAATCCAAGGCTTTGACCCTCATTGACTCATTATCGTTGTCGAGACATTCGGAAATGACTTCTCTGTACTGGGAGATCAGTTTCGGCTGTATCTCAAGAAGCTTGAGGAAGTATGAAAGTCCCAAAAATCGTAAGTTTTCGTCTGTAGAATGAATATATTTTTCAATTGTCTGGGTTGCAAGGGAAATGAGAGTGGAATCTGCAAGTCCCATCTGTAGTATTGAGTTGACGACTTCGAAAATGACATTTGGTGAGGTTACGGTGTCCATAATATTTGAATAAAGAGGAATTAACTTTTTGGCTGTACGTGGCTCGACAGTATTAAGGAGAGTAAGAATCTGGATAAGTCTGAGTCTAATCCAGTTGACATTTGTGGTCTCGAGCATCTTAAAGAACTTTGGAATTAATTGAGTAAATTGTTGAGGGAATAATAAGCAAAACATGTGGAAAACAGTGACTGTTGCATAAACTACACCTTTGTCAACATCATCCAAGCCGAGTTTAAGTGCAGAAAAGCCTGCTTTCAAGGCATCTGGATAATGGCAACAGATATGATAGAAAGTAGTGATTGCTTTTTGACGTACGTATATTTTTGAGGAACTCATCATCGAAACAACATCGTTTGCAATGTGCATTGCGATTGGTTGTGTTAAATAATTTGGAATTGAAGATAAAACACAGGAACAAACAAGAGGATCCTTGGAAGTCAAGTCACGAGCGATTCTATTTGTTGCCATTAAACATACTTCTGAGCTTGCTGTCCATAGAAATTCGGCTGCTGTGTAAGCAATTCTTTTGGCTGAGTAATTGTCTATGGACATAACATCGAGAATGTTAAAATCTGACCATACAGTGTCGTATCCGTTCATGCCGATGAAGATAATTACTTGTGCGGCATCCATTTTTGGTGTTGAACGAAAAGATTTAAATTGATCTTGAAGTTTTGCGAGAATTTCAACCATTTTTTCATCTTGCGTGCCATCTCCTATTGCCTTCAGGTATGATTTTGCAATATCATACAGCGGAGGCTTAAATAAATCGCTTGCAAGATTTTCCAATTTTTGCATTTTGGCACTTTTACAAATTTACGATGGCACTTTTCTGAACTTCCACCAAAAAAATTTTTTGTTGAAAGTTGATATCTGTATCTGTATACCCACTTTTTACATATGACATACATATCAATTATGACTCAAGGACTGCATAGTTGAATACCCAAATTAATCATTATCATGCAAAAAGAGGGCTGACTAAGAGTCATTGATGAATTCTTCACCTTTAGGAACATCTAAAGCAGATACTTTATGGGAATTGTATACATACCAGTTATTTGGACCTAAATCACAAGTTGAAAATTTTGAGAGGAGATAAATGGTCGGTTTAAACCCTTAACACATCTTCTGTTTGCTCTAAAAATTTTGATAGGCAACACAATGAGCCTAGTTAATATGTGATCATTTGATTATAGCGTAGTCTAATTCTTGATTTACTACATGTTCTGATTCGATTATTTACGATTCTATTAAACATAGATCTGTTGTAAAACATTAACATATCCCATATTTTTATGGACCAAAAGTGCTTTTGGTATAAAAATCATTCATTTTTATATAAATGAAGTTGAGAATTATTCCATACTTTCTTAGCCAGTATGTATGGATAATTATTATAAGTCTACCACTCTTATCTATCGTAATTACACCCAGAAAAGTCACTACAAAGGACTTCTTTTCACAAGCAAGAACTAGTCCATTTAATGACTCAGAAATACCAACTTGGTTCCTTCATGGAACTGATCTTCATGTCAGTTCAACTCGTAAGGGAAGTTACGAAAACATTTTAAACCAATTAAATAGATCAATTAATCTTTTAAAGCCAAAGAAAATCATTTTGACAGGAGATTTAGTTGACAACAAAGATGAAGGAGCGAAACGTCCCTATACATATCAACACGAAAATGATTGGAACGCATACAAGAAATTATTAGCCGAATTGAACTTAACAGGCGATTCCAGACTAGTTCAAGTTGCTGGAAATCACGATATCTACGATCTCATCAGCTATGACTCTAAGCATCACTATGCAAATAATACTTTATACAATTTTTCCGATTTTCAAATGAAAAGAATACCGCTCGATATTCCAGGCATTACAGCATCCATTCTAGCTATCAATCCATTCCAGTTCCCAACTCCTCCGATTGATCTTACTTGGTTTACTTCTCCAAAGTACGGTATTATCAAGAATGTCACTAACGAGATTATAAACAACAACGATGACATCCAAATACTTGCTCACCATCATCCAGCATTGATGTGGTATCCAAATAACGGAATGGATTCTTCATCATCATATGCTCAGTACTTAAAGCGCACATCCAATGTCCGCATGATTCTTTGTGGCCACAGACACCCAGAGCATCCAGTTTTCCAACATTTCGGAGACGTATTAGAAGTAATTGGAACTCCATGGCTTTTCTACAACGACAGAGTTGGTTTAATCACATATGACAACAGGAGAATCACCTACCATGAAGTAGACATCACAAAAGATCACGTAGCAGTCATGACAGCTCCTTCTCCAGTGAAACAAGTTTCAGGACTCGATATTTTCTCAGAAAGAAAGACAAGAATCAGAGCTCTTTACTTCGGAGAAACCCCTGGCAACTTGAGTGTCAGAGGGTCAGCTAATGGCAAGCTAAACTGCAACAGACAGATCGAAGAAAGTGTCTGGTTATGCACAATGGAAGCAGAGTTTTCAAATGGATATCATAACTTGACGATGGTCGGTGATTGGGAAGGAAACATCTCATTTACGGTCAATCCAACAGTAAGAGGTTTCGATGAACAGAGTTATTTAACTGAGCATTCCATTGCTTATACATTTTTGTTCGCTTGGTTTTTAATTGTTTCTATTGTTATCACGTTACCTGTCAATTTTTCGACTGTTGGAAGTCAAGCAGAACAATGGATCATTGGAAAGAACAACAACAGCCATTGGATGTTTGCTATATTCGGTGGTTTCATATTAGTTAGAAATAGATTGTACAATTCTCCTAAGTTTATTAAACTCGGAGCAATTCTTGCAACAATTTGGCCATTGATTCTTCCTTTGAATGTTTTCGCTTTGGACAAGAAACCAGCAATGTATTGGAGCTGGGGATACGTAGCAAATGCTATAAACATATTCCAGTTTGAAGGACAACAATTCGCTGTTTGGTACCTATACTTTGTAGTGTTAGGTTTCGCTTTCATTTCTTCATCAATTAAAGCAACATTCTGCTTATCGTGGGTGTTCGCTATTGACTTGTTAGTTTACTTGGGAACATTGGCTGGATGTTCTTATTACGCATACAAGACTTGGTCATGGTTTGGACTTGGTTTCGCTCTCACTTCTCCATGCTTCGTTCTCATCCCAATTGTTTTGCTAGTTTTCACAATCATTTTCGTTATGAAGTCTCTCAAAGGAAGAGAAACAAGAAATAACGAATTATTTGACAAATCTCTAGTGGAATAAGATAAACTCATTTTTTCAATAATCCATAGAAAATTTGAGAGAATCTCATTGAAAAAATTGAATTGGAGATGAAATTTGTGAAAAACGAGTTTATTTTTTATAAGAATAAACTCATTCTCTTTATGTTTTTGATAATTTAGTATTACTTTTTTCCTTAATCAATAAAATAAATGATTGGATTTTAGATTTCATTGAAATCCTGATTCAATTATCAGGTCAAATTAATTTTTATCCCAGTATTTCGGGTATATTGAAATTCAAATGCAATGTGATCATTTTAGACTTAGAATGACGATTCCATTCCTAACATTCATGAAGATTATTCATATCTTTCTGATCAAGAAGAATGAAAACATTTCCTTATCATATACAAGAGAAAATATCATATTAAAAACGAATTTCTAACTAAATTTCAATTCACATTTTTGATTTTTGCCAATTTGACATTTTGACAAATGAAGCGAGGAGTAGGAACTACTTTTGATATTGTTTCATTTGCAGTAGTGTCAACATTCCTAGCATTTGCCGCTTTAGTGTTATCATCAAGAAATATGGTACTTGCAAAACAAATTAAAAAAGATACAACAAGACTTACTCCAGGAAAGCCAATTTTTGCTAGAGCTATTATTGATTCATTGTATATAGTTCCTGTTGCTAAAGAAGAAAGTAAAGCCACTACATTTGCCTCAACATTAGCCGGTTTATTTTCATCTTTCTATAAAGATACAGGATATTCTCAGAAATACATGAAGGAAGATCAATATTTGCAGTTTTCAGCACAACATATCGACAAAATCCTCGCCAAGCATCCAAAAGCAACAGATTTACAAGAATTATCACATGTTAAATCGATAACAGATGATTTATTACATCCAATAGGCTCAAATAGTGCTGTTAAATTCAGTTTCAATGTGCAATTCAAGTCAAGCAACATCAGAGATATAAAACAAAAAATTGTTGAAGCGAATTACCCAATAGCTATCAAATACACCAAACTACAAGAGAGATATTTCTTCCCATGCACTCTAGATCTCTACAAATCGAGTAAATCCTGTGAATATTCCCAAACTACTCCAGAAACATTCGAAATTCCATTTTTGAGCAGCTCAGACTATACATTTTCCAGATCAGGCAAACAAATTCCAGTAGAAAACGAAACATTACTAATTGTTGGGTATTCTGATGAATATAGTCCGAAATCTTTCGTCAACATCAGCCAGAAAGAGAATACAAAGGGAGCTTTCTTTGTTAGAACCAACAATTGCAATCATGGCCACACATCTGTCTTTTTATCGAATCTTTTGACATCAGAAGAAGAAAGAATCCTTTGTCCCAATCTCAGGAACCCAATGAACTGGGTACCAACAACACTTCAATGCCTCAAAGATACAAAGGACCCGTCAAAATGTCAGATTCCTCAGAAATTCAAAAGAGGAAATAAAACCGTCACTTTTGCCGATACGTTAATTTGTACCAATTCCAAGTACTGTGATACATCATCTAAGTACGCATTGATTGGTTATGACCGCCCACTCATTTCTTTCTCTAATACGGGTGTTCCTTTAGCAACAATTGCAAAGATTTCAGATGATAATGTTGTTTCTGAAGTTTTAGAGACATTACCATTCCAGCACTTAAATCTGGCCTTCACCATTAAGGATTTCCAAGAAAATTCGAAATTTTGCGGATATTCTGCTTTGATGTACGATGAATTAGACACAATCATCCAAAGTGGTACTGGGACATGGATAGCTTATGGAGTTCAAGCTACTTTTCCATCTTCCGCTTATTCTAAGGAATTTTCTAAATATTATTCAAAATTTTCTTTGTAAATTTATCTTTTAGGAATAAAAATATGTATTGTACTCATAAAAGCTCAAATATTTAATCAATACTCAACATTTTGATTTCAATAATATTTTATTTTTTTTGAATTTGACTTTAATAGTGGAATATCATTCACATATATCTTAATTTTATCTTTTTAGAGAATATTTACTTAGTTAAAGGTCTTAATCCGCTTAATTAAATCTTTTGATATTGAATAAACATATCTTGCGCAGTCTAAACACACTTATAATATAGCTTCTTTAATCTAATTTCATTTATATATAAATAGATTCGGTAATTAATTTTGGAGTGGTAATAAAACATGAATGTTGGATGAGTAATAAAATAATTAAACTCCAACAGTTTGTCAGCCATATAAGCATTGTTCTAATCTAATAATTCAAAATCAAGCCATGCAATGAGTGATATCAACTAAAAGGAGCTTATCTAATTTACATATTGATCAGTTTCTTTGCATTGTAGTTGACTTCTTTAAGACTGTTAACAATAGCATCAAAGGGATTTTTTAAAAAGAGGAATTTGAGTTATGCAATAGCTGCAAAATTTTCGGAAGATGAGACTGTCACCTTTTCTGCGCTGTAAACTTTCTTCAACAATTTTTCATTGAAAAAAATGAGTGATATCTCGGACATGGTTTCTCGAGATCTTCGCTCATATTCAGTGGATCTTAGTGAGTTTAAAATTGGTGATAGTATTGGTGCAGGTGCTTTCGGAGAGGTTTTTTTGGCAACTCACATTAACACGCAAAAGAAGCGTGCGATTAAGAAATTATATACGAAAGAACTTAAAGGACAAGATTTGAAACTTTTTGTTCGTGAAGCGGAGATATTAGCTGTATGCAAAAACAAATTTTTATTGCCATTCTTTGGATGCACTCTAAAATATCCATTTTCGATAATCACAGAATACATACCATGCGGTACTCTATTCAATGCAATCAACCACAAAGAAGGTTCTCCAGATTTAAGCGCAACAAATAAATCAATCATCGCTTATGGCATAGCAAGAGGATTACAATACCTACACGAACACAATATAATACATAGAGATATTAAATCAAGAAATATTTTACTTCGCGACAACCTTTATCCAGTTATTTGCGATTTTGGACTTTCAAGACGCGTATATGAAATAGAACAGCCAAATCCAAATTCAACAATGACAAGAGATGTCGGAACACCACATTACATGTCACCCGAATTAATCTTTAACAGACCTTATACGAATAAAATCGATGTCTACGCATATGCCATCATTTTATGGGAAATGCTTAAAGAGACTACACCTTACAAAGGCATGTCCGATATCCAAATTGCTTACGCGGTCACTCAAAAGGACGAAAGACCAGAATTTCCTAAAATTATACAACCAGGTTTGAAATCTCTCATTTCTAGATGTTGGGATAAAGACCCTGATAAACGTCCGACATTCAAAGAGATCGTAAGGGAGTTTAAAGATGGCAAAGTTTATTATCATGGAACAGAACAAGATGAATTCAAGAATTTCATGCATCACAAGGACCATCCCTCTCGGCATTTGTCAACACCGCATAGTTCTGGTGGCAGAAGGCGCTCTGTCCCTAAGATTACCCCTCCATCTACTCCTCATCAGAGGAAATCAAAGTCAACGATATCATCGAAGAGCTCAGAATCAACGGATTGGGTATTAGTATTGAATCCGTCGGACCCTGAATTCATAAATAACTACTTTAAAGCGATCGAAACAATAAATGCGATTACAGCTAAGGAATTCTTCACAGTTATACAAGAAATCATCGCTGTTATTACAGATGTCAACGTACAGATCAGAATTATTCTACCAATGATAAGAGTTATCTCTAAAGATGTAAATCTACTCAAATCAATGATCGAATCCGGTCTTTATTTCTCACTTCCCTTGAAGAATAAAAATATAAGAGAGGGAACTTTGATGGTTTTCGTGATTTCTATGACCTTTTATCCTTCAATAATGAACCAAGACTTCTTGAACTTGCTCAGACCGTACATTTCGGAGAACTGCGACCATATAATACGCTTGCTGAACCTGTATTTCAAGCCAGGAGACCATTTGATCTATATGAAAGTTGTGGTCGATTTCATTCTCGAAAACTACAGGGAGTTCCTGAGATTTTCCGGCTTGAACTACCTCAGATTACTCAACTACGTGTTCTCCTCCAATGAAACAGCTCTCGCAAACAGATTTGGAGAATTTTCCGAAATTTTCCTCAAAACAATTTCAATTGGAACTGACGAAGAAGTTGTTGCTGAGAGTTACAAGTTCATTATCAACTATTTTGACTCAAAAATCGTAATCAAACCTGAAATTATCGAAAAACACCTTTTGAACGAGGCCCTTGTTGATCTTGTTGCTGCCTATTTAATTAGGAAGCCGCAGATCGATATAACTGAAGGCATAGTTTACAAATTGATTCAAGTTTTTCCAAAATCAAAATTGGCTTTTTACGAATTACTTGATTTGTTCTGCGACAGCCCAGATAAAATTGGTTCCGCACTTCTCAAGCACTCAAGGACATGGATGCCCAACACAGAATCAACTTTTGATTACAGATTAGGAATTATTATCATGATTGTCTCAACGAAAAACCTCAGACCTAAGATTGCCAAGTCCTCATCATTCTGCAAACTTCTTTCGAGCATTCTTGATCATAATACTTCTGAATTTATCCCTACAATTACAAATATTTTAATTAAAATGTTTGATGAACCTAAATTGTACATCAAACTATCTGAAACAGACTTCTTTAAGAAGTATATACAGGTTGTATCAGCGTTCAAGCTTCCAGACCTCACAAAAGGAATGATTGGATTATTTGAAACGATATCTCGAAAAGTTTTCATTGAAGACTTTTTGTTATATGTTCCTAATCTTTTCGAAATGCTCAAGGACGAGTCAGAGTACACTTTCCCGGCTCTTTCGGCTCTAACTGTGATGAGTACAAATGAAAAGGTCAAAGAGCTCCTGAAGACCTATGATTTCAAGCACGTACTTCATAAATTGAAGCAAGTATCTAGTTACAAGAACTATGTCGCCTCGCTTCAACAATATTTATCATGATTTTTGTTTTGTTTTATTTTTATTATAAATTTTGACTGTTATTTGTTATGATTTGATCTTAATCATATTAGTTTTTCATTGTTGATATATTTATCCATAAAATTTTATTAAAATTTTATGAACGTTTTTTTTATAACCCAGAAGAATCTTGTAAACATCATCATAACTCCAAACAACTAAACATTAAATTAAGGATGTCAATTTGGAAGAAAAGTGAGAAAATTCCTAAAATGCTAAAAATGAATTTCCAAACGTACTTTTTTATCTCATTTTTTTGATTTTGAAAAAAATTTGGAGAGAAGAACTCTTCGTTTTTGAATTTTGTCACGATGGTTTGAAAGTATATTAGACACATGTATTGGTATTACTATTTTTGTATATTTTGAGAGAAAATCCCTAAAAAGTGAGAAAATCTAAGACGGTTTGAGAAAATATATAAACTATTGAAAATTTGAATTAAACTTCTAATTTGGAAAAAAGAAATTTGGAAAGAAGAAAATTCAAAAATCGAGATTTAGACTCAGTATCAAATGGAGAACAAAATGTTTCTTCATATGAAGGAAAAAATTTTCTTGAGAAGAAATAGAGTTTTTAAAATTTTATTGTATGTAATGAAATAAACAAATATTAAAATTATTTTTTGATAACAAGAAAATTCACAATAGAAAATATTTGAGAGAAAAAATTGAAAAATATTACTCTCCTTTATATTTCATGAGATTTTCAATTTATTCTCATAAAATTGACAATTTTATACGTTTAGATGAAAATAAGTGATTTTGCTTGAAATAGAAATTATTATTTGCTTACAGCTATCAAATAGATTTTTGCTATTTTGATTAAAATTTGTTAATCAAATTAATAATTTTTTTTCTAAATATCTTAAATATCTGGATCACTCACTGATACGATGAATTAAACGATAAAAATAATACAAACTCAACTAAGTTTCCTGTCTTTCAACCAAAAAATATTATGCAATTTAAATTAAATTGTTTATTCAAAGATAAAACAAAGATAAAGTAATTATAATTATCATATACTTTATGAATAACTCTCTAATTGGATAAGATTTTCGTAAAAATATTTTTATTAATATCGATAAGAATACGTTTACCTACTATCACCATATGTCGATAAACGAGAGTAGAGTGATTTTTATCATCGAAACTTTTTAAAAGCTGTAAGCAGGAAGTAATAATCTTGTTTTTTCTGAGTTAGTTGTAGAACTATTGATGTACGAGTTATCATTGTGATGTAGAAGGATGTCAATGTACTGACTGAAGGATATGAATTGAATTGAATTTCATTGAATTTCAATTTGATCAAAATTTGTTGAAATGATATGAATGTGTCAACTTCTGTATCATTCTCCTTCACTCCTTCCTTATTCTTTCGAGAACGAAGCTAGCTCAGCTTTCGCTGAGCGAATTGACACTTTTGATGCCCTAAACGTACATGCTCTCAAATTTATCGAAAAAAATTATACCACTTAAACTAGTATATTCTTATTTTAAATATGATATTATCCTTATATTTCACACTAAAATTCATTTAAATCAACGTTTAAAAAAGTTCGAATCCTGCGCGTCTCACTTTTTAAATTTTCCAAAAGGAAAATTATATTCTCCTAAAATGAAAACAATTTTCCGAATTGACATCCTTACATTAATCCATTCATTCGGAAATGATTTGTCTTTAGATATTTTTGGACTATATCATCCGCAAATATATTGTTTTCCGAATGTCTTTTGACTTGATTAGAGTAGAAAAGATGATTTATAATTGATATAATTCATTTTGATGACATTTCAATCAAAATCCGACAAAATTAAATGAATAAAAGCAAAATTTTAAGTATCTAAAGAAAGCCATATTCAAACTAACAATTTAGTGATAGTTTCATAAATTTTTATTAGATTTGAAATTTGTAAACTTTTGTAAACTAAAGTTCGTTACTCAATGACAACTACCTTCACCTACAACGCGGCGCCTAAGACAGTTACGAATGCTCAGTTGTACAGAGATGAAGATCAGCCCAGAACGTTCTGGCATATCTCTGTTGATCCGCGTGTTGCGAGAGGCTCAGTCTATTCACATCATAAACCACAAACCGATCAAGTTAAACCAATTAAATACAAACCAAAACCAATTCCACCACCAAAAGAACGCGAAGAAGATGTTCATCCCGAGGAAGAAGAGGTTTCTCAAATAAATCAAGAACCAATTCTTTCTGAGATTGAAAGACCTATTGAAGATGATGTAGCTACAGCCGCAGAAACATACATCGAAAGACCAGCTACTCCTCAAGAAGTTAAAGACGAACCTGGAATAGATGTCGAAACTCAAACAAATGCAGCAGAACTTTTCGATTTTGATACTGAAGTTAAACCAAGAACAATCATTTTAGTACAAAATATCCTCGACAGAGCTCTTAGAGAAGTCCAAGAGGAAGAAGAACTTAAAAATCTTCGCCAGCATCGTGATAATTATGAAGTTGGCCGCAATATTACTCTTGCTAATCTTCAAAAGCGTGAAGCAGCAACAAAAAGAACCCACGACGAATCAAAGCGTCGCGAGGAACAAAGAGAACGGCATTACCAAGAAAAGAACGAAAAGAACAAAGATATTTCTACACGCGGATTTGCAGAATCATACGCAGAAGAAATTGTTAAGAAAGTCTTCGATTCTCTTACTTATTATGATGAAGTTGAAGAAGAAGTTAGAACACAATTCTTACCATGGCTCTCAAGCGAAGTTGCACTTGCTATTACTCAGAAGGATTTCCTATTAGAACTTCAGGAATCAGCTCAGTCAAAAGCTTCAGAAATCGTCAAGGAAAAACAAACTCAGACAAGGAAAGAAAGGATCCAAAAGAAACAGGAGGATGCAAAGATGTCATACTTCTTGTTGAGAGAAACTCTCATCGAAGATCGTGCAGCCGTTAATATCCGCAATGCACTCCAGAAGGCAGCAGAACGCGAGGCGGCTAAAAAGAAGGAAGAAGAACCAAAAGAAGATGAAGAACATGTTAGCGAATCCGAATCAAATTAATTACTTAATGTTTTTTTCTTAGATAAAGTAAACTCTCATCATTATTGTTGATCTTAATTATATGATTTAGTTATTTTATATAATTTTCTTTCATTTTTAGAAAAAAATCATTATTGATTGAAAACCATTACCATCTAAATCATATTAATTGTATCACATTGAAGATGGTATTCATTCTTCTATGATACATGCCTATAAAAATTTAAATATTGTTAATTTCTTTTCCAAGCTTCTTTTTCATAATAATGAGGGCATTTTCGTCATAATCGCTATTATGCAAAATTATTTATAAAAGGAAATAGGTATAGTTTTCACTAAATCTGACCAGACCAAAATCGACTTTTTGAGAAACTCATATAATTAATTGTATGATTGACATCAAAAAGTCGAAGGTAGATCAATCTTTTAGAACGCAACTAATTAATAGAAATTTGTTAGATTGAGTGATCCGAATGATATTTGGAAAAATTCATATCCAAATTTAAATCTCGAATACAGATTTAATGAGCCTCAATTCATCAATCAAGATGGAAATGTATTAGAGGGGGGCACAAACTTGCCCAGTGAGGCGAAGTGAAAAGTGACAAGTTTACATGTCAGAAATGTAAAGCGTCAGATTTGAAACAAAAAATGGATTAATTTATTATTATATGATAGAAAGATTTGGTAAGTTACTATCAAATTTGTAAGTAAGGGGGAAAAAAAGTAAGAAAGAAAAAAATTTTTAAAAAATAAAAAGCCACTCGCTTCGCTCGCGGTTGACAAAAAGAACAAATTCGAAAAATAATTGTATGAAATTACGAAACTAAGCCACTCGCTTCGCTCGCGGCTTAAGAAAAGAACAGATTCGAAAAAAGATTGTATGAAATTACGAAACTAAGCCACTCGCTTCGCTCGCGGCTGACGAAAAGAACAGATTCGAAAAAAGATTGTACGAAACTAAGCCGCGAGCGAAGCGAGCGGCTTAAGTAAACAACATATTTCAGATTATCGATACTAAAAATTTTTTTATTTTATTACATTTTTTTGCATTTTTTTAAGGGCGCACACAAGAGGATCATGTAAACTTCAGAATTTAGAACCTTATTTTTAGGCATTATCTTGGCTACCTATTTACATAATAATTGTTTGAAGCTCATATTCCAACAAATTTTTAAATAAAAACATTAAAATGTTGAAAATGTTCATATATTTTAATAGGGTTTTGGCACTTTATTGAGGAATTACTACATACATAGTCGAACTGAACTTGATATTTTGAAATTTAAATTATTTATCAAAATTAAAATTTAACTTGAAATTTATAATTATTTAGTCATATTTTGCATAATTCTAAGTAGATTTTGTAAAAAATCAAGAAAGAAAAATTTTAACGTGATTTATTTTTTCTTTTTTATAATAATACATATTATTATATAATTAACATATTCATAATGTTTCACCCTTTCAAAAATATAATCCTCCTCCTCTCAAATAAACGTACATACGGGTGGCCTCTTTTTTCAAAAAATTAAAATTTGAAATTTTGGGCTCAAATATTAGAGATTTTTTCAACCTTCAACGATATATGTTGTCTATATCAGACCTCCTTTCTTTTTGATACTTAACATTGTTCCTAAATCTTAGCCGTTAAGGCTGTTCTGAAAATATTTTTTTTTTCGAAAAAATTCGAAAAAAATTCTTAAAATTCAAAAATTCCTTAATTCCTGAGGATTTTGGAAAAAAGTTTTTACATGAACATGTGTATATTATATGAAGTATATTGATAAGGTAAAAATCAAATTTTATTGCATATTCATCGAGAAAATAAACTAACGAATCCCTCAAAATTGAGAGGGTAATCCTCCTCCTCTCAAATAAACGTACATACGGGTGCACCCTTAAGAAGCTAAATTCTGAAGTTTACATGATCCTCTCGTGTGCACCCTTAAAAAATGCAAAAAAATTGAATACTTTACTGGCTGGGCAAATTTGTCGCCGCCCCAATGTATTAGTTTATGAAAACAATTTTCAAAATTTTGTGTTTTTTGGGGCAATATCAGTTAGCAGTGCTAATTTATTAATTTGTGATTGCAAATTTTATAATTTTTTTGAAGTTCAAGATTATCATGCTATTAGGCAAGATAATGGCAGATGCGTTCAAGATAAAATATGTGCATATGATATAATTGGAGAAGAAAATGGCGTTTATTGTAGCATTACAGCTAAATCTGGCCAAAATTATTTCCTTGATTCTTCAATTTCCAATTGCAACGCCCTAGATGATTTCTCATTTTGCTTATTATATGGAGATATTCTAGTAAGCTATGTAAATGATACATTTAACTTTGGAGAAATGAACACAGCATACGGACTTTATTTCACAAGCACTGTCAGAGTAAATAATTCCAATTTTTATAATAATACTGCATATGAAGAAAGTCTTTTGTACCATTATCAGTCAACTTGCAAAATTTCTAAAATAAATTTGATTAAAAATATTCAAAATGGAAATTGGGGGTTAATTTCAGGAACAACGTCAGCAAACATTGATATATCTGACAGTTATATCCGAGATAATGCATGCAATTATATATTTTGTGCTGTTGATAGTAATTGTTATGTCAATGTTCACTACTCTAACACCCAAAATAACACAATGAAAAAGGGTGAGAAAAATAGTGCAAATGTTAGAATAGATAATGCAAATAGTATTTCGTCAGTAAAGTTCGGGAAAACAATTAAGTACTGCAACTTTAACATTAATCAAATTGTCTGCAATACCATTCGATATTCTTATTCAAACATATATCGGATATTGCTTTCGAATTTGTTCCTTGCAATTATAGTATGATTAAAAGAAGATTAATTTCCGCAAATGAGAATACTTTACAATTTTAAAAATAAAATATAAATAAGAATATACCAATATAGCACTCACATTTGGCATGCAAATTTAGAGATAACACATGAGTTTTAATAGACATTTTGACTTTTACATTTTTAAATAAAATGCAAAAGTGTAAAATGTATTAATCAATGTCAACTATTCGACTGAAAAGAAGATGTTGACGTGTGTTTCGTTTGAAATGGTTCTCTTTGAGATGTGATTCAAAGACATTTTCGAACAAGAATGTTGTAGAAATGATGTTACTCACTTCGTTGGTTGCATCAATAACATACATGTAAAGCGTGTGTCTTCCTGTCTTTGTTGGGACTGGGACTGAAACGATACTGCTTATCGATATCAGTCTTCCGTCATCATAATGGATATTTGCTGTGTAGTTCAGTGTCTCGTTCTTCCTGTTGTCGAGGTAACTGACAAACTTGACATTGCCTGGTCCATCACGATCTGATAACTTGGTGATGATCGAGATGGAAGTTGCTTTTCTGTATAAAATTGGACATGTTGTGATTTCTAAGACTGGAGCATTATAATCAAAGATGAATTGATATTTATATGCTTGTGACAACATTTCTTCGTTGTCTAATGCATAAAAGAATATTATGTGATTTCCATATATTCTGAGAGATAGATAAAAGTGACAGATTTTGTAGTATTGATAGAAATTCGTGAGTTTGAGTGATCCAGATAATATTTGGAAAAGCTCATATTCAAGTTTAAATCTCGAGTATCGATTTAATAAACCTCAATTTATCAATCAAGATGGAAATGTATTAGTTTACGATAATATTTTCCAAAGTTTTGTGTTTTTTGGGGCTGTATTAATTAGTAATGCAAATTTATTAATTTATGATAAGGATGTCAATTTGGAAGAAAAGTGAGAAAATTCCTAAAATGCTAAAAATGAATTTTCCAAACGTACTTTTTTATCTCATTTTTTTGATTTTGAAAAAAATTTGGAGAGAAGAACTCTTCGTTTTTGAATTTTATCACGATGGTTTTAAAGTATATTAGACACATGTATTGGTATTACTATTTTTGTATATTTTGAGAGAAAATCCCTAAAAAGTGAGAAAATCTAAGACGGTTTGAGAAAATATATAAACTATTGAAAATTTGAATTAAACTTCTAATTTGGAAAAAAGAAATTTGGAAAGAAGAAAATTCAAAAATCGAGATTTAGACTCAGTATCAAATGGAGAACAAAATGTTTCTTCATATGAAGGAAAAAATTTTCTTGAGAAGAAATAGAGTTTTTAAAATTTTATTGTATGTAATGAAATAAACAAATATTAAAATTATTTTTTGATAACAAGAAAATTCACAATAGAAAATATTTGAGAGAAAAAAATTGAAAAATATTACTCTCCTTTATATTTCATGAGATTTTCAATTTATTCTCATAAAATTGACAATTTTATACGTTTAGATGAAAATAATTGATTTTGCTTGAAATAAAAATTATTGTTTGTTTACAGCTATCAAATAGATTTTTGCTATTTTGATTAAAATTTGTTAATCAAATTAATAAATTTTTTCTAAATATCTTAAATATCTGGATCACTCACTGATACGATGAATTAAACGATAAAAATAATACAAACTCAACTAAGTTTCCTGTCTTTCAACCAAAAAATATTATGCAATTTAAATTAAATTGTTTATTCAAAGATAAAACAAAGATAAAGTAATTATAATTATCATATACTTTATGAATAACTCTCTAATTGGATAAGATTTTCGTAAAAATATTTTTATTAATATCGATAAGAATATGTTTACCTACTATCACCATATGTCGATAAACGAGAGTAGAGTGATTTTTATCATCGAAACTTTTTAAAAGCTGTAAGCAGGAAGTAATAATCTTGTTTTTTTCTGAGTTAGTTGTAGAACTATTGATGCCCGAGTTATCATTGTGATGCAGAAGGATATCAATGTACTGACTGAAGGATATGAATTGAATTGAATTTTATTGAATTTCAATTTGATCAAAATTTGTTGAAATGATATGAATGTGTCAACTTCTGTATCATTCTCCTTCACTCCTTCCTTATTCTTTCGAGAACGAAGCTAGCTCAGCTTTCGCTGAGCGAATTGACACTTTTGATGCCCTAAACGTACATGCTCTCGAATTTATCGAAAAAAATTATACCACTTAAACTAGTATATTCTTATTTTAAATATGATATTATCCTTATATTTCACACTAAAATTCATTTAAATCAACTTTTAAAAAAGTTCGAATCCTGCGCGTCTCACTTTTTAAATTTTCGAAAAGGAAAATTATATTCTCCTAAAATGAAAACAATTTTCCAAATTGACTTTGTAATAAACAGAAATTCATCAAAAGTGACAGCTCTCAATTTTTTGACATTTGTAAATTCTAAATTGAATGAGAAAAATGAAATAATACTAAGCATAATACAATATTCTAGATATAATTATAATTAGGAAAAAGTTAGTTTTGAGAGTACTTTTCATAGGAGAGGTAGGGCAACGATAGAAAATTTTTGGAAAAAAAGTTCGGAGATCTTAAACGTATCATATTCCCTGCATGGTTTGGTATCTTCCGCCATGCGTTGTGCCAAACATATTGACACTTTCCAATAATTAATTTATGGTATGAGTCACAGAGTTAGATTATAAAAAGAAAGTAAATAATTGCAATTAGAAATCATATATGTCGGAAATCAAATGTTGATGAGCAGAAACCTTTTACTCATCATAAAAGAGATAAATCACTAAAGATTTGTATACATTAAAATTTGATATTTGGTGCTCGAAAACTGTCTGATGGGACTCCTCCAAAATGAACCAATCTATCGCTGAGGACCAAATTAGATGATGTGGATGGTGTATTCTCTAATTCTAACTTAGGAAGAATGGGAACAAAACGAATGACGACAACAACATGTCAAACATAGATTAAATATCTATGAATCAATAAAGTATACGTGCATTGAAGGTGATAACGATCACTTGAGGCTTATAACTCTTTGACTAAATTATGCAATAATTAAATATAATCATTTTTATATTTTTATACTGATAGTAATTAATATACTATCCTGCTTAATAAATGGTATGATCAAATTTGTTTGAAAATTTAATTATGTATATGAAACTATGTCTTCTATATAAAAATCAAAATTTTCGGACGAACCTAGATTGAACCTTTATGAAAATCTATCATTTTTGTTAATTGAGTTAATATGAATCTTTTACATATGTATATATAGCATTGATAGCTTATATAATCATGGTTTATTCCATATTAACATATTTTTTCAGTTAAATTTGTTAATAATATCATGTAACAAATTAATTCAAGATTAGAATGTCTACAAAATGCTAACAAATAAGAACAAAATACGATTTCTCGACTTAAATTTTAATATGGAGTAGTTTTTCGTTTAAATCTAATTAAAAATGAATAAAAACTTATCTTGTACTATTTTCATTCAAAGATTTTAATAATGTAAATCATGCATTTTCATAATTCAGTACAGTTCTTTTTAGAATTAAAGTTGATGAGGATGATATTTGTGATTTAAAATAATTTGTTAATGTTCACCTTTTATTCATCACCTTGTGGTATGCCCTAAAGCAATAGCATTATCAATTCTGCTGAATTGATCAACTCAAAATTCCAAAAAAAATTCAAAATTTCAAAAATGAAATTAAACAATTTGAATTTTCACATGAAAAAATCAATTTCGAAAAAAATTTGGAAAATCAAAGTATTTGATAATTAGTCAAATAATCAATTTACATCGTTTTTACTCATAAAAAACAACTAATTTTTGATTTTGATATCATATTTGATAAATACTCATTCCAGAGTTGACGTAATGTATTAATTATTGTTAGAGATATTGCTTTCGCAGCAAAATTCTTATTTCATGAAAGAAAAAAAAAATGATTTTATTCCAACAAAAACAAGTAAACAGATGAATGGAAACGTACTATATTTTCATAAATGTAGTAATCAGCGTGTCAGCTTTTGTTTATCATGTTCGAGTCAAAATGTATTAACTTGTAATAAGAAATATTCGAAGATTATATGAAGTATTGAGCATTCTTTGTAGAAATATTTGTAATTCATTACTAACATATATAATAAAGTTGTTTTTTTTTCCTTATTGCAATAATTTTGTCTGATTTTAATAACTTTTCATGTATACGAGTTGTGTGAATATGCATCATAATATGCGTAAATATACTTATTTGCGACGAATAATGTGGTTGCATAATGGAGGTGCTAAATTTTGATTTTTAATATGGGGCTTTGGTATGTATAATCATGTTCTTATCTCAACGTAGGAGTATTGGTGCAATATGATTAAAATTTACGAGGTTGATCTTAAATTGAATAATTCTGGAGTATAAATCACAATGCAGCTAATTCTATGTTAAAGATAGATACAGATTGTAGTAATCAATTAGGGAGTACAAATTCATTCTTTCATTTCTGTCGTATTGAGCAGAAAGGAAGAGATCATAACCCTAGGAAAAAAAGCCCAAATTTGTCACTTTTCATAGTACGTTAAACTCAATTCGCTCGGCGAATGCCGAGCACACGTACTCATCATTCAACATAATATTCTCATTCTTTGGTTATTATAGTGCCAGACAACACAAGATTTCAAAGAATTACTTGAGTTTTCAATTAATCTTAATCCGATTTTAGATTTATCGAGAACTCCATCATCACAATCACATACTTCAGTGCGGTAACTACAATTATCCATATACAGAAGGAAGTTCTTTTCGAACAACTCATTTGGAGTCTGTTTTGGAAAGAACTTCTTTCTGTCCGACTTAATTTCATAGTTCCTGATCAACCAAAAGACAGAAACCACACACTATCTACTTAGGAAAGGAGTTCTTTCTAAATCTTCCTTAAATTGAGATTTTACGAGAGATAACCCTTCTATTGCACTTAAAAATGAACATTTTGATATCTTTAGTATCACACATGGTCATATATAGTATTTCATCTACATGAATACATTCATCTTTCGAAGTCTCTCATTAAATGGGAGGCTTCGAAAGATGAATCGTTTTATTCATACAACTTTAAATCTCGAACACATTTAGAGAGTGAGTATATCATTTTATTCTTGTTTTGAGTTTATTCTGATTCAAAATTGCAGTGAAAACAGAAGTTCACACATCATATCTGAATGTGAGCTCATCTATACTTATACGATCTCAATACCTCCACTCTAAGCATAAGAGGTGAAGTTATATAAAAATTATCAGATGCGTTGAAGTCTCAAAAGTATTGCCTGAATGCTTGTTTCATATTTGTCCAAGTAGTTTCAATGAATAAATGTATTGTTTTTTATAATTTCGATTTATTTTTAGAAAATATTCAATATAAACCTTTATTGTGTTATTTACATCTCATAAATTCTCTGTCTAAATCATATAAAAGCGCGTTTTACCCCTATGAATCAAGAAATTCATTCAATATTCATGGTATATTTATTAAATTTATACGATTTACTAATAATCAATATTATATCCTCATAAATAGCAATATATTTTGGTAATCTATGATAATCATATACAATATTTGAAATCAAATTTTCATTAGTTTAGGTTCCTTGTTAATAGTAAACCATTATATTTATTACTAATAATAAAATCTATGTGTCGTATTGAAATTCAATAAAATTACTTATTCGGTCCAAAAAAACAAATTAGATAAAATTTTTCTTTTTTATGTAATTTTTGTTTTTCATTTTTCTCAAGATCCTAAGTTATGTTCGAACTTTTGACATCATATCCTATCATGCTAGGCTATATATTATAGCATATCCAAAAGGCAAGGAAATCTATCAGAGAAGCCTTTTTGACCTATCGTTGCCCTACCTCTTTCATAGGCATATAGAATGAAATCTTCTGAAAAATAATATCACATAAACTCATAATATTTTCTAATATATAACTATTTTATATAAAAATCAAATTCAATGATCTTAAAAGCGAAGGATAAACCTCAAAATTTACGAATATAATGAGTGGGAATATAATGCTTATCTATCATAAAACCATATGAAATATCAATTTTTGCTTTACGCCTAATTTTTGACGACAATTAGCAAAAAATGTTAAATGTTAACACTCAGTCCATTTGAATATGAAAAATAAAATTGACTTTGATTAAATGTTTTTATTTATCATGCAATTCTTCTTGCGACCAAAGATTTGAATAAAAGTTCAAAAAATAAGATAGCTTAAAAAATAATATACGGTAGTGTTTACTAATAGATGAATAGTATATAAATTCTATTAAAATGGATTTGATCCAAAAAAATATATAAAATTTGATCATAAATAAAATCGTTTTAAATTACTTCTTCATTTAAATTATAACAATTATTTTTGATTTTTATTTATCATCCACATTCAAATTTGAATCTTATCACAAAAGAAGGACCACTTTTATGACTACTGCCAAATCTATAAGCAGAGAATGGCTATTTGAAGCTAAAAGAAGAATAGAAGAAGGTGAATCTTACAAAAGTGTGGGAAAGGAAGTTGAATTGGAAAATGGTAAAATTAAATTGAATGTTGCCGAAAATACAATAAGAAAAGCATTTCAACTTCAAGAAATCAAATTACCAAAAGTTAGTCGCGGCAGAAAACCAAATCCACCAACATTTGAGCAAAAACAATTAATTAATTCTTGTGTTTCACAATATAAAGGAGGAATTTCAAAAACTTATTTATTGATTAAAAGGTTTCAAAATATTGCTCAAAATCCCGATTGTGAGAAAGAAAAAGAAGAAATTGCAAAAGAATTTGAAAATATAGAAGATTTGACAAAAGATCAAATTTTTGACAATTTACAAAAAATAAAGCATCATCAAGTGGAAAAATTTATGATGGAATCAGGTTTATCTTCAAAAAGAGATTACAAACCAGCAGATCCAGTTAGTATGGCTTAGTTGGGTACTGTGGCACTGCGAGCCTCCTTACCCAATACTTGTGAATTTGACACTTTACAAAACCGTTAACGTATATTTTACAACACAAACGACAACACTAACCTAACCTTAAATATTTACAAAGCCGCCAACCACTTCACTAACGAACTCACTAATGAAAAAATAAACGTTCTCATAAATTTTCTTCTATATCTTCATCGTCAGTGTTAACCCTATTGTAGTCATACTTGAAGCCATAAACTTTCTCTAACTTCTTAACGTACAATTTACATAACTTACCTTCGTCATCGTATGGTTTAATGATATAACTATTTCTATCTTTATACACAGTCAATGAAAAGTCAACTGGTCTAGGATGAAGTGTAAAGAACATGTTATACTCAGGAAGGAAGAATAAATGTTTAAATGTATGTTTGTTATACTGTGGAATTCGAATGAGTTGCTTTTGTTCTGTCATTTACATCCAAATAAAAATTTTCAGTAAAAATAAAATAAACTTAAAAATTAATGATATCACCACCCTCACACGTATGAAAACATAGCACAAAAATAAATTTAGGTGAAGTGGTGAGATCTCACCTGTTTTTTCACCTCTTTTTTCACCCTGTTGAATTCATTGCTTTATAACTCTCTTCCTTTCTCCAACTCTTCTAACTTCTTCCTAAGTTTAGCAATGTTGTCCTCATGAAGTTTAATCTTTCTCAAAATTCCTTCTCTATCTAATGGTTGCTTTATCTTTCTAAACTGAACTCTACCATCCTTCATAGTATGAATGTAAAAACCTTCTGGAATAGTTCCTGATTTAATGTATTCTACCAAAAACTTTTGTTTCATTGCTTCAGTGACTTTATTTGTCATTTCAATCAAATAAAAATTTTAATATTAAATAAAAATAACGTTATTTTTTCAGTAAGGAAACGCAGGAGTTTTACGATTTATTTGAGGAGTAGGTTCTGGTTTAAATGTTGGAGTCGGTTTAGGAGTTGACTTTTGAACAGGAGTTTGTACTTCCATAGGTTCAGGAGTCATTGAAGGTTTTGCTTGTGAAGGTGTCGGAGTTTGTTTAATTTCAGCTACTTCAGTATTATTTACAACATTTGCTTTGTTTCTTTTCAACATCATAACTGCTCCTGCTGTAGCTAGCAAACCTAGTGGGAGACCATATTTTATATAAGGACTTGACCAAATGCTATTTTTGACAGGAGCTGGTGGAACACCTAACCTTGGTGAGACTGCTCTTTGCCATTGTGCAGCTCGTAAGAAATATTCAATAGGTGCTCCATAATCGTTTGGTAAAGTTTGTTTCATAGATGGTGAAGGTTCACGAGAGCTTGATGAAGAACTCATTTATAAGCTTTAAAAATAAACGTTCATCCTTTATTCCTCACTGCCGTCCGTAGCTAAGTTATAGTCATCTAATCTTATTATGGGGATGCCATAGCACGCACCTGAATGGCAAAGCAACAATCCCTCATAAATCCAATAAGTGGCTTTGGTACATTTTCAGTTGCTAGTTCAATAGGTCCTTTAACAGACAATTTGTATGTTATTGGAGCAGTAGATGTTTGACCTTGCTGGAAGCAAAAGTCCACTTCTGTTGGAAAACCACATAAGAAATGTGTGTTGTCATAGCTATCCCATTTATGTTCCACACTACCATCATCCACCAATGACCTCATAACATCTTCATTAAATCCTATCATATCATTGTTTGTATTGCAAGCGTTCGCAACCATTTCATAAAATACAGGTCCATATGATTTTTCAGGTTCTGCAGGCATATTTCCATAAGCTCCCATGGAAAGCTGAAGATATTTAAACTTAGGGTTCTCAAAATTAACATAATAGTTGTCTTTCTTTCTAAATAGTGCCCAAATACTTTTAACATTAATAGGCGTATAAGCTGCTGTAAATGTTGCACTTGAACTATCTGTATTCTTTGAGAATGAACCGTCCATAGGAATCCAATCCATAACTTTAACAGGAAAACATAAAGCCTCGTTTGTATAATGTTCTACAAGTTCTGTATAAATGTTAGGGTCTAAAGAGAATGACTTTGGATGAATGAAACATTCATTAAAATCCATCTTTGTTCGAAATAGTTGCTGGTTTACAGTTGTAATAGTAACTGTTCCACTAGCTTCTACTGCCTTCGTTATCATAGTGAATGGTTCATTCCATGGAACAAATTTATTTGTCGGTGGATTTGAATCTGAAGCAAATGCAACTTTAAGAGTTGGATTGAAAGCAATGATATCATTTACAGATATAGATGTGCATTGTAAGGCGTCGCTACTGAACTTTACTTTAAGCTGAATGTTTCCTGCAAAAGCTGGAATAAATCGAATAGCTTCTAATGGAAGGAATCTTCTAACAGGAATTCTTAAACGAAGCTTAAAATCAAATGATTTTCCTGCTGTAATTGGACCACTAACAATTTGTCCTGTTCTGCATGTTCCCGAATGACTCCATACATCTTCATGTCGAGTCTTTGAGAAAACATCTACTTTCTTTATTTGTTCGGTAGTTTGTGAGTTTGAAGTTATATATGCTTCTTCTCTTGCGTTGTCTTGAGAATATACGATACGACCATTTGCAAGGATTTGATATCCAGCAACTGCATAGAAAGCGTCATCGAAACCAATCCAAAATCCTGGTGGGTTTGTTTTATTGGAACCTGAACCAATTTCTTTATCTACAATAAATTGACCTTCCATTTTATACGTAATGAATGTATTGTAAAGGTCCAACATATTTTCACCAGGAGGTGAGAGATTGAATGTTACCCATGTGTTATCTTTAGCAGTTCCAGGTTGTGATGGAATCTTTGCGTCAGAATATTTTCTATTAGTGTCACCAATTTGAACTGCATTGTCTATGATATCGAAATATGAGCGAATCTGATGAATATGCTCTGCTGGAGTAAATTCGTTTAACTGTTCGTTCTGCATGTATTTACTTCGGATAAAAATATCTATTTACTTCATTATTCTCACTCTTCTTCTTGGCATTCGTGGTGGAAGTTGTTTCTTGACATTTTCAATGAACTGTACATTCTCTTTTGTCTCAACTTCTTTCACTGGCGGGTCAGGATTCTTTGACTCGGTTTGTTTTCAATGAAATTCACGAACTTTGCAATAAGCTCTTGGTTCGTTATTGAAAGTACATCTGGCTTCTTTTCTTCTGTTCTATTGACTTTTCAGTTTGAATAGAAGGTTAATGGGCTTCGTGGACTTCACCCTTGCCATACCTTAATGTTGTCGCTTTCTGCATTCGCTAATGGAACCTTTCTTTTTCTTACGTATATTTTACCATCTTTACTCTGACTTACGTAATAGAAAGGATGTTGTATTCCTCTTGCGTCATTTAATATAATAGACTCTCGCTCTGATTTTGACAAGCTCATTTTACATCGGTTAAAGTTTTAATTTTGTTTTTTATCTGCAGTCAAATGACTCAGACAAGTCCTACGGACAAGACCCAAGGGGTCATAGATGTTGAAGCATTGAAGAAAGAAATTCGTGAGCAAATTTTATCCGAACTGAAGGAACAAAAACAAGAACAAAAGCCAGAGAGACCAAAGAGAAAACTTAGTGAAAAACAACTTGCTGCATTAGCTGCTGGAAGACAAAAGAACCCAAGACTACTGGCGAAAAAGCTAGAGAAGAAGCTGAAGCAAAAGCTAAAGAAGCTGAAGCAAAGAAAGAGTAAATGGTTTATTTTTATCCGAATTAAATGTATAGACAAATACCTTTATCTGTTGCGTTCAGTAGTGAAAACCCTGACGTCAAAATAAAGGGGAACAGAGTAACGTTTAAGTTTCCAACAGACTGGATTGTGAACATAAATGAAGAGAAGTACATTGGCATAACAAATATGTATATAACACGTGCTTTCAGAAAGGTTGACTTTATACTTCAAGTCGAGATAGAAAATGACGAACAGTCTTTAAGCGCCCAAAACATTCACATATACAAATACTTTAAAGACGATACAACATTGCACAATGTATGATTTCATTTAATGAGATGTTCGAGAAAAAGTTTAACATTGAAGTACAAACTTTACAGCCTTTACGTGAGTTTCTTGCACAACTGAAAGAAGAAGGTAGTCAGCCACAACTTATAGACTTTCATTATGAATTTAATGAAAATGAAGATGGAACACATGACTGTCAGTTTGTTGTATTCTCACCATTCAATGAAGTCGCTAAAAAGAAAGAAAATCCATTACGTATAAGATTTCAAATCTCTGAACCAAGTGATGATTTCAAAAATGTTTTCAATTATGATGCAATGCTTCCGAGGAAAAATGAATTTTCAAAGATTGTAACACCTGGCATTTGGGATAGAAAGCAAGCTATATTATATTCAAACTTAAGTAAGGGAGTTGAAAATGAGTTCATTGGTCATACAAGAACTACACCACTGCCAAATCCTAAATACTATAAATTAACTGGCTTCAATCGTGAGTTTTGGATAGACATGTTCTCCACTCATGACCATAACTGCCCAGTGTTCTTACCTCCAGACCATAAGGACTGTCTCTACATTGAAGCACAACTCTTAAACTCTACCATCGCAGTATTGTAAATGACCACATGGGCTTCGCCCTTGCCGCTAGCGGCTTATTTTTACCACGAATGACCTCATTGCTGACAAAAATAAATGACCTCAGAACTTCAACTTACGAATAAAGCTTGTTTTAGTCGTTATTGAGAAGTTAAACTTCTCTTCAAAGCAAGGCTGACATGACTTACATAAGTCAAATCCAATCTCTTGACCGTCATAAAGTGCTTTGTAAAGTTTCATTAAACTGAACTCAGAGTCTTTGTCATATGTTCCAACAGGTATGTGAATGTTCTTATCTTCATTGTAATAGCATTGTATAGCTTCAGGAAACATTTCATTTGCTGTTAAAGCAAGGACGTCTTGTTTGACACCTTTGCAACGTGCATGGAATGCAACTTCATTTAAATCATTCGTGAGTAAGTCTATGTAAGTCTTCTTTCCACAAAATATTGACTTGTATGCTAAACTTTGTTTTCCAGGTGTTATTTCTGCGAAGTCAGAATGAAATTGACCAAGGTTCTTTCCTATAAGTTCGCGACCGTATCTCTTCTTAAACTCTGCTGCAAGCTTTGGTATGTCTTCATTGAAAATATGCATGCTATCACAGTCCTGGTAAAATATTTGAAGTCCCATATCTTCAGCAGTACAGAATACTTCATTCATTATTCTCTTCGACATTGACAGAATGTTAACACCAAGTGGACAGAAGTTAAAGTGTCTGCAAATACTTTTCGTTAGCTTGAAAATAGTTTTATCTGAACCATCCAAACCTTCGAACTTCACTATATGGTTGTAGTTTCTGATGGCATATCTTATAGCATCTTTGTCATTTACTATGGTTATTTTTGACTCAATAGGAGATAGAATAGTTTTGCCATAAATACTGTTCAGAATGAGCTTTATATTTTTTGCAAAGGATTTCCTTCTTTCTTATACTTTAACCTTAACTCAAACAACTTCTTTACTTCATCTCTTATTCTAATATCTCTGTTTCCATCGTAATAGTATCCTTGCAACACTTCACATTTGACACCTTGATATTTTATGAGGTCTTGTAATGTTATATGGTCAACATACATTAAACAGCAAGTGTTTGAACTTCTGGGAACGTTAAGTTCTGGATTTAGTTCAGGGTCACAAACTATTAAAGGAAAGTGTCTATGTATTCCAATCTCTGTTATCTTAATGAGAACAAAGAAGCCAGACATAAACTTTTCACCAATGGGTTCCTTTTGGTCGTCATCGAATAAATGTCTCATGAAATACTCTGTGCTTAACATTTCTTTCTTCATAACCTTTGGAATACCTTCTAAAGTATAAAGTCTTGCTATAGCTGATGGATATAATGAAACAGCGTCGAAGTCAGCAATGAGTTTCTTTTCGCTCTTTTGTTTCATGTTATCTGACAGCATACATCTTCCACCTTGAATACAGCGTGAAATAAATTCTCTTGGTTTATTTGAGAGGTCATATAAATTTCCATTCGGGAAGTACACTCTGTTCTCAAACAATTTGTTAGCAATAGAACAAATACTAACGTAGTCATATACGTTTAAATCAAACTCTTTCAATATGTCATTGCGGAACTTAACAAAACCTTCTCTTAAAATTCTTACATCTTGTTTGCAATAGAATGTGCTATATTTTTCTAAGTCGAAGTGGTTCTCATCTATTCTGCAGTTTTCGATTAAATCTATGTTTTTCATGAATGTATCCGCATCCTGGATAAACTTACATGCTTCAGAAATGACACCAATTCTGTTGTCATTTGCTAACAAAACACTGCTGTAGTAGTTGTATGGAAATACTTCTTTCGGTCCTGTTTGTAAGTTAAACATAGCAGGAAATAGTTTAAGCTTCTTATTTATAACACTGTAAGAGTCTTTTATAATAATTGCCCTTCCTTTATATAAGCCAGTTATTTGCATTGTTCGTGAACCTTTAATGATGGGAGTTCCTTTCACTTCTGTCATGTGTCTTAAGATGAAGTTTATATCATAACTGAGGTTATGGAAATATATTAAACTCTTGTCAGGAAGTCGCTCCAAAAATTCTGTTGCACAGTTCTGACCCCAAATGCTTTCACTCACTGAACCATCTTCACTGTCATAACAGATGTTAAAAGCTTTATGAAAGCCGTCTGTGCTACACTCAAAGTCAGCAAAGAAAACGTGCTCAGGAATGAACTTGCACTTATTTTTATTTACTTCTTTTGACTCGACTTTCTTCTTCAGTTGTACACAATACTTTGGAGCATATGTCAAATCTTTAAATGGTGCAAGGTTCTGTTTATATAAGTCAGTCGTATATGTGAAAAGTTCTCCATAAGAATAGGTTCGAAATATTTGCACTCCCACAATGTTTCATAACATCCCATAACGGTGTTGTTCTATCATAACGAACTACATATTTGTTCTCTCTCTTTGTATAAATCTTCATCTGTTCTCAATGTTCATTCCACCACACTCCTTCAAGATTTCTATATAGTTGCGAATGAAATATGTTGTCATTGGTAATCTTTCATTTAGCGTGTAGTGGTCTTCAACAAGAAGTAAGTCAATAGTTCTAACAGTTTCACATATCTTTGGTATGTATCTCTTTATTTCATTATGTCTTGAGTCATTGAAGTAACCAATGGTAACATTAAATGTTATACCTGTTGCGTCAGAAATTTCTTGTACTTTACTTTGAGGAAAGTCTCTAACACGAATGACTTCTCTCATGTGGTCAATAGTTTCTTCATTTACTCCAGCCTGAATGCAAGCATAAACGAAGCAGTTATCTTCTGTCATAAGTGTTGCAGTTCTTTTGTTCAGTTCATTGAAGATTTGGTAGCGTTCAAGATTTATAGGTCAGTGTGCTTTCATCTCTATATGGTCTCTTTTTTGGTTTGCCTTTCTTTACATCTGACATCGTTAAGCCTTCATATTCTGTTAAATCATACATCTTTATTTCAGTAAGATTCTTTATGTTTGTCAAGAAGAAGTCATAGTGCATTTCAACAATACCTGCAGCATTTGCTTCTATCTCTGATATAAAGTTCTCCTTCAAGAGCTGATGTAGTAATGTTCCAATATTATTGAGGTTTAACGTAGAACATTCATACTTTCCACCAAGTTTATAACATACCATCCATCTCTGTTGTGAGTTTATTTTAATTTTCTTTAAGAGTCTCATGAAAACCTTACCGAAATGTTTGTGTAAGTAGTCTCTGTTTGGTTCATCTAAAGCTTCGATGTTAAAGTCAATGAGTCTATTGCCTGACTTCACATTTCTCTTCCTATTCTCTTCATCTTTCTTTAACCATCTCTCACCTTCTTTTGGTTTGTCGTCAATGGAACGAATGACATCGTTAGCTTTGCGAACTTGTTCTATAGCACTTTTAAACATCTCTCTTCTCTGTTGTTTCAGTGTGTCGTCTCTTCTTCTTGTTTCACCAACGTTTGCATTTGTTATGTCAAACATTTCTCTTCTTACTTCATGAGGTACCGAACGTCTATGATATAAGTCAATAGCAACGTCATTTAAAGGAAATGCTCTTGCATGGACTTCGTCCTCGCCGCGTTGCGGCTTTATGAACTCATGAATTCTATCATAACTTATTGCACCATTATAGTCATTGAGGATGTCAGCGAGTGCTTTTTTGTTTGTTGCGTAATGCTTTGCAACATCTATATTAGCTTCTGTAAGAAGTTGTTTTATTCCGAGTGTTCTAACTTAGACAACTTCCGATACATCTTTAGTAGGAAATAAAAAAATATTTTTTGAAAAAAATTAGATTAGATTTTTTTTAAGTTATTTTTCAAAATAATTTAATATTTTTATTTTAATGAAACACATGCAAGATTGCAAGTTCTTTTCATACAATGCTCTCGCTACTGCCATCAAGAATGAGTTCAATAATGCTTCAAATGTTAATGTTATCTTTAACAAGAAGTTTGTGAAAGAATCTAAGTTTGGTCAGTATGTCAGACCATTAGCTATCGTCATTGACCGCAAACGTTATACTTCACAAGAGTTAGCAGTAGTTTTGAAACAAAAGAGTTTCTTCGTGAATGTCAAAGATACTCATTATACTGTCATAAAGAACTCTAACATTGACTTCTTCAGTATTGCTATGAATCTTTCCGAACAGAAAGAATATAAGAAAGGTGAAACATCTGTGAAATATTATCCTTCATCTCTGAAGACAATAACGAACAAAGATGTTATACAGAAATTCTTACCAAAGGTTGAAGAAGCTTCTATTGACATTGACGAAGGAAGTGAAATGGTTGAAGAAATAGACCCTGAAGCTATTTAAGCAAAAATATATTTTGGTTAGTCTTCATATGGAATTTTACAACAATTCCCCAATGTATAAACTTTTCATACGCTTTTTCATAAGCTTTATATACCTTCAGAAATTTTGCATAATCTTTAGAAGCATTTAGATATTGTTTAAATGCTTTGTATGTCTTCAGAAATTTTGCATAATCTTTTACATTTTGTTCGTTCTCTTCTTCTGTCATGAGTTCCGAATATTCTAAATTCATGTTCTTTCATATGAGATAAAATTTTATAAAAAAAATAAAATTAGCTTAGATTTTTTTATTCTTCCTCTTTGAAGTTATTGAAATATTCTGTTATTTTTTCCTTCAGTAATGGTAAGTCTTCTTTGAATGTAAGTATTGTACAACCTTTGATGTCATAGTGTGTTTGAGGTAACGTATCTTGAACTATTTGTTTCACATCTTTATTTGGGGTCATTGAAATCGGTAAGTTTTCGCGATAGAACCAATTTCTGTCAGATTTATATATTTTAGCTAAGTCATAAAAGCTCTTGTTGTTTCTTCTGACTAAATGCAACATAACCATATCTTTATCTTCTTCATTTTCCATCTCTTCAGTGTAAATCATATACTTATAACTCTTTTCCTTTCCTTTTGGTACTGAACGCGGTATTCTTTTCTGTATGCTTTTGTCTTTTGCTTCAATGACTTCATCTTTTGCATGAAGTTTCTTTTCCATCTCTTCGCGTTCTGCTTTATATAGTTCATCTAACATCATGAAAATATAACAAGCATAACGAGGTGAAGCCCACATTGCTACAGCATTTACTAAAAGTCTATGAACATAATAACCTTTCAAACCAGGAGCCAAATTCTTGCGATTTTCGTACGGAATCTCTTCTCTCGGTTTTCCGAGGGAAGCAATCATATGAGGAAATTCTTCTAAAAGTTCTTTTGTCTGTTGGTTTTCAAACCAATGATATGCTTGCTTTGTAGAACGAAGAGCATTCATTATACTTTGCATTTGGTACATATCGTCTTTGACTGAACGAATGAGACGTAACTGTTTGTTATACTGTATGTACTCGTATTCTTCATTTATAGCTTCATGGACTATAACTGTTGTTGTGTTCTCTGATGTTGACATTACTGTCTTTACATACAAAATAAAAAAATAAATAAAAATAAAACTAACTTTATTTTCTGTCTTTCACAAAAGACCAAAAATAAACTCTTTACATGTATTTTTCAGCAACTTCGTCAAATAATTTTATAGCTTTATCTATCTCATCTACTTCAAACGTTTCTTTACCTTTCGTGGGAGCACCATACATTTTCTCAAAAACTTCAAGTAGTTCTGTTTCTGCAGCTCTCATATCATTAACGAACACAACCTTGACTCTATTGACTGTACTGTCATATCTTTGAGTTATATTATATGTTCTTCCTATCTTATATCTCTTTGTATTGAAGTCCTTCGGTTTCTGAACGATGTAAAGTAAGCCTTCACTGCAACGTTCTGAGTCGAATGAACCATAAGTTATGAAGTTATATCCAACAACTGGGTCTAACCATAACAAAACTATTGGTATAAGACTTTTGTCAATGAGATATGCTGTAGTTCCATAGAATCTTACCGATATCATAAGCTCAGGATTTCTTGTCAAAATTTTCTGAGTTGAAGCATTTCTAACCCAGTGGTTTGTTTTCTTTTCAGATGGAGATATAATGTCTGACAAAGAATATTTGTTGTATTTCTTTGAGTATCTTACGTTTAAATCACCTATTCTAACCACTTTGGTGTCATTGTCAATCTTTCTAACTGTTTCAAACTCAATGTTTGACATTACTGTCTTTACATACAAAATAAAAATTTTTCTTAGAAAAAAATTAGCGTTATTTTTCTAACTAATGAAATTCATGAAATTTGGTCATTTTTCAGACAAAAATAATGTTTAGGGTAGAAGGGTAGATCTAACCTGATAACTAACCTCTTTTCTACCCTCAAGATTTATAAACGTTTCACATGATATACGTTATGAATTCGTGAGATTCTAAACAGTTTTGTAGCTTCTATTTCTTCGCTGAGGATATCAAAAATTTTAACAATGCCGAAAGTTTCTTTATACTTCTTCTTGACGTCAGATAGAAGGAAATCGTCAGCAGTTGGATAGTTTTTGTTCAGAAATGCTAACATGTCCATTTTATCTTCTACCGGCTTCTCTGCCTCCCTCTTTAAATCTGCATAGTCGTTTCTCATTCTTTCTATCTCTTTTACTGAATAGTTATATTTCCTAATTGCTGCTTTACATTTTGAACATTGCGGATTCATTTTTGCGTTATATTCTGAAACCTTACCTGCTAAAACAACTAAGGCGTCAATGGTTTTCTTTAAATCTGAAGCAGTTGGTTTTATCTGTTCATGCCATACCTTACCTCTTCTGTCTTTATCTCTTATCTGCCATACACATTTTGCAACTAATGAAACAAAGTTATCGTATGTCTTAAACTCCACCGATTTATATATGTCAGAAATATTTTTATAAACCATGTCGCAATCTTTGTCCATAACTTTATGGTTGCAATGATATCCTAGAAACTCATAATTTACTTTACGTATGAACTTCTTTATTTCTACTGAGTCAGTTGCTTTGACTTCAATTTCGTCGAATTCAGGAATAGTGAGCTTTTGTTGTTGGATTTCAGGCAATTTGGGTAAATGGTCAATAATGTCCTGCATTTCATAAAGATATTCTTCATTTGTTTCATCTTTCGCACTACAGTCTAAATTACTTGTTAAAAGTTCTTGCTTTATCTTCTGGATTTCTGTTTCAAAAGTATATGAAGAAGGAATAAAGCTTTTCATCTCTACCAACATTGACGTAGGATTCATGACTAGCGAGTTTGGTGCTGTAGTTGTGGACAGAGTCCCGCCGTTCGTGGCTTGAATTGTTGTTGTACCGATTGTTGAAATCATATCTTTTATACAAAATAAAAAAATAAATAAAAATAAAACTAACTTTATTTTTTCTGTCTTAAGGAAATTCATGAAAATTCATGAGGGTAGAAATGAGGGTAGAAATGAGGTTAGATCTAACCATCTACCTTAAACATTATTTTTGGTGAATTCAGCAAAAATAATGAGTTCATTTACTCACAATATTTTTGTACAAAACGACCCCAAACTTTTAACTTCTTTTCTGCAGCTTCTAATGCTATCTTAGCGAGTTCATATTCTCTAAATTCTCTCTTTAAATCTTCTTGTTCCCATTGGTCTAGTTCGTATGGAGAATCTCTATAACCATAACATATCTCACGTTCATGTTCTAATTGTTTTTCATGCATTTTTCTAACTTCTTCTTCAAACAAATGTTTTGCATTCTCTACTGTATCTTCAAGTTCTTCTTCATCTAATTTCTCATGAACTTTCTTGTCTATGGAGTCCATAATATCTTTGACATAAAATGCATACTTTACAGAGCACCATTCAGCAACAAAATGAACGAGGTCAGGATGTATGTAAATACCTTTGAATTCATTTATAACACCCCTAGTAAGCTCATAAAATGCTTGTTTTGAGGTCGAGCCACTTTTGGCTTGACCGTATTCGTTCATCCAAAACTCAAGAATTTCCTGCATTTTAGTACTATTGAGAAATCTGTTTAAATGGTATTAACCTTCCGCTTCTCTTGCCATCTTTGTTGCATTAATGTAACCATCCTTGTCTCTACGTAAGACTTCAATACCGTTATAAGTGCCTTTTGTGAATGTTTCGCCATTAGATTTGTTCGTGAATGTTTTTGCTTCGACTGACATTACTGTTCTTACATACAAAATAAAAAAAATAAATAAAAATAAAACTAACTTTATTTTTTCTATCTTAAGGAAATTCATGAAAATTCATGAGGGTAGAAATGAGGTTAGATCTAACCTCTTCACCTAAATTATATTTTTTGGTGTAAATTTATGAAAACATTAATGATATCATGACTGTTCTCATTCATGTCTGATTTACATCTAATGAAAAAGTTTAGAAGAATTTTCTTTCTTTCTGGCTTATTTTTGTCTTTCAGTACTACTCCCGCTCTAATGGACCCAGATGTGTTGGCTTTGACTCTCTCAAGTTCTTAGATGGTATAACATCTTCAACGCCTCCTTCATATCTTACTTTATAAGTGTCATCGTTTATGTATAGGCCAAGTATTTCAATAACCACTCTCGCTTTGCTTCGTCAATGGTTTCAGCAAGTTTGCCTTACTAACTTTCAACTAATTTATGACGAGGATAAAACGCAATAGAGTCGTCGGCAGCTTTTATAAGATATCCATTACCTTGCGTAGAGTCTACGATATAATAGTTTCGACTTAACCTTAAACGTTTCTTTGTCAACGGTTTGTCGTCAAGAACTACACGAACTTTTGTACCAGGAATGAGGGTAAATTGTGTTGATTTCTTGATATTTTGTGTTTGACTTCGTTTCTTTGTATATACTTTTCTTCTTGTTGTTGTGTCATTGAATTTGGTGTATGTCCTGTTGTAGAATGTGTTGAGGAATTATATACTTCGAGAAAATGTTTCATTGTTTTCTTCGGTAAAGTCCTCGCTCTTGATTTAAATCTCTGAGAGTCCTTATGAAGCGGTTTATGATGCCGAGTATGTTATGGTTATGGTCTTCAGTAGTGTAGTGAGTTATGTTATGCTTAATGAGAAAATCTGTGATTTCATTGCTGAGGTAAGCACTGTCTTGGTCTGATGTTAAAGTACTTGGGCTATGTTCTGCTACAAACTTTTGTAAAACTCTTAACACTTCACGAGTTCCTTTATTTTTCATTGAATATGCATATGCTTTACGAGTGTTAACATTAATGAAGATGAGGAATGGTTTATGTCCTCCTTTTCTGCTTTGAATGAGAGTGTAAATTGGTATGCGTCAGGAGTGTTGGGTAAATTGGTAAAAAGTAGTCGTAAGGGTTTATTTTTGTTTGATGTACAACATTTTTGTCAAAGAACCTTTTCACTTCAGCTCTGTTAGTAAATCCCCAACTCTTTGCAGCTTCATTGAACTTCTTAAATGACTCCATGGATGTTGTTCGAATACTCTCTTTCAAGCTCATTTATGTAAAGTTAAAAGATTTAATTCTAGGCTCAGCGCGTTCAATGAACGCGGTACCATGCGAATATAGTCACAAATGGTGGCATATAATTTCACCCGAGCCTGTTGGATTGTTGTGAAAGTGTGTGAATGATTTCCTCCTGGTTCAGTTGGTCGAAAAATCTTTTTTTGCTGCATTGTTATAAGATGGAGATAAAACATCATTGCAGCTTCATACTCTGAGTTGTATAATGGGTGGTCTCTTATGAGTGGCTATGGTCGCCAGAAAAGTTTGTTAGTTCCTGTATGAGTGTGCGGTGGAAGGTTTGCTTCAGTAATTTTCTTCGAACTCCTGTTTGCTTTGAAGAGTTAGCACAGTATAAGAATTTGTCTACAATCTGCTGCCTGTACCAAAACCTAAAACACTTGCTGGATTTGTTGAGTTCATTGACGTATAAATAGAACCAACAGGATATAATGTTTGAAGTATTTCAGTCTTTAATGTTTGAAGCTCTGTTTTGTCAGCTTTCTTATCATATAAATCTTGAGCAGTGAATTTAACATTATTTTCATCATCCATGACATAAACATTTTTACAGCTAATTTCTTTCTTCGTTGTTATGTTTTCATTCGATGTTAAACCTTGTGGAAGTTAGGAGGTTTATAATATAATGCATCCCCACCAGTTCCGCCAACCGTTCTTCAATACTTTCTATAGCAACAGTTGAGAAGTTATGTGTATGTTTTTATCTGCTTTCTTATCTAACATTGCTGGTAGTTTATATGTTTCAAAGTTTCTGACATGACCTTCAATGTTCATACATTTACTATATTTAAGGAGTTTAGTGTATCTTTTACGCTTGTACTTGGATTCTCTAAAGGTGCACTTGAACCAAGGGATATGTTCAATTTATGTCGTCTGCTCTAACAGTAGTGAAGGATTCATGTGTATGGTTTCTTGTCGGCTTTACTATTTAATGTAGCTTGAAGTTCATTTATATCGGAGATATTGTGTTTATGAGATTTCAAAACTTTGTTCGTTGCGTCAAGTTCATCTTTGTCAGCTTTACTTTTAATAGCATCTTCAAAAGTTATTTTTGCCTTAACTCTCAAAGTAAATCTTGGTTCAACTAATACACGTTAACAAAGAAGTATGAAGCATAAATTTCATTGTTATAATCAAATGTTCTGGTGCTTTACCTGTGTCATACTGTACAGTACAGTGTATGTCATAACCTTTAGCACGAATGTATTTATATCTTCTTTCATTAACATCTTCAGTGCTTATTTGTTCATCCTGTGTTAAATATCCATGGTAGTCCGTTATAATCTGTTTCGTCTGAACTTATATAATGAACATGGTTTTTATCTGCTTTTTCGGCTAATTTCTCTTCTATCTCATTTATTTCAAGTTCATGCCTACCACACCTCCCGAAGAAGTATTTTTCTTCAGCTCTTGAAGAACGTCCACTTCGCCATCTTTGGTGTCAATAATGAGACTTTGAGTTAAAACCTTTTCCTGTCTTAATGGATGTTTGTAAAACTTCTTCTTCACCGTGTTCGGGGTCATGGTCGTCATCATATCTTGTGAAATCAGAGATGTTGTCATACATTAAGCATAATCTGTCTCAAAAGTTCTGCTATTTGAAACTGGAACGAAAGATATACAGAACTTTCATCATCTCCTAAAGTCAAGTCTGCTTTCTTAAGTATTTCTTGAATGTATGCAATGAGAACAGAGTACCTTGGAAAATATTCGAACAATATTTCATTAGCTGTTGGTTTTGGTGGTTCTTCTGTAGGTTCTGTTGGAGTTTCTGCATCTCTTGACTTCAATGCTCTTGCTCTCAAAGACCTAAATGTTAGAGCACCAGGTTTTACAAAGGACTTTATAAATGCTTTAATAGTTCCTGGTAAGTTATTGTTAGCATTAAGTAAGTTCCTTATGCTTCCATCATGTACGTCCATAGCACTATGTAAAAAATCTATACTTTTCTTGTAGTCAGCAATAGACTGACTGTGATTTTTTAAAGATTTGTCAATACCTTTAAGCCAATCTTCATGCATGTCTGATACTGAGAGCCAAGAATATCATTTGCTTCCTTTAGTGTATTTTGTGCTTCTCGTAAAGTATCCAATCCCGTACGTGCATTGTTTGCTATACGTCTTACAGTATCTATTTGACTCCTTGTTTCTTGCATCCAACCAGATAAAGTTTTAATAGTATCAGAACCATTTGAAATGAAGTTCAAAGCATTTTTAACGTCATCTAAAACTTCTTCACCAAGTACTGCCCATATCTTTCCGATTTGGTATTGAAGAACTCCATATGAAGCAGCTGTTAAACCAGTATTTATAAGGTTCCATATCCATGATTTAGCAGTTTTTCCATCCTTTCCATCTTCACCATCCAAACCGTTTTCGCCTTGAGGTCCTTGTATTCCTTGTATTCCTTGTATTCCTTGTGGTCCTTGAGGTCCAGTGTCACCCTTCTCTCCTTTCAGTTCATCTTTATGTTCGTTATAATATTCTAATGTCATAAGGTGTACATCATTACTGCTACCAGCAACGCCGAGAATTTGTTTCGCATTCATGACTAAATTCTTTAGGCATTTAATGTTGTCGTCAAATCGAAAGCTCTTTAACAATTCAATGAGAACATTTAATACTTTCACTAATGAGGCATCTACTGTAGAATTTATATATTGCACCGTTCCATCATTTATGATGGGAACCTTGCTTGTTGTAATGAATGGTCATAAGTGTTAAAAGTATCGAAATCAATGACTTTTTTAGTTTTTCCATCGTCAATGACTAAATCATTGCCTTCAATGGTTAAAGTTGAGTTTTCGTTTACTAGTTCATGTGCTCTTCTTGCTTCATTTGTTTCATACGCATATGCAGCAATAGTCATATTTTAATGAGAATAAAATGTTGTTCTATTTGCAAAGTACAGACCCAAACGAATACGGGACAGTAAAACTACAAACAAACTTAGGTCTTCAGAATGAAGCGCTTGCTTTCAGAGTTGTTGACTTCAATACTATCGCAACTTTTGTCATAACAGATGAAACAGATTTCATAGAGATTGAAATAGATGACAAAAGAAGTGTTATAACATTTCCTAACAGAGCTGGGTATAGAATAGATAAAATTGCTGGAGTCATAAATACTCTCATAAATGAAGAAACTATTGACAACATAGATGTCGAACTCTCTTCTGAGGGAACATTGAAGTTCAGTAGCAAGAAAGAGTTCAAGATAACACGAATGAGTCATAGAGTACAACTTCTTTTGGGTGCATACCATATGACATTTCCTTTGAAAAGTGTTGACAAAACGATTGAGATGAAATCTGTTCCATACGTATGTTATGGCAATTGTTTATACATTGAGTCTAAAATAGCTAATGTCACAGGCATTTCAGGAGTTAATAGTAAAGGTTCAGTAGAATATAAATCCTTCTGTTATGCAGTCAATTCAATGTTCATTCCAAACGTTCCTGTCATAGCAACTCATTTAGGTAAATGGGTTCGCATTAGTCCTCATAATTTGAAAGACATGCAATTCAGACTTGTTGACTTTCAAGGAGAGCCTGTAGAACTGAAGGCACCAGTGCGAATGACTGTTGAAGTTGACTTTTTAGAAAATATTAAATGCAACAGCTTACAAGAGAACTCAGAGCTAAAAATATAAAGTATGAATGTTATGTATTAGGTCATGAACTTTGGTTGTTGCTGTTTGATGAAACAAATGAGTTAGTTATGTCAGTCAAGAGAACAGAAAAATATTGTGTTAGTGAAAACTGCACCAAGTCAATAAGATTAGGTTTGCATTATGAAGATGAGTTCGATACTGTTGAAGAAGTTTTGGATAGATATTACAAATTGCTAACTTGAAATTTTTTAACTGACGGCGCAAAGCACCAAGACCGAAGGTCCTGACTGCTTTAATTTACTAAAACATATTTCAAACAAAGTTTATATTCTGTTGAAAGTTTTGTATATTCATTCGAATATTTATACTTAAACTCAACTCCTGTAGTTCCTGGTGTTTCAATGATGCGGATGTTACCTATTTTCATGAATAGTGGAGTTTGACCACAGCATTCGATTTCAGGGTCGAGATAGTCAATGACACATTGTTTCCCTGTTATTCGTGAGATAACATTTTCAAGGTCCTCCTTTGTTAGAATTATTTGGTTCTTGCTTATAAGATTTGTCAAAAGCTTCTTATCGTCTTTGAGTAAGATAGTTTGGTATAACTGAAGAAGGTAATGGTCTACGTTATCTGAAGGATTTGTTTGAGCATTTGTGTAAGGGTTGTCGTTGGCTTCTCTTGAAAGAATTTGGTCCAGTGGTGGATACTCTAACTTAACATCTGATGTAGCGTTAGCGTTTGAAGCTGTGTTTAAATTCACCGACTTAAGTTCTGGTTCTTTTTCTTTCAAACACTCTGAACTATAGTTCTTTATGACAATATTGTTTGTCGTTCGTGAGTCAACATTTGATGTTGGTTCAATTGGAACATTAACGGCACCAGCTAAGATGGATTTGCTTCTCATTTCATATAGAATAAAAACCTTTTATATGTATGAAATGAACAATATACTCGACAAGGGTTTGAATGTAAAGCTAACGAATGAAAATATTGTTGAATTCACTGAGACAGGTGCTGTGTATAAAGATGTAGAACTACTGAACAAAAGAGCTAAGGGAAGAAGCAGGAATATGAACAAAGGGTGGAAGCCTATAAAAATTTATGTCAATGATGGCTCGGGAGGTTCAAACATAAAGTATGCAGAAAGTTATAGAGTTTATGCTCTCAAAGGTGAAAAGCCTTCATTTAAGAACAGCTATTCTAACGCATATCCTCAAAAGCTAACGGATGGGGAAGTGGATGATATGAATGACAGCAAAAATATTAACAGAAATGGCGACAGAGATGCATGGAATTTGTTTACCATCAGTCAATTGAAGGTTAAGCTTTAAAACAATGTTGGTCGTTCCCATGGAATATTTTTGACTTTAATGGTATTAGTCATGATATGAATCTCAAGGTATGAACGAGGAGAGATGAGAGACTTATATGCTTCCCAAATTTCTTCAAAAGGTAATGTTATACCTGACTGTTTCCAAATGAGTTCAATATCATAGCGTGAGAAACCTTGAAAGATAACGAAGTCAGTTATGAGACGTTTTATGTTTAAAGCAAGAAAACGCCATGTTTGCATAAGTATTGCTACAGTTAAGTGGTAATGTCTGACTTTAGTAATGATGTTAGCTAATGGTGAGTCTGGTTTTGACACTAAACCTTTTCCAGCGAAGTCGTCGCAAACTAACAAAGTATTTGAAGGATATTTTTTGAAGGGGTATTTTGAAAGTTTTGACAGAATGTAGTTTGTAAGTCGTTTCATATCGTAAACTCCTGAGTACTGACGTAAGTGGTGTTTGTCAATAATTCTTTCCATCTCCTCAGAAGTCTTTTGCATTCCTGACTGTATGAACTCTACGATGGCATAATATTTTCTCTTACGTCGAATGTAACGTTGAAGAAATTCAATGAGTTCACTGTCTGGAACTTTAACGACAGAGGCTTGAACTTTTGACATAAATGTTTTCGCTGTTGAATCCATAGAGTCTGAAGTTGCTGATATAATGATTTGGTCATAGTAAGAGTCGTTTCCTAAACGCTCTGTTATGAGTATATGACGAATGAGGTTAAATGTCTTACCTGAACCCATCTTTCCACAATAGAAATAAACACCATTTGAACAGAACTCATAGTCCTTACTGAAAGGAAGAATAAGAGAAGAGTTAAGTTTGTCTGTAGTTTCATTCATGTCTTCATCTACGTCATGTATTAAATGCTTCATTTTATCTCCATTAAAAATGCAAGTCAGAAATATTCAGAACATAGCACCGAGTCTAACTGACAAGAGTATAAAGATATACTATGAACACGTTATGATGAAACAACCAAAATTCAAGAAAGTCAGTATACTTATGAATATCCAAGACACTGGGTAGAGTATGTAGGAGGTGAGAAAGCTATTGAAATCAGACAGGTTCGAAGTATTCCAGCAGGAAGAACAATATTATTGAAGAACTTTAATGTTTTGAGGTATAATGATGAAACAAAGAAGCAAGATAGTTTTCCTGTTGCTGTGTATGTGAACTTAGATACAGGAGATGACATGAAAGTTTTTAATACAAAGCTTCAAACGGTAGTGAGAGAACAACTTACTGCGGAAGGACATCCATTACCTTCAGAAGTTACCATAGCATATAATTTTGAAATAAATGCAATAGATTTTAAAGTCATCTCTGCAAAGAAGTCAGGATTTACATTTAATGAAGCAGATGTATATTCGAATGAAAACTTCAAAGCTATTGCATGGTTAGATAATGACGATTGCTTTAAGAAAATATTTAAATTCAGTGACTCAACGATGTCAATAGATGACCTTCGTGGAATGTTACCATCGACGTTTACAGTAGAAGGTTCAGCAGGATTGCTTACAAGATTGTCAATTGGTGGTATTTGGTCTCGTGAGAACATTGTTATAAAATCCAGTATAAGTGAATTTGCTGAAGAATCTATATTATGTCTTTCAAACTACATGTATTCGCCGCCGAAGCATTATAGTATAACAAACTTTGTCAGTAAGTTTAACATAAGACTTGTCGAACCTTCTTCAATGAAAGATGTTGTGCTACCCAAAGACGGAAAGGATGGACTCATTATTGAGATGATTTTAATAGCATATTAAATGAGCTTGTTCTTGAAGGTCATTCATGATGAAATAACTGTTGTAGAAGATGTTAGCAATTGTTCAGACATTTTGAAGCGTATAGATGATATAAGAAAGAAGTTAGATAGACCGCAAAGCGGTGAGGGCGAAGCCCGTGAGAACGCTTATGTTTCATTGACTTTCTCCAGTAACGAGAACTTTTATGAGATAATATTGAAGAGAGATGATTTTAATATGGTGTAAATGGTAGTTTGGGCAGCTTTAGGCGCAATGGGAACAAAAGCATTAGCATTTGGAGCAAAAGCACTTGGAGCTTATGACGCAGTAAATAAAATGAGTGGAGGAAGGGTTTCGAAGACATTAGATGCAAATAAAGGAAAGATTGGAGGCTGGGTTGCAAAGAAGTTAAGATTAAATAAAATAGGGCTCATAAATAAAGCATCCAATTTGGTTGCGACTGAGTCAGAAAATGCTTTAGGAAAGGACGATGAGTTTGCAAAACACGCAAAAGACTTTAATGACCAGATGAAAGATGAAACAATGCATTTAAATAGAGTCGATGGAACTAAAGAAAATGTTTCTTCTCCACCAGCGGTTTATCCATACGGACCTTATGGAATGTATGGAAACCCTTATGAACGACCATTTGACCCATTGACTGGTGGAAGTAATTGGTATCATTATGGACGAAGAAGAAAGACAGTCAAGTTGGAGACAGACGTGAAGAAAGCAACTAAAAAGAAACCAAGGAAGAGAGTTATAAAGCAATGAATTCAACAGGGTAGAAAACCGGGTGAAAAAAGAGTTGAGATTTCACCTAAATTTATTTTTGTGCTATGTTTTCATACGTGTGAGGGTGGTGATATCATTAATTTTTAAGTTTATTTTTATATAAATGACAGAACAAAAATAAAGCATATCTACTCAACAGGAATGAGACCCTTACTGACTATGTATTCGTTTAATGCTTGATGAAAACAATGGTACATATTATCGTATGGGTATACACAACGTCTGTTTCCATCGTCGTCGTATATATAGAGCTCAAATCCAGTCCAACCTTCTTTTGTACAATATGTAGCTTTATTTAAGTATGCATTTATGTAGATAAGGCAATTTTTGTTCTTTGTTGAAATAGTTTTCGTTCCTCTGCGACCATAAGGAATGTATGCAATGAACTTTGCGTCATAAGGGATTGTAATATATTCAGGGTTTCTTTCATCGTCAATGGGTCTGTCTTTGTTAAAATGCATGTTTCTCAGTTTTACTTGAGTTTTGAATAGTTCACGGAAACGTTCTGGGAAAGAGTCATAGTAAATGTAGTCGGACATGTCTTTGTAATGAAATAAAAAATTTTAAAAAAATAAAAATAAGGTTATTTTTATTTAGTGAGGACGGTAGGGAATTTGTTAGTGAAGTCGTTTATGTGTCAGATGGTTTTGTAAATATTTAAGGTTAAGTTGGTGTTATGGTTGTGTTGTAAAATATACGTTACCGGTTTCGTAAAGTGTCAAAACCGCTAAGTGGTGTACGGAGGCGCGCAGTGCCACAGTACGCAACTTAGTCTTACTAACTCTCGACCGATAACGGCGGTGAAAACCGCGGTGAATTCGGCCAGGTTATGCAGGAAAACGGAATAGTTTGGAAGCACACCTTGCCGTATATGCCAAGACAGAACGGCAAGGTGGAGCGCCTGTGGCCAAGCTTAGAAAAGTTTTTGCCAGACGAGTTGGATGATATTCAACAAATCAAGGACTCAGTTCAGCAGTTCATTGAAAAATACAACAATACACCACATTTATCTCTCGATATTAATCCAAAAACGAATAGTAATTACACTCCTAACGAATTATTCGAAGTTTCAAAATTTGGGTACGAGCCAGAAATGCAAAAATGGGAGTTATATATCAAAGACGAATGGGTCTTAGCAAAATTTGAATAATTACATCATTTTAAATGACTACTAAACAATTTTATTTATGATCAAATTTTATATATTTTTTTGGATCAAATCCATTTTAATAGAATTTATATACTATTCATCTATTAGTAAACACTACCGTATATTATTTTTTAAGCTATCTTATTTTTTGAAATTTTATTCAAATCTTTGGTCGCAAGAAGAATTGCATGATAAATAAAAACATTTAATCAAAGTCAATTTTATTTTTCATATTCAAATGGACTGAGTGTTAACATTTAACATTTTTTGCTAATTGTCGTCAAAAATTAGGCGTAAAGCAAAAATTGATATTTCATATGGTTTTATGATAGATAAGCATTATATTCCCACTCATTATATTCGTAAATTTTGAGGTTTATCCTTCGCTTTTAAGATCATTGAATTTGATTTTTATATAAAATAGTTATATATTAGAAAATAATATGAGTTTATGTGATATTATTTTTCAGAAGATTTCATTCTATATGCCTATGAAAAGTACTCTCAAAACTAACTTTTTCCTAATTATAATTAAATCTAGAATATTGTATTATGCTTAGTATTATTTCATTTTTCTCATTCAATTTAGAATTTACAAATGTCAAAAAATTGAGAGCTGTCACTTTTGATGAATTTCTGTTTATTACAAAGTCAATTTGGAAAATTGTTTTCACTTTAGGAGAATATAATTTTCCATTTGGAAAATTTAAAAAGTGAGACGCGCAGGATTCGAACTTTTTTAAAAGTTGATTTAAATGAATTTTAGTGTGGAATATAAGGATAATATCATATTTAAAATAAGAATATACTAGTTTAGGCGGTATTAATTTTTTCGATAAATTTGAGAGTATGTACGTTTAGGGCATGAAAAGTGTCAATTCGCTCAGCGAAAGCTGAGCTAGCTTCGTTCTCGAAAGAATAAGGAAGGAGTGAAGGAGAATGATACAGAAGTTGACACATTCATATCATTTCAACAAATTTTGATCAAATTGAAATTCAATAAAATTCAATTCAATTCATATCCTTCAGTCAGTACATTGATATCCTTCTGCATCACAATGATAACTCGGGCATCAATAGTTCTACAACTAACTCAGAAAAAACAAGATTATTACTTCCTGCTTACAGCTTTTAAAAAGTTTCGATGATAAAAATCACTCTACTCTCGTTTATCGACATATGGTGATAGTAGGTAAACATATTCTTATCGATATTAATAAAAATATTTGTACGAAAATCTTATCCAATTAGAGAGTTATTCATAAAGTATATGATAATTATAATTACTTTATCTTTGTTTTATCTTTGAATAAACAATTTAATTTAAATTGCATAATATTTTTTGGTTGAAAGACAGGAAACTTAGTTGAGTTTGTATTATTTTTATCGTTTAATTCATCGTATCAGTGAGTGATCCAGATATTTAAGATATTTAGAAAAAAAATTATTAATTTGATTAACAAATTTTAATCAAAATAGCAAAAATCTATTTGATAGCTGTAAACAAACAATAATTTTTATTTCAAGCAAAATCAATTATTTTCATCTAAACGTATAAAATTGTCAATTTTATGAAAATAAATTGAAAATCTCATGAAATGTAAAGGAGAGTAATATTTTTCAATTTTCTTTTTTTCTTTGTCTCAAATATTTTCTGTTGGGAATTTTCTTGTTATCAAAAAATAATTTTAATATTTGTTTATTTCATTACATACAATAAAATTTTAAAAACTCTATTTCTTCTCAAGAAAAATTTTTCCTTCATATGAAGAAACATTTTGTTCTCCATTTGATACTGAGTCTAAATCTCGATTTTTGAATTTTCTTCTTTCCAAATTTCTTTTTTCCAAATTAGAAGTATAATTCAAATTTTCAATAGTTTATATATTTTCTCAAACCGTCTTAGATTTTCTCACTTTTTAGGGATTTTCTCTCAAAATATACAAAAATAGTAATACCAATACATGTGTCTAATATACTTTCAAACCATCGTGATAAAATTCAAAAACGAAGAGTTCTTCTCTCCAAATTTTTTTCAAAATCAAAAAAATGAGATAAAAAAATACGTTTGGAAAATTCATTTTTAGCATTTTAGGAATTTTCTCACTTTTCTTCCAAATTGACATCCTTACTGATAATATTATATCAAAATCTCGATTCTTGTACAAGAAGTAATTGAACTTCATTCTGATTACAAACGGAAAAATAAAATTTATCAATGAAGTTATTATTAATTTTATATATTATTATATATTTGAGTTTTCGATATAAGGTTTCAAAATTTGAAAGTATTCAATATTCATAATTTATAATTGAGATACTCTTGTTCATTTGTATTACATCCAATTGAATATTAGACATAATTGGTCGTATAATTAGGAATTTTAATTGAAAGTTCAATTATGTCATATTTTTCAGATACATGAGTAATCCCAAGTAAATATATTAAATATAATTTTGCTCCAAATTGATTTCCTTAATCAAATATATATATAAAACAAGAATAAATATTTCAGAGCATCTGTGAAAGATCGACGGAAGATTCGTTATGGATTCCAGATCAAATAATCTAAAATAGATATGATACTAATGTTTCTCCTCTATATTTCTCGAATTGTTTATGATTAATTTCATTTTCTATCTGATTTTTTCCGAGCCTAAGCACTTTATTGTACATAGATAATAATCGTTATTAAAATATTCAGAGAAGTTTGACATATATCTTATTGATCAGATAAAATTATTCAGAGTAAGGGTTGTTTCATGTTAGCTACTGAATCTATTTTACTATCTACCCTTATATCATCGTTTTGAATTATTATGGCATATTTTCAGCAATAAGACCTGTTTTCATATCTTACGTCTTTAAAACTTGAAAGTTAACACATTTACTGCAAGATATTCTTTTCCACAATACCTGCACTTATATAAATTAATACAATTAACTTACTAAGAATATTTTATCTAAATGCATCATTCATGATTTCAAAAATAAACTCATTTTTCACAAATGAAACGCTCACTTTCATTGTAAAGTAATAGTGTAAGATATCTTTAGTTAATTACGGAAGTATTCAAGATTCCATATTTTGCTTTCAATAAACTTCTAAATATCAATTAGAGACTAATTTTATCTAATAAAATTTAATACTTTGTCCATTTTTTGCTTTAATGGAATAACACTGAGTTTTGTATTTTCATATTTCAAATTTTCAGCAAAATTCGAGGAAAAAGTGTATTCGTGTGAACCAGTAGATGCCTTGTTTTAATTTAATCAGTGACAATAAAATATAGTCAAAATACAATTTATTGAATTTATTGTACGTTAAAAACATTGAACATTTCCGAAAGCAAAAGTAAAAACAATATTTTTAATTAAAGTTTTCATGAAAAAGAATAAAAATAAAAAAAAAGTACTAGCATTTGAAATTTGATAAAGAAGAATAGCCTCTTAAAAGTCTAATCATTATTAAAGGTCACAATATATGATATATATTATTCAATGTCAACTATTCGACTGAAAAGAAGAAGTTGACGTGTGTTCCGTTTGAAATGATTCTCTTTGAGATGTGATTCAAAGACATTCTCGAACAAGAATGTTGTAGAAATGATGTTACTCACTTCGTTGGTTGCATCAATAACATACATGTAAAGTGTGTGTCTTCCTGTCTTTGTTGGGACTGGGACTGAAACGATACTGCTTATCGATATCAGTCTTCCGTCATCATAAGGGATGTTTGCTGTGTAGTTCAGTGTCTCGTTCTTCCTGTTGTCGAGGTAACTGACAAACTTGACGTTGCCTGGTCCATATGTATGGAATAATGTAACATTGACTGTCATGTTCCTTCCGAATGTGCTGATGAAGTAAGGAAGTCCTTCAAGATTCAAGACTGGCAATGAGATGTGATAGTCGATCGTGTAGCTCTTGATCTCAGAGATGTATCCGACTTTGTCTTTCACCCAGATTTGGATGACGTGAGTTCCTACTGTGAGATCTGGAAGGACGATAGTGTAATCGCCTGTCGTTGATGATGTTTTAGTCTCAACGATGAAGTCGAGTGCTTTGATCTCTTGAAATGAGTCGAAATTGTACAAAAGGACACTCGTTTCTGGACCATCGATATCCGTCACTTTGTATGAGATCGGTATCGTGTTGTTCACGTATTTGATGTACTTCGAACCAGGTGACTGTGTGATCTCGAGGATCGGAGCGTTGTATACGTAATCGAATTCATATGTGAATATCTGAGACTTGTTGACTTCGTACTCTGTCCAGAACTGAATAGAGTGTGTTCCGTTAGAGAGACCGTGAACTGAGATGCTGTATGATTTGCTGACAAACGCAGTCATCGATGATATGTAGATGTTGTCGAGAACAATTTCTGGATTGTTATCGAGCTTGTACTTGAGGACATCTGTGATTGGCCCTTCTTTATGCGATGCTTTAACATCAAATGAGAATGTAGTGCTAACATTATTCCTGAAAAGAGAACTTGGTTCTTTCGTGACTTGAAGAACTGGATCAATCCTCTTGATCTCGAATTCGAACGTGATGATGTTCGAAATGAGGTTGTTAGCATCTGATGCCCAGAATGATAATGTGTGATCTCCTGAGACATAATTTGTCGGGAAGTTGATTGTGAATGATAGAGATGTTTCTGCTGTCGAAGATGTTATCTGGACATTAGAATATGTTTTGTTCGCTGTGTCGATATCGAATCTGTACAACGCTTTGAGTGTTTCTGGTCCATCCCTATCTGTGAAAGAGCATGTGAAAGTGATCTGTGTATCAACAAATCTTGTGAACACTGTGACAGGCTGCTTCGTTACTGTCACTACTGGCTTATTATAATCGAAGAAGAATTGATATTCATATGTTTGTGAAAACATTCCTTCGTTATCTAATGCATAGAAATATATTTTGTGGTTTCCATATGTTAATGAAGGCATCGTTATTGACATTGTTTGTGTGATTTGAGAAGTAGACGAGATTGTGTGTGTATTCAGATTTGCATATGCATTTGAGTCAAATTTGTATTTGATGTATACTGTCTTTGTTGGATCAGCATGCCCAACGTTGTATGTGATTGATATCGATGTATCTTGAACATTCTTGTATGTTGATAAAGGTGTTGTCGATATTGTGAATGTTGGATCAATTAAAACATATTCAAATGTGTAAGTAAATTTAGAAGATTCAAAATTGTATTGATCTTCAATCCAGACTTTGATCGTGTGTGTTCCATTGTTGAGGTAAGGGAATGGAATAGAGAAAGTTTGAGTCACTGGCGTTGTTCCTGATGCAACGTTAACTGTTGTGAGTTGTGTCACAGTGAGTGAATCAAACTGATATTTGAATTTCTGAACTGAATTTCCATCACGGTCAGAGAGTTTTGCTGTGATAGATATTGATGTAGAATCTGCTTTCCTGTATGATGAAAGTGGAGCTGTCGTGATTTCTAAGACTGGGGCGTTATAATCGAAGAAGAATTGATATTCATATGTTTGTGAAAACATTCCTTCATTATCCAATGCATAGAAATAAATCTTATGATTTCCATATGATAAAGCTGGAATTGCAGCAGAAGCTGTAATTGATGATACTGTTGTCGACGAGATTGTATGTGTATTCAAATTTGCATATGCATTTGAGTCAAATTTGTATTTGATGTAGACAGTCTTTGTTGGATCAGCATGCCCAACGTTGTATGTGATCGAGATCGATGTATCTTGAACATTCTTATATGTTGCTCGTGGAGCAGTTGTTATTGTGAATGTTGGATCAATTAAAACGTATTCAAAAGTATATGAAAAAATTGAGGACTTAAAATCATATTGATCTTCAATCCATACTAAGATAGTATGTGTTCCATTATTTAAGTATGGGAATGGAATGGAAAATGTTTGAGTTACAGGTGTTGTTCCTGATGCAACATTGACTGTTGTGAGTTGTGTCGCAGTGAGTGAATCAAACTGATATTTGAATTTCTGAACTGAGTTTCCATCGCGATCTGATAACTTGGCGGTGATCGAGATAGAAGATGATGTTGCTTTCCTGTATGTTGAAAGTGGTGCTGTTGTGATTTCTAAAACTGGGGCGTTATAATCGAAGAAGAACTGATATTCATATGTTTGTGAAAACATTCCTTCGTTATCTAATGCATAGAAATATATTTTGTGGTTTCCATACGATAAAGCTGGAATTGTGATCGATGCAGACTGAGTTAATTGGGCAGTTGATGATATTGTGTGTGTATTCAAGTTTGCATATGCATTAGAATCAAATTTATATTTGATGTATACTGTCTTTGTTGGATCTGAGTGACTTATACCATAGGTTATTGAAATTGATGTGTCTTGAACATTCTTATACTTAGACAAAGGAGTAGTAATCATTGTTAGTGATGGAGTAATTAAAACATATTCAAATGTGTAAGTAAATTTAGAAGATTCAAAATTGTATTGATCTTCAATCCAGACTTTGATCGTGTGTGTTCCATTGTTGAGGTAAGGGAATGGAATAGAGAAAGTTTGAGTCACTGGCGTTGTTCCTGATGCAACGTTAACTGTTGTGAGTTGTGTCACAGTGAGTGAATCAAACTGATATTTGAATTTCTGAACTGAATTTCCATCACGGTCAGAGAGTTTTGCTGTGATAGATATTGATGTAGAATCTGCTTTCCTGTATGATGAAAGTGGAGCTGTCGTGATTTCTAAGACTGGGGCGTTATAATCGAAGAAGAATTGATATTCATATGTTTGTGAAAACATTCCTTCATTATCCAATGCATAGAAATAAATCTTATGATTTCCATATGATAAAGCTGGAATTGCAGCAGAAGCTGTAATTGATGATACTGTTGTCGACGAGATTGTATGTGTATTTAAATTTGCATATGCATTTGAGTCAAATTTGTATTTGATGTAGACAGTCTTTGTTGGATCAGCATGCCCAACGTTGTATGTGATTGATATCGATGTATCTTGAACATTCTTGTATGTTGATAAAGGTGTTGTCGATATTGTGAATGTTGGATCAATCAAAATATAAGAAAAAGTATATGTTAAAGGTGTTGAATCCATGTTATATTGATCCTGAATCCATACTAAGATAGTATGTGTTCCATTATTTAAGTATGGGAATGGAATGGAAAATGTTTGAGTTACAGGTGTTGTTCCTGATGCAACATTGACTGTTGTGAGTTGTGTCGCAGTGAGTGAATCAAACTGATATTTGAATTTCTGAACTGAGTTTCCATCGCGATCTGATAACTTGGCGGTGATCGAGATAGAAGATGATGTTGCTTTCCTGTATGTTGAAAGTGGTGCTGTTGTGATTTCTAAAACTGGGGCGTTATAATCGAAGAAGAACTGATATTCATATGTTTGTGAAAACATTCCTTCGTTATCTAATGCATAGAAATAAATCTTATGGTTTCCATATGAAAGAGAAGGAATTGAAACTGAATAAGTATATGTACTTACTGTTGTTGTTGAGAAATAATAAGAATTCATACTTGAATATGAATTTGAGTCGAATTTAAATTTGATGTAGACTGTTTTAGACGGATCTGGATGTCCAACGTTGTATGTAATTGAAATTGATGTATCTTGTGCGTTCTTGTATGTTGATCGTGGAGCAGTTGTTATTACAAAAGTTGGATCAGCTAATACATATGTGAAAGTATATGTGAAGGTTTGTGAAACGAGATTGTATTGATCAGTCACCCAAAATGTTATTTGATGTGTTCCATTATTTAAATAAGGGAAAGATATGCTAAATGTATTTGTTACTGGATCTGTTTTAGATGGAACTGATATCGAACTGGTTGAATAGGTGCTTAATGAATCAAATCTGTATTTTCCTGTAATAGTTGCACTTCCATCTCCATCAGATACTCTTCCAGTGATTGTTAATGATGGAAAGTCTTTTCTATAGTATATTGATGCTGGTGGAGTTACAATTACTAGGACTGGATCATAATATCTGATTCGGAAACTGCAAGTTATGGAATTTGATTTAAGGTTTCTGGGATCTTTTGCGAAGAATGTAATAGAATGTGAAGATACAGATAAAGAATCAATAGAAATTGAATATGGTCTTGTTACAACGGAGTTTTCATTTTCAATAGTAACATTCTCCAATTTGACAGGATAAGAAGATGATGAATCAAAATAGTAATATATTGTGAGATTTTCATCACCATCAACATCTTTAATTGACATTGTTACTTCGATTGTATGGTCTGTTTGATAATAATATTCTGTGAGTGGTTCTCTTGTCAATTGAATTTCTGGACTGTTGTAATAGAAATAAAATGTTTTTGAATAAGTTGCTGAACTTACTGAGCCATTTGTTGCATAAATGTATAATGTGTGTGAACCAGTTGTTAAGTTATTTACAAATAAATCAAAGCTTGTGGAATAATGTTTGGATAAAACACTGCAAGTAATGTTTCTAATATTAACATAACTTGTTGAATCTAGCTTGTATAAAATTTGTAATTCAGTAGTTTGATCAGTGTCCCAAGCTTCTAATTTGATTGGTAATGTTTTGTTTAAATTATGATAAACAGAATAAGGTGGTTCTTTTGTTACAAGAATATTCATCGGATTAGGGAGTAATAAGAAATTGTAACTATATACGGTTGAATTATGAAGTCTATCATTAGCCCAAATATAGATAACATGATTTCCAGGGGAAAGACTTGATGTACTTATTGAGTATGAAAATGGTGTTGGACTTGTGTTTGAATAAATGGTTCCAAGTGAAACCTGACTTCCGCTATTAAAACTATAGTAAACTGTATCATCTGTATAAAGATCTCGATCGAATACTGTACCAGAAATACTTATTGTCGGATAAACATTTACAGTATAATTTGATTTTGGAGGCGTTGTTATAACCAAGTCTGGAGGATATAGATTTGGTCTGTATGTTGCAGAATACCCAAACCATAATACCAACTCTTGACCAGGATTGATTGTGCGATTGAACCAAGTAAAAATAACGCCTGAATCTATATCGTATAAAGGATAATAAGTCTTTGAATATTCAGTGCCAGAGTCAAATTTATGACTTAATCTATAATTATAAAATCCATACCACATCGTATCAACTGGAGGGCAATTGTAATTCCAAATATGAAAATTAAAATCTGTTCTACCATCTGTAAAAGAAAATCCTGTAGAAGTATTCCAAACGGGCGCTCTATCGTTATTCCAGTGAATATCTCCATGAACGGATAAGCTTATCAGACGTGTTAATATGCCATTATTGCGCAATGTGTACACGCCTTGTTGTGGTTTACGCTCGAATCTTATACTAATGTTATCATATTCCAAACTTTCATTTAATGAACTGTATGAACTTGAACCAATTGTGAGTAATGCATTAAAATCGAAATGGTTTACTGTTCCGTCAAATGTCGGTCTAAATATGAATCCATCTGTTCCAGTAAGAGACATTAAAACAGGTGGATAACTTTGATTACTTTGAAAATTGAATTATCGAATTCAATTTGATTTGTATCCAAATGAAAATATCAATATATAATCCTAAAGGAATATTTCTAAGGTATTTTAGTAATCAAAAAATTGAAAATGAAAAATATAACCGAAAGTTTGAAAAAGAATTTTGTAATATATATACATATATGAATATTAACTTAGATAATTAAGGCGTTAAGATTTGATGAATTGAAAAGTTGCATAGAATTTTTGTAAAACTTATTGAATTTGAAATGAATAAGATTTTAATTATTTTTAACGAAAACTGTTTATCATAGATTGTGAAATATAAATTTGTCATTGAAATGAAAAACGATACTAAAATTTTAGATGAAATGATCCTTCATTTTATTAGATATTTATTATTATCTGGGTATGTATATCCGAAAAATCATAAAATTGTATTAAAGTTATTATCAGATATGAAGAAAAATTACAAGATGGATATTGCGTTATCACCAATGATGGATATTTTAAATTTCGCAATACTTTTGTTATCCGATCAAATTCTGATTTTCATACTCATAATTGAATATTTGATCAGAGAAAATTATTTATAAATTGAATTCATTAATTAAATGATGTTAAAATAAGAAAAATCAAATTTGATTAAGGTTTTATTTTCTGAGGACTCACAAATTTAAGGTGTAATTCGTATGCATTTAATAATGAATATAAATTAAAATTTAGATTAAAAATTAAAAAAATTGATACCATTTAAAATTTTCTTCACATTGAAAAAATAAAACTTGATCATTCTAACAATTAATTTATCATGCAAAATTTTATAATATTATATATATGAGATATTTCACCCGATAATCGGTAAATTTCTTTAAGTTTTGAAAACACGTTTTTTTATATGAGAAATATTCTTAAAATTAGCTAGTTTTTAACCCCTGAAAAATGTTTTTATTATTAATGAAATCCTTTTTCAATTACAACCACAAACTCTCAAATTCAATACTATGATTATATATTAAAAATATGATAATCATATATATATATGGCAGCAGTTTTTATCACTTTCAATAACCAATTTGAGATTTGACCATTAAAACAACTTGTAAATGCCCATTTCGGACATTATTTCCTATTGAACTTTCATATTATGTATGAATAATTGAAGTTTTTCACCTAAATCATGTGATTTTAAATTGAAATTAAGTTATGTGAAGAGAATTTTGTATGTATATTAAAAAGAATTGGAATAATTGCCATAAATTTGTGATTGATAAAATAACTGAGGTCTAAAACCTAAATTTTGAATTGAGTTTAAATATATCTTCGTGCTCTGAGTCTAATTATTATTCCTTGTGAGTAACAATGATATGGCAATTCATAAATCCATTCTTACAATTCATATAAATTAGAAAAATTAGAAACGTACATTTTTTAAAAAAATTGACAGAAAAAAAAATAAAAAGATGTTTGTTGGAGGTAAAAGAACTAAAAACTTAACAGCGCAAACTGTTCAGCCAGAAGACCAACTACCAGATACACCAATAGAGAACATTGAGACTATAATTAATGCTGTAGATCAAAGAAATTACTCAGCAGCGATAACTTACATTCAATTCCTTGAAGAAGATCTTAATCTTGATGTTGACATAAATTTTAAGTTATGGAAAGGCTATTGCCTTTTCCACCAAGGAAAATATCAAGAAGCTATCGATCTTTACAATCAAATGCTGGAAAAGGATCCAAACAACTTAATTCTTCATCTTTATATTTCATCATGCTTGTTTTACTTAAAAGAATTTGATGAAGCTAAAGCTGAAGCTGAAAAAGGACCTCAATGCGACTATAAAACGAGACTTTTATTCCATATCGCTCATCAACAGAACGATGAAGAACTTCTTTTCCAGAGTCACTCGAAATTAGTCGGAACGCTCGAAAATCAGCTCTCTTTAGCTGCTATTCATTTCCAGAGAAGCAATTATCAAGAAGGCATCGATTTATATCAGAAATTACTTGCAGAACATCCTGATTACATTGCTTTGAATGTTTACATTGCTATGTGTTTGTTCAAACTTGAAAAATATCAAGAATCAAATGATATCGTCGACGAATACTTAGGAATAAATTCAGACTCTGCAGTAGGACTCAATTTAAAGAGCTGCGATTACTTTAAACTATTCCCAGATCCAAGCGTTGCTGAATCTCAAATTTTACAGATCAAAAAGTTCGGAAGTGCAAGTTATACATTCGTGGATGAATTGATACAGCACAACCTCTGCGTTTTTTCGGCAGGAGTTGATGGATACAAAGTTTTTCCAAAATTAATTGGAGTTGTTCCTGAAGCAAAGAACAATTTGGCGACTCTTTACATTAAGGACAATAATGCGGATGAAGCCTATCAACTTCTTGAAGATTTTAAACCATCAGATGTAAATGATTTTATCCTCAAAGGAACTGTCCTTCTTGAATACGGACAAAACAAGTCGGACGTTAACCTTATTGAAGAAGCTAACCAAATCTTTTCAATTATCTCTGAAATGGAAGATATCAAAGATACAGTTATCAGCCGCTGTGCAATGGCCACAACTACCTTCATTAACGGCGATTTTTATAAAACTCTCAAAATCATGGAGACTTTCAAACACGTTTTGGGAGTTTGTGAAGAATTTATTTACGATGAAGGAATGGCCAATGCGGTCCTTGAGAACTGGAAAGATGCTGAAGAATGTTTTGCTAAGCTTGAAAACTCTGCTTATAAGAGCGATCCTTCTTATATGTTGTGGTATGCCAAAACATTGCTTAAAAATAAGAAATACGAGCAGGCTTGGCAACAATACCTCAACGCAACCCAAACGGAAACAGCTACATCCCTTTTGCAGATAATTGCAAGCGAATGTTATCTAAATGGCGAATATGTCTACGCAATGAGAGCTTACGATACGCTTAATAAGGTAGACTTTAACAATGCAGAATATGCACAAGGTCTGGCTGCTTCTGCTGCAGGAGCATTTAAGAGATTTTTGAACCATCAAGAAACACCCGATGTCGTTACAGAAATATTAGGAGTTCTTGGTAGTGATCCCACATTTGAGAAATATTATCAAATAATTCAGAACTTTATCGATCAAAATCCAGAACGATTTCAATTTGATGATATGTAATTATAATAAATTGTATTTTTGTTTTCTTTTATTTACTTTGCATATGATTTCTTTCGTTTTTGAAGCCATTTTTTATGAGTGATGAATCTTTTTCTGATGTAATTGATGATATTAATTTTGACGAGATGGAAAATGATATACTTAACTTCGCTAACGAGCCATCAGTCAAATCATATCTAGAACTTGGCGTAGATCTTAAAAATTATAAAAATCAAATATCGACCGAACTAAGTGCAGCCCAACAAGCATCAATACAAGACTATTTAAAGCAAATTCCTTATGTTACTGCGCTTAGTAATGACTTAAATAAATGCGATGAAACACTTCAATCAATGGAAGACAGATTAAAGCTATTTAACGAGTCACTAAGTCAAATGTCTTATTATATTAATAGCATTCAAACAAAATCCCAAGAAATTACGCAAAAACTTAAAAACAGAAAAGAATATGAAGCATTATTAGGCGAATTTACACGAAGTATTGCAATTACTCCAGAATTTGTACGCGAAGTTACGGAATCCCCAGTCGGAATTGATTATGTTCAGACAATATTGCAGTTAGAAAAGAAAATTCAATTTTCAACTCGAAAAGAAATCAAAGATATCAACTCTTCGCAAGATTTTCTTATGACATTAAACCGTCTACGTCTCAGAGCTGCTGAAAACATCAAAAACTGGATAATTGAAAAAACTTTAGAACTTGTTATGTATCCAGAATCACAACCAATTACTCAAGAGAATATGCTAAGATGTCATAAACTAGTAGAATTTATGAAAGAAAGCTCTTTGGAGATCGATAAAATGTGTAGAACAAATTATATTGAAAACATTTCAAGATATTATCAAGAAATGTTTTACAATCTATGGAAAGGAGTTCTCAGAAAGATGTCACAAGCTCCTCTTCAGTCAGATACATTAGCTCCTCAGCAACAATATTTTTCTTTCTTTTCTCGAAGGAAAAACACCGGTGAAAACACTTCTTTCTTCAGTCTTGGCGATAGACAAAAGGTTCTCAATAACCTTCTTTTGCCTTCTGCGGATATTCCCGAAGGAAGTTTTTCACTTGAATTTTTAATGCAAAATTTTTATATGAAATACATAAATAAAGTTACAGAAGAACATGATTTCATTGCAGCATTCTGGGCAGACAACGTAATGGCATTTTCAATCTTTTCTCCAATTTCAAAACAAATTGAAATGTCAATGGAACAGCTTTTGCTCAAAATAAATGATCCTGTATGCGTATCGATATTATTAAGAATCATTAGTGCTCACAGACAAGAGCTAAATCGAAGAAGAGTAAATTGTATCGATCAACACTTGAATTCCATTGAAATGTCGCTACTCATGAGGTTCAGACTGATCATACAAAATAATATATCGGCGCTTGAATCAACAGATCTCTCGGCTGTCATAGAAACAGGTCATTTTGCAAATGCTTTTGCCAGAAGATTCTCGGAATTCGCTTCAAGCATTTCCAAACTGATCACACCTGCAAATGAGGATAATTTGGTACCTTACTTGGATGATACGGCTGCTACTTTCTGTCAATTATTTGAAAGGGCGTCGAAAAAACTGCCAGTTGAGAAAAGTGACGCTTTTTTAATTAACAATTTTATCGTTGTTGCCAACGTTTTAAGACAAAACGGACGGACAACTTTGACGCAACTTTTCGATGCAAAGCATGATGATGCATGTGCGAGATTCGTTGAAATTTGCATCCAAAATCATTTCGGAGATCTCGTGTCAACTGTTAAATCTGCGTACCCTAATATAGAAAATATGAATCCTCCGACGAAAACTAACTTCGGGCCGACTGTTTTAATGAGAATTGCGAATGATTTCAAAGAAAATCACTCAGCTGAAATGAAAACAATTGCTGATTCGATGTTAACTCTTTTTGGAGACTTCACTGATGGGAGAAACATCCTCAGAAACATTGCAAAAAGAACTGTTTTGTATTGGACCAAATTCGAACAACTAGCTAAAGCAATCATGGAAAAAGACCCGAACTCAATGAGATGGGTCAATTCTATGCTTTCGATACAACAGCTTGTTTTAGATATCAGACTTTTGACTGAATCATTTTGATTTGTTTTTTTATTTTCATTGAATAAATGTTTTGTAAGAATTATAACATTTTAAGACAATTTACTTCTCTAAAAGCTGTTTATTGTTTAAGTAAAATGAAACCGAATACTGATTTTAATTAATAATCAATCCCTGTGATATACTAATGGAAAACCAGGAAATAAAATACATCATTTGTATCTACTAGCTGCTAACGAACTCATATTGTTTCGTGCAAACATATATTATTCCAATAATATTTTAAGAGATTGAGAAATGTTTGGATAAATTGATGAATATTGCCTGAAACTGAATAATTTAAATGCTATTCAGTAGATGAAAGCTTCACGAGAAAAAAAAAATAAATTTCAAAAAGAAAAGTAAAGACCGTAAATATTCATTTATAAACTATACACAACTGTTATAATACAATATCAAAACAAATGAAAAACTTCAAACAAGAATTATTATAAAATAAATTAACTGAAACATGAATGCTTGAAAAGCAAATCATGGGCGTATACGAAACAGAACAATTAGCAACAATGGGACTTAGATTCGTCTTTATTTTTCTCTTTCAGAACGAGATCTGGTATTGAACTTTGTTCCATGTGTGGATTTACTGCATGTAAGTGTCCAGCAACTAAGCTAAAGAGGTCATTAACTCCTTGTCCTGAAAAGGCAGAAGTTTGATGAAATATACATTTATTATCTTTGGCCCATTTTAATCCTTCTGAATTTTGGACAACAAAGCCTAAATCTATTTTGTTTGCTACTAGATATAGTAAAATATCATTTTTTGTATATTTTAATAATTCATCTCGCCATTTTTCAACATTTGTAAAGGTATCTGGATTCATTACATCATACACTAGTATTGCCGCATGAGCATTTCTTGCATAAGTTGAAATAAGACTTTTATATCGTTCTTGGCCAGCTGTGTCCCAAATGTTTAAAACTAATTTATCTGTATCTACTTTCATTACTTTGGTTAAAAATGAAGCGCCAACAGTTGGCTCATAATCGTGATCGAAAGATTTTTCAATGAAACGATGAATTATACTAGTTTTTCCGACATTGGAGTCACCAAGCATAACTACTTTATACTCAGGCAAATCCTCTTTCCTTTTGGCTGCTGACATTTTCAGTACGAATTTATTGATAAGAGTGACACTTTTAGAAAAAACATCACTATCATCATTACTCTTTCTTGGTATTGTTTGCGATTGTTTTTGTGTTTTGAGAATGGAGATATAATATATGGCCTATTGTATATATGTATGCAGATAGATATGATATACTTTTGTGTTATTGGTTTTGATATTTCCTTGTCAATGTTGCGAACAATTTGATCTTCACTTTTTAATTGTAAACGTTTCTCATCCAAAATCCTATAGCCATAGACCTTCCATCTGAAATGAATTAATTTTTAATCTCGATAGAGCAGTAAGATATGTGAAAAATAGTAGACATGACTATGAAATTAAGTTCAGCATAATTTTTGTTCAATTCGAATGCATTTCAAAAATTGTATTCTCAAAAATATGTAAAAACTTAATTTATTGCAAATAAATAATAAACTTATAAATAATATAATCGATTTGCCGATTTATAAATTAAATATTTCTCATAAAATAATGCATAAGGTTCAAATTAATTCGGATTTCAAACGATTTTTCCAAAAAAAATTCGAAATACAAAAAATCAATGAAATCTTCAAGTAGCTTGACATCATTATTTGAAATTCGAAAAAAATTTGGAATTTGATGCATGTCATCAAAACATCCTAAACATCATATGCAAGTCATCTACTATGTCAAACTTCGTTTATCCAAGTAATATGATATAGTATCTTAACTAAAACTCGACTTAACAATGATACAACCGTTCAATTAACAGATACACATCAAGTAGTGTTTATCTCCTCTTGATTTCTATGGTAAAATTAATACATGAAAAAATGAATATCCATTCACTAATAATGTCTAAGAGGAACAGTTTGTATCATCTGATATTTGCTTGCGATGATGTTACTACTTTGAGATATTGGATTTATCTAAATATCCTTTTTTTAAAGTATTTCCAGCCACATAGATATGAAATTTATTAAATAAAAAAATTTTGAATACTCTCCCATGTTAGATTATTCTCAAACTTAGAATTTATTTGATAAAAATTTTGACTTTAACATATTTTGAGATAAAAGTTTCTAAAATATATAGCAATCTGAATGACAACGAGAGTCTTAAGGTCCGATTTCTCAAATGATGGAGCAAAATTAAAAGAGGTGATACAAAAAAATTGACATTTATAAATGTTCGCATTACTCACTTTACTGAGTTATGCATACGTAGCGATGGATGTTGGTAGCGAATATGTCAAGATTGCTGAGCCAACCATCAAGGGCATTCCAAAAATGCGTTTTGATCCAAATGGCAAAAATTGGAGAGCCGCAATTGCCATCAGAAAGCCAGAATTAATACTCAACTTCACATTAGACAATTCAACTGAGAAAGCCGGCATTAGATATGGAAATAGTGCACTTTCAATCCTCAAACATAAGCCATACAATGGTTTCGAGTTTATTTTCCGTGCATTAGGACGTATTCTTTCTCCATTCGTCACCATGTTCAATACCACTCCAGCTGAAATGGCTTCTGTTTGGATTCAAAACATTGCCAACCAATATTTGAACAAGGAAGCAATTTGCTTTGCAGTTCCTCAATATTGGACAACACACCAACGTAGAGTTCTTACATCTGCTGTGAAAAACTCAAATATTCAACTCGATAACATTATCGATGATACTGAGGCTGTTGTTGCTCATTATGCGGCCACAAAGTACACAACATTCGTCGAATCCCAGAAGAATGTTCTTTTCGTCGATATTGGCGCGACATCTGTTAAAGCTTACGGATTTACATTCCAATATGATACAAATCACATGTATGCTAACCAATCATCCTACAACTACACAGAGCTTTCCGGAAGCTATTACTTTGCCGAAGCCATTTCCCAGGCAAAGAATATCTCAATGAACAAAGCTCGCAAGATTCTCAACCAGCCAACCTCTGCTTCTTATATCAAATTGATTGAGGAGCCAATTTCCATTATGGAAGCTACAATCGAGTCCGTTGCTAAGGAATTCAAAGCTAAATTACAAGAATATCCAATTGGCGAGAATTCACGCGAAATCGATGAAGTTCAAGTCATTGGTGGTGCTTCTCGCTTTGATTTCATCAACAACGTTGTCTCAAAGGCTTCAGGAGTTAAAACAATTCTCCATGAGTTCAATCCATCCGAAATGATTGCTATCGGTGTCGTTTACTATCGTTCCATGTTCGAGGAGATCATCCCAATCCCACGTGTTATTGTTAATAAGATGCAAATCAGAGATGTCGAACTTGCTGCCGACCAAACACACGTTAAATACTGCACAAGAGGCAGTGGATGCCTTCCAGAGCTCATTGTCAACACTTCCAAGTGCGAATTAGTTGATGTCGTAATTCCACCTGAATATTGCCCAGAAGGAGTCTATCCATACGAAATGCGTTTGAAGCTTACCAATCAGAACACATTTAAGACACCACTCTTCGGCAAAGCATATGGAAAATTCACAATGAACCCACCTTATCCAGAAGTTTCCAACATTGAATGGTGCCTCCACGGAAAGGATGATTCCTGCAAGTACATGACAGCCGATAGAAACGAGGACTTCCCTTATTTCTCAAGACAATCAATTAATTTCACAATTGTTGCTCTTAATGAGATTGATGCTGAATCGAAGCGCCGCCATGAGGTAAACAAGGTCATTGAATTCATTTCCAACGTAAAGAACCAACTTGAAATGGATCTTGACGCTAAAGGACTTACAATTGAATCTCTTCCACAAGATTTGTACTCCGGATTCAAGAAATACGTCTTAGCAATGGAGGATGGATCAATTACACAGCGTTCTATCTCTTCTTTACAAGACGCTTTGACTGACCTCAAGATCAGCACTAAATACCTTCTCGAAGCTGTTCAAAAGATGAAGAACCACAGAAAACCAAAGAAGGACGACATTTTCGAGGATTTGAAGTCTGATATTGAAGGAGAAACAAAGGAAGAGGAAAAACCAAAGGAAGAGGAAAAGCCAAAGGAAGAGGAGAAGAAGGAAGAAGAGAAGCCAAAGGAGGAAGCTAAGACGGATTTATAAAAAATAATAAATAATTTTTTTTAGTCATAGTAAATTTTGAAATTTGTTTTAGCAATGACGATATCCTTAATCTTTTTCTGATGAAACGTCAAAAAAATTCATCAAAATTGAAAATAATCATCGAAATTTTTTAGTAAATAGCAATTAAAAGCTAAAAAGCAACACCACATTGAGATTATATCAATATATCCCATTGATAAATGTTTGAAAATTATGTATCAATCATTCAAAAGACGATCTTTAGCTTAAATAATGAAATTAACAAGGAAAAACTGGTGAAATGTATTTGTTATGATGGAGAAGACCATTTTATATCATCAATTCAACAAAAGATAATATTTTGAAATAGGCAAATGAGGATGATACAGAATAGAATAGAGATCATCAAGAATATCATTGATATATTTTCTAAAATGGTCATTCTTATTGATTAATTCATCTGTTCACTGTTATTCTAGATTTTGTTTCAAGATTTTCTATGATGCCACAATTTGAAGGTCCGTACGGTAACACAATATCCTATATGTTGATCACCTAAAACATTGATCATGCTAAAATGCGGAAATTATGAAATCTCCATAAATGCTTTCAAATTATAAGAAAAACCGTTATTTGCTAATTATAGCATAATTGAAATGCGTACAAATATGTTATGCAATATCCAAAAATAAAAGCTGTAAATTCTTTCCAGAAAAAATTCAAAGATTTTGGATGAATTTTTATAAATTAAATTTTTATTAGTGACATATATACTCATCAAATTAATTGATGACCACAATATCTATCAATTTTTGAATGTGATAATTGAATGGAGTTCAAAAGTTGATTTTAACAGCTTTCAAATTTTTGGAATCGAAGAATTCTGTCTCTATACTAATTCTCTAATAGAATTTAAGGGTTTCGTTTTGCTAAAATTGTCACTTTTATAGCATATTTGTTTTTGGATGTTTTGCGAAACCAAAAAAAAAACTATGATATACAATGTGTGTGTAAAGAAAATACTTTATTTACTAGTTAAAAAATCATTTGGTATTGATCAAGTTATTTTTTCTGGATAAGATATTATATGGATAATTGGATAGAAAATACAATTATATAATCTTGTACCTGGTTTAATTAAGCTAATTGTCATCAGAAACTTGTAATTTTTATGAATTTCAGATTTTCTTTTCATTACTGCTTTTCTTAATAGGTCAAGTTCTTATTTACGTTATAAAGTATGATATTTACAAATATCAAGTTATCATGTTTTTTGAGAAATTATGAGAAACAAACAAAAATGAAAAAGATAGGAATAGCAATGAATAGTGATGTGGGTATAGAAAATGTAAGAGATATGAATGCAAAGCAATCAGTATTTAGGACATTGACCATAGATTTCGAAAAAAAAATGCTGCATATTGAGCGAAAACTATGATTATATTATAAGGCTGTCATTTAAAGCATAATGAAACTATTCCCTTTTCATTTTAATCGAATAAGATAGTAAAGATTTTTGAATTAGCTAGAAACTGATGAGATGTTTTCACAAATCAGATTTTTAATCTCTATAATGCATAATTCACTCAATATCTCAATTTTGATATTGCGAGATATTTTTGCTATCGGTTTCGCAATTTTGACACAATAGCAAGAGGGTTCTATAAGCATTATTATCAACGTAGAATCTGAATATCATATCAGAAAATGTCGCAAATCTGACATTTACCCGACCAAATAGCAAAAATAATTGAATACTTTTCGCAAAAACTTTATAAATCGATAAAAATACGAAATATAGATATTAAAGAGACTTTTTATATAATATTCATAAAGATTTTCCAAAAATATGATACCGCAAAATTAAAAAAGTGACGTCTTGAGTGGAGTCAAAGGTCGAAATTGCTAGCTAAATGTTTTTTTTTAGCGAAATTGCGTATTGTACGTTTTTTTCGCAAAACGAAACCCTTATAGAATTTTAAAAACTAAAACTTTCGAAATTGAAAGGCATTATTCCCTAAGACTATTCAAAATCGATCATTCCCATCTAGTGTCATTTTTTATTATTAAAATATTATAACATTATCTGTTTAAAGACATTTTTCTTTCTCCGTAAGTAATTCAAATTCCAATACAGTTTCAAATTTTGCTTGACATACTTTCAAAAACATAACTAATGCAATGTTGCATATCTAGCCAAATATAGTATGATATCAAACTATTGATTTGAAGCCATATTCATTTTACTGATGTTTGAGAGACATCAGATTTTCAGATAGCTCATTGAATAAAATATCTGGATAAAAAATTTTGCTTACGCGATTCTTTGCAATATTGTTTTATATTGATTTCTGGTTCTGCGTTCGATTTATATTGTAAATTTTTTTGAAAAGAAAATTCAATGATGATTAAAATTTCTGTGTCGTTTGTTCCTTCAATGAATCGCGTCTCAATTCCTCGAAAGTTCATTTTACTTGATGTCGCCTGTTGGTAAGCCACACCCAAAGGATAAATTCACACCAGCTGAAGATGAAAAGCTCAGAGTTCTTGTCCAAGTTCTTGGTTTGTCTAACTGGAAGAAAGTTAGTGAGTACATGGGAACAAGAAATGCTCGTCAGTGCAGAGATCGTTATAAAAACTATCTTGCACCATACCTTAACAGTAGCCCATGGAGTAAAGTAGATGATGAAAAGCTTATTAATCTTGTGAACCAGCATGGTCACAAATGGTCATTGATTGCTAAACAGTTCAGTGGTCGTACAGATATTAATATTAAAAGCCGCTATGCTCTTCTTATGCGCCAGAAAGAGAGAAACAGACAAAAACAAGAATCAGAACCAGAATATATTCAAGAGAACGAACAGATGCCTATTGTTCCACAATCTACTACAGAAGATTTATCACAGCAGCCAATATTTGATGATTGCGCTGATCTTTTTGATTTCGATATTTCGGAATCATTCGATTTCACTATGTGAAATTTGTTATATTAATAAATTGTTTTCTATCTATCCCTAATTATTAGATTATTTTTAATCTTCTAAGTTTTGCCAAAAAAGTTGAAAAATGATCATTTAGAAAATGTCTTTAAATGATATCACTAGAATTTCACCCTAATAGTAGTTAATTTTTCATTGCCATATCAGCTTGTTTACGCTTAAATTTTCTAATTTTGTTAAATTTCAAATCTAATTTCAGATTTGTGATATAATTGTCACGCATAATGCTCAATATTCATAGCTAATTATATATTCTTTCCGATCAATAAGTAATAAACTCCAAAATATCACTTCCTTTTCCCCTCCCTTTCAATGAAATTGAAAGAACTTTGGAGGAGTATATATTATGGTCCCAAAATCTCAGTAGTGAGTTGAATTGCCTCTCAACTCCGATTTTGTGGGGACTATATTTACATGTTTAATAGGGACGATTGCAAAAAGTCCATTAGCATATAATATAATGCTTATATTTAGTAAAATAAATTTACATTTCAAGGCTAGATTTCGAGAAAAATCGAAATCGTGATTTTTTGGGCGGCAATAATATTTATCACTATATATATAGTATCAAAATAATATATTATTGTGTATTCAGAAATATTTCGCAATATCTTGCATGAAATATTGTTTGGTACCATTTTTAATTGAATGAAACTTAGCGGTCATTCAATTTATTGTGTTGATGATTCAAAAATTTTGAGAAAGTACATCTGAATTAATCCAATATACATACAGAGTGTGTGAAATATGTTTCTCAATGATTATACAAGTATTTTCTGGAAATAAACGTCTTTGCTATCATAAAAATAAGGCGACCCACTCTTGAACCGCTGTCAATATGAAATTATACATAACAGTCTTGTTGGACTTAAATGTACTTTTTCTCTATGATAGAATTGATATTTTTATGAATAAACTTAAATATAACATACACTGATCAAAATCTAAAAACTCAGGGGGTAAATAACGGATTTTTTTTGGAAACTAGGGCGGTGATACCTTAAATGATGTAATATTATTGTCACTTTTTCCACAAAAAAGCAATACAACCAAAACTTTTGGAAAGCATGTTAAACTCTAAGCAATCTGAAAATGAAATTGGATGTGATTTTGGTAGCATTAAGCCATTTGAAGTATTTGAATACCCTAATCAAGCATCAAAAATGATTTGGAGTGTCAATTCCAATAATTTTTTACAAGTATCTTCGCAAATTATAGAATTCATTACAAACAAAAAATATCTATCCAAATGTCACTTCATTTGATTGATGTTATTTCACAAATTCATGTTAAAGAAATTAAATTATTATCAGAACTTTACCAAAAGATATTAAACGAATTCTCATGTATCATCAAACCAGAAAATGAGAAATTAGCAATGTTATTATATTGCAAATGTTCCGAATTTGAATATCCAATAGAATCTCCATTATACTATATTTTATGTGATAAAGTTGATGAACTTAAATCTAAATTCCCAAATCTTGATATTAATAAGAGAATTAAAGATATCACACCACTTGACTGTGCAATTAAATACGGATCAGAATTGTGTTTCAATTACTTGAAAAATTTAGGAGCTGAATACACCGATAACTCCGAAAAATATGCTGTTCAAGGCGGAAATAATACAATTTTTATGCAAATGATAGAAGAAGGTAAATCATTTCGTGACATGATTAATACTTCATTGAATTATCGAAACTATGAAATTGCTGAGTACCTTAAATCAAATTTAGGACAATTTCCCAATTCAATAACCGAATGTATGCATTTCGGAAATTATGATGTTGCATCTTATTTAATTGCTAATGGAGAAGATATTAACAAACTCTATAATCTTTTTATTTTCATTATTATCATTGTTTTATAATTCTATTTCTACTCATATTTATCATCTCCCTTATCGTTTATGTTATATTATCAGATAAAAAATTATTCTATTATGATTTAATAAAATGTTTAACATTGGTTTGTAGCGTTATAGTTAATGATAATGCTTTATTTTTTAGCTCATATTTTTTTAATAAAAATTATTTAGCATTAAGAGACATCTAGATTACAAAATAAACCAAGGAATATGTTTTACATACTAATTGTTTGCATTGAATGCAGCCAAAACACAATGCTTGTGATAAAATTTTAGATTATTCAATTCAAGATTGAGCAAAAACAGCATATCCGGACTTCATACTATGAGGTAATAGTGCCCTACATATGAGCATTTAATAGAACTCAAGTTGTATTTTTATGAAATTTTTCATGTTCGAAGCGCCAAAATCGCTTCGAAGTAAAGAAACATGATATGAAAGACGATACAGACCGTTTAAACAATCAAATTTATCAAATTTAATGGCCTAAATTCATGTTTGTAAACCTAGTCAGTTATTGCCATATTATAACAAAAAGATCATGCAATCTCATGCCAAATATTATGGGTATGAAACATCACTATCATCGTGCTCTACATATATTTCAAAATACTGTGAATTAAATTCATATGTCAATAAACTATTGATTTTATAATAGTTTACAGTAAGAAATGACTCACATATAAGATTTCAAAGCATCCATGAATGTTATGCTCTCCAAATAACTTCAAAAATATATCCTTATATCAAAGTGATTTTGATTGATTTGTAATTAATAAAGCTCATAGAAATATTTGAGCTTGTTGTAAAAGTGACAAATGTTTGAGATATTTTTCTTCTGGCTTGGTATTCTTGGAATTGTACATTCTTTAAATACAATCGTTCGTTTTATTCGAGGATATACCGGTAAGAAGCCAGATATTAAGAAGAAATATAACACAAATTGGGTTTTAATAACTGGAGCAAGCAGTGGAACAGGAAAGCACTTAGCGTTGAAGTTAGCAAAAGATGGTCTGAACATTGTTGGAACTGGTCGTGATACAACAAGGTTTAATTCTGTTGCCCAACAATGCAGATCACTTGGTGTTCAGTTTGAAACAGTTATTGCTGATTTTGCAAAGCCAGAGTCTGTTAATACCGTTGTCAAAGCAATGGAAGATAAGGATATTGGCGTTTACTTCCTTTGTGCCGGTTATGGAATGGTTGATGACTTCTTTAACTTTACTGAGAAGCAGCTTATCGATTTTATTGAATCTATGGTAATTTCCCAGACAATTCTTTACAAATACATCATTGAAAAGAGTAAGAAACGTAAATCAGAAACTCTTGTTTACGGAATCGCTTCATTAGCTGCTGAAGCTATTTTCGGAACAGGCCAGATGTACTGCACAGTAAAGAGCTACATGTCTTCAATGTTCAGACACCTTGAATTAGAAATGAGAAATGAAGCACCAAATATTCATTTCCAGGCCATCCATCCAGGACCTTTTGCTGGATCCATGTTCTTTAACAAAGTTCCGCAGTTTGTTCAGAATTTCATCGAAAAAACCCAAAAATTTTTACTGAAAGATGAAGATATCGCTGATATGATGCTTTATACAATGGGTAACGGCATACAAGTTGATGTCAGCTCTGCTTCTCTCTTCTCTTTATTCGGATATTGGCTTATCACCAAAGTTGGTCAAAACTTAGTTAATAGATTCTTTGTTTGGGCCAAAATGCACATGAAATAATGATATTTTCCATATTTTTTCGTATAAAATTATTTTTTTCAAAATTAACGTTTTTTTTAAATAGAAATGGAATGTTTACATAATACAAAAATAAATAGAATAATTTTCAGTCGCTGCTTGTGGATGTTTTTTCATCTTCCTCGTTATCATTTTCTGTTGTTGAAGAACTGATGGAACTCGATGGTTCCTCTTGTTCAGCTTCAGCTTCTTGCTCGTTTTGGCCTTCTTCTTCATTGAATTGTTGCTGATTATCTTGGTTTTCTTCTTGAGGAGGTTCAGAAACCTTCTCTGATGAAGAAGATGCAGTTATTTGGGTTTCCTGTTGCTTTGTCTTATTAGATTTTGGCTCTTCCATTGTTGGATTACTCAAATAATCCAAAAATTGCTGGGCACCACGTTCTATAGCAATTTGCTTAGCATTTTTGCCTTCTTCATTTTCGGATTCAACATTTGCTCCGTTCTGTAACAAGTAAATTGCGATATCTTCATGGTTATATTTGATAGCATCAGCCAAAGTATGATTTGCATCGACATCTATGCCAGCCTCTACCAGGGCCTTAACAATTTCAAGGTCTCCAACTTCAATGGCGAAGTTGAGGAAGGATTTATTTTGAATAATTACGTCAAGAGGGGGATGTGACTCAAGAATGCGGTTCAAGACGTGCATGTTTTGGATCTGGATGGCAAATACTAAAGGAGGGAGTCCGTTAATTGGCTTTTCGATGGAGATATTATCTGCATTGGCGCCGTGTTCAATTAAAATGCGCGAAATGTGCATATATTCCTTGCCAACTGTAAACTCGAGAATATCCTGGCCTTCGATCTTGGCTCCTGAGTCTGTAGCGCCATGATCTAACAAATACTTTGTAACTTCGGCTTTGTTGCTACGAACAGACTCCGCAAGAGCGTTTATGCCTTCATTGTTAATAACGTTAATATCCGCATTATTTTTAATGAGGTATTCAATTGTATCAAGATTATTTTTAGAAGAAGCCATGATTAATGCTGTATTTCCTTGGGCATCAACTGCATTAATATTTGCACCCTTGGAAAGTAAGATATCGGCTGCTTCAAACCTTAGATTTTCAATTGCCAAATGAAATGGCGTCTTTTTGTCTTTTCCTGGCATATCTACAGCAACACCAAACTCAATAAGCATATTAATGATGGTTTGTATGCCTACGGTTGCTGCTGCGTGCATAATCATGTTGCCTTCGCAATCTGTATCATTTAACGCGATTAATCCGAACAATTTGTTGAAAAATCCGAACATATTGTATCCGGTAAGTACGGCGATCCATGGAAAAGCTGTTACGTCCTTATAAGTCGTAAATTCGTATAATTCTGCGTTTCTGCAATAATGTCCCATAATTGTAACCATATCGATATTAATTTTAGGGAAATCCTTGCGTACTGTTGCGATTATTTCTGCGTTTCTGCCGACATAAGCCATGGTTGCAACCATTTGGTCAATTTTACACTTCTTTAGGAGATTGTTGAATATCCTGACAGCTCCGTAGCGAGCAGCACATGCGAGTAATGACATGTCGCCGACTGTGAAACGCTCAGGATTTTCAGCTTGAGGTAAAATCTTGAAATACGAGTAATCATCCTTCATGATTGTGTTTCTCACATCACCACCTGGGTAAAACTGCATCCTTCCCTTTTCGTTGTCGTCTTTATACTGTTCGTAAAGGCGTTGAAAAGTTGGAGTGAAACCGAGTGATTCGATTGGCTCAAGAATTCCAAGATTCTTGATGAGGGCGGATGTGAGCTTGATGTAGTATTTCAATTCTAATGGGTTCAATTCAGCAAAATACGAAATCATTTCGAAAGCTTCTTTATAAGTGTAAACGAATTCTTTGACCTTGTTCGTGAGATAGTTTATAGTGAAAATTGACAAACCATCATCAGCTTTGGCAAGTAAATCCGCTGTCTTAATATAATTCGTATAGATCTTTCCCATTGATTCTTTAACTAACGGATTTCTGCATCCACTTTGATATTTTGCGCAGTTTCGAAGAACCATTAGCCAATCATCTCTTTCTTCTAAAGATGGTGGGAAAATCTTATATTTTGTGTTTCTTTTACCTTCTATGAGAAACATTGGAAGACCTTCGGGCGTTTCCATGCTAATGAACTTTGTTTCGTCGTATATTGTAATTTCGCCTTTTAATTTACCTGCTTCGTCTGTATAATAAGAGAGTTTCTCTGGTGAGAGCTTTAAAAATCTATTTTTGATGTTTTTAACAAAGTGGCCTTCTTTTTTACACCATCCGCACTTCAAAACCTGCATTTTCTACAATTGAAATTTTTTGACAAGGCGTTTTCAAAGCAAAACTGATTTATCAATATGTGACATGCAAAGATAAAATAATCTACGAATCCTACATGAAAAATTCACAGGTGTTGATCAAATCAAATTTTGCCAATTTTGAGAAAGTTAAATAAAAATGTTTAACAAGGCTATGCATACAATAATTACAATTTGGTTGAGTGATTGAATTTGTGGCGTTCACAATTATCAGAGGTAGGGCAACGATAGGTCAAAAAGGCTTCTCTGATAGATTTCCTTGCCTTTTGGATATGCTATAATATATAGCCTAGCATGATAGGATATGATGTCCAAAGTTGGAACATAACTTAGGATCTTGAGAAAAATGAAAAACAAAAATTACATAAAAAAGAAAAATTTTATCTAATTTGTTTTTTTGGACCGAATAAGTAATTTTATTGAATTTCAATACGACACATAGATTTTATTATTAGTAATAAATATAATGGTTTACTACTAACAAGGAACCTAAACTAATGAAAATTTGATTTCAAATATTGTATATGATTATCATAGATTACCAAAATATATTGCTATTTATGAGGATATAATATTGATTATTAGTAAATCGTATAAATTTAATAAATATACCATGAATATTGAATGAATTTCTTGATTCATAGGGGTAAAACGCGCTTTTATATGATTTAGACAGAGAATTTATGAGATGTAAATAACACAATAAAGGTTTATATTGAATATTTTCTAAAAATAAATCGAAATTATAAAAAACAATACATTTATTCATTGAAACTACTTGGACAAACATGAAACAAGCATTCAGGCAATACTTTTGAGACTTCAACGCATCTGATAATTTTTATATAACTTCACCTCTTATGCTTAGAGTGGAGGTATTGAGATCGTATAAGTATAGATGAGCTCACATTCAGATATGATGTGTGAACTTCTGTTTTCACTGCAATTTTGAATCAGAATAAACTCAAAACAAGAATAAAATGATATACTCACTCTCTAAATGTGTTCGAGATTTAAAGTTGTATGAATAAAACGATTCATCTTTCGAAGCCTCCCATTTAATGAGAGACTTCGAAAGAGAATGTATTCATGTAGATGAAAACTATATATGACCATGTGTGATACTAAAGATATCAAAATGTTCATTTTTAAGTGCAATAGAAGGGTTATCTCTCGTAAAATCTCAATTTAAGGAAGATTTAGAAAGAACTCCTTTCCTAAGTAGATAGTGTGTGGTTTCTGTCTTTTGGTTGATCAGGAACTATGAAATTAAGTCGGACAGAAAGAAGTTCTTTCCAAAACAGACTCCAAATGAGTTGTTCGAAAAGAACTTCCTTCTGTATATGGATAATTGTAGTTACCGCACTGAAGTATGTGATTGTGATGATGGAGTTCTCGATAAATCTAAAATCGGATTAAGATTAATTAAAACTCAAGTAATTCTTTGAAATCTTGTGTTGTCTGGCATATAATAACCAAAGAATGAGAATATTATGTTGAATGATGAGTACGTGTGCTCGGCATTCGCCGAGCGAATTGAGTTTAACGTACTATGAAAAGTGATAAATTTGGGCTTTTTTTCCTAGGGTTATGATCTCTTCCTTTCTGCTCAATACGACAGAAATGAAAGAATGAATTTTGTACTCCCTAATTGATTACTACAATCTGTATCTATCTTTAACATAGAATTAGCTGCATTGTGATTTATACTCCAGAATTATTCAATTTAAGATCAACTCGTAAATTTTAATCATATTGCACCAATACTCCTACGTTGAGATAAGAACATGATATACATACCAAAGCCCATATTAAAAATCAAAATTTAGCACCTCCCATTATGCAACCACATTATTCGTCGCAAATAAGTATATTACGCATATTATGATGCATATTCACACAACTCGTATACATGAAAAGTTATTAAAATCAGACAAAATTATTGCAATAAGGAAAAAAAAACAACTTTATTATATATGTTAGTAATGAATTACAAATATTTCTACAAAGAATGCTCAATACTTCATATAATCTTCGAATATTTCTTATTACAAGTTAATACATTTTGACTCGAACATGATAAACAAAAGCTGACACGCTGATTACTACATTTATGAAAATATAGTACGTTTCCATTCATCTGTTTACGTGTTTTTGTTGGAATAAAATATTTTTTTTTCTTTCATGAAATAAGAATTTTGCTGCGAAAGCAATATCTCTAACAATAATTAATACATTACGTCAACTCTGGAATGAGTATTTATCAAATATGATATCAAAATCAAAAATTAGTTGTTTTTTATGAGTAAAAACGATGTAAATTGATTATTTGACTAATTATCAAATACTTGATTTTCCAAATTTTTTTCGAAATGATTTTTTCATGTGAAATTCAAATTGTTTAATTTCATTTTTGAAATTTTGAGTTGATCAATTCAGCAGAATTGATAATTATTGCTTTAGGCATACCACAAGGTGATGAATAAAAGGTGAACATTAACAAATTATTTTAAATCACAAATATCATCCTCATCAACTTTAATTCTAAAAAGAACTGTACTGAATTATGAAAATGCATGATTTACATTATTAAATCTTTGAATGAAAATAGTACAAGATAAGTTTTATTCATTTTTAATTAGATTTAAACAAAAAACTACTCCATATTAAAATTTAAGTCGAGAAATCGTATTTTGTTCTTATTTGTTAGCATTTTGTAGACATTCTAATCTTGAATAATTTGTTACATGATATTATTAACAAATTTAACTGAAAAAATATGTTAATATGGAATAAACCATGATTATATAAGCTATCAATGCTATATATACATATGTAAAAGATTCATATTAACTCAATTAACAAAAATGATAGATTTTCATAAAGGTTCAATCTAGGTTCGTCCGAAAATTTTGATTTTTATATAGAAGACATAGTTTCATATACATAATTAAATTTCAAACAAATTTGATCATACCATTTTTAAGCAGGATAGTATATTAATTACTATCAGTATAAAAATATAAAATGATTATATTTAATTATTGCATAATTTAGTCAAAGAGTTATAAGCCTCAAGTGATCGTTATCACCTTCAATGCACGTATACTTTATTGATTCATAGATATTTAATCTATGTTTGACATGTTGTTGTCGTCATTCGTTTTGTTCCATTCTTCCTAAGTTAGAATTAGAGAATACACCATCCACATCATCTAATTTGGTCCTCAGCGATAGATTGGTTCATTTTGGAGGAGTCCCATCAGACAGTTTTCGAGCACCAAATATCAAATTTTAATGTATACAAATCTTTAGTGATTTATCTCTTTTATGATGAGTAAAAGGTTTCTGCTCATCAACATTTGATTTCCGACATATATGATTTCTAATTGCAATTATTTACTTTCTTTTTATAATCTAACTCTGTGACTCATACCATAAATTAATTATTGGAAAGTGTCAATATGTTTGGCACAACGCATGGCGGAAGATACCAAACCATGCAGGGAATATGATACGTTTAAGATCTCCGAAGTTTTTTTCCAAAAATTTTCTATCGTTGCCCTACCTCTCAATTATCCAAACCATCAACAGCCTCATCGGAATATAAAATTCATGCTTGATTTTATGTGGACAATAATTTTTTAAGATTGAAACATAATTAACTATGATGAATTTATCACATTATTTAAAAACAAAGATAGATCGAAAGCTAATATTACATATCAAATAATCCATGAGAAGGGATGCTAATCACAGATTGTCTGATGTCCGGTTCAACTTTTTTGAATCAAAAGATTTCGAGGAAAAAGCTTATCCTTATGTAATTACAAGTATTAGTGTTGGGTCTAGAAAATAATTGGTTTTGGCTAATAGTTCATGTTGCTCATTTGCTTTTCTCTATGATATCTTGCTAATTTCGAAGAATACTGATGTTAGTGACCATTTATGCTTAAAAACCCTAATGCACACAATATAAATCGGTATTGCTAAAGAAGATAAGCTCCGCTTATTAACAACGCAATGTTCGAAAAGAAATTCATATTCAGTGCGTGGTAGTAGAATAACAAATTTTCCATAGTTTTTAAAAACAATTTCTCACAGTTATTTCCAAATTAATTAGCTTATAAGATATAAAATTGATCAAAACTTATGAATTCTTAAGAGTTAATATGAAGAATCTTCATCTCTAAAGATGAGCTCTCTAATACTACTAGTTCTGGTAAATCAGCCAAAATTCGTTTCTCTAAACTCCTAAACGTTTGTAAACTGTAGAAGAAAAAAAAAAGGATAAAAAAAATGATTGGAGGTGTGATACATCCACGCACACCATACAATTCTGTTGAATGTTTAGCGCAAATGATTGTTAGAGTCAAGCCGATTATGGATAAGATAACAAGAAAGATCGAAAAAGGTTTTGGTGACCAAATTTTGAATATTATTCAAGATATTCGTGTGCAAATGGAAGATTGCAATGAAGATATTAATTCAGATACTCTCAATCGTGAAATTTCTCCACGTGTTGGGCGAAGTTATTCATTATTTGACGCATACGAGATCTTGGCATACAAAGTATCAATGGCGCTCAATGATAATGTTGTTCCAAACTTTATGCCATACTTTTATGTTCATTTTGAAGATACTGTTTTACCATATCTCACAGTTCAAATTAACGAAGAAGAATTTCTCGACGATATTCTCAAAAGAGATCTTAAATCACAAAACAAGAAGCTTAGAAATTTCGGAGACCTATCAATTCCTACACAATTAGTTTTTATTAAAATCGAGAGACAAGATTCAGTGACAACACCTCTTAAATTACGCCAATCACTCGATCTAACAGAATTTGGTGGTTCACAGTACCAATTATTCATGATTTGCAATACGAAAAATCCAGGAACAGATAATTCGATCATTATGTACTTAAGTGATCCAAAAGGATGGATTACAGTTGATCCTCTTGAAATAAACCCTGTTAATCAATTCACACTTGCAAAAGAAACTCGCCATACTTCAACTCCAACGATATTTGTTGGATATATCCAGGGAAAGTCAAACGTCGAGCTTTTCAGACCAGGCGCTCCACAGTCTATCAAGGGATCCTCCCACGGAGCAACATCATTTGTCAGACAACGCGAACTGGAAAGGGCAGAAAACGTAACTCTCGAAAGGCCACGAACATTGAACATAAATATCTTCGATCCTGCTAAAATGGCCGTCCAAAAGATGCCAGAAGTACAGTTCAGATCCACAGATGAATACAAGAACGCGATTAGATCGTTAAGGAACAATCTTGTAGCTAAAGGAAACAAGACATCAGAGATTTACTTCAGGAAAGATGAAAACAGTCCTTACGAACATCCTCCAATCGATATTCCAGAAGAAAATGCAGAATTAATTGGAGATATTACGGGATCTTTGGGATTTTTGAACGATTACATGAACATGAAGCCTATATCTGTCAGCCTCGTCAACCTTACGAAGCCAGATTTCTATAAAATCAAAGTTAATTTCGCTCCTTTCCAGAAAGTCTCAAATGTCAGGGAGTACGTCAACAGATGCCTTGCTACAGCTCTCAACCTCCCCCAAAAGAACAGAAATATCTTTTATTGGGATGGAGAAGCCTATCAAATTGCAGATGATGATGCAAAAATCGACTTTTATGAGAACAAAGAAGAAGCAGAGCCATTAGAATTTTATTTCACTACAGATAATAAGGTTCCTGATGGAGCTCACGTAATTCGCATCAGATTTGTTGATGTAAACCCAGCTTACACGGCCACTGATGCTCCATTCTCATTCAACCAGATCGAGACTGTTGATAAGTTAGTTAATTTCGCTCAAAAGAAATTCGGATTCCCAGATATAGATTTCTTTACATTCCAAGAGCAAGGACCGCAATTGTACATGTTCCCACAGATGTTGGCAAAGACAAGGGAAGGAAAGAAACTTAGCCCGATGATTTATTTCGAAGGAGTTAAATCTCCATTGTTTGCACAGTCAGCTTTGCATGTTCATCCTGATACAGCTGTTTTATCTTTCGTTTTGGCTGAAAACTTGAACCCTCTCCAGCTTACAAATGACGCTTTTAGACTTCCATTTGATGTTGCAGCTCCATACAAGGAAGTCAAAGCAAAACTGAGAAGAGTTTTGGAAGCAGACAAGCTCGATATTATTTATGTAGTTAACAATGGTGATAAAGTCAATTTAGCTGATGATATGGTTTGCAAGAGCATGACCAAAGGTGTTTTCTTTGTTAAGATAATTGAATAAAAGGTTATTATTTGTTGATGCAATAGTTATCATTAGTTTTTTAGTTTCATGATTTAATTTTCCCAAAAAATACGGTTAAATTGAAGTCTAACCAATTGGTTTAATTATCCTATGATAAAATGCTCCATTTCTCGAGAAATCTTATTACTTTTGAATAAAATTCAATGAAAAGTGTTAATCCTTATGGAATGGTCGATGAAATATCATTGAATTTTATCTCTAATAGCCATATTGTTTAGCATCTGTATTACAATCCTTTTCTGCTAAAGCGAATATAAAATTTTTAGTGAACGAATAGCAATTGAAAAAATTGGAGGAAAGAAAAATTTCAATGTACTCTTTCAAACTTGATTTGATATTAATTTGTGTTCCAAATGCATTGTTCATGTTTGCATTGTTATAGTTTATAAAATTTTCAATAAGGCTTCTAACATTTCTATTAATGTATACCAAATCAAGTGTATTCTATCAAAATCTTGAAAATGAAGACGATTTTTCCGATGATGAGGACATACTTATCAAGAAGAAGATGCTTCTTGCAAATATCCAAGATCAAAACCCTCATTTTATGCAAATTCAAAAATACGTTGAAAATTTCGTTAAAAATCAGTGTATATGCGTTAACAAATTATCAGAATTCGAAAGTGAATCAGAATACAAATATCTTCTTGGTGAAATCACAGGAGATTTTTATCTTTCGAATGTTCACCAATTTTTAGATCTTTTCAGTGATAATATGATAGAAAATCCATCATTAGCTAAATATTGGCATAAATTACTTGCTATGTTCATTCCACAAGTTTCTATAAATGATATCGAAGATTATGTCATTCCTTATTGCAGTGAAAACTATAAAAAGGAAGGTGTAGGTAGTATAATACTGAATGTACTTAATGTTGAAGGAATTTCGACAGATTTAATCATCCCTTTGTTATTCAAATTAAACGATTCCGAATTCGTTCAAGCATACACTACAATCTCATTTACATATCCTCATTTAACATTGAATTCATGTTCATTGTATCACAGATTAATTGACTCGAATGATCCGAGAATTTTAGTTGCAATTCGCCAAAAATTTTCAAAGAAACAAATAATTGAATACGGAACACAGGAGTTTGTTTTGAATAAGATAAGTAAAGAAAGAGCTTGGCAAGCACCAGGATTGAAATTCTTGCAAGCAACAGCTCAAGAGATTGGAAATATTGACGAAATTGGTTTGAAAATTTTTGATTTGTCAAATTCGTATTTGTTTGACATCAAAGAGGCAATGATTAACTATTTCCATCATTACTTGAACAGATTCAGTAACAATGCAATGAATTCTCTTGAGCACAAAAATTTCCTTCTGATGATATTTAATTTAGTTGAAGGAATCATTTGTCCTCAATATCTCACGAAAACTTTGGAAATTTTGTTGTTTTTCTTGAGAAAAAACAGAACTCAAGTGATCAATCTCTACTCAAAACACACAGAAACATTCAACAACTATGCTACTAAGTCAAAAGATAGCAGTGTTAAATCATTGGCTGAAAACATCTTAAAGACAATGAAAACCATTAAAAGAGAAAGTTGAATGAATAATTGATTCAAAAATTGACTTTTTGATTCAATCATTTATTACAGATTTGTTATTTATGAATAAAAGAAAATTCTCATTTGCGTTTATTATAACTTTATAGAATTGTTTAATTGAAAAAAACTAGAATTGATTCGCTGCGTATCTCATGCGACATTTGCACAATTTCATAAACAGTAACAAGAACCTTCTTCATTGTTTATGAAATTGAACATATTTTCAACTCTTCAATGTAATTTCATAAAAGCACTTTTCAAGTCTGATGAAATACAAAATTCTATAAAGGTGGGATTTCATTTTTCCTATTCTAAGAAAATATACTGATCAATTTTTCTAAATAAATAACATAACATTTTAATAAATAAAAATAAAAATAAAAATAATATTAACAAAATGTATCATGTGCATGACAAATAAATGAAGTTCCTGATAAAAGGATATCAGTTTGTTTGATCTGACTCTTAACTTCAATATCTGTTACATAGTTATTTTCGTATTTCTCCATTACAGCGAATCCCTGCATTGGAATACACATCAAAAGAGGAACTTTGACGAATCCTTCTTTTTCTTCTGTTTTCTCTGACGAAGTATAAGTCAAATAAATAATTGGAATCTTCATGAATGAAGGAGTCTTGTTGTTACTCTTTGCGAGGCATGAATTAGAAGCATCCCAATTGCCAGCCATTATAGCAATTCCTCTGATTCCAATTGATGATTCATGTGGTTTTTCAAAAACAAATGTTGACTTTAAGTTTTCTCTCAAAACTCCTCTTTGTATTGCGATTTCTGCAACGAAAGCCAACGCGAATTCCTTCATATTCCTGATGTATCTCGCATCTATTTCCTGAGGGATTGTTGATCCATTCATCCAGATCGTCAAATACTTCGATTTATCGAACAACATCAAAAAGAACTTTGAAATTGAAGAAGTTCCATTGAAACCAACAATCTTCTTCCATTTTGCTGGAACTTGTTGAAGCATGAAAGCGTTGAACACTTCCATGTTTCGCTTGTGTATTGCGTCTGTTATATCTCTTGATATAATCTGCGTTGCGTTGTTGAATTCGTGGATTTCGTAATCCAAAAACATTTGGAGAGGAGAATGAGGTTCGAAATTCTGAGTTATTGTTATCTGAGGAGGAACCATTGTTGAGATACTTTCCAAGTATGTTCTGACATCAGATGGAAGAGTGTTCACTGGTTTAGCCATTGCTGACAAGACTTTTGAGATCCAAACACTCATTCGCCAGTTAAACAATGGTTGTGATGACAAAGGATCGAATCCTAAAAATGTTGGATCACAAAAGATGTCGAGTTGTGAAACAAAATCTAAAAATTGTTGTTTGTCCCATTCGGCGTCAATTACAAATTTCTTTCCTCTGAAAGCGAATTCTTGTTCAAGCCACCTTGAATGGAAAATTCCTTCTTCGTTTGCATCGTGTTTCATTTGGTCAATCTTGTAAAGAGAAATGGAACAACTTAAGTCAGTGTGATAAACTGATCTCAAATTTTCCATTGGAAAATCTCTGTAAAGAGCGGAATCAACGAATTTGGATGTCTTCTGGAAGATCTGTGTCATCATGAATGGAGTAATTGGTAACATAGATGTAACTCCCAAAGGAACTGCAAAATTCCTTGCTCTTTCCAAAGCAAAATTAATTGCAATCGGGAACGAAATTCTCTTCATTAATTGAGGAGTTCCACTTCCACTTATCAAGTCCCAATGAGTATTGTAAATATTGTAAACAATGTGTCTTAATGATGGGAATTCATGGGCGAAAACAACATTAGATCCGACCAACAAACTGTTTGTCATTTCATCAAATGTTGTTGCTAGTATTATCAGTCTGAAATCTTTGTGTGGTTCTTTAAGAAGTTCAATAACAGACTGAATAATCGAAATGGAAAGAGGAGAAGCGGAATAATGCAAAATCAAGACCTTTCCTGTTTCTATTGCTTGTTTTGCAGCATCCAAAGCCAAATTCAAATAAGAAGAAGACATCGATGTTGGAATTTCCAAAAATGACTTCTGTTCTTGTTGCAAAAGCATCTCAACAATGTTTGATGCATAGTTATTAACGGAAGAACGAATAATTGTTGGAACTTTCGGATCATTATTCGCAAAGAACTTCAATTCTGGATTTGTTATGTAATTCTCGAAATCCTTTCCAAATATTCTAATCAGATATTGTCTGATGATTGGGAAAACTAAAGTTATATTCGCGAATCTCAATTTCTCCATTGGATCTCCCAAAGAAACTTCTGATTGTCTCATATCGCAAACATTATCTAATTCACTTCTTATGTGCATTAATATCTCTTCGAAACCACTGAATTGTTCTTCTGTGTGTGTTGACATAACAGCAGCGATAAACAAAGAAACATAAGCATCTTCCAAAGACATTTGTGGAGTTACATATGAAATTAATTGATGCAAAATGTGTGTGAATATTTCATCACTATTTGCATTGAGTTTACATGTTTTCAACGCTGTATCCAACATCTGGAAATACTTTCTAATGTTGAAACCATGGTTTTTGTTTGCTCGAGATGAAAACCTTGAAATAGAAACCCACATTGATGTGCAAAGTTTCACTCCTTTTCCAATTAATGTCATTAACTCTGCGATTTCTTTTTCTATTGATTCGAAATCTGTTTTCGTTTCAAGAGAACTTAAGAAACATTCTTTGTTTCTTATCAATGATTCAATTGCTTCTTCATCTTCGAAGATATCTTCGTTGGAGCCTCCTTTCATCATACGAACTAAATCCATGATAGAATCAACGACATCATCCTCAAACATGATCTTTTCAACTCCTCTTTGCATTCTCAATCTCTCGATATTTATCATCCTTGGTAATTTCTCCGGGAAGAATCTTTTCACGAAATGTGCTGCAACAATTCTATTCAATGATTTGCCATATACAATGTTCATATTGATTATAGTAACTCTTGCAGCCAAATCGCTTGGAACGTTGTTCAAAGATTCAATGGACGAAGTCATGTAAAGTTTAAATTTCTGATGAACATTTACAATTTTTCCTGCATAAGTGAAAGGAGTTGTTTGTTGATCAGTTCTTCTTGCAGGTAATTGTAGAAGAGTAAACAAACTTGGCCCCATGAAATTGACATCGTACAACAACAGTTTCTTTCCATTTTCGAGGCATTCAACAATTATGTTGTCAATATTTGATGACATCAAACTTGCTGTGACTAATCTCTTCGGTTTAGTGTGTTCTACAAGGAAATCATACATGAAACCATCACTATCTAATATAAGTGGTGGATTCTGTATCATTTGCATTCTTCTCCATCCTAATTCTGTTTCTATTGGAGTCAATTGATCGAAATTGAGTTTGTCGTATCTGTCTTCCAATCTCAACAAAGTAAACAAGTTTTCTATTGTTATCTCTTTGTTGTAAGAGATCTCGTTTGTATCGAAAATCTCCAATATCTCGTTTAGACACTGTTTTTGTTGTTCGACAGATAAAATTCCCCAATATTCGATCATTGTTGAATACAACAAAGAATTGGAGACGTTTTGTTGTATTTTCTCTTGGAACTCTTCATTATAGTTCAACCATCTGTCAATTAATTTGCTGCTCTGTGTATTAATCTGTTCCAAAATTTCGCATTTGGTTTTTACTTCGTTGTAAAGTTCTGAATTTTCTTCTCTTTCTTTTCTTGATTTTTCATGAGATTCCATATCTTTATCGATCTGTTCTGCAATAGCTGTGATTGACTCTTTCTCGATCTCATTGTCTGTGAGTGTTTTGTTCAATGTCGCCTGTTGTATATCGATTTCATTTTCTTTATCATGTAATTTTTGATCCAAAATTGCAGCGTCATAAACATCTTTGATCCAATTGAACAAAATAGGAAGAGCAGGATGTGCATTGGATAGTTCTTTCTCCATTGTGTCTAATTTGTCTATGTATGGCTGTGTGTCTTCAAGAGTTTTCGGTTTAAACATTGTTCCTTTGATTCTTGCCAAAACATTTGTCAAAAACTTTGGATCATTTATCATTCTGCGGCCATGAGGTTCGAATGCAGTGTTCTGTCCACTGAAAGATAGTATCGCTGACATCAAATAACCCAACGCTTTGTTTTTGGTTCCATCAATTAATCTGATTTCGTTCAAATTCTGCGGGGAAATGGAATTTACTCTTCCTCTATCTAGATCAACTTTGAGGTTCATATTGTTCAGTTGCTGTTTGAGTTTGTTGAGTTCGTTTGTCAAATTTTGTAATTTTTCTTTTTGTTCTTTTTCAATTTCATTAATTTTTGCAAGACGAACTCTTATTGTGTCTCTTTTCGCAACAAACGATTTCATGACTTCTTCGTCATCTTCATCAGGATCTTTAACAAGGTTTGTTAATGTTTTAAGTTTCGCTTTTACTTCCATTTCCATTTTATTTGTTATTGTGAAGAAATCAATTGCAGCAGAAATGTTGTCTTTTCTTTCTTCGATGTTTGACAATTCCTTACTGAAATAGCCCATGAATGTGTTAATAAAGCTGAAGAAATGAGGTATCTGAATTGCAGGACACATCGAAGAAATGTTGATGAAAATAGAAGCAATTGCTTGACTTGTTTTCGGAGGTAATTGCTTCGCTTGTTTAACAAATGTTGGATTATCCAAAGCATCTCTTGCGCAGATTTCTATTGCTTCCATGGATTCGATGGTCAGATACAATGATTCGAAATTCTTGTAATTAGTCATCCAACTTGAATTTGCTTGAATGACAAATTTCAATTTCATTCTCAAATCATTTCTGATCAAATTGTAGATCATGTAAGGTTGATCAATTAACTGTGGATGCTTTGCGGAGATCTTCAAGTAATAGTCCTTTCTAAAGTCTTCATTAATAAATGGTAAATAATCGTATTCATAAATTAAAGAACTCAAAAACTTGAAATCAAAATCATTCTCGGAATTCGCTCTCAAAAACACGCAAACTTTCTTGTTTTTCGTTAAAACTTTCATCAAAGCATCATTCATCATACTGACTAAATAGTTTCTGCGTCTTTCTGGATACTTCTCGTCTGATGGACTCCTTGGAGGAATGTGAACAAACTCAAATCCTTTTGTCGTCGCAGTGAAATAAGTCAAAACAAATTTTCCGTTTCCTGATGGATCAACAATCAAAATGTTTCTTCCTGGATAAGTCAGCATCCTCTGCAAGTAAACCCATTGTTCAATCAATGGCTTGAAGAAGTAAATCTTCGTTGTAAATGACACTTTCGAACTAAATTGTTGCAACAAAAATGTCAATTCTTCTCTGACTAAATGAACTTGTCTGAAACTGAACAAAGCAACTAACTTCTTTGTTTCTTCATCAACATCAATCTCAGGGTAATAAAGATTAGGTCCAACAACAACAGGATCATAAACCATTCTGATATCAGCATCAGTGAAAACGTTCAAAACTAAAACAGAGAAATTAAAAATTTCATCTTGTGTCAAGAGTTTGTGAGTGTACAAAGTTTTCAGTTCGAATAAGAAAGCTTTGACACACTCCAAAAAATCATTTCTTGTTGGAGCAGATCTGTAACTCAATATAGTAAAGATATCCAAAGTGTGGAGCCAATTAAATCCATACAAAGGCTTCTGAGAAAGAGTTTCCGCAATCTTAAATCCAGGTTCATATAATAATTTGTTGATTGACAACTTTTGAGCAACTTTGTAGTAGATGTATTGCATGGAATGATGTGTTTGTGGTAATAGTTTCATTATGTAGAACATTGAAGAAAATCGTGGTTCGAAATGTTCAAAATTATTCGTTGTAACAACAACAATGAAATTCTTCAAAGGAATCATTTCCATGTAGTTTGGATCAATATCAGAATGAAGAGTTATCGATTTCTTCGTGATAATTGATCTGATAAACTCTATTGCATGTATGTATTTATGAGAGACATTCTTAAATATCAATACATAATGGAGATTTCCTAATGGTTTTGAGCCTGGTTTCGATGCAACAGGGGTATGATTTATGATGAATTTAGCTAATGTTGTTGCATTAGATGAAGCACAAACAGGAATGAAAATAGGAATCATATCATTTTTGTCTTTAAATATGTATTTCAAACAGTTTGTTTTTCCTGAGTTCTGTTGGCCAGTAATAATGAAATTACATTTCATTTTAAGTAGTTCATTTGCGATGTTGATTATTGGCAAAAACTGTGCTGTGCAAATAGAAATGTCATCAATTAATTCAAATGGTTGTTCTGTCATTGGCTTTTCTTTGATACAAGGTTCATTAAGAACTGCGAAATCCAATGGTTTCAGTGTTGTTCCATCAAATCTTGTTGAAATGAGTGATGGCCTTGGGAAAATGTCCCAGAAATGCTGTGGAACTTCGAATCCAACCCAATCCGCAGGAATCTTGATCAAAAAGCTGTTGACTGCCCATGTGTCAAATGACAAAATTGCAGCTGAATCCAAAATAGGAATGAAAGCATGGAACAAACAATAGATCAATACAAACTTCGTGTGAGCATTTGTTGTATCATTTGTATCTTCATTTAACAACAAAGCATGAATTAAACCATTGAAAGGTAATAAATTACATATCAAAGATTGAGCTTTTGAATTAAAAACTTGGCTTTGATATGAATAAATTGTGTTTGGAACATTCAACAAGTATTTGATGATAATAGGACAAATCTCATTGAACTGGGCCTTGATTTGTCTTAAAACTGCCAAAGAAAGGTTTGTTTCTGTCTTATCAACAGCTCTATTGAAAATAATGTCTCCGTTGAAAGAAGAACAACCTTTGTATTGACTTAATGGTTCATTCAAATGAACAGAATGTGTGTGAATCACACTTGATATGCCAATAACACTTGGATCAAGTAAACTAATATCTTCTGTCTCTAATATGAAATGCATATGTGATCTTTCATCATAAATATTCATTGTATTTATGATTAATCTCGATGAATCACCACTTGAAAGCATTTCTCTGATGAATCTGACAGCGGATTTATTCAAAGGACCATTAAACCTTATGAACTTCTCACAGTTATTTAATGATTGTATGTAATTAAAGTAGGAATGAAGAAGTCCATATTTAGTTACAGGTCCTTTATCAGACATTACAGAAACACCATAAAAGTTCGTGTTTGTTTCACTTCTGAAGAAAATGTCGAAAAATTGGAAAGGAAGCAAATCTGGATATTTTTCTTTGTATTTCGGAGTGGAACACATCTTTGAAATTGCTTTCTCTATCAAGTCTTGTATTGTTGTCTTTCCTGTTTGTGGACCACCAACAATAATTACACATAAATTCTTTTTAAGGGATTCCAAAAATTCTTTGATTGGATCGAGATAAATAACTTGGTAATTATCTTTGTTATCTGATTCAATTACTTCTAGTACATCATTAATGAACTCATCAACTGAATGTTCTTCCATTTCATCAATCTTTGATGTCATTTCATAAGCGTTTTTATAAATTCTGAAATGAGAATGCATTATATCAATGAAGAAATTCTCATGATGATGCTGTAACTGAGGGAAATACTTTGTCTTAAGTATAGTTATGATTGACAATGTTTCTGCATTAAAGATCTCTTCATTCGTCAAATCATCGCTTCCTTTGTTTTTAAGTAAATCTGACATCAAAAGTGACAAAATTTTTGTTGATTTTTTGAGAATTTCAGCAATAATTGTTCCGATTGGTCCATGGAAAATGTATCCGAATAAACTGAACAACAATTGCAAAAAGTCAACAGTCTGGCTTGATAATGATTGTGCATTCAAGTATCCACTTGCTAAGAATTGAACAAAAGCAATTTTCTTCGAATCTGGCATTGAAAAAGCAACTGGTTGCAAAACAGCTTTGAGATTATCAGGGATTCTTTCGCTTTCATAGTAATTTGAAGAGCCAACGAATATCAATCTGCAGTTGTCCTTTACACTTATTGTATTGGAACTTATTTCTAGTGTTGGACTGTTCTCTATCAAAGCATTTTTGTATTTTTGCATCAATAAAGTAATATTTGACAAATTTGTCATGTCAGCGCAATCAATGTTATTCATCACGAGCCAAGCGCCTGATCCAATTGCTCCTGTGAAAAGTTTAGTGTATAAGACGGAGTCGATATCTGTGAATGTTGGTCCGAACACAACAAACCTTCCAAACAAAGAAGCGACATTTGAAATCAACCGCTTTTTGCCAATTGAACTTTCACCATATAAAATTGGATAGTGGTTCATTGCTATGTTTGAAATGATGTTTTTCATGGCGATTTCGGATTGTGGAGACTGAATCAACTGCTTCGATGATCCCCAGAATTCATATCCGAACTCGAGTGATGTATCTCCATATTCTATACTGATTTGTGACGTTGTTTGGTTCCTTGTCATGTGCATCAAAGTATTCCAATAATCTTTTTGAGAAAAGTTCTTTCTTCTAATGGACATCAAGTCAACTTTATCTCTCTGATAGCTCATCATCACAATAGTGTTGCTCACTTTGTTGGCGACATCTGGTGCTAAATTAGTTCTCAATAAATCATTCAATTTTTGAATTTTGTTCTCAATATTTTGAGAATAGTCCTCAAAAGTGTGAACGTTATTCTCAAAATTGTCAAAACATTCTGAGATATCTCTTGTAAACATTATCTGCATTGTCAGCATAGAAATGAATTTGGGAACACTGGAGAGCCAACCAACGAAATCTCCTTGGTTATACTTGTAAATTGAGTCAGAAACATGAGTCATTATTGATTGTTTCATTACTTCCAAAATTGTTGGTCCCCAAGACTCAATTGATCCTCCCAAGATGATATTTCTTGTGAAGATCAATGTGTTATTGAATTTTCCACTCATTCCGTATAATTTTATTCTTTGGAAATTCTGAGTGTGGAAATTATTTTGCAAATTCATTTCTGTTTCATCTAAAGGATGATGTTCGAATCTCACGATATGCATGAACATCTTACTCAATAATGCATTCATCTGGTCGAAATCAGCTGTTGAGAAAATCATCAAGACATCGAAATCCGATAAGAAAAACAATCTCGGGAAATTGACTCTTTTGATGTCAATTTTCTTCAAAACTTGAGAACAAATTTCTTCCAAATAATTATTGTTTTCAATTAATATCTCCAACAAAGATGGTAAAGAACAGACTTGGTACAAAGTTGTATTCTCATTCGTGTGCTGAATAATCTGCATCCATCTTCTCCTGACTATTGCAAATCTGTTTGCTTCGGCGGGCATCACAGTTGAAGTGTTTTCTGATGCAAAGAAAGATGCCAAAACAACCCATGAACTCTGGAATCTACTCCAAGCGTCTAATATCTTGTTGTAGTTATCTAACTGGTTCGCGAGTTCGTTTATTTGTGCCCTCAAGCCTTGAGCGAAAGGAACACTGATCATTCTGTGTAATTCCATTTGTGAATCAGCGATTTGCAAATACAAATCTTTCAAATCTCCCAACAAAAGTGAATCTTCTGTTTTGATTTGGCTTTCGAGCAAAGGTAGTTTGATTTCTTTCCATTTGCTTGCCAACTCTTGGAACTCTGCTTCTAGTCTTGATTCGCCCAAAGAAAGAGAAGTTATCTCTATAACTTTTTCTCTGTTTTGCAAAATTCCTAAAGAAATCAATTCATCGATTCTTATCTGGTTTGAATAACCTTTTGATTGGCCACAATCTTCGAACAGTTTCGTCCAATGGTGGAAATGCATCTTTGAGTTCGATAACATGTCTAATTCATCAATATATTGCATTAATTGTTTCACTTTTTCATCAACTAAATTCAATAGTTTATTTTCGGTTTGATTTGAATCTTTCAAAGAATTTATTGCGTTGTTTATTGAATTTAATTGAATTGTGAATTCACTTATATTGATGTCACTGAAAGGCTGACTCAATACTTCACTTGAAAGTATTGTCCATTGGTTGGTGATGTTATAAACTTGTATATCAAAATCGCAGTTCAATCTTAATTGGTCGTATGAACTCAAATCTTGAATATTTGCTTTCATAACATCCTGGCAATGTTCTAAGATGTCTATTTCAGGTTGTATAGCATCTATCTTGCTTTTCAAGTCCATGATAGTCTTAAGACCTTCATTGACATCTTGTTTTGATAATCCAGAAGGAATATTTTCGAGTTGTTGATGGAATTTGTTGATGTTATTTGTTTGTATTCCAACTCTTTTCGTTAATTCATCAACATATTTATGTCTGGCATTATCAATCATGTTCTTACCCATCTGTAATACTTGTTGGAAAACTTTATACGATGAATGCAATGGATTCCTCGTATGTTCACCAATATGTGAAGTGGCAAAATTTGTCATAATTTTATCCAACAAAGAATAAACGTCATCGATGTAAGAGATTTCCTGTTTTAGGAGTGGATTGATTTCAAGAATGAGGTTAAGGAACTCTGTGTTCTCAGCATATTGGAATAATGAGTTCGGCTCTCTCTTCAATCTTTTATTTGAAAAATTGAAAATTTTGTTGATTTTGTCAATTTTTTGTTCAATAAAATTCTGAAGAGCAACTTGAACTGCGTGTATTGATTTAGAAGGAATGGGAGCAAGTTCAGCCCTCAAATCCTTGGAATCAATAAAGATGGCTCCACGAACAGCACATGCCCTGAACTGGTTGATTCTTTGTTCTTCTTCTTTGAAATGATGAATGTCTTCCAAAATTTTGTTGAAATCAAAAACTAATTCCGAACTTGGATCGAAAACTAATTTGTTTATATCGCCATCGAAGTCATTCGCGAACGGGGAGAAGTCAAATGACCTGGATGTGCCTCCGCGAGCTGTAAAATAGTTGTCTGCACTCCAAATTTTGCCATGTTTGTAAAGTTGATAGAATTCAACGAACTTTTGTGATTGTTGCAAGGCATCTTCATAATCTGTTTCGATCTGTTCGAGAATTCTTTGTTCAATTTTAACGTATTCCGGATTTGAATCTGTACATTGCTTAAACTGAGGCATATTATCGTATAAATAGCCCAGATTTCCATTGGTTTTGCGTAAATGTTCCCTCAGTGACTGTTCTTTGATGATTCTTGGCAGAGTTTCAATTAGTTTAAAAGTATTATGCAAAGTATCACTGATTGCTTGCTTCAGTTCTTGCAGGGATGGCGTGAACTTAACTTTTCCTTCTTCATCAAACGAAACTGACACCAAAAAAACCGCAGATAATTCTTGTTTCACGTTTGACTCGGCTTCCTTCCAACATTTGAAGCAGGTGTTGGATAATGCCTCAATCATGATGTAATCGCATAGTCTGATGAAGTTTCCGAACTGATATAACTCTCGATTTACAATTGCGACTCTTCTTGCTTGTTCTGCTTGAACTTTCTCGTTAATAACCATCAGTTGGCCAAGAGTAGGAATAATATTCTTGTTCTTTTGGAATTCCGTGGAACTAACAGTTACTCTTTGAGGATCTTTTATATCTGCATCTAATTGAAGTAATTTATCTGTTACATTCTTGATATAATCACTGTATTGTTGGAATAGAATCTCAGAGTTTCGTTTGCAATCGTTTAAATAGTCTTGTAATACGTATTTCTTTTGAGATATCATACATAACAAATATTGATTGAGAATTTGGTCGCATGATGTTTCCATGATATTTAATAGATAACTGTAGAACTTATGATCATGAAATAGTACATGAGAAAGCACTTTTTCGCGGAATCTTGAAAATCTTTGATTTTGTATGAATCTTTTCCATAATCTGAATGATTTCCAGTATCGTATCTTTTCGAAAAATGCGAGTTTTCGTATCATATTGAAGATTGATGTTTCTTTGATCCAAATTTCGAGTGGAATTGTTTCTGAGCTTCCATCAGAGAATAAATGAGTAACGCCATTTGACGACATTGTGAAGTAGTCTTCAGTTATCTCATCATGCGTAATTTTGACAAGATCATAAGGATTAAAATTTAAATCGCTGCGAGGTTTTGCGTAATTTAAGTAAATGAAAAGGTGTCCACTACCATCTTTATGTTTAAAGAAGTAAGCTATTGGATCGTCGCCGAAGTTTAAAGTTGCTAATTCTTTCTGTTTTTCATCATCTAGTTCAGATTTCAACTCATTATCAGGTGCTAAGTTCGGTAGTTGGACTTTATTTGATATCCATGTTGGTACTGTTGTCAAAACATCTTGTTGTTTCTCATGAACAAATTTTGGACGAGTTAAATTGATTTTATTTGCATGATTTTTAATTGCTAGAAGTCCTGGTGATGAAAATGAAAGAGATGCATTAGTTTCTCCTTCACCAGGCTTATTGGCACTAAAATCTTCAGTTCTCTGATTCATTGAATCAAGGTCAAACATCGTTGGATCCTTCCTGACGTTGACTCTTGTATTTGCCCTGTTCTTTGGGATCAATGTTTGCTGAGAATTTGATAGATCCGAAGCTGGGCGAGAACTCATACAACAAAAATTTTATATCTATGAAAGATTTTAGCTCATTTTCAGACAATAGAAGATGTTTATAGACATTTAGAGTTAAAATATAATACATACTAGGATAATTCTATCATATTAAATATTCAAGCAATCTATAATGTGAGTTTTTCAAGATTATCAGATAATAACGTACACCATGACTATCGAATTTGGTCTTTTAATACATATGAATAAACTAGTTATCAGCAGTGTTTGTTGATACCATGATTAATATAGCTTAAATATACTAAAAATAATCAAGAAAAAATTGATTAAGAAATCATGGTATCATTTCTTATGATTTTATCCATTTAACCGATGAGTATTAGATTTGTAATATTAATAACAGGTGACAATTATAAAAATTGATTCTGATAAAATATTAGAGCGTTATGTAGATTGCTCCCATGCAACTAATCATTAATCTTGTTTTAAAACATTATGATATAGTAGAACAATCTATTTATACAAAAAATTCTAAAATTTGATAAAAAATAACAATTTCAAAAAGAAATGGAAATATTTTATATATAATAAACATATAAATTAAATAATAGCTACCTGGATAGTGTTATCTCTAACTTTGACCTCTTTTGTCTTCATTTGACCGAAATCAAGTTCGCATTTCTCAATAAACTCTTTCTGAAGATAAGCTTTTCCATCTTCAAGTTCTATACAGTTTACCAAGTACTCAGCATCATGGAAAGGTCTTCCCAGTACTCTACTTTTCTCTATTGTCTGTCTATTTGGCTGCAAAATGTGTATTTTATCTCCCAAACAAACAGCGAATCTTCCTGTCGGACATTTCTCTCTCATTTTCGTTACAAACTGGTAAATCTGGAGAGCTTTCTCTTTATCATTCAATGACATTGTATAAATCAAAGAACTAAATCTTCCGTCAGCCAAAATCAAGTCATTGATAGATTTCGATTCATTGTTAATTAAATCGTAATCATTTTTAGAAACGCCTTTAAAGAACATCAAAACAGCGTTTTCTACCAAAGGAGGTCTTTCTATTTTAGAGTTTTCTCTCAACAAATTAATGATATCTGTTCTTGACGAGATGATATCTCCTGACTCATCTTTCATGAAGAACTCTGTTGGTGTAGAGAAATAAGCCATGAAAGGTGAAGTTCCTCTTCCGTAAATTACATTTGTTGGAGTTCTATCTGCGAAGAAATGTTCCAAAGCTGTAGAACTCACACCGCAATTGACCAATATCTCTTTTAGATTGTCAATTGACTTTGGTTTTACACCTAATATCTTCACAGCGCAACCAATTGTTTCTGTAACTTCTCCATTCTGATTAAATCTCAATACTCCAAATAAATCATAAGAAGCAGTATCATTCCATAATTCTTTGACGTATTCTTTAACATCATTTGAATCTATTCTATCTCCTGTTATTAGTTTGGTGAAGATATAATTAGATCTTCCAATATGAACAGGAATAGCAAACAACAAATGTGAACTTTCCCAAAAAGTTCTCATCAACAATTTCAGTCTTTTCATGAATATATAAAAAGCAAATGAAGCAATATATGACATAATCAACATCATTATTCTCGACCATGAATCATCAGAACATTCAGAAACAATAGGAATCAATGGATGAACTTTTGCTCTCTCAAAGAAATGATGTGCGCATCTGACATCGTAAACATGTGGACATTTGTCCATCATGTTGTTGCAAAGCCTTGATTCCAATAGCATGTGTTCGTAATATGCCATGAAAGGTATTGTGATGTTCAATGGGTCGTCAGGAAGATTCTGTGATGTAATTGTGTCCTTTGCAATTGTTAATCTCTGAATTGACAATGCAATTGGAAGTAAAACCATTGCTAATGCAATTAACATAGAACTGACAAGTTTAAACACGGATTGTGGTTTGGGAGGTGCTAATGCAGGGTCTTTCGAGGAAAGAATGGTGTCGTATTGCTTCTCTAGCATTTTACGAACTGGATATTGTAAAGTACTGAAAACTAAAAACATGTCATTTTTCAGTTTGTAAAATATCCATCTCATGCAGAGATACATGACAAAGAAGGTCAGGCAGACAACAAGGAAGTGGATCTTCTGCGAATAGATGTGTTTGATGAAAACATTCGATGTTCCGTAGGCAATTCGATCGTGGATACGATTAAATATGATAATACTTAGGTTAATGAGGGTAGTTCGGAGGTTGATGAGTTGCTCTGTTGTATACTGGTACGAATTGTTGTAGTTTGTGAACGTAATATGGACTAATTGACGGAATTCTTGGAAACAGTCCATAAATGTGTAATTGTTAATAACAATATCACTGGTATTGACAAAATCTTTCAGTTTATCAACAGTATATATGATACGAGTGAAGTTTTTCTGTAATAATCGAAAATGTTCGATAATGAACGGACAAATTCGATAATTTTTGTCTTTCTTGGCTTGTTGGAGAACGAAATAGTTGTAAGTGAGCTTCTCAGTTGTATCAATGAAGATGCGGAAGTTATATGAAGAATCATAAGCTAATCTGTACTCATCTGCCATAACCCAGGCTTCTTTGAACATTGCATGATCAAATATGAGGCATCCGATAAACAATAAAATAATTATGACATGGAAAATTCTGAAAATTTGGTACCAGTTTGTAATTAAGGGGGTGTTCGGTAATAACTGGTTCCTTTCAGCGGTACAAATATTAGCATATAAATTCATGTAAGGAGACTTGAAATCTATATTTGGTTTTCTCTTAACGAGATCTCCTGAGTGGTCTCTTACACTTAAGAAGGTCAAAACATTTGTACTTGGCTGTGGTTTCATAATTAAATCATTATTCACAGGAGCAGAGAAATAAGGACGCTGGTTACTGTTCAATGTACTTGTTACATACTTCTGCTTCTCATTGAAGAGTTGGAGACCTTCACAATAAGCATCATTTGCTTTTCTGAAGTTTTTCTTCAAATCTGCATAATAAATTGATTTAGCAAAGTATACATTGTGATTAAATTGATATAACGTTGACATTTTCTTTATATGCTTTGAGGCCAATTGTAAAACTTCGTTGACACTTTTTAGATCGTTGTAAAGTGTATCTGCGGATTTCGGAGCGTGTGACCATAGGATTTTAGTTGCGAGACCGAATTGTGAGATGATTTCAATGAATGTCTTCATATCGTTTTTGATTAGAGGTGAAGACTCTTCTGAAGTTTGCATATAGCAATATACGGCTTCAAAGAGCATTAATTGAGTTGTGAACTCTAATTTTTCTACTGATAGAAGGTGTAAGAAATATTTGTACGTTGTATTGTCAACTCCCCAGACATTTGAATAAAAATAAATTGCATAACGAAGCATCCACTCAGAATTGGGGAATCTGGACATAACGTAACCCAGGAATTCTTGCTTTGTGAATAGAGCTGAGTTAAATCCAATTCCAAGCTTAATTAAAATTCTGAAGTCAAATTCTGTTTTTATGTGCTTCAAAATGGACTCAAAGTACTCGAATGTTGGTGAGTGGACAGACTCGAGCGATTCGATGATTCCCATGTAGAATTTCGTGCGAAGATAACACAAAAAGTAAGCTGTCATGAAAATTAAGACCAAAGCGATCGGAAGTAAGCCGATAAGTGTTGATATGTGAGGGAGATATCCATTGATCATTGCTAAGCAAACTAAAGCAAAAGCTAAGTTTAATAACAGTTTCATGACAGCGAATTCGTTACCGAGCCGCGAAATTGCTGGTAATGATTTAAGCTGGAAGTAAATAAAGTAAAGACTAATAAGAACTATGAAGCCCAAAACAATACATTGGAATGAATGTTGTAATTTTGAAAGAGAGAAGAAAGATACGACTGTAAAGAAATAGTAAAGAACAATGTTAATTGATCCGCTATCAAACCATTGAGTATATTGTGGGTTTGGCAAAATAATTGAAGATCCAAAAATTGCAACCAAGAGAATGTTAATTATAAAGTATGGCACGAACGCTAAAAATGTTGAAATGCAGATAAATATGTGCGGAAGTGAATTTTCTGGTGGATTTAAGATAATTTGGATGCAATGCATTATAATTGCGCTTGATATTGGTAAAAATACTGAATGAAAATTCGGTGTCATGATGTAATTAAGGCTTTTGGCTATTTCTGGCTTGTTAAAAGCCCGTATGATCACAAAATCATTTACCAAATAGAAAATGAAGCAAAAAACTAGCATTGATGTGTTTGTGAATAGAGAGTCTGTCATAAAACTGAGAATTGTATCTTTTTCGAAAATATCATAAGGATTGATATGATGTTTTGCAGATCTGGATGAAAATGCTGATATAAAATACATTGGTGGAATTGAGTAGGACAAGATATTGAGCACCAATGTAAAAGTTGCAAAAATTTTTTGTTTATAATTTGTTGTTGCTGATTTCAAGACAGATCCAAGCAAAAGAACCTTCCATTTAAAGCTATAGATGAGGTTGGAATCATAAGAGAATAAGGATATTTTCTCAAATGGATCCTCCATCTATCTTTAATAATCAGTGTAAATTTACGATTTGTAAAATCAAGGATTGAATAAGTTTTCAATTTTATTAATTTTGATTTTGATATCCTTATGTAAATTTACAAAAATTTTAAAATAATGAGATTCAATGTAACCGCCATTTTTAAAAAATTGAAATGAAATAATAGAGGTAGGGCAACGATAGGTCAAAAAGGCTTCTCTGATAGATTTCCTTGCCTTTTGGATATGCTATAATATATAGCCTAGCATGATAGGATATGATGTCAAAAGTTCGAACATAACTTAGGATCTTGAGAAAAATGAAAAACAAAAATTACATAAAAAAAGAAAAATTTTATCTAATTTGTTTTTTTGGACCGAATAAGTAATTTTATTGAATTTCAATACGACACATAGATTTTATTATTAGTAATAAATATAATGGTTTACTATTAACAAGGAACCTAAACTAATGAAAATTTGATTTCAAATATTGTATATGATTATCATAGATTACCAAAATATATTGCTATTTATGAGGATATAATATTGATTATTAGTAAATCGTATAAATTTAATAAATATACCATGAATATTGAATGAATTTCTTGATTCATAGGGGTAAAACGCGCTTTTATATGATTTAGACAGAGAATTTATGAGATGTAAATAACACAATAAATGTTTATATTGAATATTTTCTAAAAATAAATCGAAATTATAAAAAACAATACATTTATTCATTGAAACTACTTGGACAAATATGAAACAAGCATTCAGGCAATACTTTTGAGACTTCAACGCATCTGATAATTTTTATATAACTTCACCTCTTATGCTTAGAGTGGAGGTATTGAGATCGTATAAGTATAGATGAGCTCACATTCAGATATGATGTGTGAACTTCTGTTTTCACTGCAATTTTGAATCAGAATAAACTCAAAACAAGAATAAAATGATATACTCACTCTCTAAATGTGTTCGAGATTTAAAGTTGTATGAATAAAACGATTCATCTTTCGAAGCCTCCCATTTAATGAGAGACTTCGAAAGATGAATGTATTCATGTAGATGAAATACTATATATGACCATGTGTGATACTAAAGATATCAAAATGTTCATTTTTAAGTGCAATAGAAGGGTTATCTCTCGTAAAATCTCAATTTAAGGAAGATTTAGAAAGAACTCCTTTCCTAAGTAGATAGTGTGTGGTTTCTGTCTTTTGGTTGATCAGGAACTATGAAATTAAGTCGGACAGAAAGAAGTTCTTTCCAAAACAGACTCCAAATGAGTTGTTCGAAAAGAACTTCCTTCTGTATATGGATAATTGTAGTTACCGCACTGAAGTATGTGATTGTGATGATGGAGTTCTCGATAAATCTAAAATCGGATTAAGATTAATTGAAAACTCAAGTAATTCTTTGAAATCTTGTGTTGTCTGGCACTATAATAACCAAAGAATGAGAATATTATGTTGAATGATGAGTACGTGTGCTCGGCATTCGCCGAGCGAATTGAGTTTAACGTACTATGAAAAGTGACAAATTTGGGCTTTTTTTCCTAGGGTTATGATCTCTTCCTTTCTGCTCAATACGACAGAAATGAAAGAATGAATTTGTACTCCCTAATTGATTACTACAATCTGTATCTATCTTTAACATAGAATTAGCTGCATTGTGATTTATACTCCAGAATTATTCAATTTAAGATCAACCTCGTAAATTTTAATCATATTGCACCAATACTCCTACGTTGAGATAAGAACATGATTATACATACCAAAGCCCCATATTAAAAATCAAAATTTAGCACCTCCATTATGCAACCACATTATTCGTCGCAAATAAGTATATTTACGCATATTATGATGCATATTCACACAACTCGTATACATGAAAAGTTATTAAAATCAGACAAAATTATTGCAATAAGGAAAAAAAAACAACTTTATTATATATGTTAGTAATGAATTACAAATATTTACAAAGAATGCTCAATACTTCATATAATCTTCGAATATTTCTTATAAAGTTAATACATTTTGACTCGAACATGATAAAAAAAGCCGACACGCTGATTACTACATTTATGAAAATATAGTACGTTTCCATTCATCTGTGTTTACTTGTTTTTGTTGGAATAAAATCATTTTTTTTTTTCTTCATGAAATAAATTTTGCTGCGAAAGCAATATCTCTAACAATAATTAATACATTACGTCAACTCTGGAATGAGTATTTATCAAATATGATATCAAAATCAAAAATTAGTTGTTTTTTATGAGTAAAAACGATGTAAATTGATTATTTGACTAATTATCAAATACTTTGATTTTCCAAATTTTTTTCGAAATTGATTTTTTCATGTGAAATTCAAATTGTTTAATTTCATTTTTGAAATTTTGAATTTTTTTTGGAATTTTGAGTTGATCAATTCAGCAGAATTGATAATGCTATTGCTTTAGGGCATACCACAAGGTGATGAATAAAAGGTGAACATTAACAAATTATTTTAAATCACAAATATCATCCTCATCAACTTTAATTCTAAAAAGAACTGTACTGAATTATGAAAATGCATGATTTACATTATTAAAATCTTTGAATGAAAATAGTACAAGATAAGTTTTTATTCATTTTTAATTAGATTTAAACGAAAAACTACTCCATATTAAAATTTAAGTCGAGAAATCGTATTTTGTTCTTATTTGTTAGCATTTTGTAGACATTCTAATCTTGAATTAATTTGTTACATGATATTATTAACAAATTTAACTGAAAAAATATGTTAATATGGAATAAACCATGATTATATAAGCTATCAATGCTATATATACATATGTAAAAGATTCATATTAACTCAATTAACAAAAATGATAGATTTTCATAAAGGTTCAATCTAGGTTCGTTAGAAAATTTTGATTTTTATATAGAAGACATAGTTTCATATACATAATTAAATTTTCAAACAAATTTGATCATACCATTTATTAAGCAGGATAGTATATTAATTACTATCAGTATAAAAATATAAAAATGATTATATTTAATTATTGCATAATTTAGTCAAAGAGTTATAAGCATCAAGTGATCGTTATCACCTTCAATGCACGTATACTTTATTGATTCATAGATATTTAATCTATGTTTGACATGTTGTTGTCGTCATTCGTTTTGTTCCCATTCTTCCTAAGTTAGAATTAGAGAATACACCATCCACATCATCTAATTTGGTCCTCAGCGATAGATTGGTTCATTTTGGAGGAGTCCCATCAGACAGTTTTCGAGCACCAAATATCAAATTTTAATGTATACAAATCTTTAGTGATTTATCTCTTTTATGATGAGTAAAAGGTTTCTGCTCGTCAACATTTGATTTCCGACATATATGATTTCTAATTGCAATTATTTACTTTCTTTTTATAATCTAACTCTGTGACTCATACCATAAATTAATTATTGGAAAGTGTCAATATGTTTGGCACAACGCATGGCGGAAGATACCAAACCATGCAGGGAATATGATACGTTTAAGATCTCCGAAGTTTTTTTCCAAAAATTTTCTATCGTTGCCCTACCTCTGAAATAATTCTTTGATATGAAAAAATGACAAAATGGTTTCCACATCTCCATATAATTTGCCAAATATTTCAGAATCGCCTTTAAAGTGGAAAATAATAATGAAAATCAAATGTCACAAAGTAAATTGAACATATCTACAGGACAAGGGCCTTACCATATCATATACATAGGCCAATAGGTCTAATATATGCGGTGCTAAATCTGGATATCAGTTGAAATAAAGCAATAATTTTATTGATTCATCGTATTTAACTAATTTTAATAGGATGATGTATTATATTGTCGATGGGTGGTTTGTGTTTTATTAAAAAATGTCCAAATCTATAAAAAAAATTACATACAATTTTTATTACATAACTGAAGGAGCAAGAATAGAATCGCACTCTACATATGAGAAGCCAGGAACAACAGCTTCATCTCCTATGATTGGAGCAACAAAGGAATCTGCCTTTGTTTCGTTTGTAAATTCTGCATCGAAGTATTTAACATTTGTTGGGTCTTCGATCTGAGGTACATAATATGGCTGGATCTTTTTGGCCAAAACATCATCAAAGTTAATATTTCCAAAGAATTGGTGTTCTTTGACTTCCTTGAAGCCAAATCTTTGTTTTGGCTCCTTGTTTAAGAGTCCCATGATGAAAGACTTCTCAACTTCGGAAGCATATTCTGGGAACTTTGGAGAATCGTTGACAATCTTACGATATGTCTTATCTCTGTTCTGGCTATGGAATGGTGTTCTGTGGTACATAAGTTCGAAGGCCAAAATGCCAAGAGCCCACCAATCTACGCTTTTATCGTAGTTTAAGCCACGAACAACCTCTGGAGCGATGTAATCTGGTGTTCCACAAAATGTTGAAGTTGTGTCTTCAACAGTGATATCCTTTGCAAGGCCAAAGTCGGTTAACTTGATATAGCCATCCTGGCCGATCATGATGTTTTCGGGCTTCATGTCTCGATAGATGACTCCGATGCTATGGAGATGGTTCAAAACGAGGGCAACTTGGGCGAGAACGAGCTTATATTCCTCTTCGTGAAGGAAACCATCACGTTTAATGTGGGCGAATAACTCACCTCCTGGTACATACTCTAATCCCAAATAGAATTTGGAAGATGACTGAAAAGCAAATTTCAATTGAACAATGAAAGGATGATCAGCCTTGATCATGATATTTCTTTCATTTAGAACGGTTTTAATTTCTTTTTGTTCAATGAGCTTTGATTTTCTAATTGATTTGATAGCAAATAATTCACCATCGGCTTTTGACTTGACTAAACGTACTTTTCCGTAATAACCTTGACCGATGACACTAATTACTTCGAAATAGTCCATATTCAAGTCCGGATTCCAGAATGTAGCGCCTCTTAAGAGTAATACCCATTGCATCATTTCTTGTGTTGACTTTGCTTCAAGAAGAGCTGTCTCACCGTTTGTATCTTCGAGGAAGAAGCGTGGTTTCTTCTGATCTGAGACTATCTGAATCTTTGCATTCGGATTAATTTCAATTGTTTGTTCAGAATTGTTGATTTTCTCGGATTTTGAAATGACTAACTGAGTGCCAATTAACTTGCAATAACGTTGGCTCCAAATGCCTAAGAGACCTCTCTTCGAAAGCCAGCCGCCAGTGGTAGATAGGTTATTCATATTTTGTTTCGAAAAAAATAAAATTCAATGATTGAATGGTTTCAAATTGAGAGTGAATTTTTGAGAAGGGTAAACATTTTAAATGTGCGAGAGAATTTATATAAATATATACTTTTGGCTCTGACGGGGTAGACAAAAGCTAACGGGTAATATTAAAGATATTTCATTTGATGTGATCATGGTTTATCGATAAATTTCAGACTCAAATAAATTTTTTCCCCTCATCGTTTTTTAGTAAGCTACTTTAGGGTCACCCTAATTTTATGATATCCACGATGCCACCTCAGAAGATATTTCAAAAATCATAAATTGAGTTCCTTAATGACATACTATACAAATTTCGTAATTCCAAGTTCTGTTAAAATTGCTGATTACTGATGTCTATAATATGTATGCATCCTAAGCGGACTTTTTCAACTGTTTCGGGCTATACACTCTCGTAAATAAAATTTTCGATTCAGTGCAGCGGGAAATTTTCTATTTCACTAGTTGGATTCGCATTGTTTGTGTATGTAGTAAGATTCAGATATAATTTGCGACTTGTCAGTTGAATCTTGGGAAATGTCATCCGTAAAAAAGGACATTGTATCTCTTTTTAATTGCGTATTTATAGAGTATATTGGATATAATTAACAATTGTTGATGTTAATCCTTCAGAATATCATTTATCAGTTATAAATTTTGATCAAAATTCTGAGAAAGATGATGAAAATACTACCGGAAGGGTGCAAACTCAGCTAAATGGTAAAAACAATAGAATGATTATTCCAAAAATACAATACATCTTTATTTATAATCGGAAATATCATCAGAAAGAATATTTTTGATTTTAGATTTCTGATCCTCTGTTAAATTATGTGGGAACTCATATGTGACGGTCAGAATCAAATTTCCGCGGGATTTTGGACTATTTTGATAAGGGAATCCTTTTCCAGGAATTGTTATTTGCTGGCCTTCCTTAACATCTTGGAGCGTCAATTGGATGGTTTGTCCATCAAGATTCTTAAATGGATACGTCTGTTTGGTGAATGCGCTGGCTAAAGGTACAGTAATGTTACTATAAAGGTCGTATTCGACTAATTTGAAGTTTTTATTGGGTTTTGGTTTCAGAAGAAAGATTACATCTGTAGCTCCACGGTATTTCTCTGAATCGGTAACGTTTTTAGCAAAAATGCGAGAATTTGGTCGTGTACCTTTAGGAATAGATAAAGTATAGTGCTGATATTGTGATACCCAAGGAGAACTTTGACATTTTTTACACGTTTTTGCTTTTTGACTGCAAACGCAAGGGACTGATTGAAATATATGGAAGTTCTTTCGTTTTCCAGTCATAAAATCTTGCAACTCGAGGTAAAGTGGAAAGTTAATAATTCCTCCAAAATCTTTCACTTGAAATGCTTTATTTGAATCAAAGTAGTTGAGAGCCATGATTTCTTGATCGCTTCGGTATGCTATTATTGAAAAGTTATCATGCTCGAAAGCTTCATTTCCTATTTGGTCAAAAATAGATCTACTTGCTTCATTTTTTAATATACTATATGCCCTTTCGATATCATTCCATTGATCAATCATTTTTTGTGATGGGTTTTTCTGTAATTTTCTAAAATTAATAAATCTTTTGTAAGATCTTTCAATTTCTTTTGAAGTTGCATATTTCTTTAGGCCAAGTGCAAAATACGGATCAAATTCCGACGAATTACTCTCATATCCTGCAGGAAGGCGAAAGGAAAAAAGAAAAAGATTCATGATTAATTACAAAAGTGACAATCAAAAAATGAGAAATTGGAAAACGAAAGAAAGCTTTTTTAAAGTTAATCAGTTCATTAAAATGATTCTTGTAGATTTTGATGGCGAAAATTTGATAAATATCTAAATAATTCAGCAAAGTGCAGATCAATTTTTTGAGTGAAGTCAAAAATATTTCAAATGAAGATGAGTAAAAGACTATGTGTTTTGTGAGAATAATTAAAAATGTATTCAACTAGCTTTTATTTATTAATTTTAATTTCCGAACTGAAGAAAATGCACTAAATACAATGAACTACCTAATGTTTCTATTCCAATTCTAGTAGAATTAAGTGTGCTATGATACTTTTTCCCAAATAATAAGAAAAAAGAAATTCATTATAAGAAATTAGATTTCCTGAATAAATAATAAATTAAAAATTATAAAAACCAAGTCTGGTGAAATATTTATTAAGTAACTAAAATAACTTATGCTGGGAAGATACCCTCAACATGACCGTCTTCCTCATCAAATTCATCAGCAAATGGATCATCCGCACCGTTTTCATCATAAATTGGGTTATCGCCCTCATTAGCAGCACCGTTTCCATCGGCTTCAACGAACTCTCCGTTCTCTTCGTCGAAAACGAAGTCCTTTGGTTTCTTAATAGCCTCATGGATGAGAACTGCTGCTGCAGCGCAAGCGACTGCTGCAACACCACCAGCAGCGCAACCGATGATGAGCATCTTCTTCTTATCGGTCTTAGACTTTTGAGAGCTTCCTTCCTTAGCAGCATCGCCATCTCCGCCCCATGGAGCCTCTTCAGAAGCTGATGGAACTGGGGCTGGGCCTGCTGTTTGATCTGGTGTTGGCTTTGGTGTTGGGATTTCAGATGTCTTGATGATAATTGTTGTTGTTGTGATGGTGCAAGATTCGTAAAGATCATCGTTGATATCAGCGACACTTGTGCATGTGATTGTTGGGATTTCTGAATCAGCAGAGGGACCGCTGTAGCTGGAATCAACGATATCTTCGTACTCATCGCCTGGTGTTGGTGTTGGATCAATTGGTGTTGGGTTTGTAGTTGTGTGTCTGATGACATTGAACCTGTAATGCAAGTCAGCAGAGTTAGCGTTTCTGCTATCAATAGCGAAGATGATTAAGCTATGCTCACCAAATGGCAAATGATCTGGAATTACGTATTCGAGTTCGAAATCAACCCAGTCACGATTGGCATCGTTTGTGTTGAATGAGTAGTAGTTTTCAGCTGGTGTTGTTGGATCGTTTTCTGGCTTCTTGTAGTAGATGGTAACTACTTGGTTTGCATCGACATCACGGACTTTACCAGAAATTGTGATTGTATCACCTCTATACTTGTTTTCTATGGATGTTTGAGGTGTTGTGAACTGGATTTCTGGTGTATGCAACTGCGTGTACTTGAATGGTGAGCTGATGATTGTGGACTTGACACCGAATTCATCTTCAGCCCAAATGTAGATGACGTGGTCACCGAAGTTGATATAGCTTTCTTGGATTGGGAAGGACTTACGGAATGTCTTTTCTTGTCTGTTGCACTCGATAAGTGTTACATCAGTGTTCCAGTTGTAACCATCATCGACCTTGTACTTGAGGGTGGCCTTTGTATCATCCCAGATACGGCCTTCAACGACGACGATACCACCTGTGAAGTACTCATCATTTGGTCTTGTTGTGAATGAAACTCTTGGTGCTTGGTTGACAAGAAGGTTCTTCTCGAAAACGTTAGATGTCAATTCGAATGAGTCAATGGCGTAAACCTTTAATGGATATCTAGCGACTTCAGAACCGAGTTGAACTTTGAAGCTGAACTGACCATTAGAAATGCCACCATTAACCTTATCAGTTTCAAATCTTTTAAGGAATTGTCTTGGGCCATTGTTGAACTCGTAGTAGACATCAACTGTTTCGTTAGCATCAACATCATTAACAACACCGTTAACAGTAATTTCAGTATTTGGATCATAGTTTTCTTGGAAATTAGTTTCGATATTTATTAATGATGGATTTCTAAGATCAGCGCCAACACCCATTAATGTTGAGAAAACAAGTGTTTCATTTGGATAAATATCACGGCGGGTCCAGCTGATAGAGAATACGGAGTCAGTATTGACAAGTGGCTCGTCACTTTCCAATTGATAAAAGTAGTGATAGCCAATACCATACATTCCATACCAGAATTGATCATAATCAGAAACTTTGTAACCACCCTTGGCAAGCAACGTTAAGGTAATGTTGGTGTATTTGTCGTACATTGTTAAGCCACGACGATTGCCATACCATGTGCATTTTGCGTGGTCGTTATTTTTAATCATAATATCTGCATAAGATGAAACGTTGATTGTGTGAGGAACTGTATCTTTGTTGGTAAGAAGGAAGGAAACAAGAAGATACTTATCACCGAGTGGAACCTTTTCAACTTTGATATCAGAATAAATATTCCTATAGTTTGCTTTACCATGTCTAGTTCCGGGCATTTTAATTAGGGTGGGATCATTATCAACAGTAAATACGGGCTTCCATCCACCAAAGCTATAGGTTGTCATGACCCAAGAGGTACCGCCTGTATCTGCTCTCTCATTGTATTTGATATCAAAGGCGGAATAAGTGGTGTCCTTCCAATAGGCATAAAGGTATTTAGTATGTGTGATTTCTGTTTCACTAAAAGCAAAAGTAACTAGATAGGATAACATGTTGGATAACCTTTTAAATTTATGAGATGATTTAGAGGCTCTGAATTTTGATTATAATTGAATGATATCTCAAATATTTGTGAAAGATTGGTTTCGGTTAAACAACGAATTTTGCAATACTTGTTAAATCGGTCCAAATATCTAGTACTATGATATATGTGTCAAAACAAATAGGTTAACGTTTAATTTAAATTTTTGAAATTATATTTGTTATGTATAATGGATTAATTGTTACGATTTTTTTTTATAAGTTATAAATTTGAAATTATTCAAAAAAAATTGAAATACATTGAAATATAAATATCATAATTTAACTATATAGCCAATTCACATAATATTTTAACTATAAAATTTTGGATTTTGTCAGATGTTTAACCGTTTTTTTCATGTTCAAAAGCAGATATATTTTTTCTTTAATTTAAGGATGTCAATTCGGAAAATTGTTTTCATTTTAGGAGAATATAATTTTCCTTTTAGAAAATTTAAAAAGTGAGACGCGCAGGATTCGAACTTTTTTAAAAGTTGATTTAAATATATTCTAGTGTGAATTCTAAGGATAATATCATATTTAAAATAAGAATATACTAGTTTAGGTGGTATAATTTTTTCGATAAATTTGAGAGTATGTACGTTTAGGGCATCAAAAGTGTCAATTCGCTCAGCGAAAGCTGAGCTAGCTTCGTTCTCGAAAAAATAGGGAAGGAGTGAAAGAGAGTGATACAGATGTTGACACATTCATATCATTTCAACAAATTTTGATCAAATTGAAATTCAATGAAATTCAATTCACTTCATATCCTTCAGTCAGTACATTGACATCCTTCTACATCACAATGATAACTCGTGCATCAATAGTTCTACAACTAACTCAGAAAAAACAAGATTTTTCCTTCCAGCTTACAGCTTTTAAAAAGTTTCGATGATAAAAATCACTCTACTCTTGTTTATCGATATGTTGTGATAGTAGGTAAACGTATTCTTATCGATATTAATAAAAATATTTTTACGAAAATCTGAACCAATTACAGAGTTATTCATAAAGTTTATGATAACTGTAATTACTTCATCTTTGTTTTATATTTGAATAAACAATTTAATTTGCATAATTTTTTTTAGTTGAAAGACAGGAAACTTAGTTGAGTTTGTATTATTTTTATCGTTCAATTCATTGTATCAGTGAGTGATCCAGATATTTAAGATATTTACAAAAAATTTATTAATTTGATTAACAAATTTTAATCAAAATAGCAAAAATCTATTTGATAGCTGTAAGCAAACAATAATTTTTATTTCAAGCAAAATCAATTATTTTCATCTAAACGTATAAAATTGTCAATTTTATGAGAATAAATTTAAAATCTCATGAAATATAAAGGAGAGTAATATTTTTCAATTTTCTTTTTTTCTTTGTCTCAAATATTTTCTGTTGGGAATTTTCTTGTTATCAAAAAATAATTTTAATATTTGTTTATTTCATTACATACAATAAAATTTTAAAAACTCTATTTGTTCACAAGAAAATTTTTTCCCTTCATATGAAGAAACATTTTGTTCTCCATTTGATACTGAGTCTAAATCTCGATTTTTGATTTTTCTTCTTTCCAAATTTCTTTTTTCCAAATTAGAAGTTGAATTCAAATTTTCAATAGTTTATATATTTTCTCAAACCGTCTTAGATTTTCTCACTTTTTAGGGATTTTCTCTCAAAATATACAAAAATAGTAATATCAATACATGTGTCTAATATACTTTAAAACCATCGTGATAAAATTCAAAAACGAAGAGTTCTTCTCTCCAAATTTTTTTCAAAATCGAGTAGGGGTAATTTTAGCTAAAAGTGACACACCCGTGAGGGGTGTGATTACCGATCGGTAATTTCGACAGTTGAGAATTTAAAATTTTTTATGGAACTGTTGCGAGTTTCATAAAGAATTTAAGGAATATAAGCAAAGATTTGAATCAAAATCTTAGACCTAAGCCGATCGCTTCGCTCGCGGCTTCCGCGAATTACAGATCAGCAAAGATTTGAATCAAAATCTTCGAACTAAGCCGATCGCTTCGCTCGCGGCTTTCTTTATTATTTTAAATTTGCATGTTTCCATCAAAAGTTCATAAGGTAAAAAATTTCGTTTATTTTTACTCAGCAAAAAAAGGTTTTTGATAATAAATTTATTTTATTTCGAAAAAGTAGCAATAATCGTAAAAGGGTATTGATAGGCTTGCTAAAGTAACTAATTTTAGCTGTCAAATACTTTTGTATTTTGAAGTAAATTAGTATAAATTTGTTTTTACTTTTATTTCGAAAAAGTAGCAATAATCGTAAAAGGGTATTGATAGGCTTGCTAAAGTAACTAATTTTAGCTGTCAAATACTTTTGTATTTTGAAGTAAATTAGTATAAATTTGTTTTTACTTTTATTTCGAAAAAGTAGCAATAATCGTAAAAGGGTATTGATAGGCTTGCTAAAGTAACTAATTTTAGCTGTCAAATACTTTTGTATTTTGAAGTAAATTAGTATAAATTTGATATTATTTTAACTCCCTTTGAAAACCTCAATTTTCCATACAGAGGGAACGGGAATAGCATCCAATATTCCCTGAGAATGGTTGCGCATTCTCAGTTCCCTCTATATTTCGAACGAAGCTCTCATCGGTCTTTTTTTTAATACTAAACGTTTTTTTTCCCTGTCACTTTTAGCTAAAATTTGGGTTTGCCATTTGAAAGTTCGATACTTGGTCATTATTAAAATGTGAAATCATCATTTTTCCTTTCAATTAAGCCCATATATTCACGAGTACATTTCTCTAATGAATTTTATGTATGTTTCAAAAACGTTAGTGAATATTATAACACAAATTCACTCTAATTTAACAATTTGTCCCATTAAAAGCATCGTTGTCCCAATCGACTCATAGACAAATATAACTATGTTTGATGCAGGTTTCATTAACATATAAGCCGGTTCACAACGAAAGAAAGTGTCTTTTTGAATCATCAAATTCTAGATTTGTCAAAACAATATAATTTGTTTGGAATGAAAAAACAAAACATACTTTTAATTTACATCATGACATTAATAACAATAACAAACAACAGCGACATTAAAAATACAAAAATACAAGTTCATAAGTATTTCTTTGAAAAAGGAGATGAATTCGTGAGCTTTGGCACCTGTGAAAGGAGTGGGAGCCGCTTTTCTCCAACAGATCTGTGAAGATTTTTCGTTGGAGAACCAAGACTGATTGAGAACGTTGAAGAGCCAAATCGCTGGTATGAAGGGTTCTTGTAAGTGATTGGCCTTTTCTCTTGTATGGTAGATAATGAGAAATTCCTGTTAAAAACGGTTAAATAAATTTTGGATATCATTTCCTTTTGGGCTAGAATGAAATAAGGAGCTGAGATGCCACTGAAATCCTTTGAGTTGATCGCATGAAGAATAGTTTGCGTATTGAAACCCTTAGATTGTAAGTTCTTCATGACCGTTTGATTTATTTTCTTTCTCAATGAGTATTCTGTGGATGTTATGAGTTCGCATGTAAGATATTGTGCATTTGGATATTGAAGTATCCATTTGCTTTTAACAATTGCGTTGTGAGTTGCCCTTTGAACATTATTTTTTGCAAGAAGGTGATTAAGAAGGGAAACTAAATCGGGAGAAAGGGACGAATCGTACTCTGGTTCGCTGTTAAGAATACTATTAATCAATCCTTCCTTTGAAAGCTCCTTAAAAGGAAGATGACCTGTAATCATCGCGTAAAGTACAACACCTGCACTCCAAAAATCTGTAGTTATTGTATAATTCTTGCGCCTAAGCATTTCCTGGGAACAGTAAGAGATAGTTCCAAAACCATGTGTAACGTCAGGATTATATTCACTCAACAAATGGCTAAGTCCGAAGTCGACGACTCTTATGTTATCATATTCATCTATGAGAATGTTTTCGAGTTTGATATCGCAGTGAATTATGTGAATTTCTGAATGTAAATAATGAAGTGCACTGATTAACTGAACAAAGTAATGGCGGGCTCGCCACTCTTGGATCTTCCCAATGTGTGAGAGCAATGAATGTAATGTTCCGCCGGGTAGATATTCTAAAACAATGTAATAATCTTCGTCTGTTTGAAAAAATTCATACAAAGGAGCCAAAAACGGATGATCTAACTGTTTGAGAATAGCAATCTCCTGATTAACTTTCTGCATCGAAGTTTTTGACTTAGATATTTTTTTGATTGCGACGTTTTCGTTTAAAACTTCATGAACAGCCAGGTAGACTTCGGAAAATCCACCATGGCCAATGGAATCTTTGATAATGTATTTTCCTACTTTATCGCCCTGTTGAAGTGTAAGATTCAAAATTAAATGAAAAATCTCTATATCGGCCGCAGTGTTTTCTAAACCTATCAAACAAATTTGTAATCAAAAAAAGTTAAATATTAGATAGATCCTATATTAAAGGATACTATTATTTAAATCTCTAACAAAAAGTATATCGTCCTTTGGTTAATGATTTTAATTAAAATAAGTGCCAACTATAAATGCTATTAAAATGTGGATTTACATTCATTGGATAGGATTGAAAGATTGATAGAGATATTGAAAATTTGATGAGAACGCATGCTTTTTGATTGGGTTTACATTTAAAATTCATGAATTAATTGGTATATATTTAAAGCGTGTGAATCATCATATATTGTAAACTTCACAAAAGTTATTTGTATGAAAAGATGTTTAAAAGATATTTCAATTTATAAATTAACATGATATTTTTTGTAAATTCTAAATTCTGAAAATTATTTCAAAAAGTTCATTAACCGAAAATCATTTCCATCTTATATTATGATAAAAACTATAGGAATGTGCTTGTCTCATGAGGAAATCCAAAATTTCTAGCAAAATACTAGGAAAATTAAAGGAAAACTTTTAAATGAAAGGTTCTATTTAGTTCTAAAATGCATAAAACATTAGATAACATTTAATGCGAATATACGAATAAGCCGAATATTAAAAACAAATATCAATTTGTGAGAAAGACGAATTTTCATACAGCTTTATTCTGTGTCGAAGAGCTTTGTTGAAAGGTATTTCTCACCGCGATCAGCGAAGAGAACAACAATGACACCGCTGTCAATCTTCTCAGCAAGCTTCTGAGCAGCGAGCATAGCAGCGCCAGAGCTCATGCCGATGAAGATGCCTTCCTGAGCAACGATTTCACGTGCCTTGGCGAATGCCTCTTCAGACTCGATGAGGATGTGCTCATCAATCTTGTCAGCCTGGTAAATAGCTGGGACAATAGCTTCTTCCATGGACTTCAAGCCCTGGATATAGTGGCCCTTTGTTGGCTGAGCTTCAATGATCTTGATTTCTGGGTTCTTCTCACGAAGGTTCTTGCCAACACCCATGAGTGTGCCGGATGTGCCGACAGCAGCAACGAAGTGGGTAACTGTTCCCTTTGTCTGGGCCCAGATTTCTTCTGCTGTTGTCTTGTAGTGGGCGATCTTGTTGTATTCGTTAGAGAACTGGTTAGGGTTGAAGTACTTGCCTGGGTTCTCCTTAACGAGTTCAGCAACCTTACGGATGGCGCCATCTGTGCCGAGCTTCTTGTCTGTAAGGATGATTTCAGCACCGAAGGCCTTGATCATCTTACGGCGTTCGATTGAAACGCCCTCACTCATAACGATGATGACGTTGTAGCCCTTGACACGGCCAATCATAGCAAGGCCGATACCTGTGTTTCCGGATGTAGCCTCGATGATTGTTGATCCTGGATGGAGCTTGCCTTCGGCTTCTGCCTGCTCAATCATCTTAAGAGCGATACGATCCTTGACGGAACCTGTTGGGTTGAAACCTTCAAGCTTGGCGTACATCTGGACCTTTGGATTTGGGTTGAGATGATTGATGCGAACGAGTGGTGTGTTACCGATTGTCTCGAGGATGTTGTCGTAGATCATGTCTTTGATAGAGATCTAGAGAAAAATGAAATGAAAAATTTTCAGCTGCCAATAATCGATTTTTTCAGAGGTGTTTAAACTGTCTCAGAAAATTTTCAGAGGAAATCTGTTCTAAAAATTGAATATAGATTGGCCTATTTTTATCCATACAATGTTAATTTCGTTTTTGCACTTAATGGAAATGGTGTTGAGACCGAATATGACCTTATTAAAGAAAGAAATCAAGAATGTAACAAATCAGATAAACTTTTTTTGATAAAGATGTGTTAATTTAGCTTATCTCTGTAAGTAGATGTAAGTATTTAAGATGAAATGCATATTTTATAGATCCCGTTAGATTTGCTCATATCAAAAAGAATACAGAAAATATTACAACTGGACCGATATATTCGAACAACATATATGAATTATTATATTACTCAAGTTAGTAAATCATATAGTACATGAAATATGCCTTAATTCTGGAGATTTTCATTCAAGATCAAAATTCAATGAAAATTTTTCAGTGTAATTATCAAAGTTAGCTAATTAGATATGATTCTAAAACATTAGTAATGGTATTACGTTGTTCTGCGAAATAATTTTTGTGAACAAAATTTTGATTTCTTCAAAATCATGTAACACAATGAATTCACTAAAAAATTGCGCATCACTCACAGTTAACAAGCTAAATTTTCATTAATATTAATAATTCAATTTAAATAATCAACATAAACGTCTAAAAGTGGTAAATTAAACATTCAGCATATCGATTTAAGTGTTTGCTAATGCTAACGAGATTAAAAAGAGTTATATGATTAAAATAATGACAGTAATATTTATTTAATTAGCTTATTCTTTCTTTTGCTTCTTATCCTTTTCTTCTTTCGATTGTTCTGGGTTTAAAAGGTCGTATTTCTTGAGATTATATATTAAGTACTCAAAGGAGCAGAATAAACCTAATGCAAGAACTGACATGATAACGAAATGGATACTGTAAGTTGTAAAGATTGAAACTGTTAAGAAGACTAATAAAAGAATGAAGCAAATTCTAAGGAAAACAATCATTGTTGTTCCTACACCTGGGGTCAAGAGTTTTTCTATCCATGACTTCTCTGAATATGGAACTTCTGCCTTTTTCTCCTCAGTAGACATTTAAATAAAAAATTTAAATGACGATCAAATCTTGAATTTTCGAATAAAAGTGACCCCGAAATACGTGTCGAAGGCGTGACAAAGCAGTCGAAGGCACGACAAACCTGTCAAAAAAACGATGGAATTACTATATATACATTCCTTTTCTTGTTTGAGCTATTAAGGATCTGAAAATTATAAAACTAAAATAATGGATCTGAGAGCCATGCGATTTGATTTCATTCTATATTTATGCCATATCATATGAACATTGAAAGCTAGTTTTGTTTTACTAGGAAACTCCATGAGTTATTTACGTATCTATATGGGCAATTGCTGCTCATATTCGATAAATAATCATAATATTGTGTTTATTATATCTTACCTCAGAGTAGGTGTGCTTAGAATTTTCTTCATTTAGGTTGTAATTATCTGAAAAAATAAAGAAAGATTTAAAAAAAAACATTTTAAATGTTGTTACTAAAAATTCATACATATATTTATTGCTGATGTTGTTTTTCTGCGCACTTGTGGCGAATTGCCTTATTCATGCAGGTATCGCAGTAATAAACGTGGCAATATGGGCATTCTTTGGCATTTGGTGTAAAGCAGCTTGCACAATTATGAACATCATCGTGTGTTGTAGTTCCGACGGCTTTGATCTTTGTAATCAAATCGAAAATCTTTTCAACATTTTGTTCAACGTTATGAATTCTATCTTCGATTTCAGTGATTTTAGCTGTATTAACAGTGTTGGCAGGATGTGCATGAATTCTACGAACTTTCGTTTGTTGAATTTTGTTTGCATCATTTTGAACTAATTCCAATTCAATTTCAGGGATTTCTGGCCAATCTTCAGCTTGGTTTTCGTAGGCCATCATTAAATCTGCAATATCTTGTTTTGGAGGAATTTCGCAACCATATAAGGTTTCATTCCTTCCTTATTCTTTGTATTAATATTACCGTGGAATGCAAGTATTGCTCTTGTAATAATATCGTTCGGAAATGCCATTGCAAGGTGAAGTGGAGTATCGCCATTTGTATTAACAGCATCGACATCAGCACCATGTTGGAGTAAGTACATAATAATTTCTATTTGTCCGCTTGAAACGGCAAGATGAAGGGCAAACCCAAATTTTAGCTAAAAGTGACAGGGAAAAAAAACGTTTAGTATTAAAAAAAAGACCGATGAGAGCTTCGTTCGAAATATAGAGGGAACTGAGAATGCGCAACCATTCTCAGGGAATATTGGATGCTATTCCCGTTCCCTCTGTATGGAAAATTGAGGTTTTCAAAAGGAGTTAAAATAATATCAAATTTATACTAATTTACTTCAAAATACAAAAGTATTTGACAGCTAAAATTAGTTACTTTAGCAAGCCTATCAATACCCTTTTACGATTATTGTTACTTTTTCGAAATAAAAGTAAAAACAAATTTATACTAATTTACTTCAAAATACAAAAGTATTTGACAGCTAAAATTAGTTACTTTAGCAAGCCTATCAATACCCTTTTACGATTATTGCTACTTTTTCGAAATAAAAGTAAAAACAAATTTATACTAATTTACTTCAAAATACAAAAGTATTTGACAGCTAAAATTAGTTACTTTAGCAAGCCTATCAATACCCTTTTACGATTATTGTTACTTTTTCGAAATAAAAGTAAAAACAAATTTATACTAATTTACTTCAAAATACAAAAGTATTTGACAGCTAAAATTAGTTACTTTAGCAAGCCTATCAATACCCTTTTACGATTATTGTTACTTTTTCGAAATAAAAGTAAAAACAAATTTATACTAATTTACTTCAAAATACAAAAGTATTTGACAGCTAAAATTAGTTACTTTAGCAAGCCTATCAATACCCTTTTACGATTATTGCTACTTTTTCGAAATAAAATAAATTTATTATCAAAAACCTTTTTTTTTCTTAGTAAAAATAAACGAAATTTTTTACCTTATGAACTTTTGATGGAAATATGCAAATTTAAAATAATAAAGAAAGCCGCGAGCGAAGCGATCGGCTTAGTTCGAAGATTTTGATTCAAATCTTTGCTGATCTGTAATTCGCGGAAGCCGCGAGCGAATCGAGCGGCTTAGGTCTAAGATTTTGATTCAAATCTTTGCTTATATTCCTTAAATTCTTTATGAAACTCGCAACAGTTCCATAAAAAATTTTAAATTCTAAACTGTCGAAATTACCGATCGGTAATCACACCCTTCACGGGTGTGTCACTTTTAGCTAAAATTACCCCTACTCCAAGATGAAGTGGCGACGATCCGTCGTTCTTTGTTTGTAAATTTAATTGTTTCTCAAGATCTTCATGATTAAGAATAATTTCAATAGTCGTAACATCCTGTGAAGCAACGGCGTAGTGAATGGGATACCAATTAAATTAAAAAGAATTCCATTAATTTCAACATCTAAACTAGCTCTATGTTCAAGAAGATATTTTATAATGTCATGCTGCCTGCAACAGATTGCATATATAAGAGGTGTTGGGCGAGTTACTGTTGGTAACAAAAATACCATTGATGGTGCACGATTTTTTGGATTGAAAGAAAACTGTGGTGTTAGAATAACAAAATTATACTCTTCTATTAATCATTTTTTCGCTAAGTTCAAATGACTCAACTGTGGAGACATTACCTTGAACAATTGCGAAAGCAAAATCCTCATCAAAACACATTTTTTTCTGAGAAAAAAGTAACGATTTATGATTTTGTGAAATCGTATTTGCAACAGCAATCCTTCGATGATGATGTACCTGGGAGAATAAGCATGAAGAAAAATTCTGTTCTCTGATTAGAAAGGATTATAATACAAAAGTTTTTATGAATAATTAATAAAAAATTACAAAGATAAGACATCCACGGCCTATATTTTAACTTATTTTTGATATCATTTATTGATGTATTACTCACTACTGTTTGAATTCTTGAAGAAGCTACTTTCGATTTCATTTGAATAAAAACTATAGTATTTATTATATTTCAAACCGTATAATTGTTTTATTTATATTATATAATATATTCTATTATTTAAAATTTCGTTCTACTGATTATATATCGATTAAATTTGAAATTAATATCAGAAAATTCCAAAAATATTTTGAAATTTAAAAAATATATTTAGAAAATGTTAGAATTACCAACGTTTTATTGATTTTGAAAAAAAATTTGGAAATGGATAAATGTTTGGAATGCAAGGGTTTGTCTTCCAAGATGCTGCATTACCTTTTTTCACATCCATTTATGCTATATTTATTTGAGAATGGTAATTTCAAGTTAAACTAGGCTCAAAAAACAAATTCATTGAACCATCGGTAACTCAAACAAAATATCATCTTATACTTGTTTCTCCATTAGATACTCTGCTAACTTCACAAATTCATTGTACGAATAATCCAATTACTCATATAAATTATCTCTTAACTAGAATTAAGCATACTAGATAATCGATACCAATTACTAATCAACTAATAACTAAGAATTTATAGATATGAATACCAAAAATGATTCCATTTAGATCAGAAAATTCATATAAACTATACTTTTTGCATTGATTGCTGTTTTATGAACTATAATAAGCTTAGTATTTTGCGATATTTATTCGTTTTCGGATTGTTGATAGTAGTTAAGCACTCATAACGAAAAATAAACATACACTTAAAGAGGTAAAACTATTTTCCCTATATCATTCGTAAATTTTCTTTCTATATTCTTCAAGATAAGATTCGGAAGTACCTTTGATTTGTTTAGCACAGATCAATCATACATCTGCATGCTTTGTTGCATAAACCTAAGTCTTGCATATGGCTATGTAAATCGAATATTCCAAACCAGTTATCATTGTAAAAGACCGTTTATCAATTAAAAAAGTTCTTACATTACCAGTTTAAAACAAATTCTAATCATGCTCATACAAGATAGTTAGTTTTTGTAATTTTTGAAATTATTGTTAAGCAAAAGCAACTTTAAGATGGATTTCATATTAAAAAAGAGACTAACTCAAAGATTAATTGTGTTAATAGGGATAAAAACCTCAAACCAGAAATTTTGCAAATTACCTCAGACTTTTCAGAGGATTGAGTTGCCACTCAATCCTCTGAAATAGTCTGTGGTAATTTTTAGTCTCTACACTATTTCAATATAAGCTCCATTTTTAAACAGTTTTTAAAAATCGAGCATTGAAAAGTGTGATGAGACATTCAAATTTCAAATTCAAGGTTTCGGATGTTACAATGAAGGAGTTAATTGCTTTTCATTCATATCATTAATATCATTTAAATACGAGTATAGAAGGAAAATTTTGAAATAAAAACTTCGGGATCATCAAGTTTTGAGAAGTATCACTTTTAATCCTCCTGAAGTTAGTTAGGGATATTTAATTATCATATGATTAGGAATCTTTTTAATAAAATTTTCCTTCATAATTAGATTCAATATTCTGAGCAATAGCATTTGAATGAATAAATTTAAAGCTTTCAAAACTTTCCTTGATGATGAGCCAGCATACATTTTGCTCACTAATTAAAAATCACAAAACAGAAATGGCTTGCGATCGAACTATCCATTCAAGTTCTCAATTTTTCATAAAAAAAATTTAATTAGCACATTGAAATGGAAATTCAATTAGTTAATTATCTTCGTTGAATGACTTCCCTACGCGTGTTGAAATCCTTCATGCAGTTAATCGAAAACTACACAGAAGACAATACAGAAGTAATAGGCTATAAGGTCCCTGTTCCTCTCATCTCTCCTGAGATGGCTGAAGCACTAATTAAAGAAACGATGACTGTTCTCCAAAATAAGCCAACTCTCGTCAGAATTGATGCACCATGCTATGTAGTTGGCGACATACATGGTAACCTATACGATTTGATAAGAATTCTTTCTATGGCTAAAATGCCGCCAATGTCTAGATATGTTTTTCTTGGCGACTATGTCGATAGAGGACAGTTTTCTTATGAGATTGTCTTATTACTCTTCGCTTTACAATGCCAATATCCTAACGATGTTGTACTTCTTCGCGGAAATCACGAATTTGCTGACGTTAATAGCGTTTATGGATTTTTCGATGAAATGTCTCAACTTGAAAATGGACAATATCTTTATGATCTTATGAATAAGGCCTTCGAATGGCTTCCTATTGCAGCAATTATTCAGAACAAAATTTTCTGTGTTCATGGTGGAATTTCACCAGATCTCAATGATATATCTCAAGTCGAAAAAATCGAACGCCCAATTAAAATTTGCGAAGATGAACTTTTAGCAGATTTGATGTGGAGTGATCCAACAAGTGATACGAAGACTTACGCTCGTAGTACAAGAGGTCTCGGAATTTCATACGGAACTTCATTAGTTCACGATTATTTAAAGAAAAATAGTTTGACTTCAGTTCTTAGAGGCCACCAATGCGTTCAGAATGGAATCCAAAAGGCTCTTGATGGCCAAGTATATACAGTTTTCTCTTGCTCTAATTATGCAGATGCTTTAGACAATAGATGCGGATTATTATTCTTAAATCAGACCTTAGAAATGCAATTCTTCTCATTACCTCCTCGTCCCCAGCTCGTGAGAGAGAGAACTTCATTTTATCCAGTCAATAAATCAACTATTTTCGAAAGCGAAAACACAGTTATTCCATTTTCAATAACTGCTAAGCAATTCGAAATAAAGAAGGCAATGCTTGCTGTTCCACTTCCAAAACTTCGCTCTAATTCTCAATGCGCGATGCCAAAGACAAATAGATTCGCTAGAAACCGTATGAAATATATATAGATTGTATGTTTATTTTTCTATATGTGTTAAAATTTATATACATGTATTTAATTTTCAGATTTTTGATTCTTTCAATATTTTTTCAAGTTTGTCCATATTACTCCATTAAATATTGCTTAGTTCTTATCATATTGCTCCTTTTTTACTTTAAAACAGCATAGTAATTGCTAAGGTTTGATATTTCATCTAGATTATTCTGTAAAATATTGTTTTTCGCCTTATATCTCATGTATTATCCTAATTTATATAAGAAAATTATCAGCAATGGAGTGATATTGCTGTAATATTTCCATACAGCTCAATTCATTATGAAAATGACACATTCTAGTATATCTACTGTTGAAAGTAAGGTAATACTATTTGAAACAATCAAATTTTGTTGTGAGGCGAGCAAATCTGCATTGGCTATTCTTGAATACCTTAATCTTTTCAATTTCATAACTAATTTGACAATTTCAAATTTTGGAATGCACATTTATATTTTCAATATGCTATCTATTGCTATGCATTCCACGTACACTCCTAGATAAAAAACCAAAGATCTTGAATCTCAATTTATACCATGCAATTACAAATTAACATGCATATTTGAATAGTTTAGCAATAATAATGCATTTCTATGGAATCAGTATCCGAAATAGATTTTTGCCGATGGAAAAAGTGCCATTGATTTTCATATTATCCAAATTTAGAAAACAGTAAAATATATATCTAGTTCCAATCGGACTTATATCCTACTATTTTTTTCGAAAAAAAGTTCAAATACGAAAAAATTTGACATTTTTTCTCGCAGTAATTTAGAATTTCTTTGTCAGGAGGAATACTTACATAATAATATGTTTAAAAACCTCGTTTTGCGAAAATTAATTATTTATTTATGGTATTTCTCTCAATTTCTCCGACCTCTCAACAGTCAGATTTCCAATTTTTCGAAAAATAATTATACAGTATAAGACCTCAACATTAAGCCATCGTTTTTCTATTGTAATTTTTCTGAATCATTTGAGACTTTCAGAATCTTATTGAAATACTTTTTATTTTCAACATTGAAAATTTTGAATGAATTCGTTACACGTGAGACGTAATTTTACTTATAATAACAAGTACAATTGATTTATCAAAAAATAATTCAAAATCGGATCATTTCAAAACTTAATTAATTTTTTCAAACAAAATCTGTTCGATATTTGATTTAAAAAGGTTTATATCACTTTCAACAATGACTGAAGTCCCCCTCCTAGATCAACATACATCGGAGGTTCAATCAACGGTAGATACAGACTCAGAGCAATACAGACTTGGTGGCCGCTCACCATTAAAGACTCTTTTTGCTCTTCTTGCAGGCCCACTGCTTAGCCAGCTCACACAATCAAGGGTCATTATTGATTTTGTAATTTAATCGTCGTCGTTATCGATTTTGTAATTTAATCGTTATCGTCTTTTTTAAACGTGCATTTTTTGCTTTCGGAGCTATTGAACATACATTGGCCCTTACCAGCAATTGAAAACTATTTTTCATTATCAACAATTACATTACTCCGAGTTATTCATCAATCAATGAAAATCGATATATAGTCCATACTTCAATTTACAATATTGGCAAGTCCAATTTCACTTGGCATATTTAACTCATATAGAAAAACCAGTTGGAATCGCAAAATTATCTTTAATTCCATACATAAGAAAAAAAAATTATAAAGTTCTTCAATAATAGCAAACTAATAGTTTAAATAGATTTACAAGTATCGCCCATCTACTTTTGATATAATTCACATATTAAATGTAGAAAACTGGTTTAAAATAAATATTTCAAAAGTTCGAAAACGATTTATGAAAAAATAACGTGATGACATTTACTAAATTTGCTCTGTATTAAAGTATCGATGATAGAAAGAGCATATTTTGTAAATATTTCAAAAATATTTAAAAGTCGGAGAAATTGTATTGTAATGTACTATAATTATGTTACAAATCCGATTCAATACTAATCCTTCGCTATTGAAGTTGTTTTGAGAAGGATATTCTCTAAATTCTTGATAAATCTTTAAAATCTAGAGTAATCGTTTTGTAAACTTAACAAAACTAAAATGTATACCAATAGATTGGCATTTTCTACGTTTTCAAAGTGAGAGAGTGTAAATTCTTTTTTTTATCCTATTAAGGTTTTTAAAAAATTTAATTAACTTAATTTATATGATCTGAAATATATGACAAGTTAATATGGAGAATTCTTTCAACCCAATTTCAATTTATTGAATTTTCTATTCGAATTCAAAAATTTTCCCAAGAAGAAAAAATAATTAGGAAATTTAATATGTTAATACATAAAATATTTTATTTATTCAAAGAATTCAATTTTCTATTGGATCAAAAAACTTGTGTTAAAGTTCGTATTTTAAGATAACTATACTTTTAGAAGCTGTTTTTATTTTTTTCACCGGGATTTTATTAATTTAATTCTTTCAAAATTTGAATCTTATTGTATATCACCGGACTATGATCATAATAGAGTTGCAATCTCTAATTATAGCCACATTAGTACTCGTGGGTCGATATATCATGGGAGATACAAAATTATTTGAATTTTCTTTTATTTTTTTAAAAAATATTAAAAAAAGTAAATAAATAACTAACAACACAGCATCACTTTTCGTAAAATGCTTTAATCCTAGTCCTTTTTCCCCTTAATTTTTCAATCTCTCCCAGGTTGAAATTTATTCCGGGAATTTTTAAAGATGCTTGGTCAACATAAAATTTCATTAAATCTTCCACAGGAGTCATAAACTCTGAACATTTGAAGCGAGCATGAACTGCATCATTCAAATTTTTAAGAAGATTTTTGTTCGAAAAGTGATTCAATACGGCGATTACATGAATACAAGGTAATCCGTATAATTCGATGTGCTTACATGTGCATGAATATTGTGAATCTGACATAATTTTTACGCAATATGTATAGCGACCAAAAGTTGCATAATATAATTCTTGAATTGGATCATATAATACCGAGCTAAACATATCTGAATGTTTCAAAGTTTCATTTAGATTTTTGATAATATTATCTGATTTAAAATCACCTGTTAAAACATTTTTAACAAGATTGAATTCATGTTCAATGAGACGGATAATTAGTTCGGCGGGTTCATATGTATCCCATTTATCTTTAATTTCGGCATTAAGGGATTCAATAAGAGATGTTGTGAGTATGCCAGCGGTGTAGTCAGCGAATCCTTCAAATGGGTTAATACTATCTAAGTACTTAAAGAGATCCTGATTATTTTCGCGGTTTGGATATTCCTCTTGTAAACGAGTTTCTAACTTTTTAATCAAGTCAATTCGTTTTTGAGGATGGTCTGCGTAAGCGACTTCAACAATTTCGGAATAGACATTGATGTATTCCCTTTTTGTTGCAAAATGACGTAAGCAAAATTTATGATCGCAAGAAAAGCCTGATTCTCTAACAGCAGCTATAATTGCCGGACCTTGATCGGAATAAATATTCTTGAATCTGCTTGGTGGAATAAAAGATTTCAATTTAGTGAGCATATCCTTAATTGTTATCGTATTTTCACTAACAGACCATGCAAATGCAATAGGGATAAGTCTATTATTTGGTGCAGGTGTACCAATAATGAGTAAGTTTCCTTTTTTAATACAAAATAAAAACGTTCCATCAATTTGAATTATTCCGCAAAAAGCTTGTGTTTGCATGTAAAAATGAGTTATTGGAGGAATTACAATAAATGAATAAATTTGAAAGTCTTTTGAATTTTCAGGTAATTCATCACCTTTCTTAAATGTATGCAATTCAATTTCATTGTTAACTTCTTTAACTAAAATCATTTCGCAGAATCCTTGTTCGATTTTGTTTATGATTGAAAAAATTGTTGAGAAATAATTGTAAGATTGAATTCTATCCCCTTTGTGGTTCCTTTAAGTTTATTTACTATATTATGGAACATCGTATAAGTTGCATTGGGAATATTCAATTCTTTTGCAAAAATTTCTTTGCATTGAGGAACATTATCAGAATTTGCTAATTCATAGACTTTTTTTCCTGCTTGCAACTTAAGAATTTTTGGTATATTGTTACTCGGCTTGCATTGCTTTGCTCTATGCTCGTGTTTAATTACTGGAATGAAGAAAAGTTGACCATTTTCATGAGTCTTTACAAGCTCCATGCAAAATTGGCAGTTAGGACAACGAAACTTTTTTCCTTGCTCAAAATTTAATGGATAAAAAGAATTATATGAATCTTTTGCAATAAATATAGCAGCTTCTGTAGGATCTGTAAATTTTAATTTGCTATATCTTTCCTTGAGAATTGGAATTGGGGAATTTTCAGGTATTTCCATTCTATATTTCAATTTTTTACGGAATTCAATTCATTTTGAATTAAATCAGCATATCAGCTCCATCTCCTTTTTCTTCATCAACAATAGCTTGGATGGATACTGATATAGTTTGATTCTCTTCCACTATTGTCGGTTCGCTTTCCGACATGAGATAAAATTGAAGGTTTAACGTACTTTTGATACTCTGAGTTAAAAAAAGATTTTCTTAACATAATTTGATTTATTGGTCCTTAAAAAATTCTGATTCAAAATTGAATTGAATCGAACGAGTTTTCCTTTTGAGTCATTTCAAATATTCATGAGAAAGAAAAAAATTCTAGCAATTTCAAATATTTTTGATTTGATTGAATTCAAAAGTGTCACAAATATTCAATGAGAAAGAGAAAAGAGATCGAATATGTTGTTTCTGAGCGAATAGTCAAGCAATATTTCGTTAAGTACAAAGATCAGCATCCGGAAAAAAATAAATGGGTATATCAAAATGAGATTCCGCAAGAAATATTTGAAAAATATCTAGAAACGAAGAAAACAGAAAATATTGATGAAATGTTACGCTGTACTCGAATTGTTCATGTTGTTGATCAAGATAAAAAAGAATTTTATCTTGAATTTTCAAAAAAAAATCAAATTCATCACATATTAAACAAGAATCTAGATGAAGAACATCAAAAGGCTTATATAGATTATCTTGAAAGTTTACTCAAACTTGAAATAAAAAATAAAAATTAAATTAAATTAACCCTCGTTAGGATATCGTTGCAAATAAAGATCTGTTTCTCAGAAAGATCCTGATTTTCTGATAAATATTCTGTTGTAACTTCTACAAGGTTTAAGATATGAAAAACATTTTTGAATATTTCATCGCTATCAAATCTGCGGAAACATCTGGAATATAATTTCAAATATTTGTGAAGATTTGAATTCTCAATTGCATAATTAATTAAAAATTCATGTGAATTTAAAAAATCGGTAGATTAAATTTGCATGGGTATAAGAGGAAGTACACAATAATACCCCTGAACTACATACTCTGTAAATGAATAGTGAGGAGAAAGACTTCGCAGAATTTCAAGTGTTTTTATGAATTCTAAAGCCATCTCAGATGTTATATCGACTGCTTTATAAAATAAAACTATAAATTTGAGAAGATAAACAAAATCTTCGTTATTTATAATTGAATTCACGTCATTAAAAAAGTTGAAATAATTTGATATTAGTATATCCGAACATGGAAGAGCAGTTGCATATCCTGGGTAATATTTTAATAATTTTGTAAAGAAATTTGCAATTGCATAAGTTGAATATTGATTTTCGTACTCAATAATACTAGAAAAAATTTCTTTCTTGAGTAAAACTGCGTTTTGGAAGAATTCAACGTCAAGAATATTGTTTTTAATCAAAGCAATAAATGTATCGATGATATAGAGAGAATTGTCACTGCTGCTTATGAAACGTAATATCTCATCATATTGATCGGAAAATGTTGATAAATAAAGGTATTGTATGTTATCTAAAGCTTTAAAATGAATTAATTTTAATGAAAAAAATGAAAAAAAATCTTGTTAATATAATGCGATAAATATTCGAATAAATTTTCCAGTAGTATCAAATCTATTTGAAAGATATTCGAAGAAGTGATATTTTGAATTGTGAATTTTAATATTGTTTCATTTTGTGTAGATTGCTCGATAATGAAATGTATCAAAAGATTCATTGAATATGAGTCAATGGAAAAGCTTAAATCCTTAGGGATATCCAAAATAAATCTTAATAAAGAAGATTCGTCTTGAAAATTAGCTTCCGAAAGTTCTATTTCAGTCGGAGCTGGAAGATTCCGATCATTTATGAATCTCGAAACGACAGAAAATTTGTATTGTTTATATTTCATTATTCGAAATGATAAACTTCAAAATCTAAAATTTATTTTTTTACAATATATTTCATCCTATTGTCAAGGCTAAATTTTTCACCGGAAGTGTATCAAAAATTGATAAGATTTACGGTGATCTAATTATGACAATTCAATGCATCTCGTGATATAACGCAGATATAAACACAACTGATATTGCATAACTAATAATTGAGTCAAATAACTAAATTATGTGTTATATTTTACACATATTTCTTCAATTTTGTAATAAATGGATGTTTAACACTAATTTTTAAGGACTTCGACTTTAGCATCACATAAATATGTTATTTTCTATATTAAAACGTAATTTTGGTGGTCTTAGAATAGAAAAATATGCAATATTCGTGGAGATAATGAGGGTTCTTAAACATGTTCTTAAAAATAAATAAAATAATACAAATCTTTATTCAATTTTTGATATTGTTGGTCCTCTCTTTGTGAAAATACTTAACTTCAAAGAGTATTATGTTTTACCTAGTGAGGACCTTAAGTTTGCAAAAACATAATAAAAGTAAAATAAAAAAGATCGGATTTATCACAAAACTTTGAGTATTATAGGATTTAATATATTTTCTTAGTAGATTATATGATTTAGTTTCTTAAAATCTAAAGTATTTCTTGAGGAAAATATAAATTGAAATTCAAAAAGTAAAAAAAATGAAAAAAATCAAATTTTAAATGGACCAAATGTTGATTTTTCATTCGTTTTCTCATTATCGAAAAAAATTTGGAAAGCTAAGAAGTCAATAACAAGTTATATAATACAACAAAACCCACATCGGATATGTTTTCATCAAATAGTCTCCTAGATTTGTTATGAAATTAAAATATCATGATATTTTAAGGGCTTTTGATTTCAATATTAGAATTATTCAGTTATGTCGTGCTAATATCAATTGCTTTATACAATTAATCGTTTACAAGCTGCAAAAATCGAACAATAATTTGACTTTGTAAAAAAAGTGCGTCATTTTTATTCGTTATACTTACAAAATGTAAACATTACGAGAAACATTTACATTTGTAAATGTAACAAGTAAAGTTGTATCGCATAATTTGACTTTGTAAAAAAAGTGCGTCATTTTTATTCGTTATACTTACAAAATGTAAACATTACGAGAAACATTTACATTTGTAAATGTAACAAGTAAAGTTGTATCGCATAATTTGACTTTGTAAAAAAAGTGCGTCATTTTTATTCGTTATACTTACAAAATGTAAACATTACGAGAAACATTTACATTTGTAAATGTAACAAGTAAAGTTGTATCGCATAATTTGACTTTGTAAAAAAAGTGCGTCATTTTTATTCGTTATACTTACAAAATGTAAACATTACGAGAAACATTTACATTTGTAAATGTAACAAGTAAATACATCAGATTTAAATTGTAAATGTAGTTTATCTCTCTCATCTCCTTTTTAAAAGGTATTACATACATACGAACGCATGGGTCACTCAATAATTAGCGTGATAATAATTGAGGATAGACTGTAATCGTAATTTTATTTTTGGACTTATATTTCGACATTTTGAAGTCGCTTGAAAGTCTTGCAAATGATTAAATTTGGAAAATTTGACCTAAGTCTGCATTATTTTGATGACTTAAACAATTCTATAAATCTGTTTTCCTAAAAATTTAAAAAGATATAATTTCAATTTCCCTAAATTTATGTAATTCATATATCACCAAAATATTTGGACTGCATTTCGTTTGTCTGCACCTAATTAAAGTCTAAATACCAATTAATTTTGGAGTTGCATTGCTTTTAATGTAAAAATGCACGTTTAGAAAAAGACGATAACAATTAAATTACAAAATCGATAACGACGACGATTAAATTACAAAATCGATAACCTCTCCACAATCAATTTATGGTATTGTAGACTCACTTTGGATTTCCAAGACACATGGAAATTTCGGTCTCAATGTAACATCATCAATCTATCTCTTTGATGAGCTCATTTTTTCATGCGGTGAATTCATGCTCATCTCCATCAGCAGCAGAGTTGCATTTCTTTTCGGAAAAGATCTCAAGAATGAAGCATCTCAAGTAGTTGTTGACTTATTTAGATTTGCTTTCATTTTCGGTCTCATTATTGCAGGAACTCTTCTTCCATTCGTTCCAATGGTTACAAAATGGATCTCTGGTTCCGATGACGTTGCCCGTGAAGCTTTCAAATATGAAATTCCACTTCTTGGTTTCTCTTTTATCCAAATCATTTTCTTACTTGGTACAGGCATTCTCCAAGGTGAAGGCAGATCATGGCTTGCTGGAATGTTCCAGATCTTATCCCTTTGCATGATTATGTTTGTTTTTGATCCACTTTTCCTTGTTTACTTCAAGATGGGTGTTTGGGGTGCATCTCTTGCCACAGTTATCGCCCAAACAATTGTAGCAACAATCATTTTCATCTACATCTTTTCAGGAAAGTTCTCATTGAAATTCCATTTCCAGTTGTTCTTCAACAAGCCATCTCCACATTCATACGATGCTCTCAAAGTTGGCGGTGGTGCTTTCATGCTCTATCTCTCAAGCGCTATTCCAGGTTTTGTTATGCAGAAATACATTACCTTAACAGCCGCTGCAATCAATGAAGTTACACCAGTTTTAGCCTTACTTGATACATTTAACAGACTTTACGAACTCGGCATTTCAATTACTTATGCTTTTGATGCTTCATTCCTCCCATCAGCATCATATGCTTACGGCAAACGCCAATATCGCCGTATCCACAAACTTGCTGGCCATACTCTTTGGATTTCTGTTGTTCCATCAATGATTTATTCTGCAATTGTTTCAGCAATTCCAAAGAAGATTGCCTCGTTCTGGTCTACTGATGAAAGATACCTCTACTGGGCACAACAGCTCTTCCCAATTGGCTACTTAACACTTTGCACATGGCCAATTTCCTCAACTTTTTTGACATATCTTGAATCTACAGATTATCCACTCCGTGCAACAATCTCCTCTGTAATCACATCGATTACTCCACTTCCTCTTATTTCCACAATTATATATTTCTCGAAGAGAAACAATCTCTAACTTCTCTTCACTTCTTACATATGGCAGAACATCGCCCAAGTTCTTCTTGCCATTCCTTTCGTTCTTGGTCCGTTCTTATCTATTTACAAGACAAAGGACGGAGATGCAATTCAGGGCCACGAAGCTCACTCGGATTCTGACACATACAACTCTATCCAGTCAATCCCTGATCCAGAAGTTCCTCATCAGACTGCTTAATCTTCATATTTCATTAATTTAATAATGAATATAATATGAACCGGTTGTTTATATATAGTTAGCTTCAATATTATTTTGTTTGTAATAGTATTGTTTGTTTAGATGTCTAAACAATTGTTTGTATGATATTTATAATAAATCAAACTGATTTTTAATTTATTCTCAGGAACTGAAAGAAAAGATATAGTACATTCAGTTATACTAGCTATATAAATCCATACTATCAATTATTTAGCTTAAATTGCAAAAAAATATTTGATATATTTGATTTTTAAAAAATCATTTATGTTTTTATTCACAAAAGATTAAATTCATATTTGTCTGTTAAGTGTTGCATTTGTAAACTGTGTTCGCATGAAAATAGGGGAAAAACATCTAATATTTTAAAATTTATATGCCTAAACAAAACAATCCAAGAATGTATATGCTTAAAACATATAGTATACCAATTTTTTAAAGAGAGAATGAAATAATTGTTTAATTTGAAAGAAAATAATATTAAATAATTTCATTTTATCAAACAAATACATACAAAAATAATAAATTATGTTTGATGAACTGCAGAAATCATTTCCTGCATTTCGTTTTCTTCGACTTCTAATATGGTTCTTATATTCCGCAAAGTCTTTTTATCATCAAGAGTTCTAAGTCTTGCCAATTCTATCTTAAGTCTTTCCATTCTCTGTTGGACTCTTATCTGAGCTCCAGTTCTCATTTGATTAACTCTAGCCATCTCTCTTTGCGTCTCAAGTCTTGCTTTCTGGTCTTCTTCAGACAGCATCTTAGACCTCTGGAATTCATAGTCTTGAGCAAGTTTTCTACGTCTTGCTTGAGTAATTTTCTCATCTCTATCAACAATCTGTTTAGCAACTGCGAGCATGTCTTTTGATCTTGCTTGTTCTGCACGCATATCCTTTTGCTCTGATTCCTGCAAGAACTTTTCCCTCTTCTGTTGGTTCTCTGCTTCGATTGCGTCCCTTGAAATTTTGACTCTGTTTAGTTTTTCTTGTTCGTTTTTAGCAATTTCTCGGTATTTCGTCTGAACTCCTTCAGCAATCTTAGCTCTGTTCTTCTAAATTGATTTTCTTTGCGATTTATTGTTTCAAGAAGAGCATTTCTACGATCTTCTTCTCTGGATTTTAATGTTTCATTATTTCTACGTAGGATCGGATTTGTGGAGGAACTCTTGAAAGCCTTGCTGTCTGAGCTTGCTTTTGCCAGTTTTGGAATCTGTTTCTCGCTCTTCTCAATACTTTGTTTCATCGTATTAATCTTTCATCAAGAAGTTGCTGCGATCGCTGCCTTGCTGATTGTATTTGACGTTCTTTTTCTTACCCATTGATCGTGTCTCTGTTTTGCAATTTCTTGACGAATTTGATTTCTTCGAAGCTCGGCAGGATCTGGCTCTGAAGGACGATATTCTGGTGGTGTAAATACCTTTTCACGTGATTTGAACTCGAAATTCATTCCCTTATTGATCTGAGCAGTTCGTATTTTTTCTGCTTGTTGGCCGAGCAATTTCAGCGGTTCTTGAATAAAGTTTTTTGCATCATTTGCTCAACAAGAGTTTGAGAATGTATTTCACGTAGACGTTTTCATAAACATGTGCTTGAGAATGTTATTTTTTGTTCTTGCTGTTGAATAAGCATTTTATCTTTTTCGATAAAAATTTTATCTCTTCGTACATCAGCACTTACAACTCGGTTATCAGATTTTTCATTTAGTACTTCTTGACGCTTTTGCTTGATTTGATCAATTAAACTTTTTCGGTTTTCTTCAAACTTCTTGTAAAAGAACTGTGTAACTGTATCGTCACAGCCTGCTTTTGCAAATGTCTGGGGATTTCGAGCGTTAAGCTCATTTAATGAGATTCCAAGGCGACGCATTGCTTCTAAAGATGCAGGTTCATTAATATTGCATTCCTGGTTCATCATATTGAAATTTTCTATTGTAATAAAAGGCCGCGGTGGCGGCAATCCTTCGTTATTCATACCAACGGATTTTAATTAATTTTGTCACTTTTATAATACATTTTAGAAAGATTTTATGCGATCATAGAAGAGGAATATCGATTGATAAATCATTGATGAGAGAGACATAAACAATCTACTGGTATATAGCATTATAATTTAGAGTTTTGAGATAGTATATTTCATTTACACTCCATTGAAATTTTAAATAGTCTTTTTATCAACCTCAAAGAACAGACATACTACCATTTTCAAAGACTCAATAAGATATTAATATGCTCATTAATGTAAAGCTCTGTTTAGTTATATCTGGCATTCTCAGTTGTGATTGAGTCATATATTGTATATTATTTCATTATCTAAAGCTATCATCTGTTCCATATGGCAGTATTTTTTATCTTTTCTAATTGATAATTTATTGTTTTTGTTTCTTTTTTGTAAATTTTTCCAATAGTTTGATATAGATATCATATCTTTTAACTGTGCTTGTATATTTTTTGAATGATTTATTTTATGTTAATATATAAGTCATGATTAGTTATGTCAAAGGATATATTTTTTGGAATTTTTTTTTATTTATTATATATTTTTACAAATTAAGTTTTTTTATATATATTTTTGTTATTTCTATTATTATAATTTTTAAATGATTGATTTTGTTTTTCATATATAATGGCAATTTTTTGAAATCAATGTGCGGGTGAGTAGTCTAGTGGTATGATTCCTGTTTTGGGTACAGGAGGTCCCGGGTTCAATTCCCGGCTCGCCCCATTTTTTCTTTTTTCTTTTTCTTTTTTCCTTTTCTTTCTCTTTCGAAAAATTTTTCTTTTGCTCACTCTCTCTATATCATTCTTTCATCTATTTATCGTCATTTATGACTATTGAAAGGATTTAGATCAACATGCATTTAAAAAAATTGTCTATATTTCTTTTGTCTGAGTTTCTTCTTGATCTAACATCTTACACAATAGGATTTTCAAATAAACATGCATCCAAACAATACATGCGAATAAGATCGTTTTAAGATCATCATGCACAACTTTTCAATCTAAACAATATATTCATGATATTCATAATATCTTTGTGTGAAATCTGAATTAATTGCCAAGCATTTAGTTTTGAAATCTTCAAATGATCCCCATGCAATTAACCATGCAAGTGAATCTTTTGGATAAATTTCGATCAATTTTGATTCTTCAATTTTATAATAATCGCAATCAATTGAAACCCCACGATTTCTGAGAAAGCAGGCAAATTCTGGAGAATGAAGACTATAAATTCTATTGTGAGAAATTTCAATCTTTGATAATGTGTCAGCTAGAGCAGTTTTACGCAAAGGTCTCTTTTCTGCAGCTTTGGTGAAAACTTTTTCTATATATTCTATTGTTATTCCATTTTTGTTTAAATTTTCATCAATAAATTTGTTAATTTCTTGTTCATTCCAGTTGTCATCATCCCAGATCATCCTTTCAAATTCGATAATCAACTTGAATTCGTCTGGAACCTCAATGTCAGAGAAATTTTTGATTGAATACTCATTCATCACTGAATTATTATGAACTTGTAAAGGAGAAACGTAATATATGCGGCTATATTATATGTATTATCTCAACTTCTTACGTAATTCATTAATAAATTTTGAAATTAAGATTAATTTGGATAAAAAAAGAGAGAAGATGTAAAAAAAGAAGATAAAGATAGTTTTATTGTACAAAAGTAATATAATACAAATAAGCAAAGATGCAATTCACAAGTTGGCAATCAACTCTATCTAATATTCCTCCATGGCCTGGAATTAAGTGAGAGAAGTCCTTGATACCGAGTGATCGCTTGAATCCAGAAGCAAAGAATCCTCCAAATGGAGAAACTAAGCTTGCAAATAGAGCAATAACAGTTGCATGAATATAAGCTGGTAATATTGTGAACTTCTTATCAAATATCTCGTAAGTTGTTGGAACAAACTCTTTTGGTGTAACACATTGAACATTGAAATCAAATGGCTTTGAATGTCTGCAGTAAATGTATGGAAATTGCGCTGCGATATATGTTGCTCCAATGAATACTAGAGGTGTAAGGATAAGTGCACCAACAAAACCTTCGACTGTCTTATTTGGAGATAATTTGATAAGTTGATGACGGCCAAATAAACGGCCGCAGAAATATGCTGCTGTATCATTTGCAACTACGCAGAAGATTGGAATGGAGAACCAAAATAGAGATGTGTCTGCAAACTTTGTATAGAGATTGCATGGAATTCCAATAATAAAAGCACCACAGAATGCATATGTGAATCTCTTGTATGCATATTGGTCGTTTTCTGGTGTCAGTCCTGTGACGAATAAGAATAATGCTAACATTACAATCAAGAACACTGCAATATAGTGAAATCTGGCAATTAAAGTATCAGCTATGAAATAGTGAAGAATTGTCTTTCCTGAAATAAGGTATGTCATTGCAAAGAGAAGGATATATGGGAAAACTTTGATTCTAAAGCCAATTGGCTTCTCTTTTTCTGGCTCAATACTAAGGTGTAATAACTCTCTAAATCCTAAGAATTCAATGATTAAGAGCTCGGCAAATAAAGGATATTTTCCAATGCACATGAGAAGAACCTCTGTTCCAATAATGACTACTGCTGATATCGTACGGACTAAGAGGTCACCCATTTCGAAGACTTGGCAGGTGGATGCTCACGCTTTGATGTCATTCTGAAAATAAAATTTTTGAATCAATTATTCCGATCACGCGTTTGAATTTAAAATTGAATGAACTTGATCGGAGTGTTGATTGACATTACACCGCAGTATTTTTGATAAAACAGAACCGCATGAAGAATGTAATGTATCTGATCTGAACGAAAAATGAAATCATGAATATATTGTTTAGATTGAAAAGTTGTGCATGATGATCTTAAAACGATCTTATTCGCATGTATTGTTTGGATGCATGTTTATTTGAAAATCCTATTGTGTAAGATGTTAGATCAAGAAGAAACTCAGACAAAAGAAATATAGACAATTTTTTTAAATGCATGTTGATCTAAATCCTTTCAATAGTCATAAATGACGATAAATAGATGAAAGAATGATATAGAGAGAGTGAGCAAAAGAAAAATTTTTCGAAAGAGAAAGAAAAGGAAAAAAAGAAAAAGAAAAAAGAAAAAATGGGGCGAGCCGGGAATTGAACCCGGGACCTCCTGTACCCAAAACAGGAATCATACCACTAGACTACTCACCCGCACATTGATTTCAAAAAATTGCCATTATATATGAAAAACAAAATCAATCATTTAAAAATTATAATAATAGAAATAACAAAAATATATATAAAAAAACTTAATTTGTAAAAATATATAATAAATAAAAAAAAATTCCAAAAAATATATCCTTTGACATAACTAATCATGACTTATATATTAACATAAAATAAATCATTCAAAAAATATACAAGCACAGTTAAAAGATATGATATCTATATCAAACTATTGGAAAAAATTTACAAAAAAGAAACAAAAACAATAAATTATCAATTAGAAAAGATAAAAAATACTGCCATATGGAACAAGAACGGGTATTCTTGCTACTTGTTCTTCGCTGCTTAAACTAAAAATTGGAAGAATTATTGCTTTATCAATCCAAGGAATGGTTTGGATAACTTTTCCAAATCTATAATCACCATCATATAATGATAATACAATGCTATCCCCTGGTTTCGGAATTTTGTGAATAATTTTAGATTCTAATGGAAAATCATCTTTAAACTCTTCTTGATCAAACTTTAGAAGGATATCATACGATCCACTTGCTATTTCTTCTTGAATAGAGTTAATATATTTTGTATCTAACTTCCAAATTATTTTTTCGTTAAATTTAACGCAGAATTCTGTATTATCAAACTCTATCTTATCTGGAAGTGATCTCATGATTTGTTTAACTGTTATTTTATCTTTGTCAAAAGATTTTCCATAGATACTTTGAATTTTTTGGAAATTTTGTACTTGTGAGCATTTGAAAACGTTTTCTGTTTCATTTGGCATTGATTGAAACTCAGGAACCTTCTCTTTCGATATGAAATATAATAATTTTTCATTTTCTTTCTTTATATATCCAAATCTTCCATCTTTAGTAATAAAATATGGCCTTTCTTCTAATATTGCTTGATTTTTCTCTGTTCTTTCTAATGCTTCAGGAAATTGTTTCAAATTAAAACAATTTGACAAAGGAAATTTGATTTCTATATCAGAAAATGCGAATTCTGTATTAGAAGAATTGATTGATACAAGTGGTCTAACACTTACTACTTTATCTTGTTCTTTCTGCTTAAAATAAGGATGATTAAATGAAGAATCAGTTTGTACATCACTTACTAGTGCTGGATATAATGAGGGCCAATTCACAAATACAGGATGTCCAATATAAAGTTCACTTTTTTGCTGAGAAATTGAATTTTCTAAAATTTCAATGACAAAAACTTTGTCTTTTGGAATAACAACATATTGAACACCATCATCAGTACTTGGAAAGTAATGAGAACCTTGTTGTGAAGAGATATAACTAGATTCTTGTAATAATTCTAATTTTGGTGTGAAAATTGATTCATTTGATTGTAAATTGTTATCAGGACTATAATCTCTTCTAATGTAGTTTGTTAAAATGGCAATATTAACTCCTTCAAAAGAATTGAACGCATCTTTTTCATTTCTTCCCAATAAATAACATTTAAGATAAGATTCTAGCGCTGATACAATAGTTTTGCACTTTGTTGCTGATAAATCTTCTGATTTTCCTTTAATATTTCCGAATTTTTCAACAATATTTATTAATTGATTTTTATTGAAAGAAAATGCTTCAGATACAAGCTGGCGTTGTTTATATGATTGATTGTATACGTTTAAGACAGTAAATATATCAATATTAAGCTTTGATAAAGCAAATATTCCAATTAAATCTCTAATTGCCTTATCAGTTGGAATTTTCAAATATTTGATGATAAATCTTATAATTATATCAATGTTATAGCAAGAAAATTTGTAATTGATAAAATTAAAGTAATTTGTGACTTCTATTGTATTTAATAGAAGAATCCTGCTCCATTTATCAGATAATACCAGAGGTAAGACTATTTCGGCGTTTGAAACAATGATAGTATTGTAATTATATTGGAAATTCGAATTATATAAAAATTTTAATGAGGATTTGAGCTCAATATTATCGTCAAATTCTATAAATTGTATTCTACAATGAGAATTTCGTATTGATTTTACATCATTTCGAAGAAAGTCAATGAAATTCTGTGAATTTTCTTGAGAATCATCATTAACAGGTAAAGGTCTTTTTGTTAGTAAATATATTTCGTGTTGTGGTTGAATTTGTTCAATAATTTCTTGAATTAAATTATAAAGTTGTTTATTATCGGAATTTTGTTGATTTTGTTGCAAAAACTGAACATCAATGATTAAAACATCTATAATTGGCAACGATGGTGAATTCAAATCAATCTTGGAAAAAGGAAATGAAAGTAAGAATTTATCCATCCAAAAAAATGACCTCTAAATAGAGAACACAGTAGTATATAATCAATGAGAATGTAAGGATATTGATTTTGTATTGAAACAAAAGCTAATTCTTTAAATGAAAAGAATTATTTCTTTTAACTTAAGTTATAGACAGTTTTCGAAAAAGATTATATAGTTAAAAGAAAGAATAAGGTATTTATAATGAATAAAGAAACATAAAAGTAAAAAAAAGAGATAAATTTCTTATTTTTTGCGGATAGCTTTTTCTAATTTGGCCGACCATTCAGGGCTCTTAATTCTTGAGCATATCTTCTCTATCATTGAGTCATCAGACTCTGTTTCAGAGCTCATGTTAATAGTACTCTGAGTTTTGGGAATTTCTATTTCTTTTGGCGTCTCAAAATGAGAGTCATCCTCAATATTCGGTATTTGTATCAATTCTGAATCGTCATTTTCCTCTTTTTTTGTAAAACGAACTGATCTTGTTTTTATCGAAGAAGGAACAATAATTTCTGTGACTTGTGGATCAGAACCAGATTTGTCATCATCTGTTGCATGCTGTTCTGATGTTTCTGTTTCAGTAGTTATTGATGTTGACATAGAAAAATTAGATTCACCGGAAAAAGAGTCTGTTGTGAAGTCAGGTTGATTGAAAAAGAATAAAGTTGTTGGAGTAGTGTTGAATTTTGGCTTTGGAGGTTCAGAAAACGAATCTGAATCATCAGAAACTTCATCATAAGTGTCATCACTCATTTCGGTAGAAAATGTTGAAGAATCAGAGCCTGGAGCATAGAATAAAGAAGAAAATGGAGGATTTGGATTCTTTAGATTGCGTTTTGGTGAAAAATCAAAATCTGACTCTGAAGAAAGTGAATAATCCATAGAAAAGTCCGAGTCAGAATCATCGCTATCGGAAAAGGAAAGTGAAATGTTGGCTTCCCTCACTTTTCTATCAAGAACTTCCTTCCAAATATTTCCTGACCGTGATTTAGGATCGTAAAATAGTGGTTTGTTTTGGATTGTTGGACGTTTTTTCGAGTATTTCGGAGATGTTACGAATATTGAAGGCATGTTATAAGCTATTGATTGACCTTTCATCGATTTTGTAAACGTGTGTAAAACTGAAATGCAGCGACCATTCAAGTATAAATAATCAAGAGATATTAATACAGACTCTAAAATCAATATAATTCTTGATTTTTTATTCAAAATTTTTCATCAAAATTAATTTACGATGTCAAAATTTTTATTTGTCAGATTTGAGCAAAAACAACTTTAGAGATATTTTACCAATGATAGCTCACAAATAGATGAAATACATATTATTTCAAAGATATCCACACATTAATTTATACACATTCTAAACCATTTTCATATTTATCTGTTATAATGGTGATTTGATTAAATCTTAATGCTTGTCTTAATTTGATATTGCATTTTCTAAAACTGATTAAATATATGAAGTTCAAAGATGAAACATATGTTAGTTCTCTATTAAAATGTCTCTGAGAAATATAAACAAATACTAATCAATAATGAAATGATTTGATGTAATGAGTTCAACATAAGAACAAGCAATTCACCGCCCCTTCGCAACTGAACAATTGATATATAATGGTTCTAAATACTGGCATCACTCTAGATTATCAAATAAACTAATTCGGAATGATATTAACAATGAAACCTCATGAGAAAAAAGCATTTCATCAGTTTTCTCATATAAACTGTTTTCATTGATATATTGATCAATATTAGTTCAAATGAATGCATTTTCTCTAGATTGTGATCTATAATGGTTCAAAATACTGACATTGCTATAGATGATCAAATGAACAAATCCGAAATGATATCAGCACTGAAAAGATTTATCAAATACACCAAATCCATTGATCAACAAGGATGTATAATGGGCCCTATAATTCGATATAATTAAAAACACATTATATATAATTAGAAAATATGCAGAGTTTTTTTATTTGTTTTATTAATAGACCCTATTCCATTGTGGATCATCGAGTACCTTATAAATTCTGACGATCCAGTTCTTTGTAGAGAATGCTTCCTCGAACAAATTGAACTTGAGTGTATCAAGTCCTCTTGATATCTGAGTTCTTCTTGCGATATCATATCCCTTCTGAACAGTTGGGTGAATCTGATAATCCTTGAAGTTGTAGTAGCACATCTTAAACATCATTGAGTGAGTCATATTATCTGTCTGTATCTGGCCAACAATTGGGTATCCTTCCTTCTTCTGGAACATTGAACCAGAGATGTTGTGGAATGTCTGGTTAGCGATCTTTGGCATCCACATGAACTTGTTGATATCATCACCATCGTATCCAGAAGCACCTCCGAAAATGACCAACAAGTACTTCATGTTCATCATTCTCGCCAATCTCCATGATACTTCTTCAGGAGATCCCATTGTCATGCCAATGATACCGATGTGAGTGAAGTTGTTAGTGTTACCATCAGCCATACAGCCGCGACCACCCATTGAAGTGATCTGATAGCCATAATCCCACCAACTCATTACTTTGTCATCTCTGTGTGTATTCTCCCACAACCATCTGTATCCTTCTCTGTAATCATCTGATGATTCCTGTCCGCGAGGAGTATTCACCCAGAAGTGGATGTGGTCGCCGGAATACGAGTAGCAGGCAAACCAGACAGAGTGATACAAAGAGAAAACGCAGATAAAGAATAAGGATGAAATGGCTGCCCATTTCGGACCGTGTTTGGCACGGAATGCGGCCTTGGAGATCTTGTGGATGGCAATGCCGGCAATGTAAACGCAGGCTGGAGAGAAAACAAGGACCAAACGAATCATGATGCCTCCGAAATAGAGAGTTGAGAGGCCGTAGATTAAGAGAAGCATGGAGGCTTCGGTGAGAATGGAATTCTTGATCTTAATCTGGTCTTTGATGAGGAAGAAGCAGCCAACTGGGAATATGCCCATAAAGAAGGCGCATTCCATGAAATAAGCGGACCATGATGATGTCTGGTGCTCGGCAACTGAGGCAATAATAGGAATGTTCTTTGCAGCGTAACTTGGATCGAACATAAGTAATAGACGGCCGGAAAAGTCGCCGACAAGGCCTGTAGAAAGGAGAATTGTAATGACGAAGAATAATAATGGTACGGAACAGATAACGAAGGTTGAAATCGTTGTAAATGTTTTCTTTGAAAATGAGGTGTTAATATATGTAAAGAAGCCCCAGCCTTGGATGCCAAAGAGTGTGGCAATCATGGCAAAGTGCTCTGGTTTGGAAATAAGCTTCTCATGAATGAATGGGATCTGAACAATTAAAATTAAGCTGACAACTGCCCAGATGCTGTATGTAACGTGCAAGCGCCATGAATAGCGACCGATTGCAATAAGACCGACAGTGAAAAGAGGAATGGCATTGGCGACAAAAACGTAACCACCCCATGTGAGGGCCATGTAGGCGAAAGAGAAGGCGGATAATATTGAGAGTAAAATGGAGGCGTTCTTAAGAGCATAGGCAAATGAGAAAAGGGCTAAAAGCATGATGAAAAGAGCAATGCACTCATAATCGTAGGATCCTGCAACGGAACGTGAGATGATACCTGTAACGAATGATGAGAGGATGCAAAAGACACAGCCAAGAGATGAATCGTAGATGAGTTGGCCGAAAAGGAAAGAAAGTAAGCAGGTTAATGTAGCGAAAACTGGACCCATGTGGACACAGACTTGAAGAAGTGAGATTTTGATGTGGAAGAAATCAAGTACTCTCTTGAATAAAACGGATGTGTACATAAGACCTGGATATGATGTTTCACCAACTGGACGGCCCTGTGGATACCATGAAATGTTATCGTACCAGCCTAAAAATTCATAAAAACCATGTTGATCGATAAATTGTGAGCATCTCCAGTTGAAATGAGGGTCGAATTCGTGAATAATTGGCTCATTGATAACATTGGAAAATAGACGAACTAATACTGAAAGAATACATGAAAGAATGACTATCAGTAACTGTATAGTTTTCCTAGTTGAGCTGAACGCCATTTTTTTATAAAGTTTACTTTTTTTTTTCAATATGAAATCACTTTTCCTTTGACTAATGATGTGATAACTATAGATTTCTTTAGGATATTTGATTTCACTCACCTATAGAGGATTTAATGATAACGATATTGTTCTCTTTAAACATTAATAATTTTATATGATTGAAATAATATAGAGAAATAGACCATATTGCTTGGTAAACATTACTCCACAGCTCTAATGTATGTGCTAGAACCTAATAAAATTCATATATATCTTTATATTTTTTATTTATATAAAATATTGTAAATAGTTTATAATGATTTATGATCAGATTGCTTAACAAATTGAATTAAAATGTATTTGTAGGTTCATTATGATTGAAAAATAAAAGAAAAATTATATTCGCCAAAATATTTAGTAATATTTGATGACAAGAGCGCAAAGGAGTAAAAATGGACGTTACGAAATGCTATATGACTAGTTTAATAACTGCCAAAAGAGCTAGGAAGAATGAAATTACTCCTTCTTGAGCTTTAAGGCCTCTGTGACAGCCTTCTTGATGATTGGGATGGCGATTTCGATATCCTTTGGTGGCTTGCAGAATGAAAGGCGGAAGAAGCCCTTCTTAGCGAATGCAGAGCCTGGAACGACGATGATGAAGTTCTTTGCAAGGCATTCGCAGAAGTCCCACTCGTCGATGCCATCTGGGATCTTCGGGAAGATGTAGAATGCACCCTGTGGCTTGACGTATTTGATTCCGACTTCATCCAAGGCCTTGCAGATCATATCGCGGGATTCGTTGTATAAGTTGATATCTGATGTGTTTGGAACGACCTTTGGGATGATTCTCATGTGTAATCTGTTTGCATGAACGAAGCCCATGATTTCGTTAGCGTGAGCGAGGGAATGGACGAGAAGCCTGTAGTTCTGGAGGAGAGGGTTGACAATGATGCAGCCAATACGCTCACCTGGGATGGAAAGATCCTTTGAAAGGGAATAAGCAACGATGGAGTATGGGTAGACGTTGAAGATCTGGTGGTGCTTGGCTCCTGGAGCGAGGACACGGCAGTAAACATCATCGGAGATGACGTAGATTGGGCGGCCGTATTCCTTTGACTTGCGGTCGAGAACTTCGCACATCTTGTTGACGGTTTCCTGGGAAAGGAGTGTGCCTGTTGGGTTGTGTGGGGAGTTGATGATGATAGCGCGTGTCAATGGTGTGATGACTTCTTCGAGCTTTGTTGGGTCGATCTGCCAGTTGTCTTCGAATGTTGTGTCGAGGACCTTGACTTCAGCATGCCAGTTCTCTATGTAGAATGGATATTCAAGGAAGTATGGAGCTGTAAGAATGACTTCATCTCCAACGTTGAGAATTGTTCTGAGGGCAACGTTGATGGCACCAGCGCAGCCAGAGGAGAGAATAATGCAGTCTGGGTTGATCTCAATGCCTTGAATTTCTGAGAATAAGTTGGCAAGAACTTCACGGGGCTTCTCATCACCTTGTGTGGAGGAATATCCGTGGCAAAGTGGGATCTCTTCAGCAGCAACTTCCTTAAGAGCATCGACGTAGGCCTTTGGCGGTGGGACACGTGGATTTCCAATTGTAAAGTTGTGGATTTTGTCGGCGCCATGTTCCTTGGCGAGTTGCTGAGCAAGGTTATCCATCTTGCGGATGGCTGAGCCACCGCTGGAGCATTTGAGCATATAAGGGGAGAGCATCCTTAATAAAAGTGAACAAAGCAGTTCAATTCTTTTTGAGAAGATTCACAAAACTTTTTTCCCAAGATGTATACTGCTAAATGTCTATTTGTAAATAAATGAGATTCAAAAAGATGATTTCATTAACCGTCGGGTTCTTCTCAAAATTGTGAATACCCATTTCTCCACCTCATTTATCATTTAAACTATCTGTTTTTGAATGCTTATACCAATTCTTTGATTTAGAAATAATTTTAATCGAAGATTCATAAAATTTTTGGAGTAGGGGTAATTTTAGCTAAAAGTGACACGCCTGTAAAAGTGACACACCCGTGAAGGGTGTGATTACCGATCGGTAATTTCGACAGTTTAGAATTTAAAATTTTTTATGGAACTGTTGCGAGTTTCATAAAGAATTTAAGGAATATAAGCAAAGATTTGAATCAAAATCTTAGACCTAAGCCGCTCGATTCGCTCGCGGCTTTCTTTATTATTTTAAATTTGCATATTTCCATCAAAAGTTCATAAGGTAAAAAATTTCGTTTATTTTTACTAAGAAAAAAAAAGGTTTTTGATAATAAATTTATTTTATTTCGAAAAAGTAGCAATAATCGTAAAAGGGTATTGATAGGCTTGCTAAAGTAACTAATTTTAGCTGTCAAATACTTTTGTATTTTGAAGTAAATTAGTATAAATTTGATATTATTTTAACTCCCTTTGAAAACCTCAATTTTCCATACAGAGGGAACGGGAATAGCATCCAATATTCCCTGAGAATGGTTGCGCATTCTCAGTTCCCTCTATATTTCGAACGAAGCTCTCATCGGTCTTTTTTTTTTAATACTAAACGTTTTTTTCCCCTGTCACTTTTAGCTAAAATTTGGGTTTGCCAAATTTTTGTGGGAAATTAGTACATAATTTTCATCTTAATGATGATTGGAATCAATTGTCAAATTGATTGTTTTATAGAAATTTCAAGCCGATTCATTTTCTGAAAAATCAGAAAAATTTTATTGCTAAGCTGAGCTAATAACTTCCTTACATATAGCATGCTTTCATAATATTAAGCCATAAAACAAAAGGTTGATTGTTTATAAATTATCCAAGTTCTCATTTAATGATCGAATTTGCTTCTGAAATTCCTAAAATAAACTTAAATACATATACCTGATTTTAGGTATAACGATAAGTCAAATTTAATGGAAGTTCCATAATTTCATATCTGATTGTTCGTTCTTTCTGCAGTGCCACAAAGTATTATCTTACCAATAAGTCAATTATAACGTAATGTGCATCATAAATGATAAGTTCCATGAATAATACAAAACTTCACAGGATTCAAATAATTACACCATTTCAAGTTATGTAACTCTTGAATTATTAGCTGGAAATAATCATTTAATTTAGCCCCTAAGCCTAAATTGATGTAAAATGAAGGGAAATACCTATGATACCATGATATTCTAAATAGATTTCTGGCAAAATATGGCATTATTTATGAAGAACTTTCTAAAAGCTATTACCTCATGTTTTATATATGATGTTTTATGAATAAATTCCACATAAAAAAAATAATTATGAAAAATAGAAATTTAACATTAATTTCCGGAAAAACTTGAAGAATGATAGTAGTTATCATTATTTATTGGAAAACAAACTGTCGTATTAGTTGGCGATTTTATATAAAATATAAATCTAGCAGCAATGGCGTTCTGATTTTGGTTTTTCTTCGACATTAACTTCTGGTTGCGCCGGTGCATTTTGTTTTGAAAATACATTAGCTTCTAAAGCAACAAAATTGAAAAGTTGATCGATATTTTCACCTGATAAAGCAGAAACGAAGAAAATAGCCCTGAACTTATCTTTAAATAAATCGTTAATTTCGTCTGATGTCATTGTAGCGCGTTCGTAATCATCCATTTTATTTACTGCTAATACTAAAGGTGGGCATGGCGTGCATGCATTTTGAACTAATTCGATCCATTGATCTAATGCATCGAATGAATGCTTATCAGTAATTGAAGCGGTGATAATTGCAAGATCAGATGATCTGGCATAAAGAGGCATTAAAGCTTGAAATCGTTCCTGACCTGCGGTATCCCATATGAAAAGATCAACCGGGCCTGAATCAAGCTGAACCCTCTTTTTTTGGTGATTTCCGCCGACAGTTGATTTCGTTTCTAAAGTAAAAGCATCTGAAACGTATCTGTAAATGATTGATGTCTTACCACAACCTGAGTTGCCAAGCAAAACGATCTTGTGATGAGGAACAAAGTCAAGTCCTTCGCTGTTCATCCTCAAAATAAATTTCATAATTCACCGATGTGTGATAAAAATTTTATTTTGCAATCATTACTTTATAACTATAAATAATTTCGCACTCGATAAAAACGAACTTTTGAGAAGGGATTCCGACTTAGTAGTAGGTATGACGGGTTTAGTGGCTTTTTTTGTTACATCTATATATAGACGATGCATTAAAATATATTTATTTATAAACCATTAAAAAATTAAAGTTATTTTTAAAATAATTTATTTTTTTATCTTTTATAAAAGAAGCTATATATAGATGATGTCAGATATTCCGCGATTAATTAAACATTGTTTAAATCCTGAATGGGTTAAACTTCAATTTAAAAATGAAGATTGTGAATTATTAAATGAATATGAAAGCCAAAATAAGCTAATGAGGTATAAATATAATGATAAAGAATATTTAATTTCATGGAATCAATGGAGTCATAATCAAAGACCTCATAAACGAGAAGAAGAAATTGAAAATAATGAAATGGAAATCATTGATGACATTAAAGAGGATGGAATTCCTAAATTTTGTAGAAAAACATTTAGAACTAAGTTAGGAGCATATAAACGTAGAGTATTAAATCCTGAATATCTTAAACATATATTTAAAAAGGAAGACTGTGAATTATTAAACGTTAATGAATATGAAAATGCTAAATCAAAACTGAGATATAAATATATTGGAAGTGATGAAAGGTGTAAAGATAAAGATAAAGTTTATTCAGTTTCATATAATAACTGGCACACGTTAGGGATAAGAAAACATTTAGGAGATTATGGGAAATGTTCTGAATTCTTCAAATCTAGTATGTACGAGAGAATAAAAGAAATTAGAAATAATTATTTTCATGAATGAAAGATTCACTACCATAATGAAATAAAAAAATTTTTTAAAAATAAACTTTAAAAATTCATGTCTTACATTTTTGAATAATTTATTTTTTTAATTCGTAAGAAAATGAGTGTCAAAACTAACGACGTTAAAAAATTAGGATTCACAAATGAGGAAATAAAGGATATATTAGAGGAGACGGGTTATGAGGTTAGTAAATATTATTTAAGAAATTGTCAAAAATTCGCGGAGTTTTTAAATGATTTAGATTATGATGGAAAAATGAATAAAGATGATGTTATAAATTTCTTATATCCCACATCTGAAGAAGAAAAACCTAAAGAACCTGATGTTTTCCCTGAATATTATGAAGAACGGATTAAAGATGATGAATATGATGAAATTGAAAGACTGGAAAAAATAAGAGATGAAATAGATGAAAAAATTAAGGAATTAAGAGAAGTTGAAAAATATAATGAAAATGAAGTAGAGGGTTTAATGAATATCCCAGCTTCAGAATCAGCAGTTCAGAAATCTCATGAAGAAAGATATAAAAATTATGTCTCAGAATCAACACAAAATTTATTAGATGGTGAAATAGACGAAACACTTTCAGAAGAAGGTACTAAATTTATTCGTAAACATAAGTTACAATTTATTGATAATGAAGAATACCCCTGTATATTACTTTCACCTCCTCTTGATTCTGAAAAATTCAAAAAAGCACTGAAAAATGTAACATATGCAACAAATACGATTAAGAAAGAAGACCATGATATTTACACAAATTATTATTTAAATAAATGTACAGGTGTTGATAAAGTTTTTGATTTGTTAGATAAAATATCAAAAGAAACAATTGGTACATATAAAATTTTATGCGATTGTGGTTTCATTATTGAAGATACCAATAATGTTTCATATGAAAGAACAGCACCGAAGGAAGACGAAGTTGAAAGGTCTATACCATTCGTTATTAAGAACATAAAAGATATGAAAACTTATAACATTATATTTATTCATTTATTTCAGAAAAAATGGAAGCAACCCATAAAACATCATCTCATCATTTTATAGCTATTCATACATTCCTTTTCAAAGTTGTGAAATTAAATAAGACAGGAATTAGATTTAATGTATCAGGGTACGCATTCTTGAGTAAATTAAAATGTATTCGTCACGTCGCAGATGATAAAAATTTATGTGTTCTTAATTCATTTTATGGACTTTAGCCCTGGACTCTCTGAGTCTCGGACTTTAAAAAAAATAAACTTTATTTTTATTTATTTTTTAATTTTTTATTCTTACATAAATGAACAAAAACGGAACAGCTAAAATGAATGATAATCAAATTAGAGCAGAAGGTAGAAGGTTATTTAAACGCTTCTATAACATTCCTGATGGTGTTAATCCTAAAACTCGTAGAAGCTATTTAAATGAAGCAATAGATGCATATGAAGGGTTTGACATTTCATCAGAAAGTGAGAGGTTAGCAAGAATGTTAAACGTTAATATTGATTTTTATTATTGTGACCCTCAACCAGAAGACGTAGACATTAACAAGGTAGACTTTCCATTAGTGGAATCAATAATGATAGATCCAGAATTTGAAACAGTAAATATTTTATTAACACAGAGTCCATGTGGAAAACTTCACGCTGACAGAATACAGACGTTGAAGCACTCACAGGATATAAAGTTTGCCCCTTTTGCAAAGAAGAAGTTATATTCTATCCGTGATGATCCAGAAAGGAAAAACCAAAGAAGATTTTTAAAACATTGTGAGAAATGTAAAGAAAATAATGGAAGATTAATTCAAGACGTTCAATTGCAAAACACACAACAACCATATGCACCACATATCACGAAACAGAAGATATATCAATGGCTATTAGCACATAATTTGCAGGAATATTATAAACCAACAAGATATTATATTACTTTTGACTTCGAAACATTAGAGACTAAAGAAGAACTTCAACTTTCTGAATGTGCAACTTTGAACGCTTACTTAAAACCATTTATGGTATCATCAACTGTCAAAATAAAGCCGCAAAGCGGCGAGGTCGTAGACCGTGATAAAACATTTACGAGGAATTTTTGCTTAACATCAAGTGATTCTTTTATTTCTGATTGGATTGATTTTTATTTTCAACCTGTTCATTAGTTGCTAAATCAAATATTGAACAATATGAAGAATTAATGAAGCCGCAAAAAACGGCGGGGACTTTGTCTCATACATTAAATGAGAAACAAAAGGAAGCAATGAAAGAGCTTTTAGATGAAGAATTTAATAAAGTGAATATCATAGGTTTTAATTCGGGAAAGTTTGATTTAAATTTAATTCTTCGTGATTTAAACACTGCAAAATGGAAAATAAAATCAATGCTGGGTTCATCTTCTCAATTTAAGCAAATCATGTAAAGAAAACAAACTGTCCATATGAATTAAGATTTATTGACATCAGAAATTATATAGCGGGTGGAACATTAGACCAATTCACTCAAGATTTCGGAAACAATAAATCACGTGTTAAATCCTTTTTCCCTTATCAATTCATCACAGGGGAATTACGAAAGAATTATATAAAAGGAACCATTCACTCAAGATTCATTTTATTCAGCATTAACTCAAGAAACTATATCCGATTCAGATTATCAAATATATCTCAATGATGCTAAAAATTTTGAGAATAGATTAGAATATTTTATTCATTATTGCAATAAAGACGTTGAAATTATGATTGACCCAATTGATAAAATTATTGAAGAAACATTTGTTTATAAAATTGACATGCTTCATAATCTTTCTTTATCATCGAATGCATCAATGATTCGTTACGCGTTAGCATATAAGAACTTCAATCCTAACGAAACATATCCAGAAGAAGAAAATGTGGAATCAAGTTTTGAATTAACGAAAAAGTATTGGAAATATAAAATTGAATCATATAAGAAACAAGATGAAAAAGCAGAAAGAGATACAAAAACAATGTTTCAATGGATGACTATCAATACTATCACGATTTAATCCTTTCATCTAAATGCAAAATGTGTGGTAAAGCGTTTACATATGCTAATAAACCAACATTGGATAGAATCGATAATGAAAAACCACATACCAAAGAAAATTGTCAGTTAATGTGTTGTTATTGCAATGTCGTAAAATCAAATAAAGATGAAGATGTTCAACGTTTAAGAATCAATTTAAGAAATTATGCATTAAAAAATAATTTACCAATGACTTTAGATTCAGTTGAAGCTTATCACATTCTCCGTAATGGAATTACTGGTGGTCTATCAAATGTTCAACATCGTGTTAATCTTAAAGGAATCACGCACATTAATAAACTTTCATATAATCCAGAAACTAAAACTGTATCAAATGAGGACACCACCAACATTATGACTCATTTCGTTGGAGTTGACTTTAATTCATTATATCCTTCATCATTTTCATCTAATCCTCATGATTTCATTCAATATACTGACCATAAAATGTATATGCCGGGAAGATTGAATGGTGTTATCATTTGTGATACAGCAACAAAGAAAGCAAAAGCACTGGGAATATTAGAAAGAAAAATACTTTATTCGTGGCTGAAGTAAAGGGTCACATTGATGAAAAATACATTAATGATTACATAAACTTTTTACCGATAATAAGAAACTTAGATATTATCACAGATGAAAAAACAATTGGCAGTTTTATGTATAATTACATGAAATCAAACAATCTACCAGTTGACCAGAAACAGAGAAAATTAACTCAGTTAGCATCAACACACAACCAATATCAACCATTTTCTTCTTATTATCTTTGGTATCTAATAGACAGATTTCATTTTATCATTGATGATATTCAATCAATTTTAACATTTACGAAAAACACTTGCTTTAATGAATTTGCGAACGAATTTATGAACGAAAGACAAAAGGCTGAATTAGAAGGAAATAAAGGAAAAAGTTTATTTTGCAAGATTTCACTTAATGGATCATATGGTTACGATGCAATGAATACAAAATTACGCAAAGACTAAAATAATGAATGCACAGAAGGCACGCGTTGCATGTATGTCAAATAAGTTTAAAAACATAAGAGAAATAGGTGAAGATACGTATCAAGTGATGCTTAAAGATAGATTTTATAGATGTGATACATGTTTACAAGAGGCATTCTTCACTTTAGATAACGCAAAATACTGGTATTTGGTTTTCATTTATGATTTTATGTATAAATGCATGAATGTTAATCGTTTTCATTTCATTGAAGGTGATACTGATTCATCTTATTGGGCAATCGCTGGCGACCCAAATCTTCCTAACACTCAAGCATTTCAAGCAATTGTTACTGATAAACAATTTTTATGATAAAAACATTTACAAATTCGCACCTTTTGATTTCTTTTGTTTTGATGAGAAATTTAAACCTAAATTAAAGAATAAAGCTGAAGAAAAAGCACATGAGAAGAAGTTATTGGGTTTAGCAATTGAGAAACAAGGTGATAACATGGTTGCTTTATGCCCCAAGTGTTATACATCATTCAACGGTTCAATTGATGGAAGTGATTTTAAAAAGATTGCACAAAAAATGAAAGGAGTTAGTTTACGACAAAATAAACAATTAACACCTAAAAATTATTTGGATATAATAAATGATAAAGTGATATTTGATGGTCAGAATATTAATTTACAACTTAAAAATGGGTCAATGACTCGCTTAACAATTGGTAAGACTGCATTAACAGGAGCACACACTAAGGCTGTGTGTTGTGAAAATGGATGTTGTATGCCATTTATTTAATAAAATGCCACAGAAGAGACAAAAGGAACCGTTAATGATGTTTTTGATACTATGATTCAAAGAGGTGGGCACCCTTAAAACATTTATTTTATTTTTATATAAATGGATAACTCAGATTTAGAAAATTTAATTGATGATTTAGTACTTAATCAAAATTTCTTAGTTATTATGAATTAAAATCATATCTCCAAAAATATAATAATAATATAACGGGTGATGATATGGAATATTATTATCCATATTATGAAAATGAAATTTTGAAATATCATAATAAAATAATTTCTGAAATTAAAGACAAAATTAAAAATAATGAATATTCAAAGGGAAAAACTAAATCACAACTGAAACAATTGAAAGATTTTAAAAATAAAGTATTAACAGAAGAAGATATTGATGAATTATATAAATTATATAATCCTGAGCCGCAAAAGCAAAAGGAGCAAAAACAAAAGGTGCAAAACGCCCAGGTCCTTCAGACCATAAATGAAGCACAAGCTTTAATTTATGATTCATTAGTTAAACCATATTCAGCCCGACTTTTAAATGAAGATCAACTTTTGGAATTCATCCTTCAACATAAACTCGAAGCGGGAAAGTATATTAAACCTTTATATACAGCATATTTAAAACAAATGAATAGAATACATCCAGAATTAATGAAGGAAGGAATGAATTCCAAAACTTCATCATCCAAAATCAAAGCAGATAAAATTAAACCACTTGCAACACCAAAACCTCTAACGACAGTACCTGCAACACCAAAACCGCCTCCTCCTTCAGTTAATCCTTCATCATTCACTTTATTATATCCATTTCAAACATTAAAGAAACAAAAAGATTTTAAAAAGGATTTCAAGATATTAAATAAACCAATTGACCCAAAAATTCAACCGTTAAAGGAAAAATTTGGTCGCCCTTCATTTGCACCATATCCATATTCATATGAAATCGATCATTTAGAATATTCAAAAGGAAACGTTACTTATTTATTTGCCATTAACATTAACACCAGATATTTATATTGCATTCTAGTGAAAGGGAAAACAGAACAGGAAACAAGAAGAGCTATTCAATACTTACTAGATCATGAAAGAGTAGATAATATCAGGGGTGATGGTGATAAAGGATTTCAGGCAGCTATGACTCATTATTTCCCACAAATTAATTTTTACTTTTCATCCTCTCCATATACGTTTCATAATAAAATAGTTGATGCGGTAATGAGAACTCTTAGAGATGCGTTAGGGGTTAACGGTCAGATATACTGGGATGGAAATCATGACTCCATCATACAGCAGTTAGTATATTATTACAATAATACATGGCATAGAACAATAAACATGAAACCGGTGGAAATGAAAAATGATATTTCAAAAGAATGGGAATATATTAGAAAGCAAATGGAAAGGTTGAATGATGTTAAACGTGAACAAATTAATTCGGGGCTCATGAATTTTAAACAAGGAAATAAAGTTTTAATTCATCTCGATTATGGAAAAACTGATAAATCAATGACAAAAGAAGACGAAGATTTGACACAATAGCTGAATTTGTTAGATATATTAACGGCAATGCATTAGTTGAGGTTAACAATAAATTAATAGAAATTCCGATTTATTTTATTACTCCATTATATTTAAATAATATTTAATTTTTTTTATTTCGTAAGAAATGAGTGACAACGAAGCATCCAAGAGTCCAGACAATGAATATAAAAAGAAACTAAACAGAATTAAATCAAAAATATGCTATTACAAAAAGAAGTCGCAATGCGGTGGGGTTGAAAACGATAAAGAGAGGAAAGAAATAATCGAAAAATTAGAAACTTACCGTTCAATCCTTAAACTGAGTGAAGCAAAAATAAAAGAATTTAATAGAATAAATAAATTGATTGGAAGAGATGAATTTAATAAAGATGAATTTTTAAACTCAATCCAAATTTAATTTTTATTCCTCTTCGACAACATCTCTCTTTCCATCATTACTGCATAACCACATTTTCTCAGTTTTAGTGGTTTGTTATTTTTAACATGTTCTTGCATCATTTTTATCATTTCCTCCCTTGTTATGATTCGTGGTAAATTTTGAGCTTGTGGGGTATTCATTTATGATAAAAATAAAAATTTAAATTATGCCGTTTGCTCTTTTGGAGCTCAGGACTTTCAGTCCGTTCTAAAGTTTGTTTCACAAACATTGAGCGTTCATTGAACTCTATACCATGTGAATACAGTCATAAATGGTGGCATGTAATCTTTACTTTGTCCCGTTGTTTGCGTATATCCTGAAACGCGATGTGTATGGTTTCCATCTCCCTGAGTGTTACCCCAGAAACAATTTATAGCAAACTGAACGTCGTCTTTAACATCATATCCTTTACCTTTTTTCATTGCCGACCAATCCCAAAATTTATGCTTATGCCAACCCGCTTGAGATGTGCTTAAATCTATGTAGTGACTGTGTGCAGGTAAATTTTCACCTGTAATCGTTTTACTTCCACCCATTTCCTTTGAAGAGTTTGCACAATACAAAAACCTGTCGACTATTTGAGTCCAAGTTCCAAAACCCAGAACTGTTTCTGGATTTGTTGAGTTCATTGACGTATAAATAGAGCCTATAGGATATAATGTTTGAAGCATTTCTGTCTTTAATGTTTGAAGCTCTGTTTTGTCTGCTTTCTTGTCATATAAATCTTGAGCAGTGAATTTAATATTATGTTCATCCTTCATGACATAAACATCTTTACATCTAATGTTTCTCATCGTCGTTATGTCGTCATCCGATGTTAAACCTTGTGGAAAGTTAGGAGGTTTACAATATAATGCATCCCCACCAGTTTCTTCAACCGTTCCTTCAATACTTTCTATAGCAACAGTTGTAAAACTTGTATGTGTATGAGTCTTATTTGCTTTCTTCTCTAACTCATCGTTAACATAAGTTTTATCAGCTTTAAGGTCTAAACATCCAGAAACCCATTCTGTATCAGCTTTAACTTTAAAAGTCTCAAATGTCCATTCATGATACCATTCAACCTTTTCTTTAATTTCATTATCTTTTTCATCAACATAAACCAAATTTGCCTTCTTCATTAACTCACTATCCACATATTCCTTATCTGCTTTCTTCATTATGTCATTTAGGAAACCTTTTATGAATTCCTCATTTAAATTAAATCTTCCAATCTTCAAAACTTTAGGAAATGCATTTAATGCGTAATATCTTTGTTCTTCTGGTGGAATTGATGTTATATCATCCGTTATCCTTTAATTTTTGAATTCATAAATAAAATTTCTTTTATATTTGATATCACTGCACCACCCTTGCAAACGAATTCAAAATGGTCATTTTTCAATACTATCTCCAAATCTCCATATTTCAACCTTTGTGTTTGTTCTGCCGTCTTTGAATTATATGCATATGTGGCGTAAGTAATGGTCTGTGCCTTAAGTTGCTGTGGTTGCTGTTGTTTAATCATTTATTATGATTTAAAAATAAATATTTAATCCGTTATCTCATCAGCTATTTTTTCTATTTGAAATTGCCATAATATTTCATTCATAAATTCTAAATCACAATCAAATAGGTCAGTTATTCTAAATTTAATATTTGATAAATCTTTTGAATGAAGAATAAATGAATTCCCGGATAATTGAAACGGATATGATAAAGAAAATGTGTTTAAGTTGATGGATAAAATGTTTTGTATTGATGGGTAAGAGTTAGGGTCTAATGTTTGATGTGAAAATCTCATTGGGGTATTAACTTTATCACATTTGATTAAAATGAAATTGGAACCAGTGTCAGAATACAAAACATCCCCAACATCTTTTTCAAAATTTAATATCCCCAACAATGAACGAAGATGAGGAGTACAAAATTTAATTTTCAGCGGAATTTAATAAGGTTATTTATTTCATCAAGTTCAAAAAGTTTATCAGGTTTTGATTTAAAATTTTCTTCATACCAACGATAAATGATTCATTTAAATAACTTAAAATTGTTAATATCCCATTTCGTATCACATTATTTATATACATATCATACGTTTTTTCAAGGTCATCTTTAATAAATGATATATAATCTGAAGGGTCTAAAAGAATGGGATTAAATTTACCACTCACAGAAACGAGAGTAACATTATAAATTCCTAACTGTTAAATTTAATTCACAACTATTATTCGAAATAATATTGATAATTGACATTTTTATTACGATTAAAAATATGGTAAAGCGTTATTTTCCAGTGATAAATAAAACTAGAATAAGATTACCTCAAGAATTCATAAATTCAACGAATAAGAAATTCATTCATGTTATAAATTTCAGTGTTTTCAGAAAATATGAGTCAATGTCATATTCATCATCGGGTTATATTTCACTTCATTCAAATTTAGTTCAATCAAACCCATATAATGACCATTTCATAAGATTTTCAGATGGTATTAAAAATGCAATTGATAGATTAAAATATGAACAGATTGACAATATCGAATTTTTGGAATTTTGGTTTAAATATCCTGATGGAAAAAAGATTGAAGTTAAAGATAAAGCTGATACTATAACAAAAACAATTACAATGACCGATCCAGATAGTGGGGAACAAAAAGAAATAAAACAAACGATAGAAACTGGTGAAAGGTCAATTATTATTGATTATGATTCAAAGGATTATTATTCAATAATGTTAATGCTTGAATATTAAATGCCTTAACAAAGAATTTTTCAAGTGATATTTTATATTCATCAACTATTTTATTATAAATATCATTATATGTTAAATGAAGTTCAGTTGTTGTTCCGTTCTTTGATATCTTAATTGTGCTAATATCCTTTATAGGATTTATTTTGCAACTGTTCCGCAGCATGAAACCTCATCATCTATGAAAAATTGAATCTTAACGTCTGAATCTTGAACATCACAAAGAATGGCGATAATGTGAATTAATGATTCATAAGGTAAAATAATTAAACCGGATTGATCAATTAAATTTATTATTGAATCATAATTATCAGTTATTATATCACGGTAAATTTTCATTAATTCAGAATTAATGTCTATTTTATATGGCGCATTGCGACTGGAATCGTATATTCCTGGGTTCTCGATGTTTGATGAAAGAGGTGGGGGGTATGTTGGATAAGTGGGGATTTCAACGGGTTCTTTACCGGGTTCAGATAAAATGATTGGGTCTCCATTCTCATGGTTTTCTTCATTCTCCTCATTCTTCGGTAAGTCACGAGTTAATAAATTTGGTTGAGTTGCTGACCTTGTTAATTCAGGACTAACATTAACTTTAACATTTTGAATAATTCGTGATTTATCATCATTTACGTTATAACCAACCGTAATCTCTGCTTTTGCGTTAGTGTTCTTTTGACTTGTGAAACGTCTTCTCATTTATAATCGAATAAAAAAGAAAAATATATTTAAAGTTTTATTTAGTTGTTACGGTAATATCCCAAGGTTCATCATTGTTTGCTTATACTTTCTTTGTAACTGCACCAATTATGTTATTGATATTGCTTTGAGTTTCTTCCAGTCTTATTTTATCATTTACAATATCTTTAATCATTTCATTACATGCATTCTTAAAACCATCTGATTTTTCTAATTTACGTCTATCACTTTCTTTAATTAAATCAAAGTTATAACCTTGTTGAGAATAAAGTGGTTTCTTTATCAATTCCTTGAACGCTTCTGCAAGTGAAGATGAAGAAATTCTTGCCACTTGAATTGGTTTAAATTCTGCTTTCATTGCTTCTTTCTGTTCATTGAACACTGGATCGAATAAAGCAACTTTAAAGAATTTCTTAGCTGGAATTTCAGGTCTCAAATTTGCATATTGACCATCAAACTGATTAACATATCGTGGTAATCCATCCGGTCCCTCTTCAATAGCGTTTAATTCTTCATTGAAATATGAATATGGATTATGACGGTATGAATTAATTGGACCATGTTCACCTTCTCCAATGTATTGTTTAACAGCTTTTCCATTTTCATCAAATTGCATAGGATAACATTCATTATATGCTTTACGTTTAGGATAATCAGATACAGTTAATTTATAACCATTTATGACTTTAATATTACCTCGACCATCAGTAACGAAAACTTCATTTATACCATCAGGTTTTCCATTTGGACCCGTAATGTCTGCTTCGTGTGCTTCCCAATTTGGTCCATGACGTTTGGCATATGCTTGAGCTTCTGGTAATGTTAAAACATTTCTCATTTGTTTTACATCTTTTTGAAGACCGGCAACAATGTGGACTAATTCTTTCATTCCGTCTGGAACTTTCATAGTTCTATTATACGCACCCCCCTTTTTGTTTGTCCCTTGTTTTAATGGAACCTGTAGAAGATTTGCTATTTCTGTCATGTTTAATTATAAATAAAAAATAAAAATTAATTATAAAAAGTTAATCAAATTTAACACATCCTTTATTTAAATCAACTATTATTTTTCCATGTTCACCTAATTGCTGATATTGTGTGTAAAGTTCATTAATGCTCATTGGTAAATTCACTTGATAAAGCATAACGTTCAACTGTTGACGACTAAAACCACTGAAAATGAAAAGTGTTGATAGATTTGATTTAATGTTTGTGCTTAATGCTTTGAAGTATTGAACAGCCATGAAGAATGAACACTGAATGTGTCGACATTGAGTTAATAACTGATTAAAATATGATTTCTCATTTGTGATTAGTTTTGATTTCACCGCATCATCTAGAAAAATGAGTGAATGCAAAAATTCTTTATCAAAATTTGAAATAGAAAGTGTTTCAAATAATTCATCCCGTTGTTTATCAATAATTTTATCCTCTAATCCTTGCTTCTTGATTGTATTATATAATTCTTTATACATTAAAAAGTTTTTTAAATAATCTTCTGCTTCTTCTTGTGATAAATAAATAATTGGAATTTTGATTAAATGCTTTAAAGATTCAAATGTATCATCTGAAGGTGAACCTGAACGGTTGATATAAATTAACACATGTGAATGGGGGAAGTGTTAGCAATAATGATAATTTGTTTTAATATCGTTAATGTTTTACCTTTATTTTGTTTACCAATTGCTGCAGTGATTGAATTTAAGTAACATTCAGAATATGGAATTTTCATTAATTTTTCCTTAGATAGAGCATTTCTATTATCACTCAATGCTTCATTAATCATATCATCTACGTATGTATTATATACTCCCGCTAATTCTTCAGAATTTAAATCCATTTAATCAAAAATAAATTTATAATTTTAAACATTTCTATTCATCAATATTTCATCATATGAACTTCTATACTGTGGTGGTGTACCTGTTGGATGATATTTCAAACCTTCGTCCGGTGTCCATGTCCAATATGTAGTCCTAGTAAACCAAACCTGAGGAGGATTTGTCACCTTTGAACAGTAAGTGTCATTTACACCCTGAATGATTGGATAAGCTTTCACTTGTACTGTAACTTGTGAGTTGAAAGTTTCTAATCCATCAAAGAATATACCCGCTCCATCACGTTGAACTGGAATAGTGCATAAGAATGAAGTTTGGTCTTTCCATGTTCTAGCTAATGGCGTGCCATTATCATCATTCAGTGGTCTAGTTAATGAGTCCTCGTATTCTTCTGTGCATTCATTCACTCCATCTAAATCAGAAGCTTGAAGCATACGTGTAAAGAATATATCACCCACTGTGGTCATCGCTTGATCGGGAAGTTTCTGGAATCTATAGTGACCTGAAGACCTCGAAGCATTGGATTTTCTAAAACTGTTCTTTGCATTGCATTCTTCGGAAATGCTAACACAACATCTGTAACATTATGAAGAGCGTATGAGAAATCTGAGCTAATACCTTCAGGAGTGATGCAACCTCCATTTAGTGAACGAACGTCAATATGTTGAGCTGGAATCATGAATGGATCTTCCTTACTGAATAAACGTGGTATTGCTTTAACTGATTCTTCAATTAAACCGTATCCTGGTGTAATGCATTTATCCTCTAAAACTTCCATCTTTGTGCATGAAATAATAACGTCATCAACTGTTGCGTCAGCAGATGTAGCGGCTAAGCTTGTAATTAATTTGGCAGGAAGTCCGATTTGTTGGAATTTGCGATCATATTTATAAACATGATTCATAATCTTTTCATAATTTTCATCAGTTATCTTTTCATAAACATAATTTTGTAAATCAGCAACTCTTAACGGGTCAACCTGACAAAATACTAAAGTATCCCTGAAAACATAATATTTAAGAATGATTTCACCAAATGATTTAGGATAATCATCGAACGCCTGAAATGCTAACAAATCATTTACCGGAATAATCATATCAAAAGTGATATCAACTTCTTCATTTGCTTTCTTGAAAACTTCTGAAGGGTCAATATATTTACCACATACTGAGTTATCATATTTTTGAACATTATTATATAACGAATGAACAAACTTTTTAACTTTCCTTTCTGATTTTGGTTTATATGTTGCAAATGCGAAAGATTCACGGGCGCAATCCATCTGAAGATAACCGGCATCACCTCTTTCGGTTTCTACTTCTAATTGTTTAAAGCTTTGATTTGATGATTTGTAACCAACGAATAAACGCATGCATTTAAAAGCGGCATCACATGTGAAAGCTTTATTTGAAACTAGAGTTGCTTTAACTTTGCGTTTAATATATGTGTCACCTAATTGGTTCACATCATGAGCCGGATTTGTAATTCTTAAATGAGTTTGTTTATCATCAAAATATGGAGCATCAGAGTCATAGCATGAACTTTCAAGTTCTCTATAGAGATGATATGGAATTCTGTGAAACAGGTTCTTCAATGACAGAAGGTTCACCTTGCTCTTGGTTTTCTTCTCCTTCAGTGTGAGCAGTTGGAGAATGTAAATTATCATCTTCATACTGCTCATTTGCTTCCTCCTCCTCTTCTTCTTGCCTTCTAAGTGCTTCTAACTCTGCAAGGCGGTATTTTCTATCTTGTTCATTTCTTATTTGAGCTGAAGAGCTAAGAGGTGGAGGTGGAGTTTTCTTTTTGGGTGATGATGTCGCTTTCATTGTCTTTGTAATATCATATTTCATTAATTGATCTATTTTGGCTTTAGTTCTGTCAATAGCATATAGTAAACGATTAACTTTTGCATCTACAGGGGTTTCAACAGGTTGACCATATCCTGGAGGGAGGATTTCTTGCATTTGCTGATTTTCAATTGATTCTTGTATAGCATTTCGCATCGCTTCCTCTTCATTGTAATTATATCTTCCATATAACATTTTTATTTTAAACAGACACTTTTTTGCATTCATTTTTTTCTCTTTTTTTTTCTTTCCTGAATTTAAGCATATTGGTTTGGGAAATGGTCTTGGAAAATTTACACCGAAACTTGAGCTTGTAAGGCTCAAATTTCGAGATAATAAGGTAACATGCCTGAAAGTTCAATCTAATAGTTGATTTGGAGAGAAATAAAGCTATAAAATATTGATGATTTATGTGATATAAATATCTTGAAGAAAATTCATATATATACAAATGATTAAAAAGTTAATATCCATTATTAGAATTTGCACAATGTGAAAGAAGGAATTGGATATATTCTATACTTGAATATTCTTCTGCATGATCATGAAGTGTTTTCCCATCATTATCTTTTTCATTGATATTTGAATCTTCTGAAAGAAGAATATTGATTTTTTCTATATAACCTGAGTTATTCGCATATATGGTGAAATAAGAAGTCCAACTATTTCTTCTTGTTTATCCAGTACTGCATTATGAAGTACAGTTCTTCCATCATTATCTTTTTCGTTGATATTTGCACCATAAGAAATAAGAACTTCGGCAGTATCTTTATAATTATTCCATGCTGCATGATGAAGAGCAGTTATTCCATCATTATCTTTTTCATTGATATTTGCTTTAAAGTAGAAAGCAGTTGTAATCATTTGGATGTATGCTTTATTAAGACATCATATACTTTATTCGTATTTTACCAAATAAAATCCGGTTTTGATCGATAAAGTTTGAAATGAAATCACAACATGCATTCAATAGTTTTATTGAATCAAATTAACTGCTTGCATTTTATTTTATTAAATTTAAAAAGTTTTTTTTATATATCTTCAAACAAACAAAATATTTTATTTAGATTTTTCTTGAGCAATAAAACTCAATGCAGAAATAGTAACAGGATCAGGGCTTCCTGCCAACGTCAATCTAGTTACTACGTCATTATAAAATTCAGCTTCATAATTCAGCTGATAACCAAGATAAGTTAGCCACATCATACAGCCACTTTTGATTGTATTTGGCTTGGCATATTTTATCAAAACTAATGTTCTCATTATTGATTTTTCAGATGGAAATCTTCTTCTCGCTTGTTCCAGAATTTGAATTGATCCTCTTTCGTCATCAGATATGTACTTAAGAATCGCTTGATTCGTGATCGCATCCGATGTTTGGATGTCGGATATCATTTTCAAACACTCATCATAGCGTTTTGCCAAGAAAAGAGTATGACCACAAACAGATCTGGCTAAAGTACTTTTAATGTGATCATCTGGTGGCAAAATATTAAGGGCTGTAGTGTAATCCGAAATTAAATTTAAAGCATGAGCGAATTCAACGAAGAAAGTGGGACTTGGAACGTCAATACCTAATGCACGACATTCATCAAGTATATATTGGTACCTCCCGACTGCTGTATGCGCATCCCCTTCTTCGAGAGATAATCTTGCAAGTTTGTAAAGGGTAGAAATGGAGCCATGGTTACGGATACCAATTTCTAAGCGTGCATATAACTGGAGAAGCGATGTTTGCTCTTCGTATCTGCCCATTACACCGCAAATTTCGGCTGTATTGAAAATTGCAGTGGAAGATAGCTCTGATGAGGATTTCATGGCTTGTGTAAAATAATTTAGAGCTAGTTTTACGTTTTTCAGCTTGTAAACGCAGATTCCAGCGCCAACAAGAGATTCTGAGATTCTGTAGTTATTTTTGGATGATTCAAGGAAGTTGCTTAGGGACTCTTTTATATGGCCTAATGAAAGATGACAGCATCCGGCTATGTAATGTGAATAAATTTCATTATAATCAATATATTTGAGACAATTTTCAAAATCACCTTGAACAAATGATCCCCATAGCTTTGAAAAAGTTGATTGTCGATCTTTTAGTCGGTTATCTTGAAATACTAGGCATAATGCGTCATATAGTTTTTCACATTCTGTAGAAAGATCATTTTCGTATGCTATATCTGCAAATTTGAAAGCAAGATCTATGTTTTGATGTGATGTATAGTATAATGCAACATTTTTCGAATGTATATAAATTGAACGCTTGCGAATTGATTCATCTTGTATTCCATTTAAATGTATGATTACAGATAAAGCATCCTTTTCTTCCATTTCTTCATTTGACGCAAGAAATTTTG